>NC_092825.1:164900596-165500596 GCF_039878825.1 Excalfactoria chinensis
CCTGTCCCAACCCCTGCTCCAGCTGGGACATGCAGAGCAAGATGCCCAGGCCCACATCTGGGCAGCTTTGGAAGATCTCCAGAGTAGAGACTCCACAGTTTCTCTGTGGAGTCAGTTTACAATGGTTACCACTAGTTCTGAACATCTCCCTGGCATACATGCACTAAAGGGAACCTTGCCATATTTTAGCTAGCTGTGATGAGCTTGGTTCTATGTCATTTTATCTTTGGAGATATTTTAGTTCAAGTCTGATGCCATCCAGATGATTTGAGACTTTGAGCTCTGCACCTTTCCATCCACTCACCACCCCAAGTGCCTACATGGCCAAGCTAAGTCAAAGTCTGACACAGGACATAAAAGGACACAGAAATCATGAATGTTTGGGCTTCTCAGTGGTAACTTCCCACCTATCCCTTTGAATCTGCTAGGATTGCTCATAACAAAGCATTACCAAAGGGTTAATGAAACCCTCCAGCACAAGAAGAACACAGGCTTTGTATGCTTTGCCATTTTCTCTGCTAGGTGTTAGCCTGAGCATAACACCCATTCTACAGATGCTGGGAGGCTTCTCATCTTGCTAGTGGCCCAGCGAGCTTCTTCTGAAAGCACAATGACTACAAAGTCTGTGAGTGGAAAGGAACGTGAGTTCCAACAAGCAGGGCACAGTCATAGATATCATTTTCTTTGGGGTTTCACAGAAAACCTCAGGAGTTTCATCAGCTGCAGAGGGATGGAGGCTTCAGATCTGTCCCTACAGCCTTCTGTAGACCTTTGCTTTTGTTCACTGTCAGAAGCAGGATGGACCCTTGGCCTGACAGTGTAGTTGCTGTCTTGCTTCTGTATTGCGCCTGGCAACATTGTGTGTTATGTTTGAAGAAACATCATAGAGACAGAGATCTCTACCCAGGGCCATCACTGTGGTCTGCATCAAGCTGGCTGAGCAACTCTTGGGCTCTCCTTAAAGCCCAGATCAGCAGTGATCAGAGAGTGCAGAAAGGATTAAGCCCTCTGCCGATGCCCTGAGATCAGCTGGCACTCATCATTGGATACACTGGCCTTCAAAAAATGGAAGTTTTTGAGTGCTTAATATAATAAGATCTTCTTAGATGAAGCTTGTGTTGCCACAGCCACCTAGGAAACCGACACATTTACTCTGTAGAGTGTGGCAATATTGCCACATTCCTATTTTGGTTTGTGAGAGAATCCTCTGTTTGAAGAGGGAGAGATGAAGTTTGGAGCCTGAGGTGGCTCAATACGGCTGAGCACTTTGCACTGACACTGGTAAACGAGGTGGTTCATCAAAGCCTCAGCTTTGAGTCACCAGGTTGGAAAAATAACTCAGTAATATTGAAGAAATCGGTGTGATGCTCCTGTGCCATTAAAGAGCTGTGCTGCTACCCAAAGATAAATGGCCAAGTCAAACCAGTGAAACAGCCACAGCTTTCCTTTGCAAGAAATCATGCATCAAGTGGGCAATACAGTCTGCTGAGTGCCAGCCTGAGGCCTTGGTCCTGCAGACCAGTTAGACACGGTGCTCATGGTAAAACCCTACTGACTTCTTTCACTTGTGCACTGTTGTGAGACAGGAGCAGTTCGCCATTGGGCCGATGCCTGGTTCACAAACACAAGCTTCACCAACCCCAAATATCTCCATAGATGGAAAATATGGTGGTGAGAGTGCAGTTCTGCCTGGGGCAAATGGCAAATGTGTTGGCAACATCTCACAGGTCACCCAACTGAAACCTGCATGTTTTTCAGTATCCTCCATGACATGAAGCTGTTTGTCAGAGCAGACCATTGTTTTCTTTTAAATGGTAGTCCCATACCTGAAGCTACCTCTGGATCTCCAGAGGACAACATGGTGATGAGTGTTGGACTACTAGGTTGTCATCTACAATGTAGCAACCCAAATAAAAACATAGGTTGGGACCTCATTCACATGAAGTGGATCCAGCTCTAGTTACCATGACACCATGACAATCAACTTGTTTACTGCTTCAAGGTACAGTCTAAACATTCTTGGCATGTCATTTGCATAGCAATATCCAGAATGCTTTGTGTCACTCTATTATATTCTGGCTCTGCAAACATGTTGAAAGGTTTCTTTACACATATGCCTAACAAATGAAAAAGAAAGGAAGAGGAAAAAGAAGAGAGCTTCACTTTCAGTAGTGTGTTTCATACAAAATGTGCCCTAAACTGGGTGCGAAACTAAACATAAGAGCTGGATAATGAGATGTTCTGGGGGAACGGAGGAAGCAGCTGCCAAACTGAGGGTGGAAAACAACCTAAGAAAATCCAGAGCCAGGGCTGGTTCTGGCAGAGTACTTAAGCATATGTTTTAACTTCAGGCAGGTGACTGGCTGAAATACGGGGAAGAAAAATAAGAAATGCATTGTGAAAAGATGGTTTACCAATAGAAGAGAGAATAGTGAGGATGGAGAGTCGGAGGGCTGTTTGAGCTGACAGAGCTGTAGAGGAGCTGGAATGGGTTTGTAGGGTGAAGGGGATTGTCAGTGTTGGCTGGAAGGAACTGGTGTGTCTGAGAGTGCATGAAGGAATGCGTGGGGTCACTGTATGCATTTTACTGTGTTGCACTCTGCAACTACCTGAACTCTCTGCAACTTCCTGAAGGTGACTGCAGTGATGAGGGTGTCGGTCTCTTTCCTCACATGACTAGTGATAGGAGGTGAGGATGTGGTTTCAAATTGCACCAGGGGAGACAGTGGTGGGACATTGAAATGGGCTTCCCAGGGGATGGGCAGAGTCGCCATCCCTGGAGGCATTCAGTAGATGTGGTACTAAGGGACACTGTTGAGTGATGGGGCTCAGTGAGCCAGGTTGATGGTTGGACTTGATCTTGAAGGGCTTTTCTAACCTAGATGATCCTGCAATTCTATGGAACATCCCTTGAAGCTCTGCTTATTCACCACTACTGGAAACCAGTGTTGTCTTCAATAGTTGTGCCAGCAGGGCTGAAAGTTGGAGTCCTTGGAGGTCTCTGGAAGGATGGACCCAGAGAGAAGACAGAAAGAGAAGGAGGAACTGCGAATGCTGGGAGAAAATGGCTGACCACTTGTAAAGCTGGAGCTGGGGTCAGCCACAGAGATGGGGATGTAAACATCAGCGTGAGGACATTCCTCATAGATCCATCCTTCCTATGGCTGCTTGCAGTCTCTGGCATTGTTAGGCTGACACACATTGAGCAGGGAGGCAGCAACTCATTAAAACAGGCATGATGCAGAATGATACTTATTTCTCAGCTTTAAGTGGTGAGGGGTCTTTTAGGCACAGGATTCCAGCATTTCCTTTGCCTCAGGACTCACTATAGCAGTGCTACTTTTGACACCAATGCCTACCATAATAAGCAACTGAAACACCTCTAAAGCACATGTGGGCAAAATGCCCATTCACTGCTTCTGTGGGGAATTACTGCCATCCAGGCAGAGAAAACTGCAAACATATAGCTAAGACGCAAACAAGGGCAGTGCATAGTGATGTGATAGCAGAGTGCAAACTAAACAAAGCAATCAGGAATTATTATTAGAGTTGTAAGAGATAGAAAAGATGTGACTCGCAACTCAAAACCTGTTGTTCCAAGCCCAGTTCATAACACGATATCAGAGAAACTAAAAAAAAGCAGAAACCAGGGGTGAACTCCAAAGGTGGAATCACAGAATCACAGAATTATCAAGGTTGGAAAAGACCTAAAAGATCATCCAGTCCAACCATCACCAATACCTCTCAGCTAAACCATATCCCTCAACACAACATCCAAACAATATCTAACTGTGCAAAAAATCCAGCTCTTCTGACACCATCTGTGGTTATTTACGTGGCTGTTCAAGCTCTTCACTGAAAACTCAACTCCTCACTGACACAAGTAACATTCATCGTCAGCCTTTGGGGCTTTGGGAAGATGACAGACACATGTCACAGATAGGGATGGGCTCCAGGGCATGTTTTGTGTCCATCCTGAAGTCTTTCCAGTGCAGTCTATGAAAACTCGGTAATAACTGTAAGATGAAATCCACGCCTTTTTGTGTGTGCCTTGTTGGGAACGGGCCCAATGGAAAATGGGAATTGCAGCAGAATGGGAAAGAGATAAAATTCAAGCATGAAAGCACTTTTCCCTTTTACGAACATTGCTGCTACTTCTTTTAGCTTTGTTGTTTTAGCACTTCAGGGCCTCCTAGAGTATACATGAATGATAGAATGTATTTAGAGCACACAGTGCATGCATAGAGCAGCCAGCAGACCAGCATCAGTCACTGCTGGTCTGGCTACCGCCGCATTAAGCAACAGGCACAGCCATTTGCTGTCATCATCGGTGTCAGTATCCTAGGAGATCAGATCCTGCATAATTACATCCCGATAAATGAGTACTTTGTGTTCATAGCAAAAACACTTTCAAAATTAATCTAACTGAAAGACAGTTCATGCCGTTATATGCGTTTCAAACCATTTGGAATGTCATACAAAAACATTTTATTTCAGGTCTTTAGTTAATACCCATCTACATTTTCAAGTAATAACTTTCACAGGCATAATCATGCTGTCATTACAGAACCAAATTTCACAGCCAGTGTCGAGGCTTAAGGATGAAAAGTGGAGGCTGGCTCTCCAGGTTGATACTTCTGTAAGAATGATCCCAGGTAAACACAAGTAGAAGCACCCAGCTGCATCCAATGGACTGCTGTGTCAGAGCAGAATCGATCTGCTTACAGTAAATGCTGTTCCAATCTTCCTTCCCCTGTCAGCATAACCCACTTTTGCTGTGGCACCCCATCTTCAAAGACCCAATGGCATCCAAAGAGTTTCCTTTCTGCTTGATAGGGATATTAGGGTTGGATATTAGGAAAAATTGCTTCTCAGAAAGAGTGGCAATGCACCGGCTGCCCAGGGAAGTGGTGGAGTCACCATCCGCGGAGGTGTTCAAGAGCTATGGAGATGTGGCACTGTGGGAAGTGGTTAGTGGGCATGGTGGGCATGGCTTGGGCTTGGACCAGATGGTCTGAGGGGTCTGTTCTAACCTTAATGATTCTGTGACTCCGTGAAATACTTCAACTTCGAGATAAAAATATGGTTGAAAACAATATGCTGGGAGATGGTCAAACCCTTTTTGCGGATTTGCAAATGCTGTTCCTGTTGCAGTGACAAAGGACCAGGCATTTCAGATGCTAAAATGCTTAAGTAACTTTCAAAAACCTTCCATCAAAATGGCTGGAGATAGAAAGTTGAAAATTGGTGTGTTCTGACATTTGCTCTAACAGAGGTGCCCACGCTCTTCCCACAGCAAAATGACTTTAATTTGCCCAACACCAGGGTCCTTGAAAATGACACTCCAAGCATTTGCTGTAATGATTTCTCACTAAATTAGAAAAATGCCCAACTAAGGAGGGATTATCTCTGCATGTGGATGTGGCATAATGACTGTCAAGTGCACTGAGAGCCCCTGTGGGCTTTGCAGGGGATGTGGGGTCTGCAGCAGAGGCCGGCGCGTATCAGAGAATATTAATATTGCCTTGTTGGGGGCATCCATAGTGACCCTCCGCTGCTGTTCAGACAAAATTACACCATATGGGGGAATACTCGTTGCTGCTTTACATATATGAGATGTCTTTTAGGCTGAGGATTATCCCCAAGCTCAGTTTGTGAAGGATGCAGACACGTGTGTGCACATTCCCCATGTCGTGTGTGCCCATGGGGACAATGTTGCACCCTGCACCCACCGTGCCTGCAGTGCTTGGGGGGAAAGCAAAGAGCTGGTGGGGACGTGCTGCCAAATGGGGATTCTGAGTTTCCACGTCACAGACACAATATAAGTATAATAGCAACACTGAATGCCCAGTGCTGGTGTTCTTCCCATTCCACTGGCAGCCAGCTGGCTGCAAACCATGTCAGGGGGGCACAAGGATCACACACAAGCCTCCATGCATGGATGTTTGCTGACTGCTATACCAGCCCCCTGGTAAGCCCACACGGGACTGCTGCTGTCTCCATTTTGCAATGACTCTTCCAAACAAGGCTGGTTAATGTGTGCAGAGAGTAGAGCAAGGGCTGGAAGTGCTGCAGGGTCCTGCTGAGCCAATTGGCTGGGGGCTTCACAAACTGGAGTTGGGCCATTGTGGAGGGCAAACAGGGGACACTATGGGGCCAGGACAGCATGAGGCTGACTGCCTCCTGCAATGAGGTCAGGTCCTCACCCCATGGGAATTTTTCATCCCTCACCCACAAAAAAAGATGTACAAACAGCCAAGGGGAAGGGAGCCAGAGTGATGCTATGCGTTCTCGGAACAGCAGCGAGCAGAGGCTGCCCCAGGAAGGCCCCTGCATGCCATGGTCACCACAGGGGGACGGGGGTGAAGTGCCCCTTCGGTGGCTGAGACACGAGGCTCTTGGCAGCAGCGCTGCACTCAACCTGGAGTGCCTCATGGGCTCTTTCTGCGGGGATTGTTAGGGATTCCAGGCAGGGACGACCCAGGGCCTGGTAGGGATAGGAGGCACCCAGACAACGCAGCCGCTTCCACACGGCCCAGGGCTGAGGGACACAGAGCCGGCGATCTGAGAGCCCGTCCCCATGAGCCCAAGTGGAGCGCATTCCTGCACGCAGAAGAACGGAGCTGCTCCCTCCGCTCATGGCGCGGGGACCAGACGGCACCGAACCCCGGAGGTGCGCCCGATCCTCCCGTCACGTCCAGGGGAAGGGGAGCACCGCCGTTGTCACTCTTTTGTCACCGGGCACTTTTCGGCTGCTTTTCAGCGGGGAACATCCTTTTTTCGACGGTCCTCTCCGCTGGGCTGCGGCTTGGCGAGGAGATGCCCTGGTTTTCTCCTAACCGGAGGAGTGTCGGACAGGGAGTTCCCCGCACCCCGTACCTTCGACTCTGGGAGAGCAGTCCGCACGGGCGGCTGAGGGCGGCTCCCGGTGCCCGCCTCGGTGCCCGTCCCTGTGCCGGTCTCCGTCCGTCGGAGATGGGGAAAGACGGTGCCCCGGGTTGGGGGTGGGGGATACCAGAACCCGGAGCGCAGCAGCGGATGTCTCTGTGTAAAGAAATGAACCACCAGCGGAGCCTTTTTATTGCCATCATCGTCATTATTAACATCGCCATCATCATTTCTCCGTACATAAATAAATAAATAAATATCTCCCGGGGAGGGATGGTGATTGGGACGGGGATGGGGCCGTACAGCCACAGCTGTGCGCCCACCAGCGACAGTGTCAAAACAAAACAAAACAAAACAAACAAACAAACAAACAAAAGAGAACAGTTTGGTAGAAAATAACAATAATAATAATAAGCCAATATTATGACAAGAACCCAAACAGCCCCGACCCTCCCCGGCCGCCCTCTCTCTCCCCGCTCTGGGCTCTCTTCTCTCCGGTCCGGCTCTGCCCGCGGAGGCTGCGGGGACCCACGGCCTCGGGTGGGACAACGCGAGGTGGGACTCCAGGGGTCCCGGGGAGCGCCTTATTGGTATCGGGGCGCCCACACGGCCGCCGCTATGGGACGGAGGTGTGGAAAGGCGAGAAAGTCTTTCGTAAATGACACGGATTATACAAAACGGTACAAAATCATCCGGCTGCATGGACCCCCCTCTGCTCCTGGCACAGTCTCTGCGGAGTCGGGGGTCAGGGGGTGGCGGCGAGGCCTCTGTCATCCTTCCCCGAGGAGGACGGAGACATGCGCAAGTCCTCGTCGTCCTCCGAGCACTTGGTGGTGGAAAGGGCCGAGCATTTGCAGCTGTGCCCGGGGCCCCCTCCCCGGTGGGAGCCGCTTTTGCCTTCTTTCTTGTGCTTGACCCGGCGGTTCTGGAACCATATCTTCACTTGCTTCTCGGAGAGGTTCAGGTAGGTGGCGATCTCGATTCGCCGCAGCCGGGAGAGGTACATGTTGGAGGCGAACTCCCTCTCCAGCTCCAGGAGCTGCGTGCTGGTGAAGGCGGTGCGCATCCTCTTGCTGCTGGGCAGTTGGCTCGACGTACTGTCTGCAGAGCGGAGCGGAGCTCAGCACCCACCGCACCCTCGGCACTCCCCGAGGAAGACCACGGGGGACCGCCCCCCTCCCGCTTCCTCCCGCCCGCATCCCCGCGCACCCAGCGGGACGTGGCGCCCGTTCGCCCCGTCGAGCCCCCATCCTCTAGCCACTCTCCCGCCTCCCTCTGCATGCGGCGCCCACGCGTGCCCCTTACCCACGGAGATGCAATGGAACTGCCGGGGGTCGGGCAGCGGGTAGGCGCCCTGGTAGAGCGCCGGGCCGTGCCCCACGCTGACGGCGGACACGGAGTGCTGTTGGCGGCCGAGGGGCGGGTGGCAGTACTGGGAGCCGAAAGGGGGGAAGGAGGCCTTGAGCAGGGGGATAGCGGGCGGCGGCGGGTGCAGCTGCGAGGCGGTGACGCACAGCGGGCACACGCACAGCAACCCGGCTTTGCGCGCGTGGCAGGCGCCGGCCGGCAGTCCGGGCAGCGGGTGCGAGGGGTGCACGGCGTAGGGGAAGAGCGGCGGCGGGGGGCTGCCCTCGCCCTTCTTCTCGCCCGCCTCCCGCAGCACCAGCGAGTCCACCAGGAAGGAGCGCGGCATGGCCCCGCGCAGCCCCCGCGCAGCTCCCGCGCAGCCCCCGCGCAGCGCCGCTGGCCAGCCCGAGTGGTGCTGAACGGCGCCCGCCCGCCTTAAATAGCGGCAGCGCCATGTGATGGCGGCGCCGGGCGCTCAATGGGCTTTCTGTGCCGCTTCTCTTGGCATTCACGCCGCACGCTCCCTCATTATTTCCCTTGTTAACTAAATGAACTGCATAATGTACTCTATTCTTGTCGACCCCACCCACGCCGTAGCAGGCGGCCTCTCCCCTCCTCTCCCTTTGGCGGGGTTATTTTCTCATTCTCTCGCGATTTAATATTCTTTTCTTTCTCTTTATCGCTCTCCTTCTCTTTCAGCCCAGCTCTCAGCCCGCTCCCCCTCGGTTATTTGCCTGCCGCTCCGCTCCCCCGTCGCTCTCCGGCTCCTCTCCCACCTGTGGCACCGCCGCGCTCCCGCACGGCCCCTGCCCGCTCCCAGGGACTGCACCGTGCGCCGCGCAGCGTTCCGGGCACCGCCGGCAAAACGGCTCTTTGAGGCCGAAGGGTTAGGGGGGTGAAAGAGAGACACTAGATAAGAAAAAAGAATCATCGGGGTGTGTTTTGCTCCCCGTCTTCCTGTTAAATACTGTGCGAAGAAAAAAAAGAATAATAATAATTAAAAAAAAAAAAAGAATAAAAGAAAGAAAAGAAAAAGAAAAGAAAGAAAAAGAAAAAAGAAAGCGAAAAAGAGACGCGCTGCGGACGAATTGTAGAGCGTGGGGGATTTGAGCCACACGGGAACAGCCGCTATTTCGGACGAGGGGAAGGACCGCCCGGGAAGCGCAGCGCCGCGTTCTGCTGCTCCCGCTGCGGGGTTCGCTGCTCTGACATCCCCGCACTTCTGCCTAGACGCGATCGGTGCTCGAGCCTGGAAATGTGGGGACGGGCACAAATCGGTGCAGGAAAAGCAGAGAACGATCCAAAACGAATGAGAGCGAAAACTCGGTTTTTACTCAGATTTAGAATGAATTTGCAAACGCCTTTCCCTTCAAAGCGTGAACGGGGTTGGTTAATTCCGTTTTCATTCGTAAAGAACTCGGAATGTAAAGTCTTTCCCCTGGCTGGGGAGCATCGTCCTGCTGAGCCGGGGGGTGGGGGGGGGGGCAGACGGCCCAAGGCGCTCCGCTGCCCGGGACGGACCGCAGCGTTCGGAGTCGCGGGGAGGCAAAGGGTTAACGGCCCCTGAATGCACACCGAGCCCAAAGCCACTGGGAAAGAATATCCCAAAAAATAACCAGTTTTTTTTTTTTTTTTTTTCAGCCGCTGGACCTTATTGAATGTCATTGAAGAAAGTTTTGAATGCCAGATAAAGAGAGGCGAATTAAAGTGTGTGACAGCAGAGGATAAGCAAACACAAAGAGAACTCTGTCACACTTTGGGCAAAATCCGTGGGCTTTTTACCAAGCCTCTTCGCTATGATTGAATTAAGTAATAGGAAAACATTTTCTTTCAGTTTAGAGCCATTAGACAAAAACTTCAAAGCGAATAACACTTTTTAATGTGCAGCCTGACAATGGAATCTGTTTTGTGCTGAAATGTTTAAACGGTTTGTTGTGCAACTGGGGGCTGAAACAACCCAGACTGCGGCAAAATAGCATCCTTCGGGCCGCTTTCTGAGCGCCTGAAACGAGCGCAGACCTTTCATGCCGGCTGTTCAAACCGCCCTCCGCTGTCCTTGCTGCCCCGCTTCGGGTTGGCTTTATTTTTTCTTTATTTGTTACTATTCTTACCATTTTTTAGGGGCGATCCACCTCCCACGTTTGCCATCTCGGAGAGAACTCAGCTCAACGAACGCGGCGCTGGGAGAGGGGAAAGGCAGAGAGCCTCCGGTGCGGGAGGTGGCTCTGGGCTCAGGGGCGCAGGCAGAACTCTCCCACCCCCTCCTCCTCCCCATCCCATCCTATAGTGCGGTGCCTCCTCAGGGTGCAGAGGGAGAGGGGCCCGGCCTCGGCCCTTCATCGTCCCCGTGTATGGGTGGGGAGGCGTAGAGTAGGCATCGACAGGGGAGAGGGATATCGAAATGAAGGGAAGGCTGGGTAACACCTCGGGGAGAGAAGGGGAGAGAGTGGAACTGCCTTACATTGGCAGGAGTCAGTACTGCTGAGGGATGCTCTCCCTGCAGGGAGCGTTATTTCCAAGGAGACCGCATCCTCAGTAGCTGAGGATTCGCGATCTGCGGGTGACCGCAGCCCTCCCCAGCCCCGCGCAGAACTGGGTTTTAAAGGCAAATACCTAAACGTAAATCAGTATCTGTGCCGTGTGCTGGATATGCCTTTGTGCCTTGGGCAGACACACTTAGGAGAATGTCAAGCCCACAAAGTACCTGTGCATCCCTTTAATCCAGACGTCATAGTGTAAGTTTACTTGAGTAAACAGGAAAATATATTAAAAATGGATAATTCATTGTTTTATCAGCGAAATTGGTTTTTGTGTCTACACAGCTGATGGAGCACTGGGACTGAGCAGTGAGGGCTGGCACCGGCAAGAGGTGGTTCTGTGGGCTGTTTGGGTCATTGTGTAAAACTTATTGTCTGAAAACTGCAGCATTTATTTTGTGCGCTGACTTCAGTCAAAGCTGGAAGTGTTTGGCAGCCCCACAGTCAGAGCCCATGGGAGGGAACCGTTCAGAGATAGTGAGGAGAATTCATCTGCAGCATGATGAGCATGGAGTGATCCTTCCCTGGCTTACGCCTGGCCTCCAGTGATTCCTAATGCATGGGCTTACAGAAACAGGGGGTAGTTTCTTTGTGTTTAGTTCCATCTTTTCCATATTTAAAGTTAAAATGCAGCTGTCTATGTCATGAAATTTTCTTGTCTTCCTCCAGCTCTTGTCTGACCTTTCAAAATCATCACTGTATAAACACGGTAACCTAACAGCAATGGCCCATGAAGCTCTTCTATAACTCCATCATAGTTCCTCTGGTTTCATCTAGCTTTCACTACAAGCTATCAGGCCAATGACTAACCTGTGCCAGTAAAACCTGTGCCACAGGAGGACTAAATCAAAGCTGCCTGTTTCCAGGATCTGCTTCTTTTTCCCTTGTTCATTTTCAACAAGCAGATACCTAGAGATGAGATTTGCCACTTAGCTTTTCTCCAGGCCTAGTGCTTTCTGGCAAGGAGGGGCCATAAAGGAACCCTGTAATCATGTTTGAGTGTGCAAAGCTATTTCTCCTCTTTGGTTCAGCCTTTCATGTAGGAAGAGATATCAATGAAGCAGTTGGACAAAACCAGTGACAATGTAACTGGAAAAGTAGGGGCAAGTAAACCACTCGCACAAAAATACCCTATTCCAAATCACCATTGTCCTGGGAATAGAGAAGGATACAAAAGATGGAGAAGTCTGTGAGAGGAATGAAGACAAAGAACTCCAAAAGAGCTGAATGTGAGATCTGCAAGTCTTCCTAAATTACGGAATTATTTGAGTATGGTTCTTCTATCTCAGAATCCACCATTCTATCTCAGAATCCAGCCACATTTCTCACCTTTGACTGGGCCAAGTACCTTAAAACTTGAAAGTTTTTGTGTTTCTCAAACTGTTCTTGAGGAATATCCAATATCCTTTACCTTTTTATTCAGCAGCAATCCCGAAACCTTATATGTAAGATATGTATAAAATAGGTATGCTGTTATTTTCACCATCAGAGTGGTGAGGCACTGGCAATGGTTGCTCAGAGATGTGGTGGATGCCCCATTCCTGGAGACACTCAAGGTCAGGCTGGATGAGGTTCTGGGCACACGGTGGAGCTGTTTGCAGGGGAGATGGACTGGATGGCCTTTAAGGGTCTCTTCCAGAGACAACTTCCATCCACCTCCTCCTGGGCAACCTGTGCCAGTGCAGTGCTGCTGAACAACCACCTGCAGAAACTGGTGCAGTGCTGGCAATGGAGGAGTGCAACAAATGGGGCAGGGTGTTTGGGTTTGCTCGGTAGTTGGTACATCATGTATGGAAAGTGGAGCCTGTGAGAAGAGACACGCTGCTCTGTGACAGGGCAGCTAGTAAAGCAGAGCCTGGATGTTGCAGAAGAAGGCTGTGCAGCTTGCTCCTTTCTTTACTGCTGGGAAGAATACATTCCTCAAGTGATTATTGCATATGAATGTGAAATGACTATCTGAGATGTTTATTCAGCTCACATAAGGCAGACCCCACTAAGATGTGTTAAGTCCTCCAGCCTCCCAGTCCTGGCAGTACACTGGGAAGAGGAACACTGAGATAACAAAATCATTTTCATCTTCTCGTTGCATTTTGAAGGCTTAAAACAACTTCTGAAGATAGTATTTGGGATGTGTTATGTTATCTGTGTTTGAGTCTGACTGTCTGAACACAAACTTGTATATTATATTATTAAATAGATCGGCCAAGTGTACAGGATAGGAATGTATGGCCATGTATGACTGCACTGTAGCAGTATTTTGTAGAAACCACGTCCTGCAGGTTGAGTAGAGCCATTTGTTGACCTCCTTCTATCTGCATGGAAATTTTCCAATGCACAGCAGGATGTTTTTAGAGATGCAAAAACAAAAAGCTTTAGCATAAAAACATCCGCATGAAGAGCCAAGTCAGCTTATCACAAGTGTATGTGATTGCACGGCTTTTATTTTTCTGTATTCTAAATGCAAGTAAAGCCCACAAACCGCATCCCTCTACTTCCTTGTATTTTAATATAACACAGTAGTGCAATGGGAATTAGTCTAGTCTTGTGTCATTGTAACAGGTGAACTACTTTTTAAACTTATTCCAGTACAAGATGTATTGTATGTGCACCAGAAGTCAGTGCCTTGCTCTGACTAAAGTCATCACTCTGAAGATGTGAGATTTGTGTTGTCTTCTCTGATTCTACCAGGGAAATCAATAGGCAGAGGAAGGCCTGTTAGTTAAGGCTGTGATTTTACCAAGGCAAGAAGTCCCACCGCTGTGGCTCAGGAGCTGTAGCACCTCACAAACCTGGCATCTCTACTTCACTGATGCAACCATACACAGAGCCTGGATTCCTAGTCGATGCAGTCTGTCCCAGGCCAGCAGCAGGCCTGTGAGCTCTACTCAGAGCATGAATCTCACAAATAGGACTTGTGCCTCACACTCTTTTGCTGTAAGGCCTTTGTCTTTCACATTTGAAGAATCTTGAAAATATACAAATGTTTCTGTTCACGTTGCATGTCCTGTGTCTTTATTTTCTCAGACAAATGTATGGTACATGCTCCGTTATTGCTCCACTCTGTTACTCACCCTCCTGGTAGTCAGGCAGTGTGGAAGGATCCTGGCACTTGTCTACCTCTCAGCCTCCAACCAGCACCAGAACTCACAGGCTGTGGGTCCTTGCAAGGGGAAGAAAACACCACATCTACACTTAGTTCAGGTTCCTGATTGAATGGGCTTTCAGGCCAGAGAAAGAACTGCCTTCACTTCCTATGGGCCTTCAAGTAACATCATCTTACAATGTCTTTCAGTGTTCTGCCGTTATTCACTCTTTGGTGAATTTGATTTGAGCTATTCTCCATACCAACATGATGAAGGGTCAGAAGTCTCAGAACCTATTTTTCCTTCATTGTTTATCCTCACAATGCTGTATTTCTCATTCCAGCTTCCTGGGAATCACCCTGGAACACAGTCCAGTCATTCTCCCCCATCTCTCACAGCATCCTCTGGACAGTAAAGCAGAAGTAAAAAGAAGGGAAGCTCTGCACAAGAAGAACATCAAGTGGTCTCTAAACTACTTGATAGACTGATTGTTTCACTTTTCTTCCAAAAGATCCTTCCAGCCCTTTGGGATGGATTTAGGGACCTGATCCAATTACTGGCCCCCTGAGCATCATCAAACCACACACAGTGAGAACATTTCATGCAGTGGAACACCCCAGAGCTCACCCAAAAATAAGCTCATCTGAAAATGCAATAGAAGCAGGGGCTTCAGTACTGGTTGCTTCAGGCTATGCACCTATCTCTACTGCACTGAATTAATGCTGGTGTAGGCACAATGCTGGAAGGTAAAGGACACCTGTCCATATGGTTAAGCATGTCTTCAACTTAGCCAGACCATCCAAGGTCCCCATGCTGAGCCCATGCCTTCATTTCCAAGTTACCAAGCAGATGAAAACCTGAGATATAAAAATAAGAAAAGAGTCCATCTAAAGCAGAAGTGCTGTTCTACTCCCATAAGTGTGAATTTCTTGTACATCACTCAGCATTTCTTCAACTACAGGAAGCTAAATCCCACAGACAGAATTATGAGGTGCTCAAGTTCCATCTGCCACATCCTCATGCATGCCACAGCAGTGTCCAAGAAACAGAATGACATTAAAGAGCAAGGATGTTAAACCATAGAAACAAGTGAAAACCCATTTCCGTGTTTAGTTCAGTACAATCATAGAATCATAGAATGGTTTGGATTGGAATGGACCTCAAAGGTCATGAAGCTCCAATACTCCTTCCACATGCAGGGCCACCAAACTCCCCATTTAATACTAGACCAGGCTGCCCAGGGCCCCATCCAACCTGGCCCTGAACACCTCCAGGGATGGGGCATCCACAGCCTCTTTGGGCAGCCTGTGCCAGCACCTCACCATTCTCTTGGTAGATAGAACACGTCTACTTTAATATGCAGTCTTTGTAAAACCAATGGAGTTTTCCTCTCTGACGACACTAGGAGTAGGAGAAATCTCTCGATTCACAGCTTTTACTTTGGGTAAGATTTTCAATCACTGTATTGGTTTTGTTTAATAGTTTTATCTCTTGAGTAGGAGGAACAGGTCTGTGAGAGACAAATCCATTAGTGCAGTACAATTAATTAATGCAATTAATAAAAAGGACACTTGTCTTTCTGTAGCACAAGAGAACCAGACACAAATGTATTCCTGAGCTCTTTTTCGGTCCTGTATATGAAATAGTTTCAAAGGTTCCATTGTCCACTTTCTAGATTGCTCATAGAACTGCTTTCTTAGTGATTATTCATGGTTTATCAATGGACATGGAGGTCATTATTAGAATCAAAAAATTAAAACCTTAAATTTTTTCTTTTGCCATTAGCTGCTAATATGAAACAAAAAGGGTCTTTATTTCCATCGATAATAGAAAAGGGTCAAGGGCTACAAATTAAAATCCCCTCCATTAGGCACAGTCAATTGAATTTTGAAGTTTGGTTTTCTACTCCAGACTCTTGGTGGGGAACTAAATAGAAGAAGTCACATTTCCTGGAAAAAAAATAGCAGCCTGAGGACAAAGGGACCTGCTGAGGAGTGTTCACATGGCTCTGGGCTAGGGCAACAGCATGGACCAGGTTCTGGCTGTGCTCTAAGGAGGCAGTGATGGATGATGTCCCAGTGTGAAGGCTGAGCAGTGATAAATGAGGCAGCCATGCTGAGCACATGCATGGTAGTCATACAGCACATCATAAAACACCACTGCCTGATGCTTTGATAGACAAAACTGTCGGAGACAGGAGGGGAAATATTGGCTGTCTGCGATAAGGCACTGGGAATTGAAGGCAAACCAGCACTTTTTCAGGGGCTCTGCTAAGAGTGTGAGCACAGCCATTTGGAAAGAAACCACAGCTCGTGCCTCTGCTCTGTGGTCATGGAGAGGCTGGTCATGGAGAGAACGATGAGCCACAGCAGAAAGAAGACCTCTGAGATGGTTTGGACTCCAGCCTCAGGCACGTAAGAGTGGTGGAGCATTTGGAATATATACATTGCTCTTGTACTCTGGAAAGATGCAGATGCCAGCACTGGGTGATGAAAGTTAGAGAACCTGGGTCCATGTTTTCATCAGTTCTTTTAGTAGGCATTTCATGTTGAAGATGTGCCCCCTCACACCACAAACACTGTCATAGCTACTCCCAAGGCTGCAAAGTCTCCCCCATGTGCCTGTCTTTCTACATGTGAGTGATCACTTTGAAACGAATTAAGGAATATGCATCACAGGTGTTGCATTATCAGTGACAAGGAGAGAAATATGCTTATTTATTTACACTTGTTGATTTGTTCTTGCTGATCCAGAGTTCAGCGACAGTCTTAGAAGATCCTTAAAAATGTCTCATCCTTTATTCAGTTGAATGGTTCGATATTTACTATTAATTAAATGTATCCTGTGCAATGGACTACATAAATGACCTACAGGATCCCTAGATACCGGTTTCTTTATTAATTTCTAGCTTCATAGATTCTTTAAATGTATGTATCACTGGAGTTCAGGCCCAGAAGAAAAACAGGCAGATCTTCACCAGAACAAAGATGGAGACAAAGAACAACATGTCCGTGAACAGTGCACCGGAATAGGAGCAATAGGGATGGATGTATTTCAAAATAGAATGTTTCGGTTTTGTGATTTAGGCTGAGGTTAAATTGTGGTTGATCCCACAGTATTAAATGTGAGTGCTGAATTTGAGAAGAAGAAGGGCTGCCCTTTAGGATCCATGGACTGTACTGAAGCATAGAAACATAGAAACATAGAATGGTTTGGGTAGGAAGTGATCCTAAAGACCATCCATTTCCAGCATCCCGGCCAGCTGCCACCCCCCAGATCAGGCCAGCCAGGACTGCATTGAATCCAGCCTTGAATGCCTCCAGGGATGAGGCATCCACAGGTTTTCTGGACAACCTGTGTCAGTGCCTTAACACCCTCTGAGTAAAGAATTTCCTCCAAATATATAATTCGCCTTTGTCCTATCACCATCAGATCAAATAAAAAGTCTACTTCCCTTCTGCCTGTAAGCTCTCTTCAAGTACTGGAAGGCTGCAATGAGGTTTCCCCAGAGCCTTCTCTTCTCCAAGTTAAACAAGCCCAGCTCTCTCAAGCTTTCTTCATAGGGAGAGGTGCTCCAGTTCTCTGAGCATTTTCATGGCCCTCCTCTGGTCCCACTCCAACAGCTCTGCATCCTTCTTGTGCTCAGCACTCCAGGCCCAGACACAACACTCCAGATGAGGTCTCACAAGGGCAGAGTAGAGAAGGACAATCAGCTCCCTCTCCCAGCTGGCCACCCCTCTTTTAATGCTGCCCGAGATACTGTTGGCCTACTGAAGTGGCAAGTGCACAATGCTGGCTCATATCCAGCCTTTTGTCCATCAACACTCAATCCCTCAGTCTATGTTATTGGTAAAGCATGATCTACCCTTGCTGAAGCCTTGTTGGTTGTCTTGGGTGTCCTGCTCATCCTTCATGTACCTTAATGCAGCTTTCAAGAGAATCTGTTCCATGATCCTCCCAGGCATGGAGGTAAGACTCATTGGCCTTTAGGTTCCTAGCTCTAATTTTTTCCCTTTCTTAGAAAATGGAGAGATGCTTTCCATTTTCCAGTTACCAGGACTACACCTACACCTGATAGCCACAACTTTTCAGATGGATGGAGAGTGACTTGGCAACCACATCAGCCATTTCATCCACGACCCTGGGATGCATGTCATTGGGACCCATAGACTTGCACATGTGCAGCCTGACCAGCTGGTCTTGAACTTGCTCTTTGCTTACACTAGGAAGGATTTTGCTCCCTCAAGCCCCACCTAGAGGTTCAGGGACATGGGAGACATGGGAAGCCTCACTGTCAGTGAAGCCTGAGGCAAAGAACTCACTGAGTGCCTCAGCCTTATCCATGTCTGTTGTTGTCATTTCTCCCTTCCCATTTATCAGAGGGGGTTATACTCTCCTTGTGTTTCCTCTACTGACCAGTGTATCCACAGAACCCCTTCTTGTTATCAGCTATATTGAGGACATCTCCACTAGCATCAGCTGTGAGACATGGAGCTCAGGTTTAATGCCTACACTGAAGTACGTGACCTTCACACTTGGTTCTATCACAGCCATCTACAGCATGGTTCTATTAAATGTATGGAAAGATTCAAAGGTCACACCTCAAAGGTGAAATACCACAGCAGTGGAATGTATGGCAAAACTAATATACTAAGAGAAGTGTGCTGCCCTGTCACTGATGGCTAGATCCATAAAGCTTAGCATTTCTCTTTTGAAGAACCCATGTTCCCACTCCTGGTCAGCCCACTGTTCTGCAGCACTGAGATTTGGATTGGACATACAAAGTGTTCATTCCAAACCACTTGATCTAATAATACTAAGGTGGACATTTCTGAGAAAAATAAACCACTGTTTTCTGACCATGTCTTCTCTACTCACTATAAAGGCCTGCCATGTGATTTGGAGAAAGAACAGGGAATTTGCCCCAGATGAATAAAAGAAAAGGGTGTTATTTTGCTCTTTTGCATGCTTCCCATTGATCAAGGTACAGAATTGCACACCTGAAGGCTCTCTGGTTTGTGTTCTGGGGAGCTAGCTCAGTTTTCTTGATAAGACACTGTCTTTACTGGTGCCAAATGCATTCAGGTTCAGCACGAGGCCAGACAGCACTGCTGCCTCTCATCTCCAAGATAAGCAACATAGGCAGCTCCAGACACTAGTGGATAATAAGTTCAGCCTTCAGAAGTGTTGTCTGTAATAACAAAAGTGAAGATTTTTTTTTCCTTTTTCTTTCTTTCTGCTGCAGTTTAGCTGATAGTGGCCATCTTTCAAATTCTTCTCAAGTTAGGATGCCATGGCTGTGTTCTGCTGCCTTGGACCCAGCCAGACTCCTGATTGAAGCTGCCTACATTCTAATAATCTTAAAATCAACAAAATGGCTCAAGATAACATGTACACATACAACAAACAGATTATAGAGTTTCTTCTAATAAATATATCCATGTTATCTTGGCTTTGAATCTTTAAAAACACTTTGATCACATTTGCAATGCTCTGGATGTGAGAGTATTCCCTCACCACCCCCCCCATGCTCTAACAAAGAATATTTGTATCTTACTTTATAAATAAATAATCTGACATGATAAATAAGAAAGCACAACCATTACTGCCTTTACCTTCCCAGATGAAACAAACACCGGCTCCTATTTTCTGTCTGATAGATAACAGAGATAACAGAACCTGGTTGAAAACTCCTACTGAGAACTCACTGTCATAAAGACGACTTTGTCATCATCAAAATCTGTTCAAGGAACATACTAAGCCTGAAAAATTCTCTGTTAAAAGACAATGTAGGGATTTCGCCCAACTTTATTATTCCATACTACTAACACTGTAAAACATACACTTCTAATAAATACCAGAGATTATTATTTGATATTTATATTCCAGTACTGGTGTTACTGTAGCACATATTGTAGAATCATAGAATGATCATGGTTGGAAAAGATCTCCAAGACCAAGTCCAATTGCACCCCACGCCCACCATGTCCACTGACCATGTCCCTCAGTGCCACATCCACATGGTTCATGAACATCTCCAAGGAAGGTGACTGCATCACATCCCTGGGCAGCTGCGCCACTCCATCACCACTCCTTCTGAGAAGAATTTTTTCCTGATATCTGATAGCTGAATATGTATTTTATTATTACCTAGCTATTAATCACAATGCTTTCACTTCATTGAATTAAAATTAATTTGAAGTTAAAACATTCTGAATTACTGGAGCAAAATCTTTGAAGGATTCTAAATCATTTTTTCCTCAAATCTGTATCTGGCAGAAACATAAAGTTCTGCCTTTGTGTTGGGTTATAGCTTGAGACAAAATGCCATTGGGTGTAGTGTTTCTGCTTTACCCTGGAGCGCAGCAGTTGTCTGTCATGACTCCCCTAACCTTTAGCACTTATCATGGATGGTAATTTAAAATCACACTTTGTAACACGGTAGACTGGCTTTAAAGTTGTCATGACTGATAACAAAGCACATCAAGCACTAACCATATTATAGCTACTGATTTGAAAGGCACCAGTTTGTTTCCTTGGGAGATCTTAACTGCAAAAATGTTATCGGTTCAAATGAAAACCCAGTAACAAATGAAGTTCACATCGGTGCAGATCAGACAAGAAGGCATTTCGCTGCCTCTTTAGATTTTTTTTTTACCTCTGAGAAGAAGCATTTCATAAAACTTGCCCAATAAAACACCAACACCAGGGTGCACCCAGAAAATAGTGCACTAAAGACACTCACACTACAGCCTGAGCTTTTGCAGGGACAATACTCTTGAGCAGTTATCATCTGCTATGAAAACTCTTGCCCAGAATGATGGGAAGGCCAAGCACTGAGGTGTTTCTTCCACCTGTCTGCAAACTCACATGGAGCTGTGGAATGGTTGGCTAAGCTACACTAACAAAGATATAATTGGAAATGTATAGAAATCAACAGAATTTCCAAAAGTTCAGTGAGATTATGGTAACTGATACAGAAAGTAATTGTAATGTTCGTGCTGACCTGTCATTCAATGGCATTAATGCACAATGAATTTTGTAAACTGAATTCTCCTACCCAAGCATGGTGCGTTGCTCCTCAGGTCAAAAACATGTTTTCTCCAGCTCTGTATGTATGAAGAAAAATGAACCTATTATCAGATAAGATGGGAAGTCTCAGCAGAAGCAAGGGCAAATTATTGTTGAATTTCTTCATGAAATCACCAAATATCCTCTGATTCATGTGACCACTGAATACAGCAGAGATGTTGCAATATTCTCTTTCATTTTTGCACAGACTACAATGTCATCATGCATCATAGAATTATATGGAATCATAGAACGGCTTGGGTTGGAAGGGACCTCAGAGATCATCTAGTTAAGCAGGGTTGCCAATCACTAGATCAGGTTGCCCAGGAACCCACCAACCTGGCCTTGAACACCTTCAGGGATGGGGCATCCACAACATCTCTGGACAGCGTGTGCCAGTGCATCAGTGCCCTCTAAGTGAAGAATTTCTTCCTATTAGATGAAATTAGCCATATATGCCATAACTCCATCATAGAAGTTGTGACAAGACATGAGTTAGGGGGTAGCTGTAAGGTTTATTTCTCTCCATTGCCCAGCTGTGACTCTCAAAGCACTAGAAATTGGAGAAGATGTTGCCATATTGAATCCTATATCACTGTCATGTGAGAATAAGCATAATACCCTGTTGTCTGTGGTCCTAAGTGACACAGACATTCTCTTACTACTGTACTTTGGCTGAATTGTCTCCTCGCATGTATGGGTTTAATATTCACACCATCACCATCAGAATGACGCATATTTATGCTCTTAGCATTTTAAACTGCTGAGTTATTAAAACATTTGGGTCTTACGGTGGATTTTTTTTTTTCTTTTTATTCTTTTTGGAACTTAAACTTGTGAATCTAACATTTTTGGGGAAAGCTCAGATTGTTAAGGAATCAGCAGGACACAGCACCAAGCTACAATAGGTTCACTTTCATGTGGATGCTGTGCTGTAGCAGGCAAGCCTTCATGGAAAAACTCTGAATGTGAATTTAGCTAGTTTTGGATAAAGACGCCTTTCAGCGTCAATAAACACCATGAATGCAGCCACGGTAGAGTTACAACTTAATGAGATGAGGGGAAGTGCACAGGGTCAGGCCTCATCTCCCGGCCTCTGTCATGCTAATCAGCTGGGCAGCCTGCAGCTGAAAAACTGCTGGAATTTTTATTTGCATTTCATTTAGTTGGAAGGAAATTGACCCAGATGGTCCACAAAGGCAATAGAAGGCTGGCAAGCAGTCTAGTGCTGCACACTTTTCGGAGGGGCTGCACTTGTCCGCCCGTCCCTCTCAGAGCCCAAAACATAAAAGATTAAAACAGCGTAAGGGAATTGATTTCATGATTTTTAGATAATTTCCCTAAGATTTCAGAAAAGGCCTAAAAAAACTAATTTAATCAGCCAGGAGCTCAATAGTAATTAAAGGGAAGAAAGGCTGAGATAATGAAAGAGGTGGTAGAGATTTTTGCTGTTGCTGGTGGGAACCTTTCTTAATTAGAAAAAGTCTAAAATCTAAATGATGTTAATGACGACAAGCATGAACATTTATTGCAAAGACGCTCTATCCTTGGTCAACGTGGATGATTGATAGTCAAATCTGATAAACTTCTTTAGAAAAAGCTAAAACGATTCGCCATGCATTTGTCCAATCCAGATATTTCCATGCGTTTTCTCAAATGAACAGTATTGGTGTCACTATTGCTCATTTGGCCAAAGCTTAGATATTTGGGCAAGTGATGTGTTGTTCCACACCATCTGCTCATGGCTTCATCTAGTTGGCTTGGAAAGCCTCATTAAAGCTCTAATATAAATAAGAACACTTTGGATGATACCTGCTTTCACTCTAATCTTAGAAATGATAATGTTTCAGAACACGTGCAGCTATCGTGTAGAAAAGGAGATGATGGCATTTCTACTTAACTGGAAGATATAAAACACAACTGAAGATAAAATACTCTTTCAGCAAGCATCCTTGTTTCATGCTGTCTTTCTAAATGGTTGTGTTGCCTCTAAGAGCAGTGTGTTGAAGTTTTGGGTTTGGTGAGCTGTTGAGCTTGCCTGAACTAACATTTCTGGTACAAGTCTTGGGAATTAAATGATGAAACTTCAGTAGAATTGCTTCTGATTTATTCTCATACAGGAATGTACATAAATCTGTATTAGTCCCCTGGACTATTGGGTACAGGAGCCCATATTAGCGCACCATACATGGCTTTAGTTTTCATGATAAGAATTCTGTCTCTGGGGAGATGTGATAAAAAGAGCTTGAGGTAGACAAAAAAAAAAAAAACCACATGACAATATGGGTGGTGTGACAGGTCATGCAGGAACTGAACAGTCTGGAATATTTCCCCTCTCGGTTCTTTGAGGATTTATGTTGGCTCAGCTTCTCTCAGTTCAACTGCCAAGCAGTATGGGCTGCGTGAGCACACCACTGAGGTGGCCCAAACTCTTCACCTGCTGCCTGCTCTGCAAGGTCCTGGATTTTGTCCAAGACTTCTCTGACTCAGCCAGAATTTATCACAAGGATTAGTTGCTCTCATGGTTATGACAGTCACCATTGAGCTTTGCTTTTATATATGTTACATAAAGCATTCATCCACGGTCCTCCATGCAAAGCAGGTTGGAATAACTTATATTTTCAGCACGATCGGAAGTCCCACACTGCTCCTAATGTTCCTGTTACCAGTTCAGTAGCTAAGCAAGAAAGAAGAAATGAATGAATGAGAGTAATTGGCTCAATTTCCTGATCTGACACTTTAATAAACTAGGGCAATTTATAGGACAAATATTTCTAAGAGAGTCAAGACTTAAGTAATTCTGAAGACCCATTGCTCAAGATATAACACCATAAAATCATACTGAAGATCAACAAAACAACATGAATAGCCACTGTCCTTGCTGGAAGTAACTGAAAGAGGTCATCTTCTGGCAATGCAACCCCTTGAGTTATCTTCTCTGAAAGATGGGATGAGATCAGAGCTTTCTGTGTGGCTTCCAATATCCCATCACTGTACAAGGGAAGGATGCTTATTATGGGCAATGCTTGTTGTATGTATGTTTAGTATGCCATGTAGGAATGCACCTTTCTTGCACAATTGAACAAGTAGAATGAGTAAGAAGCATTTCCATTTGTCTTCAGCCTCACACACTTGGAAGTCTAGAAGCAACAGGAAGTGAGAGGACTTGGTAGGAAATAGGGAGTATTCAGATAATGCACTAATTACATCAATTTCTAAAGCAACTGAAACACCCGTGAGAATGTTTAAATGTTTGGGAAGTTGGACTAGAAGATCTCTGAAGATCCTCTCCTCTCCTCTCCTCTCCTCTCCTCTCCTCTCCTCTCCTCTCCTCTCCTCTCCTCTCCTCTCCTCTCCTCTCCTCTCCTCTCCTCTCCTCTCCTCTCCTCTCCTCTCCTCTCCTCTCCTCTCCTCTCCTCTCCTCTCCTCTCCTCTCCTCTCCTCTCCTCTCCTCTCCTCTCCTCTCCTCTCCTCTCCTCTCCTCTCCTCTCCTCTCCTCTCCTCTCCTCTCCTCTCCTCTCCTCTCCTCTCCTCTCCTCCCTCCCTTCCCCTCCCCTACCTCTCCTCCTCTCCTCCTCCCTTCCCTTCCCCTCTTCTCTCCTCCTCCCCTCTCCCCTCCTTTTCCTTCCCTTCCCTTCCCTTCCCCTCCCCTCCCCTCCCCTCCTTTCCCTTCCCTTCCCTTCCCTTCCCTTCCCTTCCCTTCCCTTCCCTTCCCTTCCCTTCCCTTCCCTTCCCTTCCCTTCCCTTCCCTTCCCTTCCCTTCCCTTCCCTTCCCTTCCCTTCCCTTCCCTTCCCTTCCCTTCCCTTCCCTTCCCTTCCCTTCCCTTCCCTTCCCTTCCCTTCCCTTCCCTTCCCTTCCCTTCCCTTCCCTTCTTTCCCATCATCTCTTCCCAGTGGGATTAGTAATGGCATCACTGCATGATGTTCCCTTTATTTATAAGGGACTGGGCTCAGCAGTGAAATGGAATGAGGGACTTAGAAAGATCTGGATAGATATTCAATACTGTCAGGATAAACGTGCTGATATTGGTGATTCTTTCTCCTCCTGAGTCTTTTCCGTGTAGACAGAACCCAGCTTTGCAGATGAATATAGGCTCAGTTCTAGAAATGAACATAGCAGAACCTAATATCAAGGCCACGTCAAAGCTACATTTTGACTGATGCCTGAAACCTACATGTAAAACTAAAATAATCTCATCTTCACACTGACAAGAAAGAAGAAAAAACTTTGGATTTGAACTTGCAGTTCTTAACTGTTACATGTATTGCACTGACCCAGTCCTGTCCCACTCACAGCATGGATGAGATGTTCCCCACCAAACTGCCTTCTTCACATTTCAATGTTGCATGATATTTTCTTGTCATTGCCGCTCTCTGGGGATAGCCATGGTCTGTAGATGGACTGAACTAAGATTGTAAGTTCTGCAAGATGTCCACAGCTGGGTCAGGACAGAGGATGGGCTGAACTTATTCTCAGACTCATCACAGTCATGAAGGTCATAATGGGAGAGTGTGGTTGAAAGGAGCAAACGCTGAAGATAAAATAAAATTAAAAAAAGAAGACACCTGTGAAAATCAGCAATTTCTTTAGAAATTATTTGGTACAGTTAATAAGATGCACTATCTCCTTGGCACACAGCTATCGCTAACAGGGGTTACCAGAGCACAAGCAGCAGCTGCTTATGGAGGCAAAGGAAAGATTGGGGTCAAAGCAAGGACTGCAGCCCACCGAAGAATGGTTAGGATTAAAACTAGAAGCTGTCACATAAACTAAGAGCAATTTTGGGACTGGTGAGTCAAGATGACTCTCAGTGCAGGATTTGTAACAACACTGTTTTTCCGCTAGCTTATTTCAAAGCATTTACTACATTTTCCTTGAAGACCACAAAAGCCAAAATGTGCTGTTTGTGCTGAAACCCTGAGAAGGTCTGAGGCAAAACAGGAAATGTTAATCCAAACATCTGGTGAGGAGCGCTACAGGCTGTGCTGGGCCCCAGCTGACTTCACACTGCTGGGTGCTCCATGAGGCTCAGTGCCCAACCTGGGTCCCACATGGCCAGGACTGAGGGGTACAAGGAGGGTGAGAGTGCGTTCAGAAAACATGCTGCACTATGCAGAAATTGGGGTTGCTCCATTGTGTGCTAGGGGTTTACAGATCCTATTATTCAAATATGCCAAGAAATGCTGCGAAGATGGAAAAAAATACTCCTCATGACCATATATGACAAGAAATGACACACTTAACTGCAGGAAGAAGGCTCCAGTGAGAGACCAGAAACACTTGCTAATGATATAGACAGTGAGGTGGGGGAGCTGTGCTGCAAACGTGTGCACTCTGTCATGGGGAGTGCTTAAGGACAGCATACAGAAGCGTCCATTCAAAAGTTGAGAGTGGTCTTGTCTTGTGGTGATGGTCTGGACCTAAAGATTGCTTGAAACCCTTCCAGTATTATTCCCATGCTTTGCTTCTTTGCAGACTTTCAGAGCAAGTTTACTTTGGTGACTTCAACTGCCCTGAAACTTTTGTCTTAATTGTGTAGAGTCACCTTCCACCATGCATAAGGATATCTGCACTGATTCATCTCCAGAAGAAAAAACAACCAAGCAACCTAACAACAAAATATAGTTAAATAAATATCTACAGTACAAGGTTACAACTCAGATGGGTATAATAAATCTCCAAAGTCTTGCAAAGAATTTGGTTTCTACGAACCAAATTCTTTCTCTGTAGAAAAAAGTGTCATAGAACTGGTAGTCCAAAGGAAAATATGACCAAAAAACCCAGATTATTTTAACAGAAGCAGAATCACAATACAGATCTCTGCACATTAGTTTAAAATTCGGCAGAAAGTGAATTCATTAGCAAAGTCACTCAAGCTTGACTAATGAGAGTTTGAGCCAGAAAATCTAGCAATTTAAAGTAAACCTTTAGCTGTGAGCATAACTCGATACTTATGATGCCAGCTGCTGAAATTGCCATTTCAGACCTCACTTGGGTTGTTGGCACAAAGGGAACAAATAGCTTTCAGCTGCAGGTGAAGCCTACCAGACCTTTCTCCTCAATCTTTGTATAGTGTCAGTTCTTCTTAAAAAACAGCCATTAAATTATCGCCATTGTCTTGGAGGAATGGTGATTGATGCCTCTTCTTTTATGCTAACTCAGCTTGTCTCTCTGCTCTAAATGGCCTTGTCTTTGGCGTGGAAGTTGGTAGTACATCATTAGGTTGTGGTTGCAGCTTGGCAAACGCGGCTGTTGGGTGATGTGGCCATTAAGTGGATTAATGCAACTCTCCTGAACTCCCTAACACAATAAACCATGGGCTCCCACCTGTTGGGGCTCTAACAGGGCGCTTTGTACAGGGTGTGAAAGAGAAGGTGACAAGGTAAAACAACCCTCTTGGCACTGCTGCAGCATCCTTGTGGCTCCAGCCCAGCTGCCATGGGTGGATGGGAGTAGCACTATGGGAGAATGGCAGCAGAGCCCAATGAAAAATTTCAGGTGCTTATGTTCAGAACAGGCACTACTCCTTTCTTGTCCCATTGCAAATGTACCTCTTATGTTTCAGCACACCATTGCTGATGATCCTTTTTTCATACACAGCCGGTTGCAACCATATATAACCATATATATAAACCTACTCTGGACCTGCCCCAGCAGCTCCACATCCTTCCTGTACTGTGTCCAGACTGGGGCCCCCAACACAGGAAGGACGCAGAGCCCTTGGAGCAGGTCCAGTGGAGAGCCATGAAAATGTTTGGGGAACTGGAGCGCCTCTCCTATGAAGAAAGGATATGGAGGGAAAAGGAAGGCATGTTTGCAGATGTTTCTCCAGTGTGAAAAATCTTTCTTCTCCAAATTATTTCACTTGGAAAGTGAAAAGACAGGTTTTACATCACCCTGGTCCCCTTTATAGCATCACCCTTCACTCTGCTCCTTTTCCCCTTTTCTTTTATGGCTGCACGGTTCCTGGCATGTTTAAGCTGGTGTAACATATCTCTAATGCTGACTGTGATCTGTTAGTGTAGAATGAGTCTTAGACTGCTTTATCTTTTACTTTCTGCTCCTAAAACACAGAATTAGCTGTGGCACAGAGAGACATGATTAGTGGGCAATATCAGTGGTAGGTGGATGCTTGGACTTGACCTTAGAGATCTTTTCCAACCTTAATGACTCTAATTAGCTATGATCTTCACAGCTGATAGACTTCAGACTCAAAAGTACAGGCACTAAATAGTGAAATAAATACACGCTGATACCTTAAGCAGTAAAAGAGTGGAGAGAAACCTAAATTTCTCTCTTACACTGAGTACTGGGTGCGGATGGAGTCTCTGTGTCTCAAGAAAGGTAGTGTAGCAAAAGACAGAAGACACAGACAAAGACAATGAAGATAACTGTGAAGAACTGAAATGTTCATCTTGTATGGAGACTAAAAAGACTCTTCAATTAAGAGGAGGGTATGTATAAATCTCACAAAACCATGGGGGTGGTGGGAAAGGCAAATGCATAACGATTATTCACAGATCCCTTAATGCAAGCAAAGAGAACACGTGGGAAATGAGTTTAAACATAGTCAGATAGTACATGGCTGATGGTGAATGTTTGGAAATACCATCCCTGGGAGGCCACATTGGCATATCGTATCAGCAGCCTCTCCAGGAAATAGACACATTTGAGGAGAGCAGGTCCATGGAATGGCACTCAGAAGCCCATACAGGTACCTAATGTTGAACAACTCCTCAGCTGTGGGGTTTGGAAATCTCAGTATTGCAAAGAAAGTGGTGAAAACCCTGTGCTCTGCATTACAGCAGCTCCTACTGCCACTGATAGAGGCAGAGCAGAGGGGTAGGATACCACTGCTCTGATCCATAGGGTGTTCCTCAATCTGCCCTTCTGTGGTGCTCCCCCAGTGCCCCAGAAAAAAGCTCTCACTGTAAAGAGACCACCATGGGCTGGCAGGAACGGGGAGCATGCCATGGACTAGATGGTTCCCACCCCACTGGATGTGGTCCTGAAGTTACTTTTATTCTGCCTTGGTGGCCGGGAACAATACCCCTTTATTTGAAGCACTGTTTTAGAGTGACTCTGT
The DNA here is from genome assembly GCF_039878825.1 of Excalfactoria chinensis. Classification (NCBI taxonomy): domain Eukaryota; kingdom Metazoa; phylum Chordata; class Aves; order Galliformes; family Phasianidae; genus Excalfactoria; species Excalfactoria chinensis. Next base: position 164,929,610 of record NC_092825.1, read on the forward strand.
TTACAGACAACTCCAAACAGATTTTTGCAAATGTTTTTCCAAATACAAAATAATCGCTCTGCTTTGGTGGCATTCAACTCCCTTCATCTCATTCCTTTCCAGAGATGTGAGAGAACATGGTTTACAAGGATGCTCATGGACACAGAGCCTCTGGCAAACACGATCCTCCATGAAGAGTCACAGTAGGAAGGGATCATCTGGTAAATCTTCAAAGCTCCAGGAATTGTCCAAAATGACTTCAGAAAAAAAAAATAAGTCTCTAAGTTACCAATTATGGCCCAGTCACAAAACATTAAAAAAAGAATCTTAGGAATTCACAAAGCTATAGACAAAGAGTCTGCAGACCATCCAAAGACCATCCAACTGCTGATCAATTAACTGCAGGTGAATAAGAAATAACAAAAATAACATCATTTTACAGATATTTTTCCAAAGAAGGAAAAGTCACACAAACTCTTCTTGGCCAAGAGTTCTGTTCTGTGTTTTAGAATCTAGAATTATCCCTGTGGAATAACAGAAAATAATGGGACAAAGGTCTGGTTTAGACTTCGGTAGTTTTCTTTGTTTTTTTCTTTTGAATAAACACTATGACCTCAGAAGGCTGATCTTCCTCTTCTTTTTAGGGACATTTCTTCCAAAGGCTAAATAAGTCCTTTTGCTTACATCTTTCCATTCAGACTTTCTATAGGATAACAATCTATCAATACTCAACACTGAAGACTTTCTCTGTGTTGCTTCTGCTGCTTCCTCTCCTCTAGACCTCTTAGGTGGTAAGGTTCAAAAAATCATAGTCACTTTGTACTATAAATGATTTATGTATAGGCCTATTGTTATAGGCCTATTGTTAGATGACAATGACTTCATCTATTTCTGGACTTTCTTTTGAACTTTAAACCCATTAGAACAGTTGTTTACTGAGTTCATTTGTGCACTAAAGCTCTTGGTTAGCCCTGGTTCTGCATCAGTTTGGAGCTGGATGTTGTGCATTGGAAGCACCTGAGAAAATATTTTACCAACTTAAAAGCTCTTGAAAACACTGATTCTCCAGTGGGAGCTCCAGAAGCAGATAGCTGTGTTCCAGGAGAAAGAAGATAGCTTGGAATGGCCAAACTCACTGAGCAGGAGTCAAGACAGCACTACCTCCCATCTTGCCCCTCTGTCTGCCTTTAGAATCATAGAATCATTGAGGTTGGAAAAGACCTCAAAAGTCTAGTCCAACTGCCCATGTACCACCAATGTTGACCACTAAATCATGTTCCTTAGTACCACATACACACATTTCATGAACACTTCCAGGGGCAGAGATATCACCATCTCCCTGGGCAGCCCATTCCAGCACCTCACCATTGCTTTGGAGAAGAAATTTTTCCTAATATCCAACCTGAACCTCCCTTGGCACAAGTCAAGGCCTTGTCCTATCACTGCTATGTGGGAGAAAGGGCTGACCCCCCCACCTCACCACAATGTAGCATTGTGGAGCATTGTAGAGAGTGATGAGGTCACGCCTGAGACTCCTCCAGACTGAACAATCCCAGTTCTCTCAGCTGCTCCCCATAAGACTTGTGCTCCAGACCTCCCTCATGGATTCATTGCCCTTCTCTGGACATGTTCCAGAGTCTTATTATCTTTGCGGTAGTGAGGGACCCAAAACTGAACAAAGTACTTATGGTGCAGCCTCACTATAGCTGAGAACAGAAGGTTGATCACTTCTCTGGTCCTGCTGGCAGCACCATTTCTGGTACAAGCCAGGTTATCGCTGTCCTTCTTGGCCACCTGGGCACACTGCTGCTCAGCCAAGCATTCACCAGCACACCCAGGTCCATTTCTTTCACAGTCTTCCAGCCACACTGCCCCAAGCCTGTAGCATTGCTTGGGTTTGTCGTGGCCAAAGGGCAGGTCCTGCCACTTGTTCTTGTTGAACTTCATCCCTTTATCCTTAGTCCAGTGATCCAGCCTGTCCAGATCCCTCTGTAGGGCCTTCCTACCCCCAGGCTGACTCACACTTCCTTCCAACTTGAGTCTACCTGTCCAAGCCACAGGCTGCCAGCTTCTCCAGGAGAACACTATGGGAGACTGTGTCTAAGGCTTTGCTGAAGTCTAGGTAGACCAAATCAACAGCCTTTCCCTCATCCACCAAGTGGGTAATTCAATCATAGAAGGAGATCAGGTTAGTCAAGTAGGACCTGCCCTTCATGAAGCCATGCTGGCTGGGCCTGATCACCCAGTTGTTCTGCACATGCCATGTGATCTCAATGAAGATGATCCTGCCTCCTGGTCTACTGCTACCTGCTTGCCACCACATCTCTGAATTCTGTACCTCAGCTTCTTCTAACTTCACAGCTGCTCACTCCCACAAAGAGATCTCAAGATAGAAATGGATAAATGAAGTGTCAAGTTGTGATATAAAACTTCTGCAGACCCAGCGGGGATGCACTCTGAGAGCCATTCTTTCCAGGCTCCAGTTGAAAATGGAGTCCCTATCTGTGGCTGATAAGTGCTAAGAGAAACAGCAGAAAGGGAAGAGTAGAGCAGATCTCAGAAGGAATATATCATTTCTGCTCTCCAGTATGAAAAACAAGAAATGGAAAGACACTGAAGTCACACAGTAAGCTTTTCTGCATGTAGTTCCTTGGAATTATTTCCCATTGGTATTCTCTCCCTCTCTTCTTCTCCCATGGATTATAAGACTGAACATAATTTGCATCAAAAAATGATAAGAAGAATCTATCTATCTAAAAAATCACATTTTCCTCATCTGACCACAAAACAACATTCAGTTTTTCTCCCTGTCCAAAATCCATACTCAGCAGCTACTGTGAGACTTGTTGAAAAGATCCACAAAGGATTTCTTCTGTAGAAAGGATCCCCAGCATCTCTTAAATGTACTCATCCCTCATCTTTGCAGAGCCTGCCCACCAGTCACTCTGTGTGCGAGCTGATGTGCAAGCTGGTGAGACCCTAAGGGGGACATGTCCATGGGTCACTTGAAAGGGGAAGTATAAGTTTTGCAATTTTATTTGCTGGAGATGAGCCTTTAGTCACATAACCCAGGCATGAAAATAACAGCTTCTGGAAAGCTGTATCAGATATCTCAATCTTTTTTTTATTTAATAAAAAGCTTATTTTATAAGCTTGCAGACCATCTCAAAGAAAGTTTACGTCTTTGGAGGTCTGCAAGAACTGCCATTAGGTTAACATTTACTTTGATATTTGTAATTTATTTTCCTTTCATCCCACTGTTCCTGAGCGCTAAATCTCAGCCATACGTGACACAGGATAGGGTCACCAATCTGCCCCAGCTTTACACAAGTATATCCCCCTTTGTGTTCCTGCTTTTCCACATCCCAGTAAGGCAGGGCAACCCTGGCCAGCCTGGTCTGTCCCTGCTGTCTGACCACCAGTCCTTCTGAGGGGAAAAGCTCTACTGCATGTGCATCCTTACCTTTAGGAAGGCTTCTTCTTATCCTCACAACTTGGGATGTGTCAGCCACATGGTGAAATGCATCTTGCACCAAGCAATGAACTCTTTTGTAATGATGAATGAAACCTCCAGATTTTGAGCTTCATGATGTTTAGTCTTAGTTTAAAACTATATCTGATGTAAACCTCCATTTTACCTCTGAAGGCCTTGGGTTTTACCTGTACCCCCAAATGCTGGCTCTGAAACTTAGTCTCCATATGCAGAAAAGGGTCTATTTCTTCACACAGAAAAGCTCCTTTCCCCTAGTATTCAATTGACCATGAGCACATCAAGAGTCTGATGTAAAGCAAGAACCATTATCTCTGCCTCTCCGTGTGCTAGAGATATAAATATGCTACGCCCTGTTAAAAAGATGCCTCTGAGCAGGAAAAAAATGGTAAGTGGAACTGTCTGCAAGACTCAACTTTTTGTCCTCATTTAAGAGAGAGAAAGCTCTGATGAATCTCTTTAATGCTCTCGAAAAAAACTGGACAAAACTGCCACTCCAGCTATAGCCCACACTTCAAATGGCCGTGAGATGGCCTTTTCTGAATGTTACATAGTTCAAGGAGGCAGTGAAGTGCTCGGTGGAAGATTTTGTATGGGAACTTTAACTTCCCATTCCATTTGACTTTTGGTCTTTAAAATACAGGTCAAATCAATGAATTTAATGAAGGCCGTGGAACACAAAGGCTTTGCCTTGCATTTTGACCTAGATAAAGGAGAGTCAGTCCAGGTCAAAAGGCTTTAGCAGCACTTTAAGTGGTTAGTACACAAATGTGACAGAATGTTTAGACTCTCGGAGACTTGCAAGTCCCAGTGACAAGCCGTTAAAAGTATTTGAAATAGCTGCCTGAATGAACTTTGATAAGGTAGTGCTATTGTCTTCTATTGTTTCTTTCTTTTCATACCAAAACACCCCCAAAAGAACAAGAGTCAATGAATGTATAATGCAGTCCAACTTTTACTGGATTTGGGGCTTCTTTCGGCCCTTTGGACTTCTTTTTTTTTTGGTGAACTTTTTATGCCATTTTCATTCACTTTCCCTCATTAAACCTTTCTCAGATGCTAGTGATTAATGTGACATGTCAGTAAGAGCTTTTAAAGTGCAATGATACTCTCAGAAGCTATAACGTGTCAGTTGAACCCAAGATTAAGATCAAATTAAGATTAAATTTACTCTTACTGAGTCTTCTTGCCAGATGGAGCTAGGTTCACGAAGGTGGTAATGGTGCCTCCAAGCTTCCATGCTCCACATCAGGCATCTGAAGCAAAACTAGCACAAAGCAGCAGGCCCGTATGTTAAATTCTGGATTCACACCTTTCCTCTCTGTGGGATAAAATAGCCTTCTGAGACAGGCAGACACTTAGCACACATCCGTGTACTTTGCACGGGCATCTAAATCAGAAGGTAGAAGTCAGATGGCTGGTAAAAGTAAGTTTCTGTTATCAACAATAAACGTACTTGAATGATGGAAAGCATAAAATCAGAAACCCCCCGACTGTAATATCTGCCAGAAAACAAATCTCCATTTAAGTACATAATTATTCTCCATTACTGGAAAGCAATTGTCAAAGGAAAACTGGTAAAACGTGTAACAGTTCATAATGCAGGGCTAAATTTTGTAGAAAGACCCAAATCCTGGTTGATTTGTGCAAGGGAGAGAGGTTTAGTTTTGTTTTGCTTTTCAATTTTGCTGTAAAAAGTCTGCTTCTTGAAAGCTTTCCAGGCCAGAGATCAGGTTCCCCCTTTATAATGGGAGCTATTAATGCCTGAAATGGGCCGCTCTAAAGAACCACATGGCGGTTTCACATGGTTTGATAGTTCCAAGATTTTGCTCACTGTGCTTTTGGGACTTTTCTCAGTATTCTCTATAGTGAGATTTTTATTGTATTTTACCCTTTTGTCTGGTTTTTGTGTCTGAAATTTTTCCCTTATTCATTGACTACTAACTTTCTGTCACCCATCTTTGACTTTTCTTCTTACATCTGCATTAAAGCTGTCATTTACTTCTGCTTTTTCCCCTCTCTCCATATTTGACAGCAAAAGCCTTCATCAGCTTTTATCCCTTTTTGTTCACATTATGACATAACCTGCGCAAAGTGGCACAGCTCCCCAGTTCTTGTATATAAAATTTGCAACATTTTTTGAGACGGGTCAATGCCCATTTTTGGGATCCTTTTCTTTATCTGAGTACCGTGTTAAAACTTTTTGCAGATGTGAGCTATTCAGGAGCAGCCTGCGGCTGCATGCAGAGATGGGGAAAAGAAGAAAAGGCCTTCCTATTTTGTGATTGCCATAGTAACTCAAACATTGCCAGTGTGTTTGTCGGTTTGGTAGGGCACAGCCAGTGAATTTTATTTCCTGTGCAATCAAGCCCTCTACTGGAGATCATGGCTTGTATGACACAGGGTTACAGAGAGGACAGTGTGCTTGTTAGGCCTGGTATTAAGCATTTCACTTTAAAATAATACCCATTTGTATCCATTTTGTTCAACATAACAACAGCTGCTGTCCTGGGGATGACAGGCTTGCCTTTTTAGCCAAAGTCTCGTATGACATTTATGAATGAGGCAGGCTCCATTCATTTCCACTCTGAATTCTCAGTGGTTATTTTGGGTTGTTTGAGTCTTTTTTTTTTCTTCTTTTTTCTTCTTTTTTTTCTCCTAGTCGTGTGGAGATATTCAGCATTGTCTCGAGTAATTACATTCACAGTTCATGACAAGGGAAAATTCACCTTTTTTTCAGTGTCAAGTTATCACTTTCATTAACTTTCACGTTAAAAAAGAAAGAAGAAAGAGGCAAAAAAAAACCAACAATCCAACATCCTAGGTCAGCGGAATGGAAGCTTTTCATTCAGTCAAGAAATAGGGAGGAAGAAGCCATACAAACCTCCAGGCCTGCAACAGGAGCCGTGGGCTTCAGGTTCAGCAGTTTCCTGCTTCCTTTTGGGGTCAGAAGGAGGACTTGCTGCTCCAAGCACAGAATCACAGAATCACAGAATTGTAGGGGTTGGAAGGGACCTCTAGAGATCATCGAGTCCAACCCCCCTGCCAAAGCAGGCTCCCTACACCACGTTGCACAGGTAGGCGTCCAGGCGGGTCTTGAATATCTCCAGAGAAGGAGACTCCACCACCTCCCTGGGCAGCCTGTTCCAGTGCTCCGTCACCCTCACTGTAAAGAAGTTCTTGCACACATTCGTGCGGAACTTCCTATGCTGAAGTTTCAGCCCATTTCCCCTAGTCCTGTCCCCACGCACTACTGAAAACAGACCAGCCTCGCCACTATGGCTCCCACACTTCAGGTATTTATAAACCTGGATCAAGTCCCCTCTCAGCCTTCTTTTCTCAAGGCTAAACAGACCCAGTTCCCTAAGTCTCTCCTCATAGGGGAGATGGTCCAGGCCCTTCACCATCTTTGTGGCCCTGTACGTTTTTCTCTGCACGTTTTTCTCTGCTTGGCAGATGCCTCTGCTTCCAGTGCTTTGCTTGCAGCCCCAACCACTCCATCCATGGCTGCTGCCACTCCAAAACTGCACAGCTTTCATCTGCCCATGGCTTAAGGGAGTGGCAGCATCTTCACAGGCCTCAGTGACTGGCCACCTTCTGCAGTAGGTCCTATCATAGGACTGAAGATGGACGCACTGGTGAAGAATCATAGAATCATTTGAGTTGAAAGGGACCCTTCAAGGTCATCTAGTCCAACTCCCTGCAATGAACAGGCACATCCACAGCTAGACTTCCAGAGTAGCTAAAAGGCACAAGGAGGAAAATAATGGCTTAAGAGGAAGCTCCATCAATCTTGGTTTCAAAGGAAATTCACTTTCCTGCTGCTTGTTGTCCATGCTAAGCAACTCTTTTAGTTACACACCCATCAGAGCAATAGGGAAAGGATGAGAGATATCTTGCCTTTTTTCTTCCATCATTCAAAGAATGGCTTTTTATATCACTTTGTGTCTTTTCTTGAAGCAAGTAAAAAAGTGAGGACCACACACTGATCGTGGCAGTGAGCTGGAGGAAGCAGGAGAGCTCTGCAGCTGTGTCTCTTGTGTTCTTCAGCCGTGCTAAGCACTCACACAACTGTTGGGTAAATACAGCACATAACTGTTTCATTTAGACAGCAATTGCACTCCTATATCATACAGTGCAAAGAAGAAAGGACAGGGTGGTTCATGCTGGTGGTTGCGCTTTCCAACCAGGGCTCCTCATCCCCACTTGTCATGTAGTGAGTCCCCAAACCGTTTCCGCCCTGAAGTGCTGAGGAACTCAGTCCCATATTTTCCACCAGCTCCTCTCCCAACTTCCCTGCTCCTGCAGCAGGGCTGCCAGAGTCTCCCAGACCCTTTTTTGATGCACCTTTCCAACCTCAGACTGTGCATTCACCAAAGACTTCTAGCTCCATTTAAATGCCCCCCCATCCCCCCAGAAAAAATAATAATAGTCAAAGTTCTTGAAATCTGACCCATTGTGAAGGTGCAAGGGAAGCCTCCCTTCTATAAGTCCTGAGGTGAAGCTTAGTTTGGTTTTCCCCAAGATATTTCCCAGGGAAGACAATCACATTGATACTCCATTCGCCACGGAAGTTTTAACTTACAAGCTTTCCTGGCCTGGGACAGAGGAATGGAGCAGACCAGCAGAGCCTCCTCATTGATGTTACTGGTTTTCTGCAGTGCCTTGAGAAGAAGCAAGGAGGGGTGAAGGGAAGGAAAGTGCTCTGTCAGGTAACTGGAAAGCTACCCCTCTGCCTTTGCTATCCAGGCTTTTAATTCCTTGTACAGAGGTCTTGATAAATTGCAGGGCTGAGCAATCAGCAACCACATGAAGTTTAACAAAAGCAGTGCCAGATTCTGCATCTGGGGAGGGGCAGCCCTGGATACGTGCACAAACTGGGCGATGAGAGGCTGGAGAGCAGCCCCACGGAATGGGGTCTAGGGGCTCTGACTGATGGCGAGTGGAACATGAGCCAGCAATGTGCCCTGGGGCACGCCAGGCACAGAACCGCCACCAGGTGAAAGGATGGGTTGTCCTGCCTGCTTCTGCACTGTGCAGCCTCATATTGAGCATTCTGTGCAGTTTGGGTGCCACAATGTAAGGAGGACACAAAGATAATATAGAGCATCCAAAGGAGGGCTACAATGATGGGGAATGGTCTGCAGGGCAAGGTGTGTGAGGAGCAGCTGAAGCCCCTGGTGTGCTCAGCCCGGAGCAGAGCAGGTTGCAGGGAGGCCTCGTGGAAGCTGCAGCTCTGAGCTTTTGGTTCAGAGAGGGATTTTTTCTTGCATGGTGAAATCTTGTTGTAAAGAGATTTGAAATCTGATTTGTTTTACTTTGTAAATCCTGTGTGAATTTACAGCTGTGAATTTACAGGAGAGATGTGTAAGAATGTGCCTCACTGCCACGTAACCAGAAAGGAGTTACCACAGCCACTATCCAGATGAGGAGAAACCACAGGAGAAACCACAGCCACTATCCAGATGAGCTTTTGTGACAAATCATAGAATAAAAGAATCATAAAACCATAGAATCATAGAATGGCCCAGGTTGAAAAGGACCACAAAGATCATCCAGTTTCACACCCCCTGCTGTGTGCAGGGTCACCAACCACCAGACCAGGCTGCCCAGAGCCACATCCAGCCTGGCCTTGAATGCCTCCAGGGATGGGGCATCCACAGCCTCCTTGGGCAACCTGTTCCAGTGCATCACCACCCTCTGAGTGAAAAACTTCCTCCCAATATCTAACCTAAACATCCCTTGTCTCAGTTAAAAAACATTCCCCCTTGTCCTATCACTATCCACCCTCGTAAACAGCCATTCTTCCTCCTGTTTATACACTCCCTTCAAGTACTGGAAGGCCACAATGAGGTCTCCCCAGAGCCTTCTCTTCCCCAAGCTAAACAAGCCCAGTTCCCTCAACCTTTTCTCATAGGAGAGGTGCTCCAGCCCTCTGATCATCATAGTGGCCTCCTCTGGACCTGTTCCAAGAGCTCCACATCCTTCCTGTGCTGGGGGTCCCAGGCCTGGATGCAGTACTCTAGGTGGGACCTCACAAGAGCCAAGTAGAGGGGGGACAGTCACCTCCCTCTCCCTGCTGGCTACCCCTTTTTTATGCAACCCAGAACACAGTTGGCCTTCCAGGCTGCAAGTGCACACTGCTGGCTTATGTCCAGCTTCTCATCCACCTCCCAAGTCCTTCTACACAGGGCTACTCTCAAGGAGATCTTCCCCCAGTTTGTATAAATGCCTGGCATTGCCCTGACCCAAGTGCAGCACCCTGTAATGTCTGGACTGAGCAGGTGTCACCCAGTAGCTGACAATCTCTGGTTATTTACCCAAATAATCCCCAGGAAATACACCACTGCGTGTCATGGGATGCTCTGCAGCTTACCCTGAAGGCCAGAGTAGAGCCGATGTAGAATGAAGGGAAAAAGAAGTACATTAGGATGATGGAGTGGATGATCTTCTTAAGACTTTTTTTCCATGGAGCTTCTGTTTTCAAAATAAAAAGGTGAAGGTGAACACTCATAGATATCACAGAGGGCAGCTTTGAAATAATGCCTCATGTTTTATGATGTTGGCCCACAGCGCCAGAGGTGGATGTTGGTGGTACAGCCGTAGAGGTTGAACCTTCCCACCAGTATTCCATTACATGCTGTTGCTGTGTGACAGATGGCAGCAGAGTGGCAGTCTGACAGAATGGTGTCTGACATGGAAGTGTGTTTGGAGCAAAAGTGTGGCGCTGAATTCTACTATGCAGATAAGATGGCACCCACCGACATTCATTGACGCTTGCTGAATGTTTATGGAGACCAAACTGTGGCTGTAAGCACAGTGAGGTGCATTGACTGTAACTTGAAGAACAAACCACACACTTCTTGGCTGGACTGTCCTACCACACCCACTGCATGGTCCAGACTTGGTGACTTCTGACTTCCATCTATTTGGGCCAATGAAAGATAGACTGCATAGATAATAGTTTCCTAGCAACTATACTGTCATAGCAGCTGTGAAACATTCCATCATCTCTGCTAGTGATTTTTATGACTGCAGCAAGCAGGCTCTTGTTCAGCACTGGCAAAGATGCACAGCTAATGGTGATGGCTATGTTGAAAATCAGAATTTGCACAATCCAGTAGTGTGATTGTGCTCTTTGCATTTGTTGTAGTTTCCATGGCTATAAATAGGAGGCATTACTTTCAGAGCAACTTAACAGAGCAACTTAAAAGAGAAACAGAGTACAGGTTTCACCAATAAGAAAACATCGCAATACAATAATGTAACGCTAGGATACCTGGAGGCATTCCCATCTCCTTGGAGATACTCGAAAGCTTCAACTCTATGCTGAAGTCTTTGGGTTTGCACAGGTGCCAGATGGGAATCAAGTCACCTGGTTCTGAAACAAGAATGTTTCTTAAAGGTCAGTCAAATACGGCAATGCATGAAAAAATGCTCTTGTATTATGTTTCACTTGCATGCCACGTCAAGCCATAAATAACTTACGCTATTTACAAACAAACTCCAATTTCCCCTTTTTCACGTGCAACTTAATGCTTAAGTTTTACTGGTCAGAACATTCAGAACATTTTAGCAGTGTGGCTGCTTCCACCTTGTTCAGACCTATGAGAATGGCTCAGGTTTGGTGGGACCCTCCTCCCTCCTGTGAGCCACAGCTCACTGGCCAGCACTGGGCACTGGGTCTGGGCCTTGCCCTTCTTCCAACACATGAATCGGGATGGTAGGCATTTGTCCTCACAAATAGGTTAGAAACAAGATCTAGAGGGTGGGGATATCTGACAAAGTGATGTAATATGTCTCTTATACGAATTCCCAGATCTGCTCTGGAGGAACAGCTCCATGCAGCTTCATTGCCCTTGCATGGGGAGGATGCTCAGGAGAGAGGAGGAAGCAGCCTGTGCATTATCCATGGCGTTTTTGCAGCCGGATCCAGCCCAGGAAGGGTTAAGAGCTTTGTGGTGAGGTGGGACAAACTTCACTTTCCCTCAATTCTGTGGTGAGCAGCGATTGTTTTGACACCTGCGTGATGTGAGGGATGGCATGGGCTCCTTTGTGGCACATAATGGCACATCTTCATTATTGTTCTAATACTCTTAAGAAAGATCCCTAATCTTTCTGTGGTGCCAATGACTGTAACAATGCTGGGACGTTTTATTTTCTGCTTGCTCTCTCTTTCCCTTAACCCGCTATTGTTGCCATAGCCACGATGGTGCGGTACTGCTGGTTTGGGGAAGTTTCTGTACTGTACCGCTCTGAGCTTATTGTTTAAATCTTTATTATTCAACTGTTCTGAAGATTTACATTTTTAATGGCTCATTTATGTAATCCCATAAATAAAGTAGCAGAAAAGCATCCCACACAAATGAGTGAATTGGGGTTTGAAAAAAGCTGCTGAAGCAGGTCACCCAGGGTCTCAGCTGCGGGGCCTTGATTGGTATCAGCGATATAGCCACTGTGGCAATGGACTTAAGACCACCCAGTCAGCTCCAAAATGGTGCATTACCAAGGAATAGTGGAATGGTGCTATAGTTCAATCTCCCCTATTTATCAGGGAGCAGAGTTCTGCCGCAAAAACCATTTCAGCCCCAGACTCATTTACCTTATTGCTTTGACAGCTGCACCTCTCCCGCAGCAAAGTTTGGATGATTAGCTTTGCCCTGTTAGCAGCTGATGTAGATAGGTTTTTTTTCGCTGCTGTTGTATTTTTTCTTAACCAGCATATTCCTGGGGCTGATAAATTCCCTCTAAAGAGGCTGTGAATTCAAGCACCTGCCTGAAGAATTTGTTTTCTAAACTGAGCATCGGGATGGAGAAATGTCCGAACAATTTGCTTCTGCATCTCCCTCCCCGTTTGCACAAACCCTTAGCAAACTGTCAGTGCACCAAAAGGGCCAACGCAGTTCTAGCTGGAGCTCTGCCAATGGAATATGGGGAAATAAACATTCCTTACATCAGTTCTCACCCCAAAATTAGGTTTTTAGTTGCTAACTCAGAGTTAGCCCCCGTGCATCTATACCATAGGGCACTGCTCAGGAGGACAGGGAGGAGGACGGGGCTGATCATAGAATCATAGAATGGCCTGTGTTGGAAAAGACCACAATGATCATCTGGTTCAACCCTTCTGCTATGTGCAGGGTCACCAGCCACCAGACCAGGCTGCCCAGAGCCACATCCAGCCTGGCCTTGAATGCCTCCAGGGATGGGGCATCCACAACCTCCTTGGGCAACCTGTTCCAGTGCGTCACCACCCTCTGAGTGAAAAACTTCCTCCTAAGTTCCTGCCCCACATCCTGCACCCTGACATGAGCTTGTTGAGGTGTCTGGCAGCAGGGACCCACTTTGTTGGTCCAGCACTGTAGGTGGTTGATGCCAGCACTTATAAGATCAGAATAATTACAATACAATACTAGCGATGTGCATTTATCTATGTCTCAGCATAGAATTTAGGGAGGTAAGGGCAAACTGGATGATACCATCTTGGGTGAAGAAGTGAGGAGATGCTTCCATACCTGAACTCACTCTGCACCCCACCCATGCCACACATATAGACAGACCGGCTGCCTCCCACCAGTCCCCATGTCACTCATCTTAAGCAGGGACATGGCCCTGTGTAGGTAATGTCCCCGCAGTGGAGGTCCCCAACCTGTCTGCCCCACCACCGGGCCATGTCACCGCCACCATGCCCACATGCAAGGAACGAACGTTTTCAGTGCAAAGAGCCCGTTCTGCCTGGCTGCGTGGCACAGAGTCAAAGGAAGCTGCTCAGAGCAGGAAAGGGAAAGAAGACAAAGGCGGGAGAGCAGCAGCCGGCCCAAGGAACAGTGGGGATGCCAGTAATTGGGCTGCCTGCACTCAGCTTTCGCCAGGCCTGCAGGTTTGTTGTTCCCAGGCTGCAGCTCAGGCTGAAAGAGAGGTGAAATTGTTAATGTTAACCTAGAGGAGTGTAAAAAGGGGGTGAGAGGGGGTGGGGGGAAAGGAAGTTGGTGGCGGCTGGAGATGAGGGAGTTGTGGGGGATGTCTGCTGCATCCCAAGGACAGGGCTGGCTGGGAAATGATTTTCACCAGGCAGAGACAAATAGAGTATGGGTAAAATTCATCCCTGTGGGTTTTCAATATTGGTTTAATGTATATAAAAGCTAGAGGGGATTCTACCAGGCAGAAAACATGAAGTCCTACAATGGAAAGGTGGAGCTGTGCTTCTCCATCCCCCTTCTTGTTGCTCAGCACTGGATGAAGCGATCACAGTCCAACAGAGTGGCCGAGGAGGCAGAGCTGGGTGCCTTTGGGCACTGGGCTCTGTGTCAGGGCTTGCCCCAGGCAGACGCAGGCAGGAGCCACACATCACAGCAGCCACATGCAGGGGTTGCGTTGCTCTCCTTCAGCTTAACACTGTGCTGCTGCCTCTACACAGCTTCTGGGAAGGCCAGCAGAGATTGGTTATGCCAACCACTTTGCTTGCCTTCCTTTTGGCTGTTGCTATTACACAGGTTTCTGAAAACGTTAAATATGAATATAATAGCCAGAATCAAGGTAAAGCCATAGCATATGCAGAGCTTTGGTTTTCTTCAAATGCTCTGCTCCTTTCCTATATTCTTCCTACCACGAGCTGTGTTGCTGCTGTTCATTATGAATCAGCTGCTTGCTGGCATCTTCCTCTGTCTGAGATGTTTTGAATGTCTCAGCCCTTGTGCGATGATATGAAAGACACAGGCAGCTTCCCCTCCAGAAGCTGTAGAATTCAGATGACACGGGATATCAAGCAGAGCACCAATCCACACTTCCCAAAAGCAGACTTTCCTTGTTTTTACCCTGTTAACTTTAAGCTGTATGTATTTCCGCTCCTTTAGCAATTCCTGTAGCATTCCCCATTTCTGTCTATGTGGACAGGAAAGCAGAGGAGGCCAGACACACCAAGGATGCATATAGCAGGAGGTGAATGTCGGAGTCAGCTATCGAATGTTGGGAGGGAGCAACAGGAGCAGTGCTACTTCTCTTCTAGCAGGGGTCTCTGGAGTCTCTCTTGTTGTACTATCAGCTTCAGGTCCAATTAAACCCTCTTACACTGGTTTTCTGCTGTGGTCCAGAAGCCTTTTCTTATTCAGACCATTAAAGGTAGCACTGCCTTTACTTTCTGGCAAAGTTTTGCTTAGGATTGACTACAATAGTCCTCCGCAAGTGATACAGAACACCTGAAATTACCAATGTCATTACCAACATGGCGATACAATTCTCTCACAGGATTCCTCAGTATCTACACCTGTGCATTCTTACACTTCCAATCCCCATTTACAGCAAAGAAAGTCAGCCCTGAACTCATCCCGATCATTGCCTGAGCTGTGGTGGCCCTGGCTTGCCCACATCCACAATCAGCTCATGGGTCTGGAGAATGGGACTGTATTGTACACCAACCAGCAAGTTGACAGCTACCTGCGGAGCTGCTGAGAGGACCCAAAATGGGTGAGAAATGGGGTGTAGAATGTTTATGATCCTGCAAAATCTTGTATCTAATGTACAGATATATCAAGACACAAGAAACCTGTAGATTAGAGACCCTACAGTGGAATGAACCGCTCTCCAGGGTACCGCACCACCGCCCACACTTCTGCTTGTCATCAGCATTGCACGGCTTTTGGAGCTATCTCACTGTACAACATGTAGGTTACTATGAGAACAAGGCGTAACTTACGCTGCTCTTTAGCTTTAAGTATTTGGCTTGACATTCTAGTCACACACACACACAAATACTCACATGTTCCTTAATTTCCTTGTGGAAATCAAATATATATGTATGCATATATATATTTATATATATAATTCACAACTTTTAAAGATTTTTAAAACTGAATTGGAACCAGGCCCTCTTTAACATGTACTGACTGTATATTAATGCGGAAAAGAGTTTCATTCACAGAGCATGAGCTACAACGGGATTATTTGCAAGAGCAAAGATCACTCACATGAATAAAGATTTGGTGGCTCAGTTACTCTACTGATAAAATGAATGAAATCCTTCTCCAAACACCATCCAGACATGTTTTCTTGCCACCTATTGAAGCAAGTTTACTTCTGTGTTGTCCCAGCTTAATTAACTGAAAACACATAATTATGAATGAGAACTCTGATAGGGCAGGAGAGGAAAAATGCTTCTCGGTGATGAACTTGCAGCCCAAACACAAAATAACCAGTTCTGTTTGTGCAGGAAAAGCAACCCCCTCCTGCTACATTATCCCATTGATCTAAAAACATTTACATCTCCTTTGTTAACGAGTTGTCAGCAGAAATTTCATAATCGCTGAGGAACGCCATGACGAGTGCACCTCAAGAGATCTTCTGTGAAGATTCTATTTTTGCCTGTAAGTTTTGTACATCGTATATCTTAGGCTTTTATTGCACGTTCTTGGCTTTCGTGATTCATCACAAATAATTCAATCTGGATTTACAAAAGAGAAGAGGCTGCACAATGAGCATAGGAACTGCACATTATGCTGCCCATTTAGTCAAAACTAATTAAAAGTACTTTGTAAAATCCAACATAAGGTATTTTCTCCTCCTCTTTTACACTGCTTTGTGATTGATATTCAGTGTTGGCGTGGTGAAAACGTACAGTTTGGAAGATTTCTGCCCAAGATAATGAAGTCTGATTAAACAGTTCTTGTGACTACGGCAAGAGCAATACCCTCACCTGTATAAACTCTGTTATCTGTACAATTCGCACTGAAGCTAAACAAATACAACATTAAGAGCTTACAGATAAACAAGAAACTCCTTTGAAGTACTACTACAGCAACGTTAACTTAAGGCACTGGGCTGCAATGCACTACGATAGGGAGCTGACCGCAAGAGACAAAGAATAAACATCATTTTGCTAAGAACAAAACAGCTTTAGAAGAAACAAGCGTTCAGTTAGAGAAGTCTATAACAGCTTTTGAAAAGCCATGTTCAGCTTCAACCTTCAGCCTTTCAATCCTATCTTCAACATACTTCATAAAAGTGATAGTACTGTCACATATGATGAGCAGACATTTAATACAAACCTGGCTTCACGTGCCAATCTTGATTTTCAGAAAGCGATGAAAAGATGAAGGTTTTCCTTCAGAACCGTGAAGCAGCAGCACAGTTTTTGTTTTCACTATGTATTTGTGGAAAAGGAAGCACTGGAATATGGGGTTAAACCTATGAAAGATTAATGCTTCATAGACGTTCTCCAAGTGAAAAGAAAGTAGCATTGCATTAGAACCTACCTCCACAAATTCAGGCATTTTTCAGCTATCTGATTTGGGTCACGTCCCATGGAAGCACTGCCTATCAACAATCCAGGTTAATTTTGGATGCATAATTTCCCTATCTTGAAAGTCCACTTTACACTGATGCAGAATTAACAGCAGGGCCTACACTAGATGGGTATACAAAGGCTCACACATGGAAGGCTCTGAGGAAACCATGCTACTACCATAAGCCTGGCTTGCAAAAATTCATGGGAATTTGTCCTGCAGGACATCTTCAGACCTAATGCTGAGCAATGGGGAAAGGAACTCACTGCTGCAAAGCCAAGCATACCCAGCACTGGCACTGCAGCAAAGGCTGGTTGGAATTGGAGGTGCTGCCCTTTAGAAGAAATTGCTAAGGAGATGAAAAGCAATGTGCAGAAAATAAGGACTACAAACAACACCTGTTAATTTAAACCAAAGATAGTCCTTTATTCTTCAAAGACATTACTTTTTATTTAGTCCCACTTAAGTCATTAGAAATTTTCTGAGGTGGTGGGATTTCTACTGTAGTGCTACAGCTCCTGAAGGGAAATTCAGGAAAATAGCTGTTTTCTTCAATGGAAATTCAAGAGTACCCCACCTCCTTGGATGCATTGGCAGCAGCAGCAGGTGGCCTCAGAACCAGTTTAACTACCTTCCTATTACTCAGAAGAGTAATTCTCAGCTGGTACATCAGAATTCAGACACTGTACATCTCCACGCTGGTTTCCTCATTTCCTAATTAAACACAATTCTTCCAAGAGGGACAGGTATGCATAGCAAGACGAGGTATAGATGTGCCTATAGGTGGCACTCTTGCCCTGACACAACACTGAAGGACCACCAAGCATCAGCGCTCCTTTCTGTTAAACAACAGAAGCCCAATTCAGTTAAGAAACTTACTAAAACCATAAATACCACAAAGCACTTTTAATGAACAATTTAAGTTTTATTGTCAACACACTCGAAAACCAAAACCTATGTTCAAAACAAACACACTTCTGAGAACATCAAAATATAAAGTACTTCACACAGAAGTTTATTACTATAACATAAACAGAAACAAAAAGACATAGAATATGCTGATGTGTATTGTACGTGCTCAAAGTCACAAGATTAACAACTGTACTACCAAAAAATTGCCTCAGCGTTTTGGAAAGTGAGTATTTGATTGGTCTTCAATATCTCCTCTGCATTTCTAGTTTTACACATTTACTTGGGAACTTTATAGCGGTGGACAGAGACAAGATAATTTTGTCTTCAAGGTTTGTTTTGAAAGCACCATGACAACAGGCTGTTCAAACTACTTCCTTACACAGGGAAGTCTAAACAGAGACAATTATTGCAGTTATGGCTTTTTAGGGATAACATTTATTATTATTCATGATAGATTTGTGAATATACAACACACAAGATCAGTATTTCCTAGTAGTCCTTCCTAGAAAGCAGCGTTGCTCATTTAAAATCTGTTCTTTTTATACTGTCTAAAGAAACCAAACTCTTATATTCTATATAAAACGTACGTGCTTGGCCAGGCATTGGCCAATTTTCTTTTCTTCTAGATACTGTAAAACTAAATTAACCCAAACAAGCAAAACTTCTCAATTGGTTAAGCAGCAAAGAAGTTCTGCTAACTTCATACAATACAGACTTATGCCTCATTTAATATTTTTTTTCCAAAAGGGTAACAGGATTAAACAAATTGTATCAGACAGTGACACACACATTCCTCTCCATTACCAAGACCCTAAGCTTAGTCAGAAACAAGGAAAGGAGTAGAGGGAAGGGAATGTCTGTTCTCAGAGAACTGAAAGATTTATGCTGCACTTCACTTTTCTCTTAAAGGTCCCGAACAAAAGTTATATAAAGCTACCTCTAGCTACTTCTCACACAAGTAACCTGTTCAAAAATCAATCCTGAACAGCATCTCCTTCTGAAAAAGACCAAAACATCCCTGCAGTCTGATGTCTAATGACTTTCTTGGCTTGTAACAACACATATTCACTTCTCCTCATCGTTTGCTAGATCGCTTTTCATACTTATCCTTTGTGTGCTGGCTCCTGCTTCGGTGCCTAGGAGGAGAGTAGCTGACTCTCCTTCTGGACTGAAAGCTGGGTGTGTATGGGTGAATTCTGTGTTTCTTTGGTTTTTCTTCTTTTCTGCTTTTGTTCGGCTCTGGCTCCTTGCTGACTTCCTTTTGCTCACGTTCTTGGTCTTGTTCTTTCTGAGACGGTAATGTGTTTTTGATGGTATTAATAAGAAATCTTTTGTTTGTACCAGCAAGAGGACATTTCAACCTGTAAAGAAATAATAGAAGCAATCAAAAGACAAGATAAAAGCATCCTGAGACAAAACTGAGAGTTTAACTTCAATAATTTTAAGACACGTTCACATTTTGGCTTTCCTTGCATGCCACCTAGTGTAAGCTCTCAGTACAGAAAGATACGCTCAAGGTTGTCTCCATTCTTCCTTTACCTTATTTCGTAGAATAAAGGTTATTTTACTTCAGTGCAATGAAAATCCACATGATTTTCACAAGGCAGCAGGAAGCAGATGGGGCAATGCTCATGTTTACCACGCTCTTTGTAAGGCGACAATATATTTGTTTGTCAGTGCTTAACTAAACTATTCAGGAAACAAATATTTAAGAACATTCTGAGTCAAATGAGAATGTTTTACAACATTACAATCATTACAATCATTACAACATAATGCTGTCTGTAGTAGATTAAATAAACTGGAATACTTAGAAAGTAAAAAAGAAACAGTTGCATGATTCTTGCACGTAATTTATGAGCTTGTTTTAGTAAACACATACTCTATGCTGCATTTATCCTCTTGGTATCAGTTCTACACTTATTCCCAATTTTTCCTCTCTTAAGAGAATGGAATGAAAACAATACAGCTTTGAATATATGCCTTTGAACGGGGCATTGTATGTACTTCAGATCTGCCTATTAAGCACTACTTGTTCTTGTCCTCAAAGAACTTAGAGCCATTCTAGAAGTATGTATTAAACAACCACATTGTTTAATTTCTGCTATATGTTTCTTGACATTTTGACATCATAGTTTAGAGCCTTGTAGATTTCATCCATATAAATCTACATTATTTTCATAGAGTAAAAAAATGCCTTGGCTTGGAAGGGACCTGAAAGATCAAACACCAAATATGCAAACACCAGCCAACATTCAAGTCCTCTACATGTCTTATGCCAGCATTGAACTGTTGTATCTCAATGCTTCTTACCAGGAAGCTTTCTCTAGGATGCATTCAGGTACAAGCTATTTTACGTTTGCCTCTTTCCTCTTCCTTTTCTTAAAAGCTAATGTATTGATTAAGCACTAACATATATAGCACCAGAATGAGATAGTCTACCCTAAATAAATCCATTTTGCTGAAGTATTTATTTCTTTCTGGCACCAGGAGTGCTGCCTGAGCTATACTAAGAATGAAAACTGATGAGGAACGCAGGAATTCAGGGTCGGTTAAGAGATTCCATTAATTCACTATCACAGTGATAAAAAACAAGCCCCTGGGGTTTCATGGAACAGCAGTAAGTCACGGCACTGAAGAGAAACATCAGTTTCACTGGCCTCAGACTTGAACAAAGCACATTCTGCCATTAAGTCTTGAAAATAAATGAGGTTATGGCACATGAGAAACACTGCACACTCACACTCATAAGTCCAAAACATTTACATATATACATGGCACGCATGTAATGGTGAAAATTCAAAAAGAACTGCATTATTAACTCATTGATGTCCATCACAGCATTTCCAATGGTAAGAAAATTGTAGAGTACTTCTCTAGCACACTCCTGAAAACAAGCCTTTGGCTTGCTGTAGCACTGATCCTGCAGTGCTCAATGTGACAGCTTTGCCCTCTATGTAAATTCTGAAGTACCGGGAAGAAAGCTCAGCCCATGCAAGGTGGATCACAACCTCCTGGCTATGCAACTGTCCCACAGAACAAACTGCAAAAAGCTTCAAATAAGTAAATAAAGACGTTAAAAGAGCATTAAGGTATAAACTCAAACTTGCCTGAAGCAGAACTGTAGGCATGACCATGAATGCACACTACAATCCTAAAGCAATCAAGTTACGCAGACTCAGTTTTGCAGCAAAGCATTCACTCAGTGTTAACAGTTTACTTGCTATATTTACACAAAGAATTCCATCTCCCTCCAAAGACAAGTCTTACATCCCCCTGCATTTCTCTGATATGCAATGATGAAATGGCAACTTCACAGTTTAAGCAAGACAAAGAGACACAAACCATCCTTGCACACATACATCAAGCCTTACTCTCCCTTATGTCTTCAGTCAACTTCTATGCAATAACCATCTTACTTTTCAGCCAATCTATCAAGTTACAGAAAGGGTGGTTAGGTACTGGAATGGGCTCCCCAAGGAGGTGCTTGAATCGCCATCCCTGGATGTGTTTAAGAGCCGTTTGGATGTGGTACTCAGGGATATGATTTAGCAGAGGTTTGTTGTTGTAGTATTGTTTTGTGGTTGTTGTTTAAGAGATAGGCTACTGGTTAGGCTGCGGTTGGACTTGATGATCTTCAAGGTCTTTTCCAACCTGAGTAATTCTATGATTCTATGAAGTTTAGCACAGTAGTTCAGTGCACAAGTGTACATTATGGCTTCTACTCAGTAAAACTCACTAACACTGCTTAAGATGCTGAAGTACACTGCCTGCCTCTCCTCTGCTGTGTAACTGAACATGTCAAACAGGCTTGGCACAGTCAGCCTCGGTATACAGAGTACATCAGATCTTTCAAGGAAACAGACTTTTTAAATGCATAAACTTAGAAAAACATTTTTGCCACTTCCAAAATTGCCACGGAAAATACAGTATTTAACAGAATAATGACTGAAGGCACAAGAAACAGCTAGAGGTTGTTTTACTAGAGGAGTCTGCTAAAGCAAGTAATCTAGACTGCTGTCCTTTCACAGGGGATCTCACAAAAGAGGCTGCCTGGAAGCACACTGCAAACTCTTATATATGGTCTTGGCAGCCAGATGCAGCTGGCAGGACTTTGCATGGGAACCTGTGCTCTGACCATTAATACTTTAACACACGCCCATCTGTACCTCATTTCTCCACCTCCTTATAGCCACATGAAAAAGATGCTGTAGAATCACATTGCAGTGTTTCTGTATAATGACCCAACACCCATTCAAAGACCAGATGCAACACCGTGTATCTCTGTTCCTATGCCCTCAAATCTTTCTTATCCTTATTATTTCACATTCTGCAATGTTTCTGGCCAACTGATTTGGTATTGGCCACAAAGCTATATATAGGTATGAAACTAATCTCTTTGCAAGAAAGAGGGCTAAAGATAATTTAATGCTTCCAACATTTATCTATTTCTTACAATTTCATCCGCTCTGACAATGCAGAGCTGAATAAGTCATCCCAAAATATCCTGTTTTCCATATCTTATTTTAGGAAGCCAGTTCAGCCTTAGTTCACTTGGTACCAGGCTCCTTCAAGAACAGACCCATACACCAGAAGACAATAAAAAATAATTAGAGTCTCTAGAATGTGTCCCCACAGTCACTTTTGCAGCATTTTAACTGACATTCTCAAAGCAGAAAAAGCCCTTAAAGTGAAACCTAACTCCACTGCTATAAGGAAGCTTATGAATTACATACATAGGATTGACAGAATCTTTAAGGAAAGCTGAGCTTCTTGCTTGATTCTACCCAAAAACACATGATGCAAATCCCCAAATATAGCTTTACTCCATCTGTGTCAATCACCCTCTGATGAATCAAGAATACCAGTGTGCATTAGCACAGGCTGGGAGCTGACCTGCTGGAGTGGAGCTCTATAGAGAAGTACATTGGTGTTCTGCTGGGGAGCAGGATGGCCATGAGCCAGCAGTTTGCTGTGTGGCCAAGGCCAATAGGATCTTGCAGTGCCTTACAAAGAGCATGGCAAGCAGATGCAGGGAGGCTATTCTCCTCCTCTACAATGCCCTGATAAGGCCACATCTGGAGTGCTGTGTCCAGATCTGGACTCCCCAGTTCAAAACAGAAAACTTCTAGAGAGACACCAGTGGACTGCCACAAAGAAGATTTGAGCCTGGAGCATCTCCCATATGAGGAAAGGCTGAGATACCTGGGGCAGTTCAGCATGGAGAAGATAAGGCTGAAAAAGTATCTCATCAGTGCTTATCAATATTAAAGGACTGGAGTTAAATGGATGGGGCCAGGCTCTTTTCAGTGGTGTGCAGTGACATAAGAGGAAATGGGCAGAGACTGGAACACAAGAAACTCCATATGAACAAGAGAAATAACTTCTTTACTTTGACGGCAACAGAGCAGAGGAATAAGCTGCAGAGAGCCTGTGGAGTCTCCTACCTTGGAAATACTCAAAATCCACCTGGAAGCTTTCCTGTGCAATCCACTCTTGGGAACCTGCTTTAGCAGAGGGTTGGACTAGTGGATCTCCAAAGGTCCCTTCCAACCTCTACGACTCTGTGATACATTTATGTGTTTCCAGTGTTCCAACTCTATTTGTCCCTAACTTCCCATTTTGGATCCAGTTGGTCCTTCAAGTGTTAACTTCCAGACAGTAGTTCTAATGTCTTTTCTCATCTCAGAAATCACATAATCCTAGTAGTGTCACAGAAAGTTAAGTTACCTACTCTTCTTTTTCCTCAATTTTTCCATGATGAAGACATCTTCAGAAGATGATCCTCCCTTCCCCTACACATTTTATCTCCTGTAATTAGGTCCACTTATGTTTGAATCAGACACATCAGCAGCAGGTTCTACAACATAGAACCACCGCTTGCAACACCGGAGGCCCGGGTTCGAATCCCCACTGTGGCGCAAGTGGTAGAACTGCCGCTCTGCTACACTAGAGGGCTCGAATCCCGGGGGTTGGACTCGATGATCTCTAAGGTCCCTTCCAACTCGCACGATACTATGATACTATGATACTATGAACATCACAAGAATCAAAAAGAATCAGTGGCCAGAAAGCACATACGAATGAATGACTGGATGAACCAGAAATACCGTAGTGCTAGGAGAAAGAATCTTCAGAACATCCAAGGAACAAGTCAGTGCTCAAGAGTCAGTAATGCAAAAAACTACAAACTATGTTTAATATTTCTTGAACAAATCTGTCATGGACCTACACAATCTTAAATAAAGTGTGGAGGTCAATCAGCTAGATCTCTTAACCAAGAGCTCATGCAGCCCATGCTAACAGCTGCTCCATGTTGCAGTGGTTTAAGGCCAGCAGATACCCTAGCATCAGCACACTGCCCTCTCACCTCCTCTCCTCAACAGGACAGCAGGAGTAAACATGACAAAAAAAGCTCACAGGTTCAGATAAGGACACTCAGCAATTACAGTCATGGGTAAAATAGACTCTGCAAAGGAAATTAATTTATTGGCAATCAATAACGAACAAGAGCAGTGAGAACTAAAAGGAAACTACAAACACCTTCCTCCCATCCATCCACCTTCCTACATCCTCCCACCAAAAAGCATGGGGGAATGGGGTAGCAGTCAGTCCCCAATGCTCGCCTCTGCTGCTCCTTCATAGTCACTTTGCCTCCACTCCAAGTAGGGTCCCTTCTGCAGGATGCCATCCTTCTGATCTTGCATAGGCTTCCCATAGGTTGCAGCTCTTCCAACGCAGCTCCAACATGGCTCTATACCACAGGGCCTATCATTTCAGGCACATACTACTTCAGCACAGCAGATTCCTTGGAACTTCTCCACTGACACCGGGCAGCTGCTGAGCTCTGCTCTCAGAGGCCACTCTCAGAGTCCTCTCACCTCACTCCAGCAAAATCTTGCCATGCAAACCCAATATACACATCCACAAGTCTCATATAACTCTTATTCATAAAGCTTTTGCTTGGTGTGTCTGTCTCCTTGTTGGGACAAGCCTTCCCTCTAACAGCACCTGAATCATATAGGTTGCAGCATCTGCCCACACTATCCACAGAAAACTTGTGAGCAATCTCTGTGAATTACTGTGACCAGTAATGGAGCAGTTGCATAGACCTGAAAGCAGTCCCAAAGCAGTGTTCAGAGCCTTGCTGGCTAAGGTTTTCCTGCCAGCAACACCCACCAGGAGACTCATCTCCTTTGTAATGGTACGTACAACAGAGTTTTCTGTGAACAGCACCTTGACACACCTCTTTAATAACTAATTCCTGTCAAATACCACTGACATATTTCCTCGTATCCAAGAACTGCTGGTGAGCAACGTAAACTGGAATCTGTGAAGTATGAGCAGTAGCTGCATCTCCTCATCCAAAGAAAGATGGCAAAACCAATCTTCTTTTCATAGGTCCAGTTACTTGATGGTGTTATGGCAGATCTTCCCAGGGGTTCTACATTGCTCCTCCAAGACTCCCGTGACAAAACGCTGAGGTAATCCCACAGCTCTTTGTGTGTGCACCACACCTGTAAGCATTTTGAGTTTGGCAAGGAAGGGAGGATTCGTGTTCGACCCATGAGTACTGTGCTTTAAGGAAGTTGGTGATGACCTCATCTGTTTGCTTCTACCAGTTTATGCTTTCCTAGATTCAGTCTTTTAACATTTCTTTTCATGAACTAAATTTTTTGTTCACTTCATTCAGCATCCACAAAACTCAAAACAGCAGCTATATTCTTTTCAGTAATTTACAGTTGCAAGAGTATACATCAGCACTGGATGTAATCTCTGAAGCCCTATGGGATTTACTGTTTAATGTTGTTTACATCTAATAGCATTTTGCTGCATTAAAACACTCAGCTTTGTACAGTCTCCAGGGATATTTCTCTCTTTGAGAGAACTGTCATATACAAAAATATCACCTGTCAGTGCAGAATATCCTGAGCTGCAGGCTGTTAGAAGCTGGGACTGTAAACTGAGGATGTACTGCTATTTTCACATACCATTCTTACCCCATTTCCTAGACCCTAACTATTGGTCACTGATGGAGACAGGGCACTGCAGAGATGGATCCCTTGTTTGAGTCAGTATAGTACAGCTATTATGTTTCTCCACAGTTAAAACGATCCTTACTTCAACGATCTCAGTTCAGCTTATCACTGTGCCAAACCTCATGTCAATAGCTCTTCTCTTCCTTAACCATTCTTGGCAATCCTCTTCTCCTACATTTTGAGCACAACTCTGGCCCAACCAGCTGCTATTCCAAAGAATGGGTCACCCTCTGCTATGCCTCTGGGCATCAGCTGTTTGTAAACCACATGTTAACCCCCTTTGCCAGTAACCATAGACAGCTGAGTGGGACCTTTGCTCTCACACAGACAAGGAATAAGAAATGGCCAGGAGTAGAGGCCCATGCACACTCCTGGAAGATATTCCAGTCTGCACAAATGGTACCAAAGTCAGAGAGGGAAGCCAGAGTATCTTTCAGAAGCCTTCCACACTTGGAATTAGCTTGCAAATGTTTGGTTGCATACAACACTTCACAGGGCTAATTATCTGCACAGGTTTACCTGGTGAATTGGCAAGGCTCACAGAGGACAAGCAGGCTGCATTAGTAAAACTGTAACCACTCTGGAGGATTAAATCATTTTAATTATTCTCATATAAAGGGTATAAATTGCATCCCTAGCAGAAATATTGGGTAAAAATTACACACATGCACAAAACATTTGTCTAGAGAACATAAAGGGTTGTCTTTTTTTGAGCAAGACAACTTTCATCTCTTCAGAGCCGCTAAAACAAACATAGCTAAGAAATCAGCTGAGAACTTCATAAACAGCACAGGCTTATCTTGTAGAGGAAGCCAGACCTTATCTACAAATGAGTTTACCACCATCAATTGGTGTACTGCTTGTGTGAACATCCCTAGATCCAATAGCCTTTTATCGAAGTTATATATGTTACTTTAAGATAAATTACTCTTTTCACCATGTTATTTTTTCTTTAACTGCAATTATATTCATTAGATTCCATTATAATCTACCTGTAAAACCTGAAATATTGCGCTGAAGATCTACCATCGTATTTCACATCAGATTTAAATACTGATACCTTCTTCCTCACTTGCTAGACAATTTAGCCTCTGCATTATAGAGCTTTTTCAGTATAAAAAGTCTCCTTCCAAAAGACAGGTTATAGATTTTGTTTAGCTGAAATTGATACGTGGATTCTCTACTAGAGGATAATTTATTATTTTTTATTGTTTTGTTGGCTAAGGTTTCTTTCCTGTGCTATCATTTTTTTTAATTTAAGCAGGATCCAACCAAGTAACATATGGCCAGTATGAGAGTACATATATATTGATATATTTATAAAGACTCAGAGTTCTGACCTAAACTTCACAACGTAATTCAATCTACAGTAGTAAGGAAATACCACTCAGGATGCAACATCCAGCTTTCCAATTACTTTGCCTTCAACACATTCAGCTAAGCAATTTTATGCTGGCAGAATTTTCCTCTGCTTCTTTATTATCTGAGCTCTAATTTTGCCCAGACAAATTAATACCTGGGTGAAGAAAAGAAAATATTTAAACATGATGCAAATTAAAACATAAAGACTTCTGTCACCCATTAAATACAACATTTATTTTGGCATCAGTCATTCACTTCCTTTTGGCACAACTTACCAGCCCATTGCTCCCATTGTTTCAGCCCTGGTTCTCCCACGTTTTGCCTCCTTCAGTAACTCTTCCACAGCCTTCCTAAACATGAGGAGAGGAAAAGTGTTACAACTTGAGGAAAATAAGAACTTATTACTTCGTGTGCTTATGTGAATAAAGGGGGAAAGCTTTTTGTTTGATTTGTTACAGGGAAGAAAGAGGAACCGTTGCAAACACAACAACTGCAATACTGATTTCCAACAGAAGAGTAGAAATAAAGTGCATGGAACTGGTACACTACTCTAAAAAGCACAGCCCACAAAGGTTTTTGGGAACACTCTCTCCTGCTGTCACTTTGGCCCTTCCTCAAGTCCTTCAACCATAGCAGATCTATTTTGAACACAATTAGACAATACCAGCAAAATACCAAGCAGCCAGCTGACTATTTCTATCACTATATCCACAAGTTGTTAAAGTCTACCAGTTCTGATTCAACGGTAAAAGAAAGGAGCTCATCTCTGTTCTTATGAACAGCTTCCATTCAAAAAGGACTTCACATTACCAGGATCTTCAGGAACAAACCAACCAGATGAACACAAAAGCAATTAAATAACCATGCTTACTTAAAAACTCACTGGAGAATGCAGCTTATGCAAATTGTAGTTAATTCCTACAGTGTCAATCTTTTCAGTTCTCTTTTCACATTAATTTCACTTTCAAATAAAACTTTAATAACTGCTCAACAGTACGTGGTTGAAGTTAATGGGAAAGCCAATTAGGAAATAAAGTGAGTCATTTATTTCATAAATTGGATGCATAAGCTAACAATTAGGTTAGTTAACTGCAAGCAACTATAGATGTCACCCAGTAAGAATACTGTGAGAGACCGTGTCAAAGGCTTTGCTGAAGTCTAGGTAGACTACGTCAACTGTCTTTCCCTTGTCCACCAGTCTGGTAACCCAGTCGTAGAAGGAGATGAAGTTGGTCAAGCATGACCTGCCCTTCATGCTGGCTGGGCCTGATCTCCTGGATGCCACATACCTGCCATGTGATCTCACCCAAGATGATCTGTTCCATGACTTTCCCTGGTACCGAGGTCAGGCTGACAGACTGAACCCTGGATCCTCCTTACGGCCCTCCTTGTAGATGAGAGTCCCATGGGCAAGCCTCCAATCCTCTGGGACCTCTCCAGATAGCCAGTAACGCTGACAGGTGGCAGGCAATGCTTGGCAATCACCCCCACTAACTTCCTCAGCACCCTAGGATGGAGCTCATCAAGTCCCATGGACTTGTGACAGTCCAGATGAAGGAGGAGCTCTTTAACTGTCTCCACCTGAATCACCAGGGGTTTATTCTGCATAGGATCCCAGACTTCCAGATCAGGGAGTTAAGTGCCCTGAGGATAACTGATCTGCCTATTAAAGGCAGATGTAAAGAAGATGTTGTGGAGCCCAGCCCTCTCCTTATCCTCAGTGATCACCTTACCTGATGCATCAAGCGTCCTTATCAGGTCAAAGTCGGCCCTCTGGAAGTTCAAAGAGAGCAGTTTTGGTAGTCACCCTTCTGACATCTCCAAGAACAGAGAATTCCACATTTTAGTGGTTGCTCTGCCCAAGACATTCCCCAACCTTCACATCACTCACCAGTCCTTCACTGTTAGTGAAGAACAGGTCTAGCAGGGCACCACCCCGGTAGGCTCTCGTACCAGCTGCATAAGGAAGCTATCTTCAGCACACTCTAGGGATTGCTTTCTATGCACTGTATTATATTGCCAACAGACATCAGGGAAGTTGAAATCTCCAAAGAGAATAAGTGGTGGCGATGGCATGACTTTGGAAAGCTGCCCACAGAATGCCTCAACCATCTCTTCATCCTGATTAGGTGGTCTATAACAGAGCCCCACCAGGATGCTGCCCCTGCAGGCCTTCCCCTTGATCCTTACCCACAGACACTCGACTTTATCATTCCCAACCCCAAGCTCTTCATGAGGACTGGCTGCTGACATTTTATATGCACACATATGTTTTCTTCTGTATTGCTTTTGGGCATGTTTTGCTTTTTCCTGGTAAGAGGAAACAAACTGGTGCTAAACGGGTACAGTATAACATGCACCAAAGTACAGCCACTCTTTGTATAGCTGCCTGCAGTTCTGCATGGGCAAATTTTATACTTACAGTAATCAGTCACTGAGGTACTTCCTGACTTCAGAGCAATTTACAGCAAGTACCGTTTTAACTGAAGACTTCTAAACGAACTTCTGGAATCAGCCATTGATCCTCAAAGAGCAAGGGAATAATCCTTGGTCAACCTATCTGTCTGAATAGAGTCCTTCATTTCAAGGAGAAGCAATTCCATCCAGAAAAAGAGACCTATGCCAGGCAGATACTCACAGACTACAAGTTGCATTTGAAATGTTTGCAGAATAAAGAGCCCATGGGAACAACAGCAGGGAAACGCACCAAAAACTGCTGCGTTATTTGTCCATTCACTCATCTATTAACGGCACATTGGCTTAAGGTCTCTCATAGAAGTGCCTCCAAGGTTATCAGTATGATCTGAGCAGCAGCTGTGCTTGGGGTACTTCAAGTCCCTTTTTAAGCACATATTTCCCTGCAATGACATTCAGCACATCTGCTCATTCACAGAAATGGAGTATCAGCACAGTAAGCTGTTGTGTCAGAGTCATGCATACCTAGATGCAGCAGTGCCCTCTCAACCCAGCCAGGTGCAGCTGCATTCCCAGGTGAGAGCAGAGGGATGTGTGGCACGGCAATGCCCCAGTACTGCAAGGAGTGTAAGAAACGTGGGCTCAGCCACCAAAACGTAGCAGATGTCACACACTTTGTGAAGTCGAGGCAAGAGGTATTTTTCCTCTCCAGACTTAGAAGTTACTACCTGGGCAGCATGAACTAGTTCAGACAGAGCACAGCAGGAGCATGCAGCCTCCACAAACCTGTCCTGAGCCTTCAAACAGAAGCACCAGACAAAGGGAAGGAAAGAGGGGAAAAAAAGTCCTCCCCACCGTTACTGCTGTGGCTGCCAGATTTTGTGACTGTAAGAAATCCATATAACAGTCAGATTAAAAGCCGCTATATCTGCCACTGTTTTATTTAAAAAATCATAAACCAAAGCATTTCGGCCATGAAACACTAATAAAACACACATCAATATTGTAAACAGCTTCAGTTCAGCTTCAGTGCAAACATCAGGATAAATTAATACGGTGATATCAATTCTATTAACTTGGGTAGGAATTACAAGCCATAAACGATGAGATATTATTTTGCAATGTTTATATCACTGATCAGACTGACTTGGCATCTGCCTTAGCAGCCTTGAGTCAACATCTTCAGCTCCAAACTGAATTTATGCCATAATACTGTCTTTTACTATTATTGTTATGCTTAATCACTGCATCTTCACAAAGACCTTCTGACGTGCACAGACCAAGGGAAAAAAACACTCAGATCATCTTTGAAATGATGTGTTTCCACTCACTGGACCCACATTCTCCACATAAGTAAGTTAAAAGCTATGCAAACAGGGATTTTACTTTGCTTTTAAAGGCCTCTTGGGACTCAGCATTCCTCCCTGTCTTCATTTTTACAGTTTGGTTACAACTCAAGTATTCCTGTAGCCAGCAGATTCAGTTCCAAGAAGAGCAACATAAACAAAGGGAAAACAGCACACAGCTTTCACATGAGAAGAACCCAAAGAGATGGAAATCATGAGTGGAAAATGAAGAGCAGGGGCATATTTAAGAGCACAGTAATCACTCTGGCACCTTTCATAGCAAGGATAGCAAGCACTACTTTGAACTCATGGCAGCTCTTCTTGAGCAATCACGTTTTGCTAAACAATACAGTAACATGAGAGTGTAGGTGTACAGATGCTTTCTATCTTCATGAGTATTGTCCAAGACCTATTTACATTTCTGAAGGATGAGATTTTGTCATCTATATTCCAAGGCCACAGGCAAAACTTCTACCTTATAAACTCTATCAACTTGCATTATAAAACGCACATGTCCTAAGAATGGGAGAATGTTAAGCTCCAAAGTCAGGCAAAATCACATCTGCTCTCTATTTCATAAACTGAAATATGGATAGCAAACAAGTACATGAGATACAGCTACAGGCAATGAAAACACCACGTAACTAGAGACCATCAAATGCTTTTAATTATAGACAAAACTGTTAGGGGAAAATAAATCATGCTGGGTCCGGCAGCCTGGGAGAGCCTTACAGCTCTGTGCCCCAAGTCCAACTTTCAGCAAAGCTGAAAATCCATAGCCAGCAGGCACACACATACACAACAGGCATGTGG
Organism: Excalfactoria chinensis; assembly: GCF_039878825.1. NCBI lineage: Eukaryota > Metazoa > Chordata > Aves > Galliformes > Phasianidae > Excalfactoria > Excalfactoria chinensis. Next base: position 164,961,240 of record NC_092825.1, read on the forward strand.
GACCCCCTCTCACTGCACTAGTTGCCACCCAATGGCATAGTGTCACCCATTCCAGCCTCCCCAGGTGCTAGAGCAACCTGACAGCTCTTGGTCCCAGCCCAGCTGCAGGGACCACAGACACAAGGTCCCTCTGACACCCAGGTACTGCACTCACAGGCCCACAGAACAGAGCCCTCACCCAGGAAAGAGCTGGAAAGGAATTTCAGGCAGGACAGTCCATGCTGGTCAGGCATGGGGCATGGCCAGACACATGTAACTACCAGCAGCCTGCTCGCAGGTGACCACTCCTTTTTATTCCCTTACTCATTTATTTTTCCACTCCTGCCCTCCCTGAATCACCTACATCAACCCCTTTCCCCACCTTTGCTTTCCCCCTAAACATCCCATAATAAGCCTTGAGCAACCTTGAAATGCTCCTCCTCAACATCTCACATGTCCCATATTTCAGGCAGCAACATCTTTCAGTCCCAAAGGTGCTGCAGCACTGAGTCACTGCAATAGGACACAAGGATGGAGGTGCTCATCCCTCCAGTCCTGGCCTTGGGCTGCCCTAGGCCTCAGTGGGTTGGTGGCACCACGGATGGGGGAGCTGGAGTAAGGTGGTGTGTAGGGCCTCCTGCTGCCCTTATACCTCCGCAAGCACAAAAGTTCACTAGTCCTGCCATTGCCATTCATGTAATCATCTTATTATTCAAGATCTCAAAGAACTGCAATGGTAAAGCATTTATTGGAATTGGGATGCCAGAAAAGAAACCTAAGCCAGAACACTCAGAGCAAGGATAAATTAAGGCACAAATACACCCCAAAATTCTCAATGTGGAGCATCTTTGCCTTTGAACATACATGGGGCATGCTGACATACTCATCCTTCGTAGATCAAGATTGTAGCTTATTTAAATATTCTATTTGTCAGTCTCATAAGTGCTATTTTCAGGACATTTCCATGCTGATATTCTCAGCAGCTCAAGTAGTGAAGATACCACTCAATCTGAAATGATATCAGCTTGCAGACCAATTTTTGCCACGGGAGATAGGGCAAAAATGGGAAATAATGACCTAATTACGACATTTCTATTTTTACTGTTAAAAACAATAGCAAGAAATGTCAATTAATTTTACCAAGGTGCAAAGGTTACTTGTTAAGGGGTGCAAATGGGACATCTGTGCAGCAAAATAGTAGGCTATGAATTCTCAACTCAACAAGAGGCTTCTTGTTACTAAACTCAGTAATGGTCTTGGAATTTAGAACAGTATCCCCTTTAGGAAACACTTACTTCTGAGATGATGCTCCAAGAAGGCTTGGTAGGCAATTCTAATAAGATTCTGAAATATTTATAGCTAATGAGAGATAGACATGACTATAAAACAATTTGGATCCATGGTAATATAAAATCTCTTCCTTTACACTGTCAGAGAAGCCTCATTTTCTTTCCTGTGCTTCCAACAAAGACACAAAGCACAAAGACCATTTAGAAAGGTATGTGGGGGGGAAGAGGTGGGGATATTTAGTAGAAATTAAGTAGCAAAAGCAAGTACACATGCTTATAGCAGAAACAAACAGCTCCTGGTAGCTGATCCATAAGGGCTTTCTTTACAGTACTGTCTATTGGGTTGTATACCTTAACATCATCATTACACACCAACAGGATTTATCCCACAATTTCCTTAGGATCACAAGATATCTCTGGCTTACAGTCTGGATCTGCACTGACATACCAGAGGAAAAAACACCAGCTTATGCTTCCAAAACACCAGCTTATGCTTATGCTTATTGGGTGAAATGGGAAATAACTCAGTAAAATGCAGTGAACAGTAATATTTTACTGCTTTTAAGACTATTACTTCTTTTTTAGATCCATTCTATGCAACAGTTGCACAGTAACCTGCAGGTCAGCATTCCCCTTCCACAGAGACTCCCACAGAGACTCCCACTTCTACTGACGTGAAGAAAGCATCAGACGCAAGATGGAGCATGAGTTAGACATGGAAAAACAGGGCAGTAGGGACAGAACAGGGCAAGTTGGATGAAGACTCTTCCTAAACAACTACAGATAAGTAGCACAGTCTGCTTCTCTTTGCAGATCCCAGTCTGGAATGCTAAGAAACAAAAGTTACTTCAGACCTGAAAAAACACACACAAATAGTTACAGTTACCCCACCATTCTGTCCTCATTTTCTACCACGGTACCTTGGAATGAACAGTGGGCCCCAGAGCAGTCTGAAGCAGGATGGAATTCCAAAAGGGGCTCTTAGAATAGAGGGCAGCATATTTTAAACACTGTGTGGAGACACAAGTTCCTGCCACAGTGGTACCAGAAGACAGGCAGAACAGAGGGAGTCAAAGAATCACGGAATGGTTTGGGTTAAAAGAGACCTCTAACCCCATGCAGTTCAACCTACCTACCAAGGGCTCGCTGCCACCCATCAGCTCAGGGCACCCAGCGGGCATCCAGCCTGGCCTCCAGCACCTCCAGGGATGGGGGACCCACAGTTCCTCTGGACAGCCTGTGCCAGTGACGCACCACCCCCTGAGTAAAGAATTTCCTCCTAATATCTGACCTAAGACTTCTCTCTTCTAGTTTAAAACTGCTCCCCGTTTTCCTACCACTACCTGTGTAAAAAGTTTAGTCTCCCTCCTGCTTATAAGCTCCCTTTAAGAACTGGAAGCACATGGAGTGGCACTAACAAAAACAGCATTCATGTCTATATAGAAAGAAGCTTTAATAATTAAACTGATGATCTGAATGAGGAAGTGCCCTACCAAGAATTAAAAGCTTCTTGGAAAGCATTACGTTCTCTAACCCCCCCACCATCCCAGCGACATCACATGTATCTCATTTCAAAGACATGTTAGATCTAAGCTGAAAGAAGTGACTTAACAGAGAATCACTTCCATTGGAAGGGATCCCTTAAGGTCACCTGCCCCAACCCCCCTGAAATAAACAGGGACATCCAGAGCTAGATCAGGTTGCACAGGGCCCTGTCAAGCCTGGCCTTGAGAGCTTTCAGGGACAGAGCATCCACCACCTCCCAGGGCAACCTGTGCCAGTGCCTCACCACACTGATTGTAGACTGGATATAAGGAAGAAGTTCTATGTCTCTACTCTTTTGCTTTGAAACCATATCCCCCTGTCCTATACTCTGTTAAAGCATCTGTCCCCTTCTTTCTTATTGACCCCCTTCATATACTGAAAGGCCATTCTCAGGTCTTCCTGGAGCCTTCTCTTCTCCAGGCTGAACAGCCCCAGCTCTCTCAGCCTGCCCTTGTAGGGAGGCATTCCATCCCCTGGGTCATCCTGTGGCCCTCCTCTGAATGTGCTCCAACAGCTCCATGTCTCTCCAGTACTTCAGGTGAGGCCTCACCAGCACAGAGCAAAGGGGCAGGATCACTCACACACACACAGCTGGCCATGCTGCTTTGGAGGCAGCACAGGTTGGCCTTCTAGATCACCAAGGCACATTGCTACTCACGTCCAGCTTGTGATCCAGCAGTACCCCCAAGTGCTTTTTAGCAGGCCTTCCCATCAGCACGCTCAAATACATTTCTTAAAGGTTATGAGACAGAACCACGGGATTCCCAGCCATCACTTGGCTGTAACAGTTCCATGCAGCTGCTTGCAAAAAGTTCAACCTCTATGCGTTAACCAAATAACTTTAACCACCCATTTATAAGACTTTTTACTCCCACCAATAAATATCATTGCAAGAACGCTAACTGTAACACCGCACGGTCCGCATTACGCAGAGATGTACGCTATCGCCTAGCGAGAGGCTGAGGGCTCCGAGCCGAGCGCAGGCCGCACCCACCAGGCCCTGCAGGCCAGGAGCCGACACAGGGCCGGACCCAAGGCCCCACTGGGCCCAGAGGCGCAGCCCAGAGCGAAGGAGAAACCGCAGCACAGTACGGCCGCCGCTCACCTCTCCAGCTCCAGATCTTCCTCCATGGCAGACTACAAGCCGGCTCGTCACGCTGATACCGACGCCATAGCCGCTCTCAACCCAGCTCCTCAAGGCGGAGCGAGCAGGCGCAGACAGCAGTTGGGATCCGGCGGGGAGGGGGCGGGGCCGGGCGGGGCGGGGAGAGACCCCTGGCGGCAGCGCTCCCCGCCCCGCCCCGCCCGGCCCGCCCCGCCGCGGGTTGCGCTCGGGTGGGCGGAGGGGCGCTCCCGGCCCGGGGCTGCGGTGCGTCCCGCCTCGGCCGCGCTGCCATAGGCTGAGCTGTCCCCGCGCCCGGCCCCGCGCCCCGGGGCTGCCGCCGGAGTGGCGGAGCGCGGCGTCACTTACGCTGCCCCGGGGGAGGCGGGGAGCGGGGCCGGGCGGTGGGGAGGCGCCGCGCCGAGTGCCGCCCGGAGTTCGGCTGCCGCCGGGAGGAGCCGGGTGCCGCCGCGGTAAGTCCGTGCCCCGCGCCGCGCTCGGTCCCCTCGGGGCGGCCCGGCCCCGCGTTGCCCTCCGCCGGGGCCGCTCCGCGGGGCGGGGGCCTCCCCCGGGGTAGGGCCTGCGGCGGGGCCTGCGGGGCCGCAACAAGTGCGGGAGCGGGAGAGCAGCGCTGGGCCGCTTCGGGGGGAGTTGTGCTGAAGCGGTGCCTCCGGAGTCGCGTTACCGCTGCGTGGGGAGGGCGGAGGGGAGGGATAGTTGTGGGCAGCGCCGGAGCGCACACCGCGATGTGAGGCTGCTCTTTTTTCCCCCCGCTCGTTAACGCTGAAGGTGCGGTTGGAAAACTTGCAATGCAGCGCCGTCTGAACTTTCCCGAGGCGTGCCGAGTTGCTGCTGCTGCTCCTCGCTGTGTGTTCGTGCTCAGCCGAGCGGGGAGAGAGTATTGTGGCGCTGACAGGCAGTTCGGCCCCCTGGGGCTCCTGTGACCACGCTCCCGGTGCGGGGCGTTGGTTGTTTCCTGCTGTAGGAATCCATCGTTAAGTAAGCCCTAGCTTCGTTTAATTCCTGTTTTAATTACGTGATCTCGTGGGCTTGCGTTGCTCTCTGTGTGCGACGGGAAAATGTCATGGATCAGTTTTGGGTCGTGTTTGATGGTCTCTGGAAATGCACTCCTGCTCGTAAACGCATCAGAGCTTTTGCTCAGCAGAGACCCAGTTCCGAGCTGGGCCCCCGTTAAACAAACTGTGTAAGTGAGTGATTTTTTGCTTTGCTCTAAGCTTCAATCCCACCGCAGATCAGGGAGCTTAGGGGGGGAACATCAGATGGCTCCTGTTAGTGGCCGTGCACTTGGGAGCAAACACGGTGGTGCCATATGCTGCCGTGACTTCATTATGATCCCTCCAAACGGAAACTCCTTTGGGAACAACAAAACTGACTGGGACCTTCTTGCATTGACTTCTAGAGTGAGGAAGGGCTCCTCTTTCCTGAAGACAGTTCTATATCGTTGACTCCAAATGCAGGAAATTGTAAGGATTGCAGTTGTGCTCATCTAAGGTTTTGTTGACTTTTAAAGTTCTATATATTAAAGAAAAATGTCATGCTTTTAAGTGCTTGTATTATTGAAATTCTTAAATCTTGGAATAAGTGCCAAGAAAATGCACAGGTTTTTTTTAACAAGAGCTTTCTATAATGAACTTCTAACTGTCCTGGCTTCTAGCTCTGGTCTGTGACTTCAGCAAGAGATAGTCCAGGGCCTTGGACTCGGGTCTACAATGGGCAAATCAACATTGTTGCCTAAGGTAGGCTTACATCTTTTATTAACCGAAGAGTCATTTAGTATTAAGCTGTATCTTAAGGGTGGACTTTGCAAGAGAAATACCCACAGCTTCCTGGGTGAAAAGTTCTGCTCTTGAGACAGTGAGGTTCGTTTACAAATGAAGCCTATGAAAACCTATCACGCACAATTGCATAAATGCTGGCTTTGATACTGCAGGCTTTTGTGTATGTTGGGCATCTGCTCTCATGGGAGCCTTGGTGACCTCAGTGAAACCTGGCATTGTCATGAGCCTTTACCTGCAGTGCACGGCCTCTGAGCCTCAAACTGGGTGTCTGTTTGTGCTCTTGTCTCACTGAAAGCAGTAGAGGTTTGTTGGCCACCAGCTACAGCTGTCTACTGTAAAACACTGGAAAATATTCCCCCCCCCCCCCCCCCCCCTTTTAAAAATCTCACTTCTTCCTGTGCTCTTAAAAGAAATGGCTTGATGTAGCTGAAAGCTACTGTTAAGGAGATGTGGTAACCAATGATATCACTTTAAAAGTGAAGTGTTTCAAGCATATGATATGTATTAGATATTGGATTAATATAAATTGGTGTCATAAATCAGCCCGATGCTGCTTGCTTAAGAAGCCGTGAGATATTATGGTCTGCAATGGGTAAGAAAGCAGCACTCGTAGTGTGCTAAGATGCTCCCTGGTGTAAGAGGCGCCTGGTGACTGATCAGATGCAGCTGTGGCCTGTCTCCGGGATTGGAAAATTCTCAGTTGGTTTGGTCTGCAGAAACAACTTAACATGGCACCGTCAAGTCTTGTGGTTCTTAATTGTTTTATTAGGTCAGTGGTGTTTGCTGAGGAACTGCAGGGCATGTTGCAGATGAAAATTCTATTAAATATCATGAATGATGTACTTGCTACGCTGTGGTATCCACAGAGCAATAAAAACCCATACAATTGTGGTGTGTGCTTTTTCTGTCCCCAATTCTGCGGATCTGTGTACTTACATATGTTTAATTCTAAACATCCAAGTATTTCTTTTGGAATTAGTGGGCCTGTTCTTAGGCTTAGCGCTAAGCCTGCATGTAAACGTTTTCAGGGTCAGGATTTATATTCACAAAGTTCATAGGCTAAACCTGTCATGCGTTTTCATACTGACCGTGCTCTCTTTTGCATGAAACAGTACAAGTGGCTGGTGGCTTCTGACTTGGCAATGAGAGATGCTGCCTGCTCTTTGGGTGCAAGTGGGGCTGGACCAAGATGCTCTGAAGTGATGCTGGCAGCTGCTGCGTCCATCAGGTTGTTGTGGTGGCACAGGCTTGCCTGGATGTCTGCCCCTTTTGATCTCTAAGCTCTAAGTTTTAATCTGCCCATCCCTTGGTGGTGGTCAAGGGTAGGTTGGATGAGGCCCTGGGAATGAGAAGTAAGCTATTCCTTTCTTATTGCTGTCTTGTAGGTAGAATCTTTCTTGGGTTATCCTAAAACTAGTCAGAGGTGGCTATGTACCTCTATTTCAGTGCAACTCTAAAATCAAATAATCTGTGAAAAGACAAGGTTCTAAGTTATATTTTCCTATTCTGTGAATTCCCTACCCAATTCACAGTGTTGTGGTGCTTTTTGTTGTTTTTAATGGTTTCTTGTGGTAACTCAGCTCAGTATTTGCCTTTTCCTGACCAAATCAGTCAATGAAGCAATTGAGAGGTTATAAATGTGTTGGATATTTTTTATAGGGCAGTGAGGTTCTGGCACAGGTTGCCCAAAGACTTGGTGGGTGCCTCGTCCCTAGAGGCATTCAAGGTCAGGCTGGATTGGGACTCTGAGCATCTGATTGAGCTGCAGGTTTCCCTGCTTTGTTGCAGAGGGGTTGGACTAGATGATCTTTAGAGATCCCTTCCAACTCAAATAATTCTGTGATCCTTTGAATATTATGTTTTAAGCTAATGTTTGCCTGCTAGTCTGTGGAAAGGTGGAGTTGCTTTGCTTTGGGTTGGGTGGTGGGTGTTGCATTTGCCTGGCAGTTTTCCCTTCATTCCACAGTAAAGAGTGTCCTCGTATTTCCTTGCAGGTTCTCTAATGCTTAACTACTTTTCAATGGAGTGCACAGAATGGTTAGGAAGAACTGTTGATTTTAGAGTCTGAGTGAGAAATATATCCAGTGCATGTACAGATGCTGTTTTTAAATGTTGCAAATAACTTGCTCTAAATCATGAAGAATATGGAAGTAACCTCATTTGTCCTTGCTGCAGTGTTGCTTGGAACAGAGTACAGTTGGAGGTGATGTGCATTACAGGAGCATGCGGCTGCACCTGAGCGGAGTGCAGGGAACTGTGGCTGAAGAATAGTTTTTCTGGATGGCATTGACTGGACTAGTGTAGTGCTGTCACATTGCTCGGTACGCTGGGGTAAATGGGTGGTCAGCTTCTGCACTGGGATGCTGTATAAAGGGGAATGATTTTGCAGTGTTCTCCCCTCGTTGCAGCCCCTGGGGATAGCGTTACAGTCTTATGTTTTCATGACCATCTCCCAAGAGCTTGCACAAGCCAGTAGAGCTCACTGGGATGCAATTGTCAGTCACCTATGGGCTGGTGCTGTGGGGTGAGCACAGGGACCTACAGTAGTTGTATGGTATCTGGATAAGCCAGCTTGTTTTGCCACAACACTTCAAAACCCAAATGTGCCATGAGTTTTCTGGTAGGCATTTTGGGGGGAGGCGTGGGGAGATTGGCAGGCTGCTATCAGTGAGCCTTCTTAGTCAATGCATTTAGTTTGTCACAGTGTGAGTGCGCTTCTGTCTGGGTACCTTGTTTTACTGCCACAGGAAATGAGCTGCATCAGCAGATGTTCTCTGTGTCTGTCTAATAGACCTATACTGAGTTTTCCGCTGGCATAGCGATGTCATCAGGATCATTCCCCTGACATTGCCACCTGCTACACATGCAAAACCAAAGCCAAACTAAGAATACCCCCCACACTCTTATGCTCACCACGTCTCAATTCCAGTACAGGTAGTTCCTCATATCATAGAACTCATAACATAGAATCATAGAATTACCCAGGTTGGGAAAGACCTTGAAGATCATCAAGTCCAACTGCAGCCTAACCAGTAGCCTAACTCGAAAAAGATGGTCCATGTTTATGGATTTGATTTAAGATGCCTCTACACATTTGGAGGCTCCAAGTTATAGGGAAAAAGGGGAAAAAAACAACTGTCATCTATGCTACCTCATTCAGGGGATGCCATGTTGCTGTTTCACTTATCAATGGTCCATCCACTAATGTGTTTTTGTTCTTACTCCCCTGCTCCACATTATCATTTCTCCCACTGTAGTTCTTTTATTGGGTTTAAAACTTGTTTGTAACCAGATTGAAGTAACTGTAAGTGAAAGCTGATACGTCGCCAGGCCACGTAGATCCTAATTTCTTCCAGAGGCTTGCTGGTCTTTTTAAGAGTTTGCTGTGATCTTCCTTATGTTCATATAACTTTAATCGCACCCTTCATCCAGCACGAAGCTGTCCATATTTTTAATTAAAAGAAGGTTTTTATTTTTCTTTTTTAAAGCTTTTAAACACTTTTAAAGTCAGCTATCTATTGAGAGCAGGTTGACTGGGACTGCCTGCTGTGCAGCCTCTTTCTTGTCTTTATTACTTGTCTGTTCCGGAGGAGATCTCTCAGCCCTTTGTGTGAATAAATGAAGCTTACCTAACATGCAGATCCTAATGAATCAATAAAATAGTTCTGCTTCCATGCTAGATCCTGCTTTTATGCTAACTAAAAATTAGGGTAAGTCCATTGCAGGGTTATTTTACAAGTAGTCCATTACCAAGCTGTCATTGCTTCTTCTAATTAAGATTGAAGCCTTAAAAATCACAAGGTGTCCTGCCTTATAGCAAAGGAGAATGAAATGCTCTTTTTTCAGCACTGCCTTCAGAATTGCCTTTTGCTTCTTTACTGTTCTAATGCCTTTAAAATGCTAAAAGTGAAGCTATTCTCATCAACATTACTGGGGGCATATATGCAGATACGTTTGTGTGCTTATGGATCTGTTGTGCACTGTATCTGAATGCCTTACAAAAACGTTTATGTTGGATCTTCACATGGACATAATAAAGCTTTGTAGGAATTCAGAGACTACCAAGCAAATGTTTCCTTTCCAAATCACCTATTAAAATTGCACTTAGTGTGGCAAATAACTGCTGTGCAGTACCTGTTTACCTGCTGGATGGCTCAGCATGTCTGCTTAGTGCTGATACATCATATCCTGCAGCTTGTGCTATGTGTCTGTCCAGTTGGAAGTGAGAGGAGCTGAATTAGGCATCACTGTCTGTAGAGCAGTAAGCTCTCATGGTATATTCTAACAGTGTGGGCATGGTTCAGTATAAATAATACTTGCATTTGTAGCTGTGGGGAGTTTTCTCCCTCTGAAATCCATTTTGACAGACAGCTGCTGACTTACCTATTGACTGTGGTTCTTTCGCCTTCTGCAGGGAAAATTAACTTTCCAGTTGTGGTTTAACACAGCAGGTGGCTCAGCACCTCACAGTCATTCACTTACTCCCCCCACTTCCCAATGGGGATGAGGGAGAGAATTTGAAAGAACAAAGTAGAACTTGTGGGTTGAGATAAAACTCTTTACTAAGATAGCTACAACTGTTAGCCTTTTTTCTCTCTCTGTGAGAGATATAGAACAAGTGACATTCAAGCTATTGTTCACCATCCCCTGACCAATGCCCAGTTCCTCCTGCCCTGAGCAGCACAAAAGGTCCAGATGAACTGCTACCCCCCTTCAGAACTCCTTGCACGTGATATGGACTGTCCCATTGGCCAGCATAAGTCAACTTTCCTCATTCTGTTCCCTTCCAGCTCTGTGGACCTTTTGCTGTGAATGGCCTTGATTTTGTCCAACACTGTTTAGCAGCAACTATAAGCATTGCTGTGTTATCAACATTGGTTTTCTCCTAGAACCAGAACATGGCATCGCAGCAGACTCTCTGAAGAAGATAATTCTGTCCCAGCTGAAACTAAAACACCAGTAAACCAAAAGTGAAGATAAATGAGTATCAGTAAAAAGGAAAATCAGCAGCCCTGAGTGTCTCTGCTCTTGACCCGAGCTGTCTTGCCATGGAAGCAGAAAAAGAGAATCTATGGGAAAATAAACATGAAAGTGAGTGGTAATGCAGAATTCCCGATTACTGGAGTGTGAAATGAAACTGTTACAGTTCTTTCTTCAACAGTAAGAGATGCTTGCCATGCTAGTATAGAAAGCCACAGAAGTGAAATACTTTCCTAAATAATATTTTGAGAAGTTTGGGAAGCTGTGAAGCCAGGAAATGTTCATCTCTTGGTGTCATGACATTATGAAGTGGAGGATGTTTGATGAAGAGCTTTTGGATACAGTTTGACATGTTATTTCCTATAAATTATTACAACAATACAGATCTCACAACAGCTCCCATTTGTCTTTAAAGAACAATCTCAAGTTTAGTGAAGGCAACTTGCTTTGCAGAGGTGCAGTGCAGTCAGGGTGCAGTAATGACGAGATGTTGTCATTTCAAAGAGGGCAGCTCTGTCTGAGCTGCGATATTGACTCTGAGTAGAAGAGGCGTTGTGCTCAAGCAGGTGATGTAGCACGTACCATAAAACCTGCTACATTATAAGCCTAAATGAGATGGAAAGAGGGAGAGGCTTCCCTGCGAAGCACTAATAGGAATAGCTGATATCCCGTATCATATATGCAGGTTTTTAGATGATGATACATCACATGCTGAATAATACTCAGTTATCCCTAGAATTTGATTGTACAATTTAATTCATGTGTGGGACTTCATGAGATCCTTTGTAGGCACACGCATCCTTCTGTCCAGTTCTGCTTGCAGGAAAGTCACTGAATTCAGCCTCGTTATGTGATTATAGCAATGCACCCATTATAGGATCGCTTTGCTAGGGCTGAATTGCTGCTGGTACAAATCTCATTAGCATTCTATTTTTATTAGAACTTCATATATAGTAAGTTGCTACATAGTAACGACCTTCTCTATGTGAATAAAATGAAGCTAGTGAATGAAGCTGAAATATAGTAGGTAAAGGGACTCCACAGAAATCTGATCCAGACTATTTTTTACCAACCTAACTGCTGTTCCCTCTGTAGCTTTACTTTTACTTCTAGTTGTGGAGTAACTTTATTACTCTGGTGCTGTCAGCAGTTACAGCGGTGAGGAGCTTCAATGCTGCGTTCTTTAAATAGATTATCTGTATAAATATGAACAACATTGCTTGTAGAAAATGTCATGAACAGGTTTTATTGGGGGAGGGGGTTCACATAAATCTCCACAACAAAATTACAGTAAATTAGTGATGGGAGAAGTAATAAACTTTTTTACGAGGTAACATAGGAATTATTCTCTTCATTTTCCATCTGATGCGTAGGTGCATATAAAAAGACACTGGGTTGCTTTGTTTAGGAAAACTTATTACACGATGCTGTAGTCCAGAAATTAAGTTCTGTCTTTAAAAAAAAACAGATAAGCTTTGTGTTCTGACTTAAAATAAACCTGCTTTTCAAATCTGAAATGAAATTGAAGCAACAACAACAATGAAAATGGTGACTAACAAATTGTTTCATAAGGAGCAGTGGGTATTGGTCACCATGGCTCAGTGACCAGACAGACACCAGGGACAAATGGTGTCCCTCAGGGCTCAGTACTGGGACAGGTGCTCTCCAACATCTTCATCAGTGACACCGACGGGGGCTGTAAGAAAGGACAGACTCTGCTAAACAGTCTGTTGTGGTAGACAAGGGGTATGGTTTCAAAGTAAAAGATGGGAGATATGGATTAGGTATAAGGAAGAAGTTCTTTTACAGCCAGTGTGGTGAGGTGCTGGTGCAGGCTGCCCTGAGGAATGGTGGATGTCCCATCCCTGGAAGCACTCAAGGCCAGGCTGCACAGGGATCTAAGCACCTTATCTAGATGTAGAGTGTCCCTGTTCATTGCAGGGGTTGTACTAGGTGACATTTAAAGATCCCTTCCAATTCAGGATGGTTCTGTGATTCTATGACAATGAAGTATTAAAACTTAAATGTATTTCAGTATTTACTTATGAAATTGTATTTAAGTACATTGATAAAACTCTTCAGTGGAAGTGTTCCGCTTTAACGTGAATTGGAGAGGATTAGGATTTAATAAAGTGAAATGCTGTTTGTATTTGAGGGGAAAACTATTTTCCCCCAAGGTTTTGATTTTTAAAACTACCATCTTTCTTCCCAGATGTTCTAGAATACATTATTCATTGTTTTAAAACAACTCTAATCGTATTAAAGATTATCTGTGAACTTCCTTTGTTTACTGAGGGATTTTTTCAGATTATCAAATCATGCTGTATACAAATCCTGCTCTTCTTGGTGTGTACTTTTAAGTCTCCGTTACATTCACTAGGCAGCGCCCCAAATAAGTTTATGTAAATTATTGATGATTATTGTAGTCACACTGGGAAGTGAAATCGAGTCTCCTGTCTTGATTCACAGTTCACTTGCAATGCAGAGTAATGAGAGCAGGTACACTAGGGCACCAGAGCATCCGAATTGATTTGCAGTGCAAATATAGACAAGTCATTTATGAGTGTAAGGAATTCTGGAGAAAAAACAGTTGGAGCTGAAGTTGTCATTTGCTTTTGAAGAATATGCTCAGTATGTTCTTCATAGTAACCATGCACTAAAATGATAGAAACTATTGTGGCGCTTGTGCAGTGTGGTGCTTCATTACTCTGGGTCTTGTGCTTTAATAAGTGAGGGGAGTCTCTTGCATCCCAGTCTTTCACATAATTTTTTTCAGATCCCTGTGTGGCATTTCTTGGGAGGGTGCAAGCTATGCAGGCATGAGGGATTTCTCTTGCTTGAAAACATCAGAATCTGCTGTGGGGGAAAACGTCAGCCATTCAGACGGCCTCTTCTCCAGCAACATCTGCCCTCCACATCCTTCCTCTTTATGTGCGGGAGTTTGCATGCAAGGCATAGCAGCAGAAGCAAGCACAATAGGATGCACCTTCGAAGGACAAATCAGGATGGTGATAGCTGCCTTTGCTGGCAAAACCCTGAGTAAGCAGGTGGGCTTGGCGCTGTGCCCATAGGTGAATGTGTTCCAAGCCCTTGGTTCTGCCCGCAGTCTTGCAAAACATCCCTGTGAGGGCTTTAGCTGCCCTCTGTTGCTTTACCTTGGATGCTGAGAGAGAGAAATGCCCTTTGGTAGCTAGGACCAAGGGTATGCAGGGCTTTAAAAAACAATAAATCGATTTAGGTAGTATCGGTTGCATTTAGAAATGTCTCAGTTTCTTCTGTGTGTGCTGAGTGGCAGGAGAAACGGCATTTTGTGTCTGTGTTTGGCACTCAGGGCAGTGGAAAAGCTGGGGCAGGAGATGTCGCCTGTCCTCTGTGCAGCTTCATGCTTGTTTCTTGGCCTCCCTCCACACTAATTCCCTGGCTCTTCTTTGTGGCAACCTCTTTTGGTCCCCTCCAGGCACCGAAGCCAGAGCAAGTGATAAAAAGCAGTTGGACACCCAGCTGTTGCTGGAGAGGAGAGCAAAGAAGTAGCAGATGGAAGGACAAGCTGCCCTCCCCAATGCCCGCAGCTGTTCCCTCTGTCTTCCAATGTAGTGGCTGGCTCCAGAAGGGCTTCATGAAATAACTGAGGTGGAAGGGACCTCTAGAGGCCACTTGGCCCAACCCTGCTTGAGCAGGGACACCCAGAGGAGGGTATCCAGGCAGCTTTGGAAGATCTCCAAGGAGATTTCACAGCCTCTGGGCACCCAGTGCCAGTGCTCCATCACCTCCATGACTGAGAAGTGCTTTCTGATGCTTACAAGGAAATTCCTGTGTGTTCCTTGCCAACAGTAATGGCAGCACTGAGCAGAGCCTGGCTCCTGCCTCTTGGCACCCTCCCTTCAGGTATTTAGACACTGATGAGATCTCTCTGAGCCATCTCTTCTCCATTCTGAACTGTCTCAACTGATGTGGTTGCTAAGCCACTTTACATTGTGTTCAAAAAGTTATGGCTTGAAAGTCCCTGGTGTCTGGGAGAAGAGAAATATCACTCGGGGTTTTTTTTAGGAAAAAGAGAGAGGAAGAACTGGAAGTCTACAGGATGTTGAGCTTCATTTCTGTGCTTGGGAAGTCATGGAATAGATCCTCCTGAAAACTATGTTATGAAGGTGCATGCAAGACAAGGATGTGATCTGAGACAGCTAGCAGACAGAAAGGGTGGAAAGACACATGAGAGCAGTTCTTGCTTGCTGAGGTGAGTTGCCTGATGACAGAACTCACCACTTCTGGCTTTCATTACCACTACAAATCTGCCGTGCGTACCCAGTGAGCTCACCCTGTACCTGAGCTGCTGTTCTGTGCTGCTGAGGTTTATGGTGCCCCTGAGGCTACTCCTGGATGTCAGGAAGAAAATCAGAGAAATACTGCCAACGTATTTTTTATTGCTAACGCAGGAGAAGTTTAGCTGAGTACAGACAGTGATATTCTTAATTTTCCAGGCTGTTGCTATCTTATTCTCTAGCTGTCTCTAGACATCCTCACCATTTTATGTTTCCCCTCTAATGGCATGAGCCAGGATGTCATAATATCTAAAATCAAATGTACCAGAAAACATAATAAATTAGAGTTGAGCTAGCAGAGTAATTGGAGAATAAACTGAATTTTAAACAACACAAGATTGCGTTATGAACTGATTGCTATGCACAAAATGCACTGGAGGAGTGTGACTTCATGTAGATTTACTATTGATGGCAGCATTTCCTAGATTGCTACTGGTAATAAAGAAATGAAAATGGTTTGAACTTTTGAGTTAGTAGCACAAAGTACCGTTGCAGTAATGGAGGGGTACCATTCTAGTTATGCTGCAAAGTAATTCTGGAATAAAAATTTTCTTGGTGTTTTATTTAAGGGGTTTCTGTGAGTTTGACAGCCCTGATGCTTATAAGTCTACACAGTGAAGGTTGGCTTTGTGTGGAAAGAACTAAATTTGTTCTCAACTTCTAATATACTTCTTCCTTTTTAGTAAGAAATTGCATATAAAATGTACCAGGGCACCTTCCTCTTGATTGAGAAAACTGAGTTTAGAGCCATAGAATCACTGAAGTTGAAAGACTTCCAAGATCATCCAGTCCAACCATCCACCACCAGTATTTCCCCACTAGCCCATGTCCCTTAGTATCGCATCTAAATGCTTCTCAGACACCTCCAGTGATGGTGACTCCAGCACCTCCCTGGGCAGCCCATTCCAGTGCTTCATCAGTCTTTCAGAGAAGAAATTTTTCCTAATGTCCAGCCTCCCCTGGCACAACTAGAGGTGGTTGCCTCTCATCCTATCACTAGTTACATGGGTGAAGAGACTGACCCCCCACCTCACTGCAACCTCATTTCAGGTAGTTGTAGGGAGCTATAAGGCCTGCCCTGAGCCTCCTCTTCTCATGTGGTGTTCTTAAGGGATTCTGAATTTGCGTGCCGTGTCAGTTTTATGGCAGGTAATCTGCATCTTGTTTCAATGATTTCCTTCTAAGTTTTGTTTCATTAAACTACGCACTAAAACACCCCAGAAACAAACAAACAGCAACAATAAAAAATCAGCAGATAACACATACATAGAGCTTGTTAAAAATACTCCCCTTGCTATGGTGCGCATAGAGATATTGGGAGACTGTCACGTTTGTCACAGAGATGGCATGAGAAGTTCTGGTTTTACAAGCTAGCAGGCGCCTCAGCTGAGATATCATGGCTGAGCATGTGTGCTTCTGCTTGCCTCTTGACATCTGAAATGAGATAATACTAGTGAAAGCCACCCTGAGGCTGTTCCTGCAGCTCCAAGTTACAGAAAAGCCTGGGAAATGCAAATAGCTGCTACCATCTATTTGCTAAAAGATAACAAGTGATTCAGTTGAAGAACCTCAGTGGGCTGTCCAGTACTCAGTTCTATGCAGAAGAATTGGTGTCACATTATAGGTTGCTTATGTGCAGAGAAAACCTGAAAAACATTTTGGACCGTGCTTTATTTCCTATTCATCCTTGTTTTGAGAATATAAAAGAAACTTTGTAGAGATGAGATTTTTGGCAGCAGTAGTTCTGCCCTCAAGTCAAGACTCTGTCACTTAGTAAATTAGGTTCTGCAGCAAAACACCAGCTATTGTGGCATTTCAGCAGTAAAAATCAAATGTAAGCCTTCTTTGGTGGCAGAGAGAACAAGAAATGAGTGCTGTGATTTGTGTTTAAGTCAGAAGTTTAAAGGTTAAAGCTGTATTTAAGCATGGAATTCTTAGAATTGTAGAATGGTTTGGGTTGGAAGGAACCTCAAGGATCATCAGGTTCCAGCCCTCCTTATACAGGCATGGTTGCCAGCTGCTGGATCAAGTACTGAAACAAGTTGCCCGGGGCCCCATCTAGCCTTGCCTTAAATGCCTCTAGGCATGGGGCACCCACAGCCTCTTTGTGCAGCCTGTTTCAGCACCTCATCACTCAGTAAGAAACTTCCCCCGACATCCATCTAAATCTCCCTTCCTTTAGTTTAAAACCATTCCCCCTTGTCCTGTAGCTATTTACCCATGTAAAAATGTTAATTTCCCTCAAGTTTAGAAACTACCTTTAGATATTGGAAAGCCTCAGTGAGGTCTCCCCGCAGCCTTTTCTTTTCTGAGCCCAGTTCCTTCAGGAAATTGTATCACTTACGCTCCTTATTCTTTTAAAATTTAAATAAGGTTGACTACCAGCAATGATAATGAAATACATTTTACTTGTAAGCTATTTTTTTTTAAATAGCAAAAAAAGAATAGCTCTTTTGAGTTAAATAGGTGAATATATATGGTGCGCTTTATTGTTGTGACACTTATCTAAAGAGTCATAAATCCCTTGATTTAAGTTGTTTCTCCGCGCCACAACCTAATGGAAGCAGAAACGAATCTAGGAGAAACAGTTATTTCCACTGTGTAAGATGTATTTTGCCTGTGTGAGATGTAAAATGAACTTCTTTATGTATTTTGATAACTTAAAAACTTACCTTCTTGCATCCACCCTTCATTTCCATAGAAATGTGTTCAGAGATCACCAGGAGGCAAGAGCGAGGACTTGAGTGGTTGACTTCCCCTCGGTGCTGCCTGTTGAGATAGTAAGTGGAAGTTCCACAAATGAGCCTCCAAACACCACAGCTCCAGCACTTAAAATCTGTGTGGCAGAAAGCTTGGGGGAAATAGGTATCCTTTAATTAAAACAAAACAACACCTTGATCAGTACAGGAATTTCTGTAGGTGGGTTTTGAGGATGCTCAGGATCTGGAGTTACATTTCTACTTTTTTTCAGCTGTAAGTTTTGATGATCTGTTAGAATCAGAGCTCTCCTGTGCTGTTAAGGACTACCTTTTCCTCTGTCCCACAGCCCAGTTGACTTTTGATGGCTTACACTAACCACATGGCTCTTGGAGACTCTTTTCCAGTGGAATATGACACTTAGAACTGATATTTTATGGTTAAGCCTTCCACTAGCTCTGTTCTAATATTACCTAGTTTACTTGGCATGGTGAAATCTGTGTGCCGTGGCAGCTTACTCCAGGTTAGACCACGTAAGAAACTTTGAGTGCCGTTGTGTTGGTGAGGAATGTAATCAATATAGAACAGCTAAGGTTGGAAAAGGTCATGTAGTCTGATCACTGACCCACTACCACCATGCCCACCAAACAAAGTTCTTTTAAGGAGCTTTGAAGCATCATTTTCTTCCAAGATTTCTTAGCAGCATGGAAGAAAGCAGGCAATTCTGATAAAGTTTATTGCAGTAGTAAATGGTGGGAACGAGTCAGCAATATTGTGCAGCCCAGATCATTTTGGAAGCTGCAGGCTGTTGAATCATGTATTACAATTTAAGCAATATATTCTCTCCAGCATTTAGAAGCAGAAAATCTAAACCATTTTTACAGGCTGAATAAATACATCCTGAAAACATGCAGGAGTCATCAGAATTAACCACTGGAAAACAGCTCCATGTTCAGTTCTGTGGTAAGGTGCTTAACAGTCCTCAGAGGAAGGAGGAAAGAGTGAGGGAGCACTGAAGGTGAGCATGGATGGACTGGGGCACAGGCAGCCCCTGTGACCTGCAGGTTTGGTCAGAGCACTTTTTGAGTTAATACATGAAAACTGGGAAGACTTAGAAAAGAGTCAGAAAAATGAATACACGTCTTACTTACAGTGTTTAAGAATCCTCCTTTTTTCCTCTAATTAGTAGATAAACCATGGTGTGTAGTAGTAATGGAAGGTTTCACACTTCAGAGGGCTGTTAAGGGTCACTTGGGATAGGCAGCAAATGTGGCTGGGTAGGCCTGACCATGGGTTGCTGCAGCTTGAGCAAATATACCTCTGAAGAATGAGAAACTCTCAGGAACAATTAACACAAATAGCTAATAACAAACAGTAAAGATCTCTGTTAGATGAAGAATTGTAGAAATGTATATTGAATGTGTGCAAGCCAACTCATTGCTTCAGTTTGATACATCCCACAAACATACTGTTGGGATCAGCACTTAATGGTATAATTTGTATTATGAGACACTCTTCCTCTGGCAGATGGACAGAGAGCCAGTGCCATGTGTATGTCATCCCAGGGACAGGTGGGACTGGCAATTTCGGGCTGCTTTACAAGGCAGCTGCTTTCATATATCCTTGCATACCAGGGCTGATGAGGGGTCAGGCCCCTGCAGCTTGTTCTGTGGTGTGCTTCAAGTGAAGGCTTTTACTCTGTGGATCCACTGAATTTCTACAGTCTGTTTTTCTTGTTAAAATTATATATGCTGCAAAACAGGTATGAATGTCTGCTTTCCCTGCATCCATCGGATAGGGAGACGGACAGCTTATAAATTCAGTTGTTACTATTTCGTATTCAGTCAGGTAGACTTTGATGGTTGTAAAGAAACAGCACAAAGTCATCTTGAGTTTTGTGAGTGCTAGCAGGAATACAAATTCAGTTTATCCCTAAAAAAATTAAAAATAAAAGAAAGAGAGAGAAAGAAAAGAGAAAGGCTTTCATGTATTTTGTTACATTATTTTCCTAGCTCAATAAAAGCTGCTCCTCTTCACCTTTAATAAAGGATGTAGCAGCCAAAGGGAAGCTTTCCCACGTGAAGAAGATTGAGGATTGCAAAACGAGTTTACAAGATCTTCAACAGAAATACTTCTTGGGGCTTATAGAGGATCCCATTGTATGAAAGCAGGAGAACCACAGGTATAAACTAAGTCCCCTCATTAGGCAATATTTTGTTTGCAGTGGCATGCCTGTATTTTTTTTTTCCTCTCTTCTGTGCTCTTGAAGAGAACTAGTGCTATTGGGTTCAGACAAGGAACAACTCTGTTTTGGCATTTCCTACTCATTCAGGGTGAGACGTGCCACAAACAAATATCTTTGGATGAGCTCACTATTTCCGTACATAAACTGAGGAAAAACAGCCCATCAGAAGAGTTCATAAAGGTTAAGACCTTCATAGTTGCTAGTGACTTTGGGCTTCTTAGGTAAGGGCGTTAAAGGAGTAGAATATGTTGAAGATCTGTCTTGCGTGTCGTGTTGTTCCCTCACACTTACAAAGTTAGAATGCAGTGAGTTCAAAACATTTTTCCTCATAATTATGCACAATGTAGAGCGGCACAATCGCTCAGCTAAATAAACAGGAACTTTTTCAATTATAAGGTGCCATTACCTTTGTGTGTTCTTGTCATTTATGAAATCAGCGGGTGGTTAATTAAATTGCTCCTTTGGACTCTTCTAAAGGCTGTGCGTTAATTACGTTTTGGTGATGGTGTGCACATTTCTCAACTTTTTAATGAGGGTAAAAGTTGTTTACCTCTTTGTAAGGAAATAAGGTTGAGATTAGTACAGGATTTTATTTTTTAATAAAATATTGGTAGATATTCTTTGGGATGTTATATGCTGTGATCCTGTGATGTGCTTGCTTGAAATCAAATCTGAATTTCCCTGATTGCAACACACTGCAAAATGTACAGAATCTGTGTGATGAGCCCCATGTTGATGCAGGAAATAAGTTCATGCTCAGAGAAAAAACGTGCTGCCCCAACAGCACCACCCCAAATCCAACCCCAATGTCTGAGAGCACTGTCCAAATGCTCCCTGAGCCCGTGCCCACAGCCCTGTGCAGGCCGTTCCGTGCCCACCGCCCTCTGGTGCAGGGCCTTTCCCTCACCCCCAGCTGCCCTCCCCTGACAGCTCCATGCCGTTCCCTCGGGCCCTGTCGCTGTCACACAGAGCAGAGCTCAGCGCTGCCCCTCCGCTCCCTGTCAGGAGCTGCAGCCGCCATCAGGCGTCCCCTCAGCCTGCCCTGCTCTGGGCTGAGCACAACAGGGGCTTCGGCTGCTCCTCATGTCTTTTCCCCATTTCTTCATCCTGCAATCTTTTTGTCAGAGTTTCTTTTGTCTTTTGGGTATTTTCCTTCACCTAGTGACACTTGGCATGCTAAAGAAAGCCCCATGTCGATTCAGTGTAGGTGTGCTAACAAATGTTGTTCCCAGATTAGTTTATATTGATGAATTGCTGTCAAATGCTTAAAACCAGACAAAACCCCCTTAGCCCAGTGTAAGTACCAGTCAGACCATCATTTAGGTGCCTTTGTCATTCCTCAAACAGAGGAAGGCGTGAAGACCACCCTGAATCCACCCAAAGCATCCACTGAGATATAAACTGGACCCTTCTCACTTGGAGCACACTTTTCTGCTGTGTATTTTTATCTTGTGCGTAGATCCAGAGCGAGGAGAGGATAGTTTCTCAAGGGATGTGACACCTCTTGGTGGCAGCTGACTGCTGCATGGCATTTGCATTATGTCCAGCAAAAGGGGGTAGTAACGCTTAGGTTTTCAGTTTGGAAATGGGAATACTGAAGCCCAGTATAATGGGCCTTATAATAGCAGTGGAACACAGTAGCCTGTGTGAGCCTGCAAACCTCGTGTTTGGAAAGGTTACAAGTGAATGGCTTGGAAAGAGAAACAGATTTCTTTCAGAAAGAATGATTTCAAGATGTGCACCTTGTGTGCTGTGTATCCCTCTAGTATTGAGGTACAGCATTTTAAGGCTGCACTAACTTGAGAATTTTGCAGAAATTACGCACAGCTTTGGCAACAGTTTCGATTGTTCATCTTTTGTTCTTAATATAATTTCCTTGAGGAGGAGGAGATAGGAAAATAATGTTGTATAATCCGATCTGTTGGCTTTTTTGTTTTTGGAAAGGCTGTGACTGGAGTAGGATCTGCGTGAGGTTTGCAGCACGTGGCAGCATGACGGAGAGCAGAGATGTCCTGCGTGTGCAGTAAAGCTGCTCTGCTGTATGCACGGAGTTACTGTAACTATTTCTGTGTGCCGCCCGCTCGTGTTCCCCAGGCGTGCTTAAAAAATGAAAGCGCCAGATCTGGTAGCCCTGCTTCGTTATGCATTCAGGAGAAATTGCTGACGACATTTTAGCCCGCAGTTAATGTTAATGTTAGGTTTTGTGTTTGAAAAGGACGGGGCGTAAGAGATGCAGTGGATCCTTGGCTGCTGTCGGTGTTCCCCGAGCCCCAGCTACCGACGTGAGATTGGGAACCAGATGAATTTATTGCTGTAAGTAAAGCAAACCCTGTGGGATGCTGCAGCAGCTACAGGAGGGGCTGGCCCTGTTTTAATTGCCTGCTGGTGAATCAGTTCAGTTGTGTACGGCAGCACGCCGACAACCTTTTTCCTTGAAGTTCTCTGCTGTCATGTGATAGACACCTCCTCCTCCATGAGAACAGCAGCGTGTTCTCCCTGCCCTGCGTGCTGGGCTGCCTCCTTTCCTGCTCTCAATCTGGAAATGAAAGGGTAAGAAGCAGTGAGGAGGCAAGGGGCTGCCGCGGGCTTTGGGATGGGTGTTTGGTGCCAGCTGCCTGGGGGCTCACAGGGAACTGGAGCTGTGTGATGAAGGCTCTGCCTCAGAGAGATGCTCTTCTCCAGAGCTGCAGGCTGGACCCTCTGGCAGAGCTGCAGACACGAAATGCAGGAAATCCCTTAATTCAGCCTGTTTTGAGTGAGTAGGTGATTCTAACCTGAAGTGTGAAGAGCTTAAATTAGATGCGTTGTGCTTTATGTTTCTTTCTTTCTTTCTTTATTGTTTCTCTTTCTGAGGGTATTTCCTAAATTATGTGGTTCTCTGTTACATTGAATTTAACAGGTTGATGTTTTGTAAAACGATTTGCAAGCGTGTGTATGAATCATTTGCTGGAAATATTTGAGAATTCAGGCTCTGTTCAGTTGTCAATTCCAAGTTTAAAAGCGTGCTTCACTAATTACAAGAGATTTCTGACATCTTTTTAGTGAGAAAGACATAGAAGTGAAATAAAATGAAATGTTTGTGCAGAGGTTAGCAGAGGTCACTGTACATTCTGGCTGAAATTAAAACAAGTTCCTCCTCTCACAGCTGTTTGTGTTGTTTGTAAATGCATTGGATGGATACTGAGAGCGTGGCTGGGAAATAAGCTTTTAAATGTGAAAGCTCTTTGGTCTCCTAGGATACGTATGTAGTAAGAGTTGTACTGTTATCCATAAGGTTTTCCCATAGACGCAATAGAGACCACGTTAAACTTGTATCTGGCCCTTATGGCCACCTTGCAAAGAAGGTTCCTGATTTCATCGTGCTCTGTGTAGTGCACGCGTGCTCTGAGAAATGGGTCCTCAGGTAAAGATTTTTTTCAAAGCGAAAGGAGCAAGATGCTTTTAAAAACAAAATAAGAAATGAAAGATCACTCGTGCTTCTGTTTTCTTTTTGTTAATCCTGTTTGCTTTTCAGAATGCTTTGATAGGAAAAGCAAAAGTTAAGAGCTATCGCGTGTGTGGGGATTTTGAAGTAACTGTATGTAATGCTTGCTAATGGAACTGCTCGTCTCAGGCAAATAATTCCTGTTTCATTGTTTTTCTGGGAGCTGGGGAGGGTAAGGAGAGAGAAACTGGAGAGCAAGTGAGGTGCCAGCTCGGGCTGTTGGAAGGTTTTCTGGTTTAAGATTTGAAACTATTGAAGATGTCCAGCAGTTTTGTCAAGGTCTTATATTTTTGTTGCATGCTTTGACCCTGCTGGCATCCCAGCAGGCGTGCCCTTCTCCAAATCCAGTATTAAAAAGAAATAAACCCATCTTCTAGAGCCTATGGGAAAGTTGCAGTGTTTTATATTCATTTAAGTGGTGAAAAATGTAAGACTCCCTCTGAACCCTTTTAGGTTCAGATTTACATCCACTTATTTCTAATAGTAAGCGTTGGCTGAAGCCAAAGCAGCAGAATGTGATCCGAAAACAAAATAAGTATCAATTCAGATTTTAAACTTAGTGAAAATCTCATGTTCAGTTAAACTGGTTTGTGAGGACAAATTGTGGACCTCAGTTCACGTATTTCTGGTTCCAGAGTTCATGAAGGGAAATATATGCAAATTATTTCCCTTAGCCAAAGTATGCTCTGTCATTGCATTAAGTTTCTAGGGTAACTTCTAGGTTCTGTGAAGGATTTTGCCATTTCTGTCTTAAAATTGTTCAGCTGGGATGGCCTCTTTAGTGCTCTTTCCCTCAGATGTTTTCTTTACAGCAGCCTCCATTCAATACATGAAGGCAGACTAGTTGCCTGGGAACTTGTTTCTCCTTATTCCATATGATTAATAAGAGGCAGTGTTGTTTGTAGCAGTTAACTGCTTTTACATTAAGATGTCTCCTTTGAATGAAAATCTCACTGTGTTCTTGACTGTATTTCTGGTTTTCAGGTTGTACACGGAATGAAGGCTTCTAATGATGCTGTAGCCCTCCTTCTGATTCTTTAGATTTCAATTTGAATGATTAACTTTTTAACTCTTAAAGCTGGTGAAAATGAAGGCTGTTTTTAATTGTAATATTAAACAGCTGTTTACAGAAATATAAACCTTTTTTTTCCCTGATCCATCTGTGTGTCTATATGGAAGCTATTAACTGTAGAGCAGACTGGTAAGGTATTTGTTCTATGGGAGATTTTTGTTTGTTTTGATGGTTTTCTTGCAGAAATTCCCTTGCACTTCTCCTATTACAAGAATAATGCAGAAGGGACCTGTCTTAGGATAGGTTGCTAACTGACACTCTAGTTATTCTCTTTGGTGATTGCAAGGTGAAGGTGACATGGGGTGTAGTCTTTCTGACCTACTGGACTGTTCCTGTAGGACCATAGGCTATCCTGAATCTGGTACCAGGTTTCTGACAAGATCTGGAGTCTGAACTGCAGTTTTGAGGATCAGCTTGTTAGTAATGCCCTGCTTTGTATGTTATTCTGCTCATAGGAACACAGAAACTTGGAAGTTTGCTATTTCCCAGAGTCATGGAATCTCATAGGTTGGAAAAGACCTTCAAGATCACCAAGTCCAACCATCAGCCTTACCTACTGAGTCCCATTGCTACACCAGATCCCTTAGTACCACAACTATACCTTTCATAAATACATCCAGGGATGGTGATTTCTCGCATGTGATATTGGTCTTTATCTCACACAGACATAGTTCTCATTTGGGTTTGTACGATTCATAGTATAAAATGAGCTTTGTTATGGCTTCCTGGATGGTGCAGCAATTAAAAAGGATCTGTGAATTTTATAAAACATTTTGTTTAAGCGTCTGGCATAAAACATGTGAAAACATTTAGCATGAGTTGGGAGTGACAAAGAAATATGGAAATACACCAGAGTTTGAATTTTTATTTCCTTGAATCTCACCTAACTTGTTGAGAAGTGCTTGGCTTGAAAAATGAGCGCTGTGGTTACGGAATGCAAAGTGAGCAGGTACTCCTGAGGCTGGATCGCTCTGCTCTTAAAGACCTTTTTCCAAAAGCAATGGTAATGAAGTAATATCCCTCAAAGTAAGACTGGTATGTTAAGAGCTGGTTCTTAAGGCTTGAATACATAGAATAAATGAGGAAGTGAAAACTGTATCAACCTCCACAGAATCTCGAATGCAAGGTGTCAGCATGCTGAGATTGGGCAGCGGCAGGAAGAGGAGGCTGGTTGGCAGCCTCTTGCTGGAACCATTTTGACCACGGTCAGAAAACCAGTGCCTGAAGTTAGGCTTTGGAGTGCCTTCCTTTCCCACTGTCTTCCCAAAGTGTGGTGAACCAGAATTTTCTATGGAAGTAAGTGCCTTCTGTATGTTCTGCAAGTTAATGATTAAGTATCTGAGAACTTAGGTGTATTTTTCTGTCGCAATACCAGGACTTCTTCTTTTTTCATGACTTAGCCATTGTTTGGCAGGCAAGCAACTGGAAACCTTTCTTGCTGGGTAGCCTTCCCCTCATTGCTTTTAGGATGGGTGCCATGGTCTGAGCACTTCATACACCGGGTGATTTTCTTCTAGTTTAATTCTTTGTGTATCTAAATACCTAATTTCTATAAATGCCTTCCAGTTTGCATAGGTGCCACCTATTGTTTGTCACTAGTCTCACTTTTTCCTTCAATTTTATTGTAGTTTGCCCTATTCAGAAGGCAGTGATTTTGATTTGTCTGCCTTTGTTTAAGAATCTTATTTTTTGTCTGGTTTAATGAGCCTAGAAAGAAAGCGAGCAGTTCAGCACAAGCTCCTCCATGTCATTCTTTTTAGTAAGGGGGGAAGTAGAAGATGGTTGTCAAATATTTAGCCCATCACTCATAGCTGAACTGCTGGGTTGCTGTAGGATGCTAATACTGTAGCATCTTTGCTAACGCATTCCATTGACTCTTGAAGGACTGTTTTCCAACAGTTTTCCTGCTGAAGCAGTTTCTTTCCAAGAACGCTGTAACAGAGAAGGTGCTGCAGCAGCCAAACTGTACCTCAGGCACATGCATGAAAGCACTGTTACAAAAGCCTCTCTATCTGATCAGTGCTGAAATCTGGTGTGTACACATATATGTGTGTAATATACATGTGCGTGCATTTGTGTGGAGTCAGCCAGGCTAACAGGGAAAGGGACTGAAATAAACAGCTTACAAACATAGTTAAGAAACAGAGGAATGCCATAGGAAAAATGTGCATTTCTGGTTTGGGGTTGTTTGGTGTTTTTTTGTTTGGGTTTTTTTTTTTTTGGTTATTTGTTTTCTCATTGTGTAAATGCTATCCCTGTTTATCTTTGTGGCTGTGGAATTACAGGGACTGAAGCAGAGATGCTTGCTTTTAGTTTGACTGAAAAACAAGCACAGTGTTGTCTTTGCTTGCCTGTTCTTTGTCACGTTTATTTGTATAACCAGACTTGCCTTCGCAGGGTCAGCTCAGCATCCAGTCCCCTCTGGAACCTGTCTGAAGGCCTCAAATCAAGTTCTAGCCTAACAAGAGCTGTTTAAATACAAAATATTTACATGTTGTTGTTGTTGAAGATCATAATTGAGTCTACAAGTTCTATATCTAAACATGCTGTTGTTATGTAAATTCTGATTATGCACAGAGCCAGTTACTTGCAGCGTCTGGGTGCAGAGTGCATGTATCTGAGGTATGATACACGCATGTCTAGGGAGCTGAAGCAGAAGGTCCCAGTTGGAGGCTTTTAATTTCTGACAGATGTCCTGTAAAACATTATGGGAATGTTTTGAGTAAATATTGGAGGGCATGAGAGCTAGTCCTGCAGCAAAGCTGGATCAGACAACTGGGACTGAAGAAAGAAAAGGGATTGCTCAGATCCATAGATGCAGATATCCTCAGCAGAGCTAAACCCACAGGCAGTCATTGCCTTAAGGATCTGAGAGTCCAACAACCAACCTTATTGTTGGACTTATTCAAGTGATATTTGGTCCACAGCATCCTCAGCTTCACCACAGCATACCAAAGCACAGCACTGTTCTTGGGGGTAGGTGGTGGCTCTCAGGGGCAAGTGGGGATGGTTTTTAGTTGAAGCAGGCTTTCTTTTGGCAGTACCCATGCCAACAAGCGGCAGTGTCTCCTGGCTAATTGCGCCTGTCTGGGAAGCTTGAGTTGAATGCTGCTTTGAATATTTTGACTGTGACTTCAGAAGGTTGTTTTTTTCTTTCTATCTTGAAGAGCTACCCCATGCTTATGCAGTGATGTTTTGTTATAAGGGAGCACGCATGGAGGCTGGAGGCCAGGCAGACCGGTCTGGGTGATGCTGCGGCTCAGACAGTTACGGTGGATGAGCCTTTCTATCCAGACTGCCCTCTGTACTTTCTCATGGACCTGCTGTGGGACCACCCCACCCCACCGTGCTCTTTTCACCTTTCCCCCTCTTTGCTTGTATGATGACTGCTGTGCTCTGAGCACTTGTACTCCTACTGGACAGCTTTCTTCTGGTTTATTTTTATGTGTATATAAATACATAATACCTTTTCAGTAGGGAGGACATTCATTTTTTTTAACTATTTGGCTGAGGTGAAGATTGATGTGGTAGCAGCGTAGTTTAATTTGCTGAATAAATCTCCATTTGTCACAGGTGCCATGGCTGGCAAGGGGCACCCAATGTGGCATGTTACACATGATGAAGGACGGAAGAGATGGGGCTGGTGCCTCTCTGAAAATAGTTCATCTAGCAGCGTAATCACCCCAACAGCTTTTATCCGCCTGTCCTGCCATGAACCCTTGGCTTGTCTTTGCCATCAAAGCCGTTCTGAGAGCAATTGAAGAATGTTGCTGTCTCCTTGATTTCTTCCCCATTCACAACCATAGTGATTAGGGTTTATTATATAGATAATCAGCAGGAAAGCAGGGAATGGGAATATGGCTCACCTCTTCCTTCTTTATTTTCTTTGAATTGCATCAGCTCCTTAAAATTCCTGTTAATCAAATCAAATTGTATCTGTGCAAAGCCAGGAACCAGCTATGTTTAATCTAGTTAAGTGTTTTCTGTTCATCCGTGGAAGTCCTCGTTTCAGGGCAAAGAGCACAGGGGAGGGCTCTGCGGAAGGTTTAACATCTTGATCGACAGCTTTCTGCTGCTTTCATCTCTCCAGCAGAAAGGGTAGCACATATGTCAGGGGCTGTAGGACAGATTGCACTGAAGAAAAGAACCATTCTGGTGGAGCAAATGCTTTACTCTTTCTTGCCTTTCTCCTCTGTCCCATAAGCAAGAAGAAAGCCTTCTGATTGACTACTTGCAGTTAACTGTTGACTGTTGGGCTACTACTAGCACTCCCACTGGATGTAAGAACCCACCTGTTACAGCAGTGGTAACCAAACCCTGCTCTTGCTATGTTCTTTGCTTGGAAGGGAAATTTATCTTGAGCTCTACTGCCAGGTAAGCGTGTGTCATTTCCACTTTCATTTCACTTTGCTGCTTCTCATTTATTTTTCACCAGATCCTAAAAAAGATGCGGGGCCTTGGGGAGATCTGGTGCAGAGTCAGGCCTGCAGGTTGTAAACTTGTCATGCCCGTGGCTGGTGCAAGACCTAGGAGCTGAGAACGGTGAAATCCAGTGCCATGGGAAGCAATGGCCAGCCCTGCCTATGGAGACAGGAATAAACTTGATACCTTTCTCTTTCCAAGGGCTTTCAGAGCCCTGTTTTCTGACTGTCAGACAGCACAGGGCTTTCTCTCCTGTAGCCTGGTTTATGCCTTTCACTTCCTTCTTTTTCCAGTGCTCCTCTTGTTGGATATGAATATTCAAAGTTTAATCTGTGTTTTTTTGTTTGTTTGTTTTAATGCACATCTTCATTAAAGATTCATGTTCTTGTCTCTTTTTCATCTATTCTGAGGTGATTTATCTGATGTAGCCCTGTATTTGCTATAAAGAATAGATTTTTCATATGGTTACAATCCTCATCCTCCCTGTCTCGTTTGAGACTGATTTGACTAAACTGAAGCTATTTTAATCTCCCTGTCCCAAAATAGAAGCCATTCCATTTGTGCTGTAGAAAATGGTTGTGTGATGTTCTTCGCCTGCTTTGAGCAAAACCTTCTGGCTCCTTCTTTAATCTCTCCAAGCCACTTCCTCCCATTTTGTCCAGTAATCAGGGATCTCCACTTTTTGGAGCAGTGATTCTGGGAGATGGGCATCACCAATGCACTGTCCAATGGAGAGATGGCCCCGCACTTCCCAGAGTGTGTGGTTTCACCTCTCTTTACATCTTTATGTTCATTGCTGGGATTGATGCTTGGACCCCCAAAATCTCCTCAGTCAGATGATGTGGCACAGGTGTCCCCATGCTGGATACCCTGCCTTGGCCCAAGCATCACAACCCCATGCAGCAGGTGCCCTGCCAAGAGCCACCCCTACCGAAAGGAGCTGCCGTAATTAAAGCCCATCATTCCTGTTGCTGTGGAAACGCAGCACTCCACAAACACAGGTTCATTTTCCCAAATGCTCCTTTTTTCGCCAGCTTTAAGCAGGGCTCTGTTGGTGGGGATGCCGTGCCAGCACCTGGTGTGGTGCAGGCGCTTGGACTGTGCAGGCATTGCTTCAGTTGAACAGAAAGACATACAATGGGTTGACAAATCTGCCAGCAGACGATTGTACTGTGAGCCCAGCACTGCCTGATGGTGGTTCAGTTTTCTTCAGCCGCAACTGGATTTAGTTTTGTTTATAAAAAATGCTGGTCATTCTGCGGAATGACTTCAGAAATGTAGAAAACATAATCAGGATTCAGTGAAAGTGTTTCTGGTGCATTAAGAGAAATCCGTTCAAGTCTAATTCCTGTACTCATCCCATCTCCCTCTGTTTTCCTGACTTTGAGCTACCAGATGTCATCTTTTGACATTACAGCATTCGGTTTTGTTTATGTGTTCAAAAGAGTAGGAGTCAGGCGGGATTACTTTCTCACAGTCTTGCGCTGGAGTCGAGTTGGCTTTTTGTATTGGACAGCAGCAGAGCCCTTCGACATCTGGATAATTAACATGGATGTTATGCAGTTGACACAAGTTGCTGGTTCTGCTCCGCTTGTTTGCTGTATGGCTTTAATCTTAAAACACAGATTGTATCTAACGAGCTAGGTCACGCTTTTTGGAAGATGTGGCATGACACTTTTTCCCTCTAAGACTGCTTGCCAGCTATTTATTCTCACCATGTATTTTATTGCCGAGTTTCTGCTATCTTATGTTAGTCCACGCAAACTGTGGTCTGCTTTGAAAACAGTTCTGAATCATCAGTATGATGCTGTAATTCCCATGAAGGATACTGGACTGGGAACAAAGGACTGATTTTTTGTGTTATGATGTGGTTTAAAGCCATGAATGTGACCACTGTCTAGTTTCCCTCTCCCGTGGCTTGTGTTTATCTACTCCTGGCTGCTAAGGGATGCTCTTTACAGCTATAGCATTTGAGCAAGGGGAATTTAGAAAACATGAGATCTATTCCAGCTGGGGTGCCTTAGGAGAGGGGATGTAGTGCAAGACCAAGAACAGGCTTCAGAAATCCTGCAAATTTGTAAATCAAGAAAATTCTCCTAAAACCCAGGATGCTGACCGTGCTACCATCCAGATTTATTAATAGGGATATTGGAACAATTATGTGGCAAGTACAAATCTGTCTGACCAGAAAAGGATGAGTTCTGGGTTGTGGGAAGCCTTTCCAGTAGTGATAATATTTTTTCCATCCTGTTCGTTTGTTTGGTTGGTTGTTTGTCATGCCCATCCAAATGGAAGGAATAAACATCATAAAATGCAATGTAGCTATAAAGCCTGTCCTTTAATGCTTTTGGGAAAATGTGCCATACTTCTCCAAAGAATGTTGGGTGAGCCAATATATCAGACCTACGGGAGGCCCATGAATAAGGCTGCCTCTTTCAATCTCCAATTGCTGTCATGCATGTTTTGCATAAAAAATACATTAAAAATGCACAGTTGGATGTCCAGTCTTGCTCAGTTCCCAAATGAACTGTGATTTAAAACTGAAAGCAGGGCACTACCTACACTGTTATTCTATAGTAATGAAGTCCCAGGTGAATTATATTCTAGGGAATTGCTTGACTTGAAAACCAGTCCTGGCTGGTTCTTTTACCCTCTTATTCCATTTTTTTTTTCCCTTAAAATTCAGACTATTTGCTCCTGTTTGCAGCTCTCTTGAGCTGAAACCATCCTGTGGAGCTGGGGATCTGCAGTAATATGAGAGACAGCAAACAATATAAGGAATACATAAAGAGGAATGAAGTGCTGTAATATAAATGGCAGGGCCCTGGTGCTGCGTATTTCAGGAATATAGTACTTCTGTGTCAGGGAAATTTAGACCCTGCCTGCTATCCTGATTGTTGTTTGGACTATGAATGCTGTGCTTGTGGGCTTGGTAAATCAGCTGTGAGATTTTGCACTGGGAACAGCCTGTGGAAAGCTTTGGCAGCTGTGGTATATAATCAATACAAATCCAGTGAATAATTCCTGTTATTGAATATGCTTGCCCTAAATGCAGAGGCAGCAGACAGCATTGCTGGAGTGATGAAGTCTCTGTGTTTTCTTTTGTTTGGGGTGGCATGTGTGTTTGGTTTTGAGGTTTGGGGTTTCTTTTGACACTCTGTATTGTAATAGACCATCTGTTTCTTGCAGTGAGCCCTGCTGCAACACTTGTGCTGTTCAGGAGAAGAGAAATCAAGGCACAAGCAAAAGCTTACAGGGGAGGATCAGAAGGGCAGGTCTTTCCCTTCAGAAAGGTTCTGCCAGCAGAATGGAAACAGTACTACACAATCAGGATATCTTTGAGCCACAGTCAAACGTGGCTGTGGGTCTGTTTGTCAGTCCCTCCTTGCTGCAGCCTGCTCCACCACAGAAGGGCTGGCAAATCAGCTGAAGAAGTGCTCAGGTTAGCTCATATGATCTCTATTGATCCCTGGCAGCAGCAGCACTGGGAAGCAGCTAGAAGTCACGTCAGCAGCCAGCAGAAATAGATCTGGTTCAGCATGTCTGCCTCTGGCCCTGGCTGCCATTGGCCCCGTGATCCAAACCTGACCAGCACTCTGCTGTCCCACTCCAACTCGTCCTGATGATGTAAAAAATCGCGGTGAATGCTGCTTCTCTCAGAAACGTCCCTTCCTTTAATTTTCATTCAAAATCTTCAGTAAACTGATCAAAAAGGATTTAATTACAACCTTCCAGGAGCCTGGTGCTGGAATCTTTGATTGTAGCTAGTACACCACGGGTATATTTGCTGTTTGGCACTGCATGGTGCTCTGTAGAAGGTTGTGATGTGAGTAAACCACTTCACGGGGCAGAGGTGCTACAAGCCTGTTCCTTTTAAAAGAGGATCTACCCCAAAAGAGGGTAGATTTCAATTAGGTACAAGGACAGAAGTTATTTACTGTGAGGGCAGTGAACCCTTGACACGGGTTGCACAGAGAAGCTGTGTATGTCCCATCCATGAGGGTGTTCAAGGCCTTTCATTTCCTGCCTACAGCAGGAGTTAGGAACTAGATGAAGTTTATAGTCCCCTCCAACCCAAAGTGTTTTGTAGTTCTATGAAATTGAGGCACTCACTGTTAGGAATCTGTAACTGGAGAGCACCTTGCTGGTGTAGAACTCTCCTTTCTTGGCATCTTGGTTACGTGGAGAAGAAAGAGGAGTCCTAATTTTCATTATGAGTTGGAGCAGCTTGAACAGGAGGCTTTGAGTCCTGCATGCCCAGTCCCTCCATACTGGTCATGCTGTGTGGCACCTATGTGGCAAAACAATTTGGTAAAGTCCTGAATCAATGCAGTGTTTGAATCTCCTAAGGAAGAGCCATTAGGTGGGTCTCATTCCTTTTGTGTTTATCTTGGAGGAGGAGTGTGTGGTTAGAGAGCTGTGGTTTGTTCATGAAGGCCCTATGTGCTGGGCTCCTTATCTGCTTACCCGTCTGCATTTTTACATAATGCATTTAAGGCTGGTTTTGAGTAATCTCTTTTGGGGTCTCATTTTGCATTTGTATTCTCCAGTAACTAAGAACTGCTGTGCTATTCCCTCCTGAAATCCTTTCCAGAAGGTGCACATTATCTGCTACAAGGCAGGGCAATGAAGAGCATCAATTTCCACAGCAGAATAGAATCCTGGATTACAAATTACTATTTAATCCTTTTTGCGTCAAAGGATATAATAATCCTTGCAAAATGTGCTCTAAGTCTTATGCTTGGCTGTGTGTGAGGTTAAGAGGCAAAAACTGAAGCAGAAACTCTGTTAAAATGTAAGACGTAGTGAAATGCATTTGTTCCATGTAAATTTTGGAATGCATTTATGACTACGTTTCAACAGCTAAAAATAAAGCTTATGGGACAGTGCCTAAGCTAGTGGTTTTCGTTTCACTGCTTGCTTGCTACTTGTCTGTTAGGATACAGTCAGTCTCACTCATGAGCGTTGTGAGTTTGTGATAAAGAATTCAGGCACAAAACAAGCATCATTCTAATTCCATTTTTCTTTTTGAATGAGATTATTTACCAAAACTAACTAATTAACGGGGTTGTTAAGAATGGGAGAAAGTTTATTTTGTTTCCTAAAT
Source organism: Excalfactoria chinensis (assembly GCF_039878825.1). NCBI lineage: Eukaryota > Metazoa > Chordata > Aves > Galliformes > Phasianidae > Excalfactoria > Excalfactoria chinensis. Next base: position 164,995,280 of record NC_092825.1, read on the forward strand.
CATGCTGTTATAAAATACAAAGAGTGTTATTTCATATGGGAGAGAAAGATAAATAATGTTGGGTGGGTTAAGGATTTAGTCTTTAAAACTGTAGGCTGATGGCTGCAGTTTCCTGACCACGAAGCTATTTTAAGATGGGTAAATTCTAATAACTTATAAAGTTTAGGAAATAAATCCCATAGTGACAGACATAGAATCCTTTGACTGACATGAGTTTTGTCACACTGAGTATGCAGAGCAGGTTAGTTGTTTGGAACCAGTGGCTCCACATGATTATTCTATTGTCTGTTTTTATTTCTGCCCTTATATTAAATCCAATGTGTCACATTGGTTAGAATCGGCCCCCCTTACTGTGTAGGAATTCAGAGGCAGAACATGAAGGTAAAGGGTGGCATACACTCTATTACTGATGGGAATAACAGGGAAAGCAATCATTTCTGTTATTTTTAATATGAGGTATTTAGACCTTTAATGTGGAATATTCCACATTAATACACAAAAAAAAAAAAACCACAAAAAACAAAAAACCAAACAAAAAAACCCAACAACAACAAAAGAAAGTGGGGCCAGATTGCTGAATAAAATCCTAATTGCATATTGAAGACCACATTTAATTACATGGGCATATAACCAGCGTTCCACTATGGAGTGTCTTTGTTCTTGACGCTGACTGTGTGCATCTGGTGTGACACTGCATAATGTGATGTCCTTGCTCTCAGCAAACTGCTTCTCTTGCAGGTGAAAACTGTGCTCCGGAGCAGCTGTTACAAAGCCATGAAATGTTTCTCTCACAAAACGAATTGTGCTCGGTGTATTTTTCATTGCTCTCTTCCATGACAAATTTACAGAAAACAAAAATGTTCTCTTAATGGAACTGTTGCTCCTTAGTGGATTTTGGTAAACACGGAACAAGTCAATAGCTCCGACAAGAGCCGCCATACTTTGTCATGTCATTAATTCTTACTTACTTATCTGTTGCAGAAAGTGACACTCGAGTGAAGAACAGAAGCCAACTTTTCAGAGGCTGCTTCCCTCTGGGATTTGCAGGAGCAGAGCATCCTATGAGGAGGAGGAGGACGCCTCAGCGTTCCTAGCTGCACGATGGGGACGACAGGTGATGACATGGCTTTGGCAGAGCAGAACGCCTCCTTGAACCCCTTGTGCTTCGAGTGTGGCCAGCAGCACTGGACAAGAGAGAACCACCTGTACAACTACCAGAACGAAGTGGACGACGATCTGGTCTGCCACATTTGCCTTCAGCCCTTGTTGCAGCCATTGGATACTCCCTGCGGACACACTTTCTGCTACAAGTGCCTAAGGAACTTTCTGCAGGAGAAAGATTTCTGCCCGCTGGATCGAAAAAGACTCCATTTTAAACTCTGCAAAAAATCCAGCATTCTCGTTCATAAACTGCTAGACAAGTTACTTGTTTTGTGCCCCTTCTCATCGGTGTGTCAGGAAGTCATGCAGCGATGTGACCTGGCAGCACATCTCAAAAACAGGTGAGCTGTTTAGATGATGGAATTGGTAGGCTAATACTTACACAGTGATTCATAGCTCAGGATAAAGTGTGAGGCAGAGGGAGGCGAGGGTTGGTGATGGCTATGAAATCCACAGTACAGCACTGTAGGAAATGATACTGAGCCCAGCCAGAGTGCTGAGTCCAGTCTTGGATGCTGCACAGCGAGAGTCATGGGAAGAACAAGGTGAGTCAGCAGGAGTCTTGGAAAGGTGAAAGGAAACGGGGTTATTTAAGGTAGAGGAAAATAAAGACTGAGTGGTGAGGAGCGAGGCAAATGCAGACCATGTCTGCAAAGGGGGAGGGAAGCAGGGCAGGAGGAACAAAGGAAATTGAGTTCAGATTTTAGGAAAAATACTTTCTAATGATCCAGCGCTGGCATAGATTTCTGGGTAGGATGGTTGTGTATTCTCCATTTTCAGAAGTCTGTACAAATATGTTAAACCAACTTTTGTCAGGAACAGTTAGAGCAGCACAGTTCTTCCTTGAGATAGGCAAATGGACAAGGTGCCTCTTGAGACCCCTGCAAGACCTATTTTTCTGTTGCTTTTTGTTGTTCTGTTCTAAACTCATTCACAGGTTTAGGAGCTTATTCTGAACTGTTAATCATTTTATTGTTCTTTTATTTTATGCTTTCCTACCCTAATCATTTAAATAGTGTCAGGCGGGCATGACAGAAAAAGAGGAAATAAGATTATCAAGTTCAGGTTAGAGTAATATTTAATATTATGTAGACTAGTGCACGTCATTCTTCTGACAAAGAAAAGCATCCTTACTGTTTGAGGTACTTGCTGTATGGACATATTCATTCTTCTGTGTAAAGTATGTCACTTATCTTAATTGACTGATATTGGACTTGATCTGAGGGGTCCATTTAACTGCTTTGGTTTTCTCTGTAGTTTCAGAGGATACTTTCAGTAAGCAAATGTTTATTATTTTATTACATGAGCCATTAACAAAAGCTTGAACATAACACTCATGTTAAAAGCTAAAACAAGATGGAATTTGTGAGTGAGTTAAAAGGTTTTATGCACGTCTAGACAAAGCAACACATTTTTAAACTGATTGGAGATCTAAGAAATTACAAGATGAGTATAGTGGGGAATTACACTGAGAAGGAAATAATGCATTCAAAGGAAATGCCTCTGCTTTCAAAGGATTCTGTTCACTTGAATTCTGCTTCTGATAGCAGAAAATATTTCCTGTGTACAACTCGGTGTGATTGGTGCATTTTCGCCTTCAGTTCAGCTCACAATACTGTGTTTAACTTGGAAAAGCTATGTTCATATTGCAGAGAGGGGTTTCAGAAAAGCAAATACCTGTCTCTACAAAAAGCATCAAAACCAGAGGAGTAAGCATTGTGCATCTCATTGCATGTAGACAGAATGTCAAAGAAACAAAACTCAGTGTGTGAGCATTTAACAGCAGTGTCTGTAAAAACAAGCACATTGCCTGGTGACCGATAGCAAAAGTGGATGTTACGTGGCCGAACTCTTTTCCTCTCATCCATCACTGCATTGAGACAAGAACGAACTTTTTCCACCCCGCGTTAATTTAATCACAGGTTTTGCTCTTACATGCTTTATTTTATTTCAGTGTGACACTCTGGGTTTTTTAAATCAGCCTGTGCCTCAGAAGTTGCCTGTTTTATGTAGGGTGTTTCCTTGCTTGGTGGGTCTCTGTGTTTGTCCTTGGACACCAAGCCACCTGAATAGGCTTCAGACCAGAGGAAAGCAGTGACTGCAAGGAGAGGTTCCCCCCCTCCTGTTGCTCTCCAAAGTGCAGGTGGTGTTAGCCGTGGGCCTCCTTCTGCCCTCCGTCCTGTCTAGCTTGTCCTACCTTCCTGGCTTTGGGTGAACAGCGATAACAGCTGCAACATGCCCCAGCCCCTGTCACAGGCTGGAACTGCATCTCAGGCCTTGGTGCTAAGGAAGCTCCAGAGAGGTATGCTTTGGTCAAGTGCTGTTTCAGCATAGCTCCTTCCATCTTGCTCTAAGCCCAAAGACTTACTGAAGCTGGGAGGCCGAGAGGACTGTGAACATGTAGCATCGCTGGAGTCTGGTGTGCGTGTGGAGTTGTCTGAGTTTTGCTGGTGTTTGTACCCACTGCATGGACATGCACACATGCAGCATCCTTTTCAGGGAAGTTCAGGTAATAACGATTAGCCTTTCTTGTTCTTTGTTGGTTTTTTTTCTTCTCTAAGTCTCCACATTTCCATGTTGTCGTAGGCATGTTCATTTCTTTCAGGCAGATGACTTCTGATCTATATGATGACTTAAAGGGAGCTGGAGAAACAACATGACTGTTAGGTTTATAATCCTAATATTAAACCGATTTGGTTTTGATAAGAGCCAAAATGCTAGTAAGACTCTTGCTGCATATTCATTTTATCTTCTGGTTTCTCACTGACATTTCTCTCAGTTTTTCAGTTCATTTTCCTTGACTGGGATCTTTTTGAGTGACATTAGGTCAGTTTACAGCTTATTTGTATTTGGAACACCATGTATATTCCCTTCAGATATATATATATGAAATACTCATTTTCCTAATGCATACAATTATTATGAAATCTGCATGAGCTGAGTCACTGGCTTTTCCTGTTTGTCAGCTCAAAAAAAAAAGCTTTCAGTTCAGAAAGCTGCTCATCTTGAATTCCTTCTGTTGTCTCAGGATGCCGATGTGCATTTTGAGTACATGGTGGTTTTTGGTTTTCAATTAAGTTTATTTGCAAACATCTGAACACCTGTAAATTATCATCGCTAACATTAAAGATGTGTCATTTGAATTTGATTTGGTATGGATTAGTGATTCCAGTAAAATGCTATTACTGATGATTAAATGTAGGAAAGAAATACATAATTTAGTATTATTACAGTTTTCAATATAGATTAATATCTATAAAGTCTCAGTAAGCATTTAAGTAACTAGCTTATATTTTTAAGAAATTAAATCTGGTTGGTTGGTTTTGGAGGTTAAAAAACATTCTCACTCCAGTTTTCAGGGCTACTACAGTCTACTCTCTTTGAGCATAAAAGCTTGAGGATGTGTCATAGTATCTACCAGGCAACTTGGAATGCAAGGTCACTGCAAGCCGCTCTGGAAATAAGAGGCGTGAGACAATAATTTGAGTGCTTCGTGATCACTAATTGCCCTCCATGGTACCTCGATGCTTAAAGAAAATATTCGTGATTTATTAATCTTTCAGTTTTTATCAGGTTCATTTGGGAAATGTGACTTTTGAAGCTGAACACGGCATAATTTGCCTTAAAGGAAACAATGCATGAATAATGTCGGGCTGTACTGTTATGCCCTGTCACTTGATTGATAAGTGGCAGGTAAGAAAAATCGGTTATGTTTAGCAAAGTAGGTGCCAATTCCACTTCTAAATATCACAGGCAATTTATCAGAACAAAATCTAAGGACATTCATAGAGTTTTTACTGTTTGTGGTTTTGATTCAGTTAATTCTTACAGATGAATCAGTCCTGGACAAAATCCATTCCACCATACAAAACAATATTCCTAAATGTGTACAGCTTTTTAACAGGAGGGTTAAGTGTCCCATTTATGCATTCGTTTTGAGACAGGCTTCAGTCTTCTTCTCCTGCATTCTGCTGCAGTGGTTTGAGTTATCATTTTGGATGGAGGCATTTTACCAACTGTTTTCATGTTGAGGCCAACATCCAGGCCAGTTTTATGGAAGGCTTCACTTGAACTTTCAAAAAGGATTGTGTTTTCTGAAAATGATGAAGTTTATGAAATGATGAAACTGTTCACTGTGTCCTGATCATCACACTTCATATACAGATTTAGAGTAAGGAGATCACATGAAAATCATTTGTATAAATAGAAAACCTTATCATTCAGAAGTTTGGAAATATCAGTTATTTTAGTGTTTATTATAGTGCTTCTGAGCTATTTTTTCTCATGCGAGCTGGCAGCACTGTCCCTACATTTCTGTTTTTAACACCAAGCAGATTGAAGAGCATATGTAATATTTAGCCTTCTTCTGGGCTGTCTTTCCTTACACTTAAGTAGTAGATAAGAGATGTAGTCAGAGCTTCTCCATACAAACCCCATGGATTCTCTCCATTGCTTGAAAAGAGAAGGTTCTGTCTGTGGTTGGTTTCTGCTGTGAAGCCACCTGGTTCCTTGTGGGCTCCTCAAGTCATTAGATGTGAGAGACAAATACGCAACAAAAGCCCTCTTCTCTGTGTGTTTCCCTAGATCTTAGGTTTTTTTTGGTTCACAAGTCTAGTGCCTCCTTTTCTTTTTTCTTTTTTTTTGTTCTTCTCCCCTGGCAAAAGAAAAACAAAACCCAAACATTTAGCTTTCCAAAGAGGCAACATGCTTTACTTTGAATTGCAGCTGTAAATCCTGCCAAAATCACTGTTTAAGGTCATTTTGTTGGCAAAGTTTTATGAGCAATACCACAGGCATTTCAGCTGCTTCTTTGGAGTCTTTGGAGAGCGATTCAGTGCAACTGTTTTTGAGGCCATTTGGTGTGTTTGCTTTTATGGAACCTCAATACTGGGCAGAAACTGATGGCCTAAGTTACAACGAAATCTTTTCAGTAGTCAGCGAGTAAATGTGTTTTTCAAGCCCCTACTGTTATTCCATGGAATACATTGTAAACTACATCTTAATTTTGTGTGAAAGGTCTTTTCTTTGCAGAGAGAGATTGCTGCTAGCGTTCCAAGAAGTCAGCTTGTAAATGAGACACAAGCAAACTTGGCTATTTAAACAAAAATAAACTTCTTTTTTTTTTTTTTTTTTTCCCACTGTCTGATATTGATTAAAAGAGGTTCAAGGTAAAATTTACACTTTGTCAACATCCAGAACTGAGCTAATTCCTGCTGCTGAGTGGAGGAGAGGAGGGAGTCAACAAGAAGCTCATTTTACATCCCAAGAACAACTGCCCTTCAGGTTTCCTGATAAATAGCATCACTGAGGTGCTTTAGCTGGTTGCTCCAGCATTTCTACTCTTAGGCATCTAAAGTCATAAAGTAATCACTCACAAGTGTAAAAAAAACAAGCATTGCTTTCTTCCCACTCTTAGTGAAATTGTTTTGACTTTGTAGGTAGATATGAAATGCCATTCCTGGAAGAGATATTTCAGTTTCAGGCTCTTATTTATGCAGTTTCTTGTAGGAGAATGAGTTCCTGTATCCATAAAAAGAATCTTTGATGCTAGCTTTGATCCCGAGTCATCCATCTGTGTTCACAAAGTTGCTACAGGATTTTGTCCTAACTGCACTTTCTCTGAAACATTTGGCAAAAGTAGCGTTAGTAAGGGTGTGCGCCTTTAGAGATTGATTGGCACTTGTTAACTGTTAACAGCTGCTATATGGTCTCACTGTTTGTGAAGAATTCATTCCTACTGCTAATAAATATATTTTTGCATTGCAAGTGAAATGAAAAAGCATCAACTTATGTGCTTGAATACCAACACTTGTTTTTGTTGCATGGTGTGGATGGCATGTCACGTTTAAAGACCCAGCAATTGGCATGGTGTGACTTGATGTGTCTGCTGGACAGCTGCTTTTAAGGCCATCCAGTTCCACAGTACCAGCTGAAAGTCTTAGTCCTCCAAAATCACCAACTCATTTGGGGAAGAAGGGGAGGAATCTTAACAGAGTTAATTCTGTATTGTTTTCTTTTTGTGTCTGGTTGCATGAAAGGGATTCTGTTGAGCTAAGTAGGTGTGCTCAGAATGTTCTCTACATTTCTTGCTGTTAGCCTTTGAAATGATAATGAAAAATCATCGGCAAAAATAAACCTCAAATCTATTTATATTTCATATGACAGCTTTAATCAGCTGCTCTTCAGTGATGGGGGAATGTGCTATGTGAACGAGGGTGGGGAGAACCTGTCTATGGTTTGGAAAGCTTTGACAGAAACAGGACACTTCCAAGGATGGGTTTGGTCTGTCCTGTCCTATATATTTATTTATACTTATTTTTCAGCAACCCCCAAAAGAACCCATGGATTTCCAAGGTGAGTTTTGCCATCTACACCAACTCCTCCATGATCCATAGGCCTTGCAAACAGGCTGCGTTAGGTCTGGCACACTACAATTTTGGTAGAAGATATGGTAGAAGGCAGTATGTTCACAGAAGTGGCCCGGTTAACTGGGCTCTGATCTTCTGTAGAACTGAAGCATCACAGTATGACAATGTCAGTTTTGGGCAATTCACATCATTTCCTAAAATTAGCCCTCTTGTAGGATTGCTGTTCAGGAGCAGTACAGACATGCACCATAGGATGGCTTTGTCCTGAACTTGTCAGAGCTTGCAGTGAACAAGGTGTTTCTGTAGGAGCCTTACTTCTTCACACATTGCTCAAGAGGTGACTGATGTTGGAGTTAGTGCTTTTTTCACTTGAGTAATTTTCAGCTCTTGTGCTTGCACTTTGTGGAATTTAAAGAGCAAGATGTCCAGGTGTGAAACTCACTGTCTTGAGGAAAACCCCAAGAAATGATTTCTTAAAAGCGTAATTTCATGATGTTACCTTTTAGGCTCTGTATTTATGCACATTTCACATTTTGGTTATTTCATTCTTCTAAACATGTATCACAATATATGTACACACATATTCACCTGTAAATACCTGTCTCGGTTTATGTATGTATAACTGCTGGAGCGGGGTGTCACAAAATCTATACAAGTGTTTATCAAAATTCCTCAGAGCTGAGTAGCTTTGTTAGTATTTCTTCAGAATCCCTCATGTCAAAACAGTCTAACCCTACAATTATTACATCCTTTTCACAGAATATCAGCACATTTTGATTCTCAGACCACCCCAGTTTAACAGGTTAGAACATCTTGACTTCTGATGTCTTCTACCCTGTAAATACATTCCTTATCCTTTAGCAGACGTGAATAATTTCTCCTTCTATCACAACAATCAGTCGAATTCCCAAACAAGGAGTCCTTCCAAGAGCACAGTTCCTTTTCTTTTTCTGGCAGTGCTACAGTAAAAACATCTTTTTGTGGTCAGCAGCTCCCAAAGCAGAAGCTTTAGAAGGACATCAAATACTTTACGACGTGAAATATCAGGAGCTGGCAAAACTGTGTAACACAGCAAAAGTAAGCTTGATGTCCACATTAGTCATTTACAAATAGATATGACTGTTCAATAAATGAAGGCTTTCCATCAATTTGCAACACTGCAGCCCTTCTTTACAATAAACTATTGTAGGGTTTTAAGCACAAGTGAAGAATCATTGCCTTAAAATAATGGGAACTTCTGAAAATGGGAAGAACAGAATGCTGATGGGACATTGCTGCTTGGGGGAAAGGAAAAAAATGTTGATCCTCCTTTGTGAAGTCAGGAAGAAAAAAAAAGGATGAGGAGAATGAAACTCTACTGACTCAAGAGGTCATGAACTATTTATGTTAAACTTTTCATGGAAACTCGTGGACAAGTGTAATGTATTTCAGTATTCTAATACTTAGATGACAGTCTAGGTTAACTTTTCATCTCTGTCTTTCCTTCTCAAGGCGGCCCCAGGAAAATGTAATGCTTCTTTCTTGGCTAATTGGGGCCAAGCTTGATAGCTCCTGTGGGTGCTCACATGTGCCCTGAAACAGGGCTTCTACTCTCTGGGGTTTTGTACTGAGCCTGTGCAATATTTCCAGAAAGGTTTATCTTCCAGAAACTGAAATACACATAACAAAAAAAAGTCCTCATTCAGAGTGAATCACAGCACCTTTAGTTCAGGGCCAGGAAGCTACACAGGGGAGATTCTGTGAAGAATCTCATCTTGGTCTCTGTCCGCTGACATGAGTTTTGGCCTTTAAATCATAGAATCGTAGGTTGAAAGGGACCTTAAAGATCATGGAGCTCTGACTCCCTGCCATGGGCAGGGTTGCCAGCCACTAGATCAATTCAGGTTAACATTTATGACTCGTTTAAAGCCATGGCTTTGAAGAAGACTGATGTTGCTTGATGGAGAACTGGCACTGTGGTTCTTGCTGCAGATCTGATGTCCGTGTTTTCTCTGCAGGTGCCCTGGGGCCTCTCACCGAAGGGTTGCCCTGGAGAGGCGGAAAGCGAGCAAGCTGCAGGCCGAGGCTGAGGGTGAGGCTGGGCCTGGTGGGCCAGAGCATCCCAACAGCGTGTCCCTGGATGCAGAGCAGAGCATCGTGCCCGCCGAGCAGAGCTTTACTCCCACACTGACTGCTTGGGCAGATGAGCCTGGCATCGACAATCCTCCTTTCGAAGAGAACACAGGAGCAGACAGTATGTCCTCAGTTATCTTTTCAGATTGCTTATCAAGTGTAGGAGCTGTTATGGTGTCAGAGCTTGTCTCTTTGGAAGACTGGATGCACGTTTGTTGTTTTTTTCTTTTTCTTTGCTATCTTGCAAATGAATGCTGGTAGGTTTTGGTTATGGGCAAGTGTGCAGCTGAGCTAGAATAACATTTAGGAAGGAAAGAAATATGTATGTGTGTATGTGCTGGATATCACAGTGTTATATGCTACACCGACACACATACATTAGAATCATGGAATCTTTAAGGGCGGAAAGGACCTCTCAGGTCATCGAGTCCAACCCCACCATTCCCATTAACCACATTCCTAAGTACCACATCTACACAGTTCTTAACACTTCTTGGTACAGTGACTCCACCACCTCCCTGGGCAGCCTGTTCCAATGCTTGACCACTCTTTCAGACAAAAAATTATTCATAATATGCAAACTGAACCCCCCCCCGGCAAGTGAAGCTTCGTTCCAGCACTCTGGAGAGTTCTCCCCATTCTGGATGTTGAAAACAGGAATAACATGTAAGAAACAGGTCTAGTCCAATCCAGGAGCAACACTTATCACAGCATATAGAGATGCGGCAGCTTTGCTATGTGGTCAGCCACTAATGGAGGTTTGTTATGTCCTGTGAGCAGACAAGAGTAGAAATCTGGTTGTAATGAAACTCTCTCACTCAGATAGTTCATGTCAACCTCGTGGCAGTGAGGCTGAGGTCATGTGTTTCCTGTAAAATTGCATCAATTGTTATCTAAAATGAGATTTCTTCTCCCTTGGGTCCCTTCTGCATTGGCAGGCTTCCTGCACACTGAGTGCTGCCCTGCTCGGCCCAGAAGGTAGCTGAGTAACTTCTGCATCCACTCGCTCTGAGCTAGCAGTAACGCCTGTAGTGTCTGTGATTTTAGAGAGGAAGCACTCAACCTTACCACCACTTACAGAGGAAGGTGGTCGTTTCCCCTTCTTTCCTCTGTGTATCCAACATCCCTTGGCATCCTCCTTTGTTGTCGCCACGCTTGCTTCAGAAATTGGCTGTTTCTTGGCACCTGCTAGCTCAGTGGAAGCACATAATTTATATAATAGCAGCTAATGAAGAAATGTAGTGAAGATGTGCTGCGGGCTGCAAACCCAAATGAATTTTTGCTGTCAATATCATCAAATGTGAATACACGTGATCAAATTGGAAATGTTTATTATAATAAAGGCCAGGAGCCAAAAGGTTCCGAATATCATCTTCAAAAACACAGTTAACCTCAGTTTCATGAAGCATGGATGCTGCTAAATTACCACTGATTATTTCTAATGATCAAGGTGTCCCAATAAATAACAAAACTAATACTATCACAGTTGTTTAGTTCATGAAACCATTGTGTGCCGTGCTCTATACAGTCCTCTGCTAATTTGCTTTATTGAAAGTGGATGAGATATAAAGGATATTAATCTTTTTTCTTTCTTTCTTTTTTTAAATAATTGGCAGCAAATCAACAGCCACCTACCTTGCCTGAGGGAGAGATCACTACTATTGAAATCCATCGGTCCAATCCTTATATTGAATTAGGAATTAGCATAGTGGGTGGCAATGAAACGCCTTTGATCAACATTGTTATTCAGGAGGTTTATCGAGATGGGATCATTGCCAGAGATGGAAGACTTCTTGCTGGAGACCAAATACTTCAAGTACGGAATCTAATTACATATTCTGTTTGCTTACTTACCATTCAGTCATTGCAGAACTGCCTGCTAAATGAGATGGGATATTTTCCTTGTCTGACTGTGTTGTGTAAATGTTAGCTTTGCAATTATCAGTTAGAAAGCCAATTAACATTCAAAGCAGAGCCTGTTGTTCTAGCACTTTTGGCTGTGATGCTTTGTGTGGTTCAGAGGATCAGCCCCATAGAATTTGTTTTTCTCCTCGTATCAATTTTTAAAGCATGAGCTTCGTTTTCTGATTTTAAGTGTCGTAGGGCTTGTTCTTTATCTCTAAACTAAAGGATGCTTCTGGCTAACAAGTTGGCAAAGTTTGTTCCGTGTAAAAAGCAATTTGTATTTCCTTAGACCGACTTTGTCTAAGTCATTATTTTAGTCTGATTTCAGCGCTATCTTTGAGCAGCCCCAGCAGCTGATCTGCATCTTTCAGTAGTTGTAAAAAGATCAAATCAATATTATTCTTCACTGGCATGATTTGAAGCAAAGTGTTCTGAGTATTTCTTTTTTAAACATTTTCACAACTGGTTAAAATTTAGGTTGTTTGTGATAGAATGTTTATTTTTGTTGCAGTTTCAAGTAAGTAGCCAAAGATGGTGTAAAAGGATCTAAGTCTATTGATTTTATCATAGGGGTAGGAGCTAAATACAGTAATCTGTAGTTGGAGTAATCTTTAGAAGGATGACAGTAATTGAATTCTACATAAACAACACAATCCTCCGCCTTTTTTCTATTTTTGAATCCTTCCACCTGAAACAAATACGTTTCCATCATTGCAAACTGACTTCACTAAAAATGCTTCCTTTTGATGTGATAGCCCAAGATCAGTCCAAAAATAGCATCAGCCCTATTTTGTTCCCGTTGGTTTTTTTTTTTTACATCTGGGAGAGAAAAGTAGCTTAAGCAGTGCGGTTATACTTGGAATGAAATTAGTTTGCACTTCAGAAAATAGAAGTCCCTTTTGAAAAACGTGTCTTTTTCCTCTTGTTGAGTATTAGGAGAGTAGCTGGCAAAGAATAATGCGAGGGTCTTCCAAAATGTTGCCTTTTTAGCAAGCAGTTGCGGGCACTGATTGAACACTCCCCAATTTATTCCCATACTCAAGAGCTCTCATAGGTTGTAGAATAAGGACCTTACCGCCGAAGCTTTGGAAATTCTTGCCATTTGGGCAGATGTCAATTATAGTTTCCAAAGCCGTAAGTGGCAATAAGTTGACTATAAATAGGATTTATAAGCAGCAGTGTGTTCTCCCTATCAGTGTGCTGACACTGAGGCTGTCAGATGCTAGGAAGGCGTTCATCAGAGTCCTTTTGTCACGATGAGGACAAAGTGTGGGAGGTAAAAGCCGAAGTTTTTTGGAAGATACAGTGTCTTTATAGCTGCACAGTTGCCTGGGCTGGTGCTGAGTTGTATTAAAATTACCAGGCTTGGTCCGTGCAGACTGTAATTAAGTACAGAGTTAGATGCAGTTCAGTACATGCTTCAGCCAGTCCTTTCTGAAAATGTCTTCAAAGACTTTCATGAGAGGTAAAGTGCTGAAATACAGCCAGGGCAGACTGCAAAGTGAAGCTTAGCATTTTACTTGACCGGTCAAACAAGAAGTATTACCCTTTTAAGATCTGAGAGAGCACTATTTAGTAACTGCTTCATAAAAGTGCATGTTGTGTACAATGTACAGGCAGGTGCCTAAAAGTGCTTGACACTTTTGGTCTCTTTTTGTGCAGGACTGTGACAGTAATTCACCTAAAATACGTTCTAATGAGAATTTGTTTCTACAAGGAAAACTTAGTCTGTTTTATTCTGAAATTGTGGACTGCTTTGTCGAAAGAAGAATTAAATTGTGTTGCATACATTCTTCTGTGCCCTTTGAGTGCTTCCATATTTTATACGTCTGCTTTAGCTGCTACGACAGCTAAAAATAAAACTAAATTTAATTTGAGGTCTCTGACAGATGAGCCCTGGTGGATTTTGCTGGTGGCAGTTTTAACTGTTCTTTCTTCAAGCTGTGCCTCCTCTCCCCTCTGCTCAAGGTGACAACCTGTTTGAGGTTGGCCTGTTGACACCCCCCTCCTTGGCGCAGATATGTGGTGGAAATGTGATGGGTGCTGTACAGAAATGTCTGAGGCCTTTCTCTGCCTTGCTTTTGGTTGGTGGCTTTTATTTGGTTTCTTATTGATTGGGTTGGATTTTGGGCAGGGCTTGGGGGTGTATTATACATATTAACGTATATTTACGTCTCCTGAAATCATGAGGACAGGGGCTCTTCCATCAGGGCACAACAGCATGTGCCAAGGATGACATTTCAGTGTTAACTTTCAGCCGCTTCTTACAGAATGATGCACATACTGCTTTTGTGCTTGTCTTCGTGGTGGTCCTATTTTCAGTTAAATCTTACTGCACTATAAATTTTTATCTTGGCTGTAGTAGAAGAAATGACTGAATATAACTGATCTTTGTGTCAGTGGGCCACATAACAAGCAATTATTGTGTGTAGGGAGGGCGGTCTTAGTCTTTTCATTTACAACTGACTTTAAACAACATAGGCTGCAAATATGAAGCCACACTGAAGTCAGTGGAAAAACTCTTAAGTTCACACTAAGGCTTTGCTAAAGCCACCTTTTCTTTTGTCTCAGTGAACAAATTTAAGTTTTCTGAATTTCAATACTTTTTTTTAACTTTTCACATTGTGGAAGTGCTGCATATTGTTAGATGTTAGCTTTCCTCAAGACTTTTGCAAGTTGTTTTTAGAACTGTTGTTTCATAGATTGAAGTAATATTAGGCTTGCTGGTAAGCATTTGTGAAGTTCTTCTTCTGGAGAATAAAACAGGGAAAGATCTGAGAAGTACAGGAGACCAGGAGAGTGAAAATCCTGTAGCACAAGGATGGAGGGTGTTCACCTTTAGAGAGATGTCACCTTCGTGGGAAATAGGTTTCTAGACTGGGCAGACAAAGTGGGATGCAGAAAAGGTTGGAAGGAAGAGAAAGAAATCTCAATACAGGCAGATAACTAGATGGGCTTTCTTGAGCTTTACAGCAAATGTAGTTCGGAATGGACTTTGTGTTCATAATTTCATTATGTTCGTAATGCATAGTAATTACAGCCATGAGACCACTATTCTGATCATTGTTACTTATTTTTTGGCAGGTGAATAGCTTTGACATCAGCAACGTGTCCCATAACCATGCACGAGCAGTGCTGTCACAGCCCTGCACAGTGCTGCACCTCACCGTGCTGCGGGAGCGGCGGTTTGGGAGCCGTACCCATGGCCACACTGACACCACCACCACCTCCTCACGGGACGACAGCTTCCAAGTCACGCTGCACAAACGTGACTCCAGTGAGCAGCTTGGCATCAAGCTGGTCCGCAGGACAGATGAGCCGGGAGTCTTCATTCTTGACCTCTTAGAAGGAGGGTTGGCTGCCCAGGATGGTCGGCTCTGCAGCAATGACCGAGTGCTTGCCATCAATGGGCACGACTTGAAGCATGGGACACCCGAGCTTGCTGCTCAGGTTATACAGGTAATTTGCATTCCTTAAGTCTTAGCTTGGCTCTGAGTGATGAATGGGGTAGAGTCTATACCAAACTGAACAGCTTGTGAGCAATACCTTAAGTTTGCCTCAAGTTGCACCAGAGTAAGTTTAGGTTGGGTATCAGGAAAAACTTCTTTACAGAAAGGGCAGTTAAGCACTGGAATAGGCTGCCAAGGAAGGTGATTGAGTCACCATCCCTGGATGTGTTTAAAAACCGTTTGGATGTGGTGCTCAGGGACATGATTTAGCAGAGGGTTGTTAGTTAGGGTACTGTGGTTGGGTTGTGGTTGGACTTTATCTTGAAGGTCTTTTCCAACCTGAGCAATTCTATGATTCTAGAAGCTTGTGGCTGTGCAATTCACTGCGATTCATGTTCTGGAAATAATACAGCAAACCAGGGTCTGCTTTGGCATCCTGCAGACAAAGTTTGTCTTGGTAGAAGTGAAAAGTGACTTAGTCTTCCCTAGCATGCAGTCTGAACATTAGATGGCTGCTTATATGGCCCATTGCATAACAGGAAAATAAATAAATATGTTACTATATTTCTGCATGTACTGTATATTTAATTTCTTGTCTGAGTGAGCTCTATATGAGTGGACATTGATTTACCTGCACATGGCGTTGGTGGGCCAGAATGGGACAGCAAATTGCCAGACTTCATAGAAGCAACAGAGAGCAGCTAGGAACAAAAAGTCTTTCATTAACCTAGTGCAGTAAAACTCATTTCCTGAGCATTAAGGAACTGCTATTCCAAATGACTGCTCTAGACACAGAGATTGACTGCATCATGCTTTGGGTAGACACATGACCCCTACCTATTCCTGCAGGAAGAAACTTCACTGCACACCTTCCTCCAAATCTGTAAGGAAACAGCTGCAGCATGTGCTGATTCCTTCTAATGGGATGTTGGCAAAAACACTCCACTTTTGATGAAGTTGAGATAGACCAGTAGCAGGTTCTTGCAGTCTAGCACAGTTAATTTCCTTTGCTTAACCTCAAGTTCCAACACCAAATGAGAACCACGGTTCAAATGAACAGAAAATATACGTTTCGGGTATAATTTTAAGAGCTTCCGTTGTAGTTAAAGTAAAATAACAATGATTTGGGGGGTTTAATGCTGATTTCTCAGTTTCTGGATATGGTGAAATGGTCAGAACAGGTAACTTGTATCTCTTGAGGTGTGCTTTTGCAGTAATGGAAAGAGCTGATATTTCACTTAATATCTCATATCTGAGTCTCCTGATATTACCAGATTTAATGATCTGCTCATATATAACGACTTTTTCTGAAGTCTTTGAGAAACAGAATGTTCAGAACTTCTGACAAAAATCTGCAGATCCCAGATTGTGTGCACATTTCTTCTTTTATCGATAGAGGTTGCACAAATTCATAGAGGCTGCAAATGGAATTAGTTTGTTTATGTTTGAAGCTTCATAACTGTTACAATCAGAAAGATTAACAAGCTGGAAGGGTAATACACGAATGTAACAGCAAAGGGACCAGCACAGATAGAATTCTATTTCACAGGAAAAGTGAAGGTGCTCACCCATCTCTGAAGAGCTGGGCTTGCAGGAGGAACTCCACAAGGGAGGGATGTCCAACCAGAGATCCTTTCCCAATCTCAGTCAGCCCTTAAATGGGGTCTAAGAGAGCTGCAACCAGGCTCCACCCATTTCCTGTTGCACAGCTGAATTGTCATCACCTGTGCTCCCAGGGCTGATGGTCCTTTCCCAGGTGATTAATCAGTGGTTCAGGCTGTGACTCAACAGTTCCCATCCAATAACGCTGAATCAGTCCTTTTTGCAAAGGATGTCCAAGCAGAGCAGATGTAACATCAGAAGTAAAGGAATTCTAGTATCCCCTCTATTCTAGGGGGAATTGCAGCAAGAATCAGTAAGGGACTGAGAAGTTTGTGGCACCTCTGGGAGCTGGAAAAACAGGTTCTGCTGACTTCTTATTTCATTATGTCTATCCTACAAACTTCTTTATTTTGTTTTATATATTTGACAGGCTAGTGGAGAGAGAGTGAATTTGATCATCTCTAGACCCATGAAGTCACAGACGGTCAGTATTATCCGAGACACGGGGACTCACAACAGCAACCCACACCAACACCAGTCCCAGCAACTGTTTCACTGCAGACCCAATTCACATAAGGTTGGTGTCATTCAAGAGTGTTTGCGTTTCTACCGCTGTGCTGACTGCAACCAGCAAGGACAGGACATGCAGTGTTTAGTATACAGCATATAAAGATCTTGTTGAAGGATGTGTCCTCTCCACGAGCCAGCAGTGCTGACTGCCAGACTACAGAATGGGAGAGAAAGACAGAATGGAGAGATTTTCATGAAGCTAGTATCAGATTATCTGTAAGACTGCGGAAATAAAACCTGTGCTTGTAGTTCTAACTACTTCCTCTTGTTAAAACAATATGACATCTTACTATTTAGATTTTGTGAAGTAATTGTCCTGTTGAGCATGCCAATCAAGCCACCTTTCCTCCTATCCAGTCTTTTAGCATCGGTGTCTAATGTCACCCTTCTACTGGGAGGATTTACATGTGTTGGTATTATATTTTCTTTTAATGGTTGAGTTACTATCTTCTCTCTCATTAATCTATAGTTGCTGTAGAAGTCTTTTGTCTTAATACAAGGTTTATGTAATTGTGTGGCACCTGCCAGTTAGTCCTGAAGCCAGAAGACTTAAGGAGGAGCTGTCTTCAGAAGCTATGAGTTGTATATTATGTGATTAACATGAATGTGCAAGGAACAGAATCAGAAGAGGTGTGTGGCCTTGATAGTAAAGGAAAGCAGTGCTTCCTTTTTCTAAGAGAAAGCAGGGGAATAAAGAAGTGTTTGTACTTGGAAGAATCTTCCAGGTTATTCCTTCCATTATTTTGGATTCTTTCTGAGCATTTTGTTGATTTAAGATGTTATTGCAGGTGTGTGTGCAGTGATTTCAGTGTATCGCTAAATAAACTGAAGAGGAGAGTTCTGAGCAAGTGAAATAAACTTTGATTCGTGTCTAAATCCTTAGACAGGGAAAACTAAATATACGCTAAACTTTAGAATTCATGTGTTAGGAAATGAAATATTCTCGTTTTGCTTCAGGTTTTGGTTATCGTTATGGTTATTAGGGAGCCCGCACAAAGCTCCTATTAGCAGCCATATATAGCATTTATTGACTTTAGTTACTCTGTGCTCTGAGAGAGGCTGCATACCAGATGTAAAAGCAAACATGACATAGGAGGTTTTAAATGGCCTCTCTGTGTGATTGTGAAAACACGTGTTTTCATTTCTTATAGAGCTTCTTTATAGTTGTGGGCCATGCTCTTACTTACAAGTGAGGTAATGCTGATGTTCACCAAGACATCAAAAGATTTGCTTCTGTTTGGTTTCTTGACTTTTGGCCCTATGATTTCATAGCACGGTCTTAAAATCTAGCCTATACCAGTGTAAGAGCTGAAAGAAACTTGAGTGAGATTTTCAAGGTTGACCTTTGTCAACTTTCTGTCTACACTTAAGCATCTACAGCAGTAGCTTTTTTATTTATTTATTTTTTTCTGACCTGGAGGAAATCCAACTAAAGCCAATTTGCAGTACAGACTTTGTCCTTTAAACCATTCTGTTAAAGCACCAGAGTACAGCTTCGAGGTGTACTTAGTTGCGTTCTGTTCTGTTTGGTTTTTTTGGTGTGTGTTGGGTTTTGTTTTTCAGAGCTTTAACTACATTGTTTATTCTTGTCAAACAGGACCTCTCCCAGTGTGTTACATGCCAAGAAAAGCACATTACTGTGAAAAAAGAGCCACATGAATCTCTTGGAATGACAGTGGCAGGAGGCAGAGGCAGCAAAAGTGGCGAGTTGCCCATTTTCGTGACAAGCGTACAGCCCCATGGGTGTTTGGCAAGAGATGGCAGGATTAAACGAGGTAGGGCTTGGCTTTCCTGGTGGCATGGATGACCTCCAATTGTTTTTTGATGAGTACATTCACTGAAATCACGGGGTATCATAAAGCCTTTTAACGAATGTAACAAAGCAATGATGGATGTTTGTGTTTCAGTAGTGGAAATACAGTATTTAGTATCACACTTCCACCTTTTCTAGGAAAGGGATGTTTAGAGAATGATAGCGGGGAAGCGGATGAGATCAGGAAATGTCTGGTTGCATTCTTTACAGCTGACTGTAATCCCCTGAGCTGAGGGTCTCATGTGACGGTTTGTACTGTACTGCCCGCGTCCTGTTTTTCTGTTTCATTTGGTGTGATGGGCTCCTTTTCTGCTGGAGGAATCCTCACTGTAATATCTGAACAGCTCACATGTTCCTGATGACAGGTAACCTACGTGGAGATTACCCTCACTGCTTCATCGGTACTGACCATAGAACCTTGTATGGGAGATTGGTAATCACAGCCTGAACCTCTGATTAATCAGCTGAGGCAAGTATGGGGTCAGCTGTGGGAGCACAGGTGAGAGTGATGTAGCTGTGCTCCCGGAAGGGGTGGAGCTTGACTCCATCCCCTCTGAGACCTCATTTAAGGGCTGACTCCCACTGGAGCAGTATCTCTTGGAGATCGCTCACCAGGGAGGACTGCCTCAGCTGCTTCAGTCAAGGCACCACCGTTGGTGAGTTTTCCCTTTACTCATTCACTTATATACCTTCTGTACATTTTGTTTCCATCTGTACATTTAAAACCAATACATTTGGCGAGCCAGGCAGGAGCCTGCAAATATCGGAAAAAAAAAAATGTCTTTCCTGTGGAATGTGTTTAGCTGGTTCAAGGGGGAGAAGATCACCCCCTTAGGGAAAATCCTCCCTGGACAAATACCAGGGTTTGAGGCGTCCCCATATTTTCAATTAGCGACGATTATCGAACAATGGGGGCCCTTACGGGTAACGGGCAATATGTCCCCTTACCATCTAACTGAATACTTTCAGGGGTTGCAAAAAGATATTTTGACAACCAAAGAAAGGCAAATGGCTGCATCCATGGCTGCTTGGCCTTTATTGAATGCTTTAAATCAGGCAGAGGTTAAATCAGATAAGATTGAACATGAAAATCAATTATTAAAAGCCCGCATTGAAAAATTGGAGGGCGAAATTAATCTATTAACGGGGAAAAATTCATCATTTTTTTCAAACACCCCCCAAATTAGATATATTACAATGGATGATAGTAAGGATCCTGAAACATCGGCTCAAACTAAGGTCACTAAATCTGACCTAGAAGAGCCACTTAAGACGGACTTATTAGAAGTCCGTCCTATGGTAACCCAAAAAACAAAAAAAGTCCAGGAGCGACCAGCAGGGGTGCCTCCTGATCAATGGACCCCTGCTGACTCCTATTTACACGTAACAGCACGTCCATACACACCCACCGAACTTATGGATCTAGTACAGCGCTTCAGGCAAAGACCGAGGGAAAGTGTCCCAGCCTGGCTGTTACGATTATGGGACTCGGGAGCAGAAAGTGTAATAGTTAGCGGCTCCGAGGTATCTAAACTAGCAACTATAACAGTCCATCCTGCCCTGAGGCAGAGATTGTACTCAGGGTCCCAGTTCCCTGAAGAGAATCATTCGATCGTAGATTGGATAATGGCTGCCTGCCGTATGGTATGGTCAAATAAAACAGACATGCCAATACATACAGGAATGTGGTCTTCTATGGAAGACCTACAAAATTATATCCGGGAACTAGGCATGCGAGAGGCTGTCTATGAAGATGTATCTGTTAGTCCGGACATGGTGAAGTTTTCCGCGGGAATGAGGGACCTAATCTTACAACAGGCTCCCTCACATATGTATGGAACATTGGTTTCTATATTGAATCCTCTAGTGGCCGCAGAGGCAGCAGTCCAGCATGCTGCCCAATTGGTAGCGGACCTGGGGGAAACGGAGCGCCTAAGAACCAAGCGCAATATTAGAGTAATTGAAGATCCTGAAGTTTTTCCAATAGCCCGAGCCAGGAGATCGGCTCCACGAACCCCTCGGGCGGGACCCATTAGGGTGTCCCGAAAACAAATGTTTAATGATCTACTCCGAGCAGGTGTTCAATTTGCTAAAATTGATGGGCAGCCCAATCACGTTCTGCTTCAGTTGTGGAAACAGCTGAAGGATGAACAAAAATTTCAAAACCGCCCCAAAAGACCGGGGATAAGGCTTATAGAACGACGACCAACAACAGTTTGGAATCTAGAAGACTTTATCGTGCCAAATAGGAAAAAGAGGCCACCTCAGGTGCCTCGGGTCACAGTACCAGAGGCATCAGAGGTAAAAGACCTGAATCTGGCCCAGTTTATGGCGTGATGAGGGACGTCAGTCACCCTAGGGCCTCTAGACGGGACCGGAGGCCCTATGTGGAATTGACAATATATTGGTCCCGAGAAAATGTGCAGAAGGTTATGGCCCTCGTTGATACTGGGGCGGAAACATCTATAATATATGGAGACCCAACAAAATTCAGAGGGAACAAAGTAATGATTGGAGGCTTTGGGGGACAGACCGTTCCAGTCACCCAAACTTGGGTAAAATTGGGGGTCGGGCGCCTCCCACCACGGGAGTACAAGGTATCTATTGCTCCAATTCCGGAGTACATATTGGGAATTGATATCTTGTGGGGTCTGGCTCTCCACACAACAGTGGGAGAGTTCCGGTTGCGGCAGAGATGCATTAGTATCCGGGCAATTCAGACAATATTGAGAGGCCATGCAAAACATGAGCCTATTTGTCTGCCCAAGCCACGTCGGATTACTAATGTAAAACAGTACAGACTCCCAGGTGGGCAGGATGAAATAACAAAAACAGTACAGGAATTAGAAAGAGTGGGTATTATAAGGCCTGCACATAGCCCGTACAACTCCCCAATATGGCCAGTGCGAAAATCGGATGGAACATGGAGGATGACAGTAGATTACAGGGAATTAAACAAGGTCACGCCGCCCGTTCATGCAGCCGTACCCAATATTGCCTCCCTAATGGACACACTAAGTAGAGAAATTAAAACGTATCACTGTGTCCTAGACTTAGCGAATGCATTCTTCAGTATTCCAATTAGTGAAGAATCACAAGACCAGTTTGCATTCACATGGGAAGGCAGGCAGTGGACTTTTCAGGTTCTGCCGCAAGGGTACGTGCATTCACCTACTTTTTGTCATAATTTGGTGGCGCGTGATCTGGCTAAGTGGCAGAAGCCACATAATGTAAATTTATATCATTATATTGATGACCTCCTGTTAACATCCGATTCATTAGAGGCGGTGAGACAAGCAGCAGATTTATTGATAGCTTATCTGCAGAAGAGAGGGTGGGCTATAAACCCACAGAAGGTGCAAGGTCCGGGGCTATCTGTAAAATTCCTGGGAGTAATTTGGTCCGGAAAAACCAAAGTACTACCCAGTGCAGTAGTGGATAAAGTCCAAGCGTTCCCAGTCCCTACAACATCGAAACAGCTACAAGAGTTCTTAGGTATATTGGGGTATTGGCGCTCCTTTATACCTCACTTAGCTCAGTTGTTGAGGCCATTGTATAAGCTTACCAAGAAGGGTCAATCGTGGAACTGGGGGAAGGTAGAACAAGATGCTTTCCAACAGGCAAAGCTGGCAGTTAAACAAGCCCAGGCATTGGGTATATTTGATCCGACCCTCCCAGCTGAACTAGACGTTCATGTTACCCAGGATGGTTTTGGCTGGGGCCTGTGGCAACGCCAGAGTTCTGTTCGAACCCCCATTGGATTCTGGTCTCAGGTTTGGCACGGAGCAGAAGAAAGATACAGCATGATTGAAAAACAGTTATTGGCTGCCTATTCAGCGTTACAAGCGGTAGAGCCAATAACGCAAACAGCAGAGGTTATGGTTAAAACTACATTACCGATCCAGGGGTGGGTAAGAGATCTAACTCACCTTCCTAAGACAGGGGTGGCCCAAGCACAGACGGTAGCACGATGGGTCGCCTATCTAAGTCAAAGAAGCAGCCTGTCTTCGTCTCCACTCAAGGAGGAATTACAGAAGATCCTAGGCCCAGTGACATATCGCAGTGATACGCCGAAAGAACCAATGGTCGCTCCACCAGAGAAGAGCCCTGTTCAGGAAGGAAGATATCCTATTCCTGAAGATGCCTGGTATACGGATGGGTCCAGCAGAGGCAACCCGAGCAAGTGGCGAGCTATAGCATACCATCCCTCTACTGAGACAATCTGGTTTGATGAGGGGGATGGTCAGAGCAGCCAATGGGCAGAATTACGAGCCGTGTGGATGGTTATAACTAAAGAACCTGGTGATGGCATCCTGAACATCTGTACGGATAGTTGGGCCGTGTACCGGGGGCTTACTCTGTGGATTACGCAGTGGGCTACCCAGGAATGGACTATCCACGCCCGACCGATCTGGGGGAAAGACATGTGGGTAGACATTTGGAATACAGTCAAACACAGGACGGTATGTGTCTACCATGTCTCTGGTCATCAACCCCTGCAGTCACCAGGAAACGATGAAGCGGACACACTGGCCCGAGTTCGATGGATTGGGAATTCACAATCCGAAAATATTGCCCGATGGTTACATCAGAAGCTACGGCATGCTGGACAAAAGATAATGTGGGCAGCTGCTAAAGCATGGGGGCTGCCTGTACAGCTATCTGATATCGTCCAAGCATGTCAGGACTGTGACGCTTGCTCGAAGATGAGACCAAGACCGTTGCCTGAAACAACATCCCACATTGCTAGAGGATATAGTCCTCTTCAGAGATGGCAGGTTGATTACATTGGGCCCCTCCCTCGGTCTGAGGGGGCGAGATATGCCCTGACCTGCGTTGATACTGTAAGTGGACTGCTGCAAGCCTATCCCGTACCAAAGGCAAATCAAGCATATACAATTAAGGCACTCACTAAACTGATGTCTGCATATGGGACACCTCAAGTCATCGAGAGCGACCAAGGGACTCACTTTACTGGAGCGATGATACAGCGCTGGGCAGAAGAGAACAACATTGAATGGCGATTCCATCTGCCATATAATCCAACAGGGGCAGGCCTTATTGAACGCTACAATGGTATTCTTAAGGCTGCCCTGAAGACAGACTCCCAGTCCCTGCAGGGGTGGACAAAAAGATTATACGAAACCCTGCGGGACTTGAACGAAAGACCTCAGGATGGCAGACCCAGTGCTCTGAAAATGTTACACACTATATGGGCCTCCCCTCTTAGGATTCAAATTACAGGTGCTGATAATGAGGTAAAACCGCAGGTTGGTAATGACAATAATCTTCTGCTCCCTGCCCCTGAGAATCTAAAACCAGGAATCCATAAGATAAATTGGCCCTGGAAGGTGCAAGTAGGACCCAAGTGGTGTGGCCTACTTGCACCTTGGGGGAGACTATTGGAGATGGGAGGTTCAGTTACCCCCTCGGTGATAGGTACATGGCCTACTGACATCGTGGTCAATACTCCGGTCTTTATTGCTAAAGGGACACCCATCATGTCCCTATGGCAGATCAGGACTCCTCCTCTGGTGCCAGATATAGTTATACAGCCACAGATATCTGGCCAGAGGGTATGGTATCGGAGGCCGGGACATAATCCGGTGCGAGCAGAAGTATTGACCCAAGACAAGAATACGGCCTGTATCTTGCCCTGGAGGGCAGACCTTCCTCTCCTGGTACCCTTGAAACATCTGTATTACTCTCCCTAAGATTCTAAGCCTCTAGGACCATCAGAGAACAATTTGTGTGGACTGATGAAACGCAAATGGACCTGCACCTCGAGATGGCTTGTCTCCAGTAACATCTATCAAGCACTGGCTCACGGAAGATCGTGAATACCCATCCAATCATCATTTGAATAACATCAGCATTCGGTGCGACGGGAAATTGTATCAGCGTCGCGTTGGGTCTCTGTGATAAGGGAAAACTCACCTAATCATTGGTTCACGCTGTGAAGGGGTGGAGTGTATGGGAGATTGGTAATCACAGCCTGAACCTCTGATTAATCAGCTGAGGCAAGTATGGGGTCAGCTGTGGGAGCACAGGTGAGAGTGATGTAGCTGTGCTCCCGGAAGGGGTGGAGCTTGACTCCATCCCCTCTGAGACCTCATTTAAGGGCTGACTCCCACTGGAGCAGTATCTCTTGGAGATCGCTCACCAGGGAGGACTGCCTCAGCTGCTTCAGTCAAGGCACCACCGTTGGTGAGTTTTCCCTTTACTCATTCACTTATATACCTTCTGTACATTTTGTTTCCATCTGTACATTTAAAACCAATACAAACCTAAATGTTATCTTGTCCTTTGTCCAGCACAGCCTGGTTTTGCTGTTTTTCAGGTGTGCTGCAGCAACCACCCCTGTTCCTCAGCTTTGCATAAGGATACAGGGAATGTAGATACAAAGGTTAGACACAGCATAGGAGAGCACAGTCCTTACTGATTAGCAGCTAAGCATTGGTGATTAGAATGTATTGTGCCATGTGTGAAACAAAGACCGTGAATAGGACCTTGCCGATTCAGAATTCACAGAATTTCAAATTGTTTTAGGAACTAAATTTAGAAGGAGGGGGGCAGAACTTCAGAAATTGAAACTGAAAAATAACTGCATGGGAACCTCCTTCTGTGCTTCTGAGATGGGGAGATTTACACCCACGTACCACGGTATGCTCATGTGAAAAATACAGCTGGTGGAAGAATCACAATGATGGTTTTGTCACGTAATAATAAAGGAGCCACAAAAATGGTTTTGAGTTGTGCTGCACCTCAACTTTAGCTTTCCTTGGGAGGCAAAAGCTTTTAAGAAATGAGTCTCATTCCAAATGTGGCTCAGGTGTTCACATGTTTGCTTTGGTTTTCCTGGCTTTCATCAAAAAGTGAGACACTGTGTGGAGGAGGAGGCTCTTACAGCTTGAACAGTAAATTACATTTTTGTTTTCACCCTGAGGCATTTTGATATTACTCTGAAATAAAATAAAAACTGTGGCTATTTTTTTTACTGTCTTGGACTCTTTCCAGATTATTACCTTTGCACAGATGCTCATTTTTTTCTTCTGATGGATTGGAGTTTGCACCTGCCTTTCCAGTTGTTTTTGTATTCATTTTTTGTTCTCCTAAACTGCAAACTCAGAAAAGCCAAAACCTAAAATGCACTGTGGAGCTTCACTTGTCTATAAGATATAGTTGTGGTGCCCGAATCGTAGCTAATTGAGCTAATGTTGCTATTCCAATTCCCAAGTTGTTTGTTCAGATTGTCTTGGCTCCAGAAGATTACAGTATGAGGTGAAATCCTGATCAGAGAGGTACCGTAGATCATGACAGGCTGTTGTGTTCTTACTTTTGCCTCTAAACAGGTGATGTGTTGCTGAACATCAATGGCATCGATCTGACTAACCTCAGTCACAGTGAGGCGGTGGCCATGCTGAAAGCCAGTGCTGCCTCCTCGGTAGTTGCCCTGAAAGCACTGGAAGTCCAGATTGTAGAAGAACAACCCCAGGCCAATGAAGAACAGTTGAGTACCATCAGTGAAAATGAATACGATGCCAGTTGGTCACCATCATGGGTCATGTGGCTGGGACTCCCAAGGTACTGAATTAATTAATACAGTAATTAGTTGTCTGTTTTAAACTTAAGTTGGAGAGAAATACAAAAGCAGAGACATTACAAGCTGCAACACATCTGCCTTTATTTCTGCCTGCCTAACCAGTTCAATTATACTCTGTTTGCGTTGTGCTCATGATGAGGACCATGAACAGGAGCAGTGTTCTCTTAGGAAACTGGAAGGTGAAGAGATTCGGTTTATCCCTTCAAAAACAATAGTAGCTACTCACATGAATTCTTCTCATTTAATAAAACTCATCTTTTCCGTTGCTTAACTGTATCATAGTTTCCAGTAGAGTATTTAAAATCAGAGAGATAATTAATAACAACACAAAGTATTTATCCATATGTCTTTGTGCTGGTTTACTACATAAATTTACAAGGCCAAACATACAACTTTGGAATACTAGATCAGACTTTCCATTCTCATACTTTTAACATAAATCTCTTCCTCACAAGCCTGGAATTACAAATCCTCATTTATTTCTTTTCAAAAACCCACCTACCATCTCTGCCAAACATGAAATCTCTTCCAGGTTTGCAGCTCCCTCCCCATTCCTAATCTGCAGTCTGCTTGACATCATCATGCTTCATTTTTACTGTTCTGTTTTTCAGTTTCTTGTGGCTTCATTCTGGCATTGCTCACAAGAAGAGCTCCCACTACAGTGACTAGCGTGGGTAACTTCAGGCAGTGTGCAGGCTAATTCCTCTCCCACTGATGGACTTAACCAAGCTCAGGCCTGTAGTTGAAGTATAAAACAACAAAAATAAACAAGCATACTGGTGGCAAAATATGTCTGCAGATAACAAATATGTCTGAATATAACAGAACTATGAGTTATGCAGTATCAATAAACTGCTTTTGGCTTTGGAAAATGTACTTACTTTCCGTGCCCTGGTAGTGATTTACTCCTTATATGCTATGGAAGATGATGTGTTGCTCCCATGTTACTCATTGTGCTGCTGCTCTTCTAAGAGCATTGTATATCAGTAAAGAACTTTGCATCATTATTGCCTGGAAGTTAATTTCTAGGGCTTTTTGTTTGTTTCTTTGCTTGTTTTAATTACAGTCACTATTTCACTGGCAAGAATTAATTTTCATGAAGGAAGTTATTCCATATACCAGTACACTTAGTGGAGCATGATCTGGATTGTTCACCTGCTGCATATCAAAATGGTTAATCATTTATATTTTCATTACCGATGGTGAATCAGTTCAGA
Organism: Excalfactoria chinensis; assembly: GCF_039878825.1. NCBI lineage: Eukaryota > Metazoa > Chordata > Aves > Galliformes > Phasianidae > Excalfactoria > Excalfactoria chinensis. Next base: position 165,023,080 of record NC_092825.1, read on the forward strand.
GGTAGTAGAGAAGGTCACACATGAACTTCCAGATCTGTACTTATAGTGGGAAAATGTCTAAACTGACTAGAGGTGGAAGAAACATGCACTGCATTTTTGACTTGCAAAGTAAATAGGTTGGATATACATTTTCCACCCACATTCTTGCCACCTGTGAAATCCCTATGATGCCATTTTCTTACTGTCAGTTTACAGAGTTAAGTAATCATTCTAGCTTCGCATTATTTCTTTTTAAATATATTTATGTCTGAAGAATATGGAGGTTTTATTGTAATCAGTTTGAATATTGCAAAATTACTCTGTCCGTGGGCAGCATACTAATCACCAGCCTTCCCCTTCTCCCTGCTTATTGCAGCACTGATGTGAGAGAGCAGGTGTTGTGCCTGGTATAGAAACACCTACGTGTGGTACACACGGCTTTTCTCTTGCTGTCCTGTGCTTCCATTCCACAGCTGCCTGCATAGCTGTCACGATGTAGTGCTGCGACGGAGCAATTTGGGAAGCTGGGGTTTCAGCATTGTCGGTGGCTATGAGGAGAACCACACCAACCAGCCTTTCTTCATTAAAACCATTGTCCTTGGAACTCCTGCATACTTTGATGGAAGATTAAAGTAAGTTAAAACAGCAGTAATAGTAATCATCAACAGTTGAAAATAAGCACATGCTAATGCAACTAAAAGCTTCATGAACGGTAGGGTAGCACCTGGTGCAGCCCATTGGCTTTATCCTTTCATAAAGCTTTCTGAAACCACTGCTGAAAGCCCTGGTACTAAAGAGAGATGTTGCTGCTTTAATAGAAAGGTGTGAAAGTAGATTAAAAAGTCATCTCTGAAGAGATCATTAAGGAACAGTGCCCTGAGTTTTTGGCTGGCAGGAAAGGCATGGATAAATGAGTGAGTTCAGCAGAGGCCATTAAAGTGGTGGACCCTTCTGGGGCCTTAAAGATTAAATGATTCTACTTACATTCTACACTTGGATGTAATTTCCAGATCTACTTTTCATACTATGCATTTGCTTTATGTAGGATTATTTCAGAATTAGGATTTAAAATTCCTACTAAAGAGTCTCTTGTTCATAAACTGATATGATCTTTTGTAAAGGTGAAGTGAAAAATACGCCCGGGATTTGTGAACAGTAGGTGGCTTGAAGTTTAATGACATGATTTTTACATGTAGATTTACTTACATGGTAACTTAAGAAAAACGTGTGCTTATGTGTAGAGCCTTGCCAGTAATTGATTTTTTGGCTCAAAGACTAAATAAATAAATGAAAAAAATAGTTTGGCTTAACACAAAATTACATTTTGTTTTTGGCCAACTATGAAACCAGTTTGGATTAAATGAAAGATTTCAGTTCAATCTAAAGTAAATAATTTCAGATTGGGAAATGAATGACTATAAGTCCTAACACAGATGGAAATGTAAGCATCATTCTTAAGAAGGGAAGAATGCTTGTGGTTGTGCTTACTTCTTGTAAGGAATAGAAAAGGTTCTTTTCTGTGATACTGTGATGCAGTAAATACCCTGGGCTCACATCCATTCTCTTACTGAGACTATGGACTTAAAAATGGTTCTCTCTACCATCAACAAACGAGAGCTCCTTAGAACATGCATAATGTATTATCATGGGACCACTCTTTTTAAGCTGTTCCATTTGGTTTAAATTACTCTGAATGTTTTGTTAGGCTAGAGAGGAAGCTGGAAAGGAAAACAACACAGTCCGGTAGTTAAGACTGTTTTCTGCCTACAGTATCTGGCTGGTATGACTTTATAGAAGATAAAATGGCTTCAGCTGTTGGGTCAGTGAGACCCAACTCAGTCAATGGCAGCATTGTGGCTTGGATGCTTTCTTGGGATATGGGATACCTGGTTCAGGCAGAGGAGGACTTCTGAATGCACATTTGACCAGTGCTGGCCACACCACCTCCTCTTCCTTCATTCTGCCCTAGTGGAGGGTGCTGGGAAAGCCCTTTTTGCCATCCACCGTGGTGCACCCAATAGCTGGAGGGATTAGTTACATGGAAAGTCCTGTTCGATCTCCAGCATCACATTCCAGCACTCTGAGGAATCCCAAATAGACTCAAGTTGTAGAGAGGAGATATCAGCAAGGTGGAACATAGCCAGTGTAAGAAGAACATTGGTGCTTTTTTGAAATTTTACTTGAACTTGTACAAACTGAATCAAAACCTTCAAGGACATTTTTATCCAAGGCCAGCAAACGGCACCCTCACAGATTTCTGCTCCCTGTTTCAAAGCACAGAACTGCTACAGCTTCTCAGCTGAACTAATATAGGACATCTTAAGTCACATGGCTATATTTGACAAAATCGTAAGCCATTGAAAACAAGGTTCTTGGTTGGAATGTGGTTGGTATCTTTATTTACACTTTGTACAGTAAAGACATGGTAGGTAAAACGTGTTACAATTCACACAAACAAAAATGCTGTGACACATACATGTTATCTTGTTGTCTTGTCTTGAATCAAGTAGATCTTTCCAGCTGTCCCTTCTCACATTTCCATTTAGGTCAGCTCTTAATGCAGAACCATTTTGGCATTAGGGTTGAGATCCCGTGATCTGAAAATTTCCCAGATTAATGTCATTATTTAAACAGACTGAAAATTGAACCCTTATTTTGTTTGATGCTTTATTTTTTTAGCTACAGTTCAAACCTGGTGGAAACGCCTCTCCAAAGATAAAGTGCTGTTTGCTGGCGTGCGACAGTTACAGCAGAGCAGCACTCATCACTGGGTTTTCTTCTTGTGTTTTTTAGGTGTGGTGATATGATTGTTGCTGTAAATGGACTGTCAACGGTTGGAATGAGCCATTCTGCACTTGTTCCCATGCTGAAGGAGCAGAGGAACAAAGTAACTTTAACCGTGATTTGCTGGCCTGGAAGCCTCATCTAGATTGATGAAATCATTTTGGTTCAAGCAGCTTCATTTTCTGGATAGTTGGCACAAAAAATCTCCTTTATCTCCTTTTTTTTCCCCCCTATTGATACAGCTGGTTATAAGCAGGGCCAAAACTGCTGTATTCACTTTCTTCTTGGCTCCTTTTTCATGGGCTTTTCAGATTCACTGTATGTATCTTTCCATCCCGAACTGTCCGTTTTTGTTTGCTACATCCATTGCTGATGCAAATGCAAATACACACATGCTCACACAGAAACTCCTACTGCGATACGGCTCTCGCTGAGCCTTCCCAGTCAAGCAATAGTCTTAGAGTCAGCAGAAGAACCCAGCTGTTGGTTGGGTTTCTCTGAACAGCCCTACGTTCCTATGTATTATAAAAATGTAACAGCCACGTACCCGTTCTTTGAGAAGAGAGTGTGTGTCAGTATCGCAGTGATGCACCTACCTGCTGCTGTGAATCAGAACCCGTTTCCAAAGGTACGCCCTTCCACTTTGTAAAGCCTTTCCATGTTTGAGTCAGTATTTCAGACTCCCTCAAGGAATCCATCTTACTCCTAAGAAATGGTTGGGTCCCCATACTTTTCCTTTCAGGGCATCAGTGTTCACAGAAAAGTAGGACGAAAGCCTGATATTACTGGAATTTTTATAAAGTGCAATAATTGGACTCTTTGTTAGGAAACTTTAATATATTACAGAGTTTGTATCCTCTAACGAACAGAAATATGGAAGCAATTACTGTTGCAGTGCTGGCAAGAAGACACGTGCCCAAGGTCGCCTTTGAGTGAATGGCCTGCAGTGTTAGACTTTCCTTTACAAATGAATGTTTTGCTATGTCAGGGAATTTTGATGAACATTTTTACTAAGGTCATTTTTACCATTTATATTGTAGTTGTCGGCTCTCTTGCTCCACGTGTGGAAGCAGTGCTTTGACTTACACCTTGTAGATGAGAGAATCACTTACAGAGAAAAGCCCGCTGTTAAGGAAACACACACCAGGTTTGCAGGCGGGCAGGCGGGAAGGACGCCTCTTTTCACTCAACTCCAACTGGAGAGTAAGCTGCAAAGTTCACTCTTCCTCTGTCACCTCCTGACAAATGTGCAATGCCTTGATATGAATGCTGAAACAATTTGTCTTGCACTGCAGGATTTTTCTTTCCTTTAGAGAGCACCTGCTATTAAGCTGTCAGTAAGATAAATGCTATTTATCTTGGATCGTATTTAGTATTTTTAAAAACAAACCTGTAACTTCCAGACTTTGCCTTTCCGTGATATTTGCAGGCTAAGCACCGCCCATCTATTTAAAACAAAGAGGTGTGGGGCACATAAAGCAATGTGCTGACTTGGAGCAAAACCCTGCTGGTTGGCGGAGTTCTGCATAGTTAAGAAACGGCTTCGTTTATAAACCACGTTCACACCTGAATGACCTCTGTATTGTATTATTCATTGCCAGAGAATGTATTGGGGAATCGCAGCGTATCTCAGTTGTGAAGCATGAGCTTTACTTTCACACTTAGCCATTGTAATGTTGGGGCATATTATCGCATGTCATTAATCCCAGTAGCTTTGTTTTAAAAAGAAATGACAGTTCCTCTTTTGCAAAGGAAAAAATAAGGAAGAAATCTCGTATGAATGAAATGGTTTTATTCCTCTCTAGGATGTATGATAACGGTTGAATTTCATAATACTCAAAGAATGTCCTGTACAGTATATTACTGTATTGAGAACTTTCTGATGCAAGCGCCAAACTTCTTTGATACGTTGGCTGATCTGAGCAGGAGTTTCCTCCCATTCTAAAGTGGCGTTGAATTGTATACCTTGCTCCTCACGCAGATTTTTGAGGGTAAACTATGTCTTAGTGTAGACTTTAGGGAAGACTTTGACATATGTACTAGGTTTAACTTTTTTATTCACTTTTCAGTCAAAACCCTCCAAAAAAAAAACAAAACAGTTTTTTAGCATTTCTTTTTTCTTTTCTCTATACGTATGTACCAAAAGCATGGGTTAGCCTAAGCGGTGCGGTTCTGTTTGTGTGCCGTAGCTTTTGATCAGAATGTTTAGCATTAAAAACTTGGACTGAATTCCTTTCCTGGATCTATTTTCCCCTTTCTCTCATAGCAGCATAGTTGGGTTTGTTTCTCCGTGCCTTCTGTTTTAAATTATTTCAAGGTTTGTTTTTTTTTTTTTTTTTTTCTTCAGATATTGCTATCTAATTGTATGGTATTAATGAAGGGTGAATGGAAATAAAGTTCATTCTACTTATTGTGATAACTCCAAGTATCGTCTCACTCTTTGCAGAAGAAACGGGTGTCTAAATGCAGATTGAGCTGGAGGATTTTTGATGTGACTTACTACAAACCACATGCTCTGCCAGCCTGGGCTACCTGTCAGCTGTTTAAGTAGCGATTCCAGCTTGGAGAAGCGTTCTGAAGGGAAGGTAATCTCCCTGCCCTGTGGTTCTTAGACCACAAACAGCGTTCCCTCAGTCCCCTTCCTGCCAGCTGGTGCTGATCAGCCCGAGGATGTTCCACAGCACAGATCTGATGCAAGGAGACAGTCTTGCTGGAAACGTCGCATTTTTAGGAACCTGGGGCTGTAATTTGAGCCTCCTGGTAATCAGTTCCCATCTCCATCTCCTGCAGGGAACTGTGCTCTATCTTTAGATGTCTGCTAAGCCAGAATGAGTCTTAAATCAATTTCTGGATGATTTGCCATAAAGTTTTTACTATTCGTATTGCCCAGAGCCTCGATTCCTGTCCTCTGCACTAGTTAGGGCTAAGAATAAATTAATCCCCTTAAAACAAGGAAAATGTTGATGTGCAAAAGCGCACAATGCTGCAGTGTTTGCCAGTGGCTTCCTGGCTCTTGTGCTTCTGTAGTGGAAGGGTCGCACTACAAGGGCTCTGGTTTACAGGCAGATTAATGGTTTTGTTGTTGCAGCTGAACGTGCACAGAGCTGTTCTGTGGGGAGCTGGACTGAAGCATCTGTGTGCTACATCTTCATGGGAGGAACGCCTTCCCCAAACAACCATATGAATCTTCAGAATACAGAGCAGTTCATTCTACTTCACTGCATGCCAATGAAGCAGTGAAAACACAGTAGTTTATTTGCTGCTCTAAGCTTTCTTTTTAGACTCAGGAACAACTGAGAGGAAAATTCAGTATTAGAATGTAGAGTCCTTTCATTTGCAGATTCTCTAGTGTATTTGGGCTGGGTATCATGAAAATGTAAGCCTGTCTCTCGGATATGTTGCGCCAGGTGATAATGGGAGCAAGGCAAGTTCCATTCAGTCAAGAAACTTAACCATTTACTTCTGAGGCAATTTGAATAGATAGTGGAAATTTATTAGGGATGTGAAGTACAATATCCTGATGAGGATATTGTTGGTTCTCAGTTCACATACATGGATCACCTGAATATTAGCGCTGCGGGGTGGATACAGTACCCATCTTAATGATGCACTGCAATTGATACAGCTGTGATTAACTCCCTTTGATAGAGCAATGCAGGAAAATTCTGCCATTCAGAAATGGAAGAGGTCTGAGAGCCTGGCCAAAGGGACACAGCCTGCTCAGCATCAACCCTGAAATGTGCTGTGCACGGTGTAGAAAGAATGTATTTGGGTTTCGGGGCTCTTTTTCTCGTTAAGCTCTGCATGTAAAGGCTGGCTGTAAGAATCTGGGGGCTGCGAGCATGGCCCAGCAGAAGCAGCACACTTCTCAGAGGGGAAAGTACATCTGGTTTTGCCAAAGGAGGAATGAGAGGCAACTGCTCCTGTCATGTGAGGGAGGACGAATCGAGCATGGGATGGGATCACCAATAACAGGGGCAAGCACTGCATCCCCAGGCTGCACTGAGCTGCTGCTCTCCACTTGTCCTCCTGACCCTACCGTGCTGCTGCAGCCCTGGCTCCCCATGGGCTGAGAGCAGAGGTGCTGGAGGGTTGGCCACATTGCACCCCCAGCAGCCAGCTGCTTTCTGCTCCATTGAATTTACACACACACACACATATATATATAATGTGTGTGTATATATTTATATATATTTTTTTTTCTTCAAAGCTTTCATCTTCCTGACAGCCAGCAGTCGTGGTCTGGTTGGTAACTGAGCACTGTGTGTCCTGCAGAGAGGCAGCCTGCAGAGCTGCCACCTCCTGGGCCGCAGCTGTGGGTCTTCATGCAAGCAGACCAGCAGAACAAGTGTGTGCTCACACTCTGTAGCCCCAGCCTGAGAGGTGCCTGTTGCTACAGATCTGCAGCATGCAGCACACAGAGATAGTTCTGCTGTGTCTGTGCTGTGTGGTTCTGCTTTGCCCCAGAGCACAATTTGGTCTCACAGAGCCTTTCAGCCATATGAGTGCTGGAGGTCTTTGGAGGAAGAGTGGAGGTGGGTCCAGTAAAACCAGGGTCTCTCCTCGTGCTTTTGCCTCTACGTGCAATAATCACATTCTCTAAAGCACATTTTCTGTCCTGTACCTTCACATTTATAACACGCTGTGGCACATGAGCACTAAATGGCCATAGAAATTAGAGCTGGATATGTGCACCCGCATTAACTGGTGTTCCACTGGGCTGGACAGGTACTTCATATCCAGGAGATGGTATCATAAGCAAAGAGAGAATTTAATTACGATGATGAATTTAATGCTGTGATGGGTTTTAGATGCAGCGGTGACATTTGCTGCTGCCAGTTACTCCATTGCTTAGCAACGTTGATGCAAAGCAGCAGCCCCAGAGTGCCTCTCCCCTTATAGCACCAAAAAGTGTCCAACCCTTTGGCTTGCCTGAGCCACACTGAGTGAAAAGGAATTGCCCTGGGCTGTAGATATGTAGGTTGAACCAAAACTAATGCCTCCTTTTTATTTCCATGGAAACTGCAACGGATGCAAAGAGCACAACACTACCTGATAGAGCAAGTTCTCAGCCACACAACACTGACTTTCAACATAGTCACCACCATTAGCTGTACATTTTTGTCAGAGATGAACAAAAGCCTGCACGCTGTGCTGCCAGAATGCACCAACCACTGCTCACCATCCTCACATCCACTGTTTGGTGTCCATCAACGCTCAGTAAGCATCGATGAATATCAGTGGGTGCTGTTTTTTCCACATAGAAGAATTCAGCGGCACATCTTTGCTTCATCCACTCTTCCATGTCAGACTCCACTCTATCAGACTGCCCGTGTCACACCACAGCAACATATAACAGAATATTGGTGGGAATGTTCAGCCTCTCCTGCCATACCACCAACGTCCGCCTCTGACATCATGGGCCAACGTCATAAAACGGGAGGCATTACTTTTGGAGTAGCCCTCATATATAGTATAATTCATATATATTAGTAGTGAAACCTTATTTTGTAATCTGTTTTATTGAAAAGGTTAAGAAAGAGCAACAAAACCATAAAACTAGTGGGATATGTGACCTGGTTTTTGTGAGACTATCGCATCAGTTGGGCTCAATGGCGGTATCTGCAGTTCTGACTGAGTTCTCCAGGTGTCCATCAGAGATTTTTGATATGATTTTACTCTCCCCGTGCTTCATCCTGGACAATAATCACTCCCAAGTGTATGTGCCATGAATAAGGCATGTCTGTAAAGCGAGGGGTATTTGCCTCTGGTAAGACAGGGCCTGTGGAAGTCTGGTGAAGAGACACAGCCTGATTCTTGAGTTGATATCTGGTTGCAGACCTACTCATTCTGTTTGTAAATAGCTAGGTAATGTATTTTCATTACTTGGAAATGCAGTCACAAATATACCAAAAAAGCAATCTTGCATTGCTGTGTTATCAATGATGGTTATCTCCTAGAACCAGAACATGGCATCACAGCAGACTCTCTGAAGAAAACAATTCAGTTCGAGCCGAAATGAAGGCAGGAGCACGCACAGCCTGGCTGCCAGGGTTTGCTGTAAAGCGATTGCAGCAAGCCACTGAAGAGAAGCATTTTAATCAGATTAGAATAGATAAAGAGTGTAACCCCTCGGTTATACAATTGAGCTTTATAATCATATTAAACTTTAATACCGGCATCAGTGCCATATTGGAACAACAATCACAAAGAGCTACAAGCATAAAATATTACAGATCCTTAAACATATTACAAAATGTCATCCACTAATGTTGAAAATGTTATCGTGGATGGGGAGATGTGCCAGCTCAGAAAGAGCCCCGGAGCCCAAAGCCCTCTACAGACTCAGATTCAAGGCGACACAGCAAAGGCACGGCCTGGCCTTTTCCTTTCTTACTTTCTTTCAACTAAATCACTTCCGAAGCACTACTACCCACCATGGTGTTGTATACACTTGGCTCTTTGTGAGCTCAATTAAAGGCTCCCAACTAAAAGGCACTGGGACTGTGCCCTTGTTTGGGGACATGGCCACAGGGTCTCCTGCAGGCAGGCAGAGCAGCCCCAAGGGCAACGGCCAAAGCACCATTGCACCTGGGCCCATGCATTGTCCCCCGTGATGCCTGGTCAGTGGGGGAGATGAGCACAGCCAAGGGAAGAGGATGCTGGATGGGTCAAACGCTCATATTAACTGGGTTGGTCTTCTGCCATCCATGCTTTTTCACTGGTCGGAATGCCCTCTATAGCTGTGACTCGGCTTTACTGGTTCACTGCGAAGGACCCCACTTGGCAGCTGTGTCTCTGATCCAACCCGATCCTACTCTTCTTGAGCTGAGCAGCCCCAGCTCTCAGCCTCTCCACAGCAGAAGTGCTCCAGGTCTTTCAGCATATTGTTGGTCTCCCTTGGGCTCTCTCCTGTATGCCCATATCTCTCTGGTACTGGGAGGCCCAGTACTGGACCCAGCACTCCAGCTGCAACCTCACCAACACTGGGTAGAGGGGAAGAATCACCTCTTGACCTGCTACTCTTTGACTAATGTAGCCAAGAACACCACCAGCCAGGGCTCACTGTGTGGCTCATATTCAACTCCTTGTCCACCAGAACATCCAGGCCCTGTCCTGGAGGGCCACTTTCCAGCTGGGTGCCCTCATGTGCACTGTGGCTGTTCCTCCTCAAGGAAACACTCCGCTCTTATCTTTCGCCATGAGGTTCCCATCAGGCCCTATTGAGGTTCCTCTGGATGGCTGCATGACCCTCAGTTATGTCAGCATTTCCCTCAGTTTCAAGTTATCCATGACAGAGGGTGCACTCCGTCCCGTTCCCCAGATAATTTGCAGGTTCCTCCTCCTTTTCCAGTAGAAAATGAAACGCTGCACGTTTTCCAGTTTTGCCCACTCAAACAAACACAAAACAGACCAAACCAACATGGCAAAGGCAGCCACCAAGCCACGGCAATGGACTGGGGGCTGGATGCAGATGGGTGGGATGAGAAGGGAGTGGTGCCCCTTGCATGAACATGCCAGTGCCCACTGCGCCCTACCCCACTGGGGCTGGGTGGGGACTGTCTGCTGGCAGCCCCAAAGTTCTGCTCTTTGTGTTTCTTTTTGGTTGACGCCACACTAATTAGGCACCTTGTGAAGACATGTGGTGTAATCATACCCTTCTAAAAACACCTCGGATTAAAAGCTTTTCCCAGGTCTTTAGGTGACGGGCCCGCAATTACAGCAAATGAACTGCATTTTAGCTTTCCATTGAAATTAATAACAGTGTTTCTCCAGTTGACTCTCTGAGTAGCTAATGGAACAAACTGGATGCCTCACTGTGAGATGGGTTTTCAAGCTATTTGAGAGAGATTCTGTGTTTCAAATAGGAAAATAATTCACACGATGCAAAACCATTTTGCTGGCGTTGTGGTGGTGTGATGGCTGTGTGCTGCCCTGAGATGTGACCACTCATTGGGGTGATTTCAGGCCCTGGCTGTGTTGGGGAATAGCCTGCCTGTACTGCCCTGAGGGAGCCTTGGAGAAAGGAAAATAAGTCAGAGAATTCATGTTGCAGAAAAAAATGCACGGCCTATCCCAAGCTGCCCCAATGACTTCCACCGTAAAGCCTGAAAAATGTATTATTTGTGCAAGTTCACACAGGGGCTCATTAGCAAATATACCCAGATCACCAGCAAACTTTGGGTGCTGCTGGAGGGCTACACCCATCTCAGAGATGCACGGTGCCAAGGAGGGAGCTGCCATCAGCTCAGACAAAATTATTCTCAGTGTGCGTATCTCAGCTCAAGCAACTTGAGCTGCAACCTAAAGAAACAGTTTTACAAAGAGCCTCTTAAAGAAATAAACTTGCTTGTTTTTGTGTGTGTCTAAAGACACAAAAGAAATGCAGTGATGCATTATGCATGGACAATTGTTTTTCATCTCCCGATCCCGTGTGCTCAAAACATGGTGGTGATGGGCTGACTGGAGGATCTTAGTGGTCTTCTCCAGCCTTAATGATTCTATAAAAGGAGAGCCCTCCCCAACCAATGACCGTGCATATGATGCTGCACATCAGCAACCTTCCTGGTGCTGCTTGGCCAGCATTTCCAATGGTGTGCTCCAAAGCCCCATCCCAGCACCAAGGGTCCTTGCAGCACTGAGACAGGCTGGGAGCATCCTGGTTGGAAGGAAGGTGCATGATCAAACAAAACCATGAGACAGGGAGTTGGGAGGTGGTTTTCTGGTATATTGTATAGTGATGCACACGCTTTTATGATCTATATACTACATATTACTCAGATGTTAAAATCAACCGTAGTATTAATCATAATTATCTCATTATTATAGGTAACAAATTATAGAAAATCACCTGAAAGGTTGCAGCCTGTTGGGTGACCCAGCATGGGCAAGACTGAATTTGATATACTGGCTCTTCCATTGGACAGGAGCTCCTCACGGCACATCTCTGCCTCCTCAGAGCTGTGGATTGCTCAGTGGGCAGGAAAACACACACACATTTTGTTGTGCTTCCTTCTCTCCCAGCGCTCCTTCCCCTCACTTGTTACCTGGTCTAAGAGGAAACCCTCTCAGTTAAATCTGTTAGTTGGGTAATTCAAGCAGTCTGTTGGGTCAGTGGGGTCATTGCATGTGTTCAGCCACTGCCTTCACACTCTATGTCACTGCCCATGGTCTCCCATTAACAGTGAGGAATAGGAGTGCACACCCTGGCTTGCAGAGGGGCTCACTCTTTGCCTCCAGTGTGTCACTGCCAGCAGAGCTGTTGGCTTTATCACAAGGAAGGTAGGCTGAGCACAAGCACCCATCTTTCAGTGCAGATGTTCCCCTTATTTGGTAGGATCTTTCCATGTCACACAGAGAAAAAATAACCAGGAGTTTCAGATTTAGGATGAGAACAATATTGATAACATCAGTGTGTTCATTGTTGCTGAGCATTGCCTCACAGAGCCAAGGACATTTCACTCCTCACTCACACTGCCTGGCCAGTGAGGGGTTGGGGTGCACGGGGAGTGAGGAAGGGACAGAACCAGAACTGGTTATAAAGGACATAAAGAAGAAGAAAATACAAGATTTTATATTAATGGGGGCAGCCTCATCTGGTGGGTGGCAACCCCATCCATAGCAGGGGGTTGGGGCTGTAAGGTCCCTTGCAACCCAAACCATTCTGTGGTTCTATGATCCTATGATTCTGTGTCAACAGGAACAGCAAAGTAGATCTTTGGGGAAATCACAGCTAACATTCAGCACGAATTTTGAGAGAAACACAAGCTTTGGACATCAGGAAAGGCTTTGAATACGTCACTACGCTGAGCCTTCATAACCTGAGGCACAATCCCAGCTGTAACTCTGCAAACTTGAGCTGCCCAGGATCTCCAGAACAAAGGAGAATTTCCCCTCAACCTACACAAGTTGAGTGTGGGCATCCCTTCCATGGCAGCCCTGGTTCTGGCAATGATGCTTTGCCCAGGTGTGGCTGTTCATCACGTTGATGCCTCATGTTTATACCAGGGAGCTCAGGCTTTCTCTGGTTAACAGAGAGAAACTGGCTCTTATAGGTGCTGTTCATCTCCTCCTAATGCAGTTGTCAGGAATAAATCAGATGACTCGAGCTGCAGATGTACCTTTGTCTTTTGCTGTCTTGAGAAGGAGCAAGACGACAAGCTGAAGCAGGGCTTAGGCACTGTGCTCCTCTGACACATGTACCCATGAAGAGTTGCTCCTGTCCAGTGCCAACAGCCAGCAATCTATCCAGCACTTTGTATTCAATCTTCTGCATCTGGGGAAAAAATCTGGGGAAAAAAATAAAGGTCTGTTTATTATTTTTTTTCCAGAAGAGCTGATTTTTGACTTCTGAGCAGAAGGGAGCACTGGCAAATCTGCTTCCAAGAGTTAAAAGCAATCCACATCTCTTGAGGGCGGCTTGATGTTGCATGAATAATGGAATCATAGAACCATCTGAGTTGGAAGGGACCTTTGATGGCCATCTGCTCCAACACCCTGCAATGAACAGGGACACCTACATCTCCATCTGGTGCTCAGAGCTCTGTCTGACCTGCCCTTGAGTGTCTCCAGGGAAGGGGGATCCACCATCTCTCTGGGCAACCTGTGCCAGTACCTCAATATCCTTATTGTAAATAACTCTTTCCTTATATCCAATCTAAATCTCTCCACTTGTAGTCTGAAACCATTTTCCCTTGTCCTGTCACAAAGCATCCTGATAGAGAGTCTGCCCCCTTCTTACAGCCTCCCTTTAGACACCAACAGGCCACTCTCAGGTCTCCCCAGAGCCTTCTCTTCTCCAGGCTGAACAGCCCCAGATCTCTCAGCCTGTCTTCATAGGGAGCTGTTCCATCCCTCAGGTCATTTTTGCTGACCTCCTCTGAACTCACTCCAGCAGATCCACATCTCTCAAGAGCAGCATTAGTGCAGCGGCACAGTTCCAGACAGCACCAGCCAACACCAAGCAGAGGGGCTCCTGCAGCTCCTTGCCAAGGACCCATTGGTCCCATCACTGCCCCAGATGGTCCCTGCTGTTTAGGGGATAGAAGGAGATACCAAAGAGAGCCCCGAGTGGAGGAGGGATCCAAGCAGCTCCCACCAGGTGGCCCTGGGCTGGGAAGAAGAGGATGCAGATGTTGGTCAGATTCAAAAGTAAAGAAAAGGAGAAGAACCCAAAGTAATTTCCAACCAAGCTCCGTTTGCTCAGATCACTGCCGTATCAGCCAACCCACACCAAGGTAGCGTTAATGTTCATACTTTCCCAAGACTAATTAGGTTTAAATCGGGTAGAAAATATTGCGTGACTAAACAGCCCCGCATGCAACCCTATGTGAAGTTTAAGCAGAAGTGGCAGAAAAAGAGGAAAATAATTTTGATGAATGCATTTACACCTTCTTAGAATCTCCCTGAATTGTGTTTTACCTTCGCTATAAAAACGAAAACATTTAAATTTCTTTCAAATTACATTTTGACTTAATTACGGCCAATCCCTAATACCAGCAAACAAGCCATTTTGCCTGCTTTCCAGCACAAATAGCCACCAGCCTCATCATTTCATAAAGAGTTGTTTTTCTACATGATGTTCTCTATGTGCAGAATGTTAATAGCTACTATAGCTGAATATGAATAGGCTTTGTAGCTCCACTTGAGATATAGAAAAAATGGCCCAGACATTAAAAAAGATAAAAGGGAAAAGGGCAGTAATGAATTTAGAGGAAAATGAACATTAATGGTACTAGCATTACCTCATGTTCCACATAACAAATTATTGGAAATCTGTCAAGCACACCAAATTATCTACTCATCTGCTGTTGTGGGGCCCTTCGGAGCCATCCAAAACCAGCAAAAGCAAGACAATTTAAGCTAATTTTACTATTTATAACAATAGAACAGACCATTAAGATAAATTAATGTCATTATCAAGTTTCTATGAAAATGACAAATACCGCTATTTCAAGCAGCTTTAGAAGCTGTTGACTATAATGAAATCTGCTGTACAGGTACTAAAAAGAAACACTCCAAGTAATTATTTTCTAGTAGCTTGTTTGTTTCCTTCACATTCATTTACTTTCACCACAATTAGTTCTGTACACAATATATGGTAACTAAACAGTCAACACTACGCAGCATTAGGACTAATTGGGCAATTAGGATGCAGTTTTCAGCCTTTTAGGTCCTAAAGAGAGCCAGGAGTAAACATTTTAGAGGCAACAAGAGCGGCTCTGCCTCGAGTTTTGTTGTTGGAGTTTAAAGGAATACCATGCCAGGGATAAATAAAGGCAAGGAGAAGGCTCTACCTGCAGCCCAGGGAGGGCTCTGACAGAAGTAACAGAGCAGTAGAGGGATCCTGGGGACATCCTGAGGGATGTGGGGCTCTTGGAGATGGGTCCAGAGGAGGGCCACTAAGATGATCAGAGGGTTGGAGCACCTCTCCTGTGAGGAAAGGTTGAAAGAACTCGGCTTGTTTAGCTTAGAGAAGGCTCTGGGGAGACCTCATTGTGGCCTTCCAGCACTTGAGTGTGTGTAAACAGGAGAGGGAATGGCCCTTTACAAGGGTGGATAGTGATAGGACAAGGGGGAATGGTTTTAAACTGAGACAGGGGAGGTTTAGGTCAGATGTGAGGAGGAAGTTTTACACACAGAGGGTGGTGACGCACTGGAACAGGTTGCCCAAGGAGGCTGTGGATGCCCCATCCCTGGAGGCATTCAAGGCCAGGCTGGATGTGGCTCTGGGCAGCCTGGTCTGGTGGGTGGTGACCCTGCACATAGCAGGGCAGTTGAAACTGGATGATCTTTGAGATCCTTTTCAACCCAGGCCATTCTGTGATTCTGTGATACATCTTCCTCTTGGACAGTGGCATCCTGCCCAGCCCTCCTTCAAGCTGTGTGACTCAGTGCCAGCAAAGGCACACTGCAGTGCTGAGCAGACACCATGTCAGAAGCCATCCCTTGGCCATTTCCCAAGGAGGGCAGGAGGAGGATCGGGTGCTCACTGCCATCCCCAGGTTCCCATTGACGTTCCCCTGATGGCACTGAGCACATCCCCATCTGCCAAGCTTTCATCCACTGCCAGCCATATAATGGCATAATTTGCATGCTCATACATCATTTCCACACCACTTCGGAGCCCCACACTGGGGCATCAACTGGGAGAGGCTGTGCATGGGGGCCTGATGGGGATCAATGCTGGACCTGGGGACAGGGCAAGCCCCACCTGCCTACTCTGGTACAGGACACAGCACATCCCTTTGGGCTCTCTCCTCGCCGGGACAGGCAGTAACAAGCATCAAACATGAACATCCCACATCCTACATCCCACCTCCAGCCCTGACCAGCCCCATCCCAGCCACCACAGCATGGTGGTATCGCAGGTGGCTGCCAATCAGTTCTGCACTAATGATGATGGAAGGCAATTATTCTCCAAAAGCATTATCACAACATTCATTGCATTTATGCTGTTTTATTAGTACTATCAGCCAGAGATTTTATGAAGCGGAGGTTTGCTTTTTCCTTCATTAGACATTCATGACAGAATATCAAATCTGACAAATCCATTTAGTAATTTATTACAGAATAAAGGTGAAATCCAGCTTTTGCTTACACACCTACAGTTTGCACTGGATATAACAGGAGCTGCATCATGTTTCCAGCAGTGTCCTTGGCTCAAGGGCCTGAGCACATTCATCGGCCCAGGAAGACCAAAGGGACAAAGACCTCTAAGGTCATCCAGTCCAACTTGTCAGCCCATCCCCACCATGCCCGCTAATCACATCTCTCAGTGCCACATCTCCACGTTCTTTAAACACCTCCAGGGATGGTGACTTCACCTCCTCCCTGGGCAGCCTGTACCAAATGGATGGAAGGAGCTGGGCAGTCTGCCTAGAACACTGAAGGTTTGTGACAGGGATCTGCAGCTGTTTTCATTTCCTCCTGCTGTGGACTGTGTGGGCATCGCTCCTGTCTCCCCTTCCCACATGATCTATCTGTCCCCTCCACTCCCAAGCTGTGCCCAGTGAGCCGGGTCCCAACCCCCACACCAGTGGGGTGCTCCTGGCTTGAGGGTTATGGGCAGGATGCTTACAACCACTGTTATTTACAGCCTGCTCCCAACAAACCACATTAAAGTAGGCAATTATTTGATCCAGAAATCTCCGGGGCAAGATAATAGAGGACAGACACCTCACCAAGGCTCAGAGGCAGGCGTGGGGCACCAGCTTAGCACAGCGATGTGCCATCTGTGTGCCTTGGCTCACAGGGAGAGCAGAAGCATCGCCTTCATTTGGTCCAGAGTGAGGAGAGGAAAGGTACAAATGCACAGATACACACAAACAGCTGACACAGAGAGCTGCTAAGCAACGCTGGCTCTGTCCTGTGCATTAGCTGAAGAGCCAAGGGAAAGGTGTTAATGCAAACGCATTAGGATGCCTCTGTGATGTCTGAGCCTGAGCATTCACTGCTCATGGCTGCCCTCCTGCATGTGGGGCATTACCCAGTGAGTGCAGGGCAGGGTGTGCTCATTTACTTTTTTCTTTACAATAAGGGTGCCCCGGAGACACTCAAGGTCATGGACGGGGCTCTGAGCACCTCACAGAGCTGTAGGTGTCCCTGATCATTGCAGGGGATTGAACTAGGTAGCCTTGAAGTGCTCCTTCCAACTCAAATGCTTCTGTGGCTCCGCTGTTTGGAGGAGTCTGGTAGGGCACAGTGGACAGGGACAACACAGATCCTGGTTCTCACACTATCAACACTCCAGGTACATTTATATCGTGTGCATTTCTCCATTGCCAGTAATCAGACCGTCAATCTGCATTTCCTCCCAACCCCACCTCCAGAGCTTTTCTTCTGCTCCCTTCTGCCAGCTCTCATTTGTGCAACATATGGTGACCAGGACTGCTGTGCTCAGAGGAAAGATCGCCCACCTCTGTGCAAAGTCATTTTTCAGCTGTAGCAGCTCTCTGGCTCCTCGCAGCACAAAGCAGTGGTGCCAGCACAGCACAGGTGGCAGCATGGTGGGTGGGAAGGGAAGGGCAGGGCAAGGAGAGGGACGGTGACTGGTGGAGAGCTGCCTCCCAATGCGGCTGGGTGCGGAGCAGAATGCATCCCCTCACTCCTGCAGCAATGCTCCTTCACCTGCCCAGTGCTGCAACGTGTTTTGGCTCCACGCTACAATCGGGTCATGGCACTTGGTTTCACCTCTAAAGCACCTGCAAAGTATTTATTTTTAGAGCAGATCAGATTTTCAGTAGCGATTTGCAGCACAGATATGGTACCTGTGTATTTCAGTGAGCACCATGCACCAGCATGTGCTGGAAGAGGGGGAACACAGCTCCTGAGGCTGTGTGAGACGGGAACCCACTCATCCAGGTGTCTGTGTGAACCAGGGAGCAGCACAACAAAACCATAACACCGCCCTATTCCTACTTCTAAGCTTAATTAGTGCCACTCCTGTTGAGCTTCTAACGATGTAAGATGACTTCTTCGAGGATTTAGGTTACTTTTGGTACCAGTGAGCAGTGCACATGCATTGCTCTGCAATGAAGCCCAAGGAGATAACAATGGCATTCAAACACTTATGTGATGTGGCAAACCTTTGCGTTCAAGTAAATTAAGCTCTATAAATTATATATATATATATATATATATACATATACAAATAAGATTCTAAAAGAGATCTGGTTACCTGAGGAAGAACACAGCTCTGTTATTTCCATCTCCCAGCACCAGCCCTTGACCAGACAGCAGGATGGGCTGAGCACAGCCTGGCTCAGGGCTTTGCGCCAAGAGAGCACAGAGAGCCACATTGCTGTGCCCTGTCTGCTCACATTGCTGTGCCCTGTCTGCTCACATTGCTGTGCCCTTCTAGATAACACATTGATCACCTCCTGCCGCCCGGTGCACCAGGGTGATCAGTGCCCCCCCGAAACCTGCTCCTCCTGGGAGGATGCTGAGCTCTCCAGGCAGTGCAGCTCCAGGCTCACCTTTCCCGCTGGCCTGAAGGACACAGGCAGGTCATGACTAAATCATGAAATGGCAGCTAGAATTAAGCAGCGATTCACCTTTTTTTTTTTTACAGCCCATTAATAGTGAACCTTCTCTAATTGCAATAATTTGTGGTCATAAATGACTATTAATAATACTGGGCTTGTCTGGGACAGAGATAATTTGCTATCCCAAATGAGGGATGTGAAGTGATTTTGTACTCGGGTGCTGCTCAAAGTCACAGTTTTGGATTGCAGACAGGGGCCATCACAGAGGGTTACACCAACTGGGCTAGAGCTTGGCTGGGACATTTACAGCAGAACACAAGAAGTGGAGTATGTGAGGCTGCAGCAGCTGTGGGTGGAGGTCTGGAACTTCACATGATGCATGATTTACAACGTAAAAGATTTTACTGGGATGGGAACTGCCTGGGAGAGATATAAAAGCGGTACTATGAACAAACAGAGGCACTTGGGCTGTTTGCCACCCAGCCAATTGTTCTCACTGAACACAGGCACAACTTTCCCTTTTTGGTTTGCTGAAAACCAAAACCAGACCCCGTTTGTAAATCAAAAGTTATTTTCAGACTGGCAAGCCCTGTGCTAATACATACAGCCCTCCTACATGCTTACAAACATAGGACTGTAGAAAAAACGGGTATCATAAGGGACCTCTGAAGCACAAGTTCACCTAATCCAAAGCTCTACTTGAACCAGAAGCAATAGGATTGGGTTTCTCCAGCCAGGGGCTGAAGCACTTCAAGGACTGAGGTTCCCCAGCCCTTGGCTGCCTGGACAACACCCCTGCTCCGTCAGTGCTTTTCACCCAAGGGGTTGCCTCACGTTCTTCATCTCACCTTTGCTTGCATCTTATTTGCAGGTTTTGATATGTCTATGATGAGGTGAATAGGACCTCGAAAGCACTTTTCCTTCCATGGATAAGGAGCTTTGTGCCATCACTTCTTCAGGTTTCCAAAAATCCCTTGTTCTGGGCCCTCCAAATGGAAGAAATAAAGCAGTCATAAAAAATCCTCCTTTGAGGACTAATAACTAACCCAGAGTGGTTAAAAGACACGAAAGGAAGGACGGGAAAGATGAGGCATTTTTTCCCAGTGATGGAGATGACCACCGGGGTGCTGTGCTGGCTAACATTTTCATAAGTGATTTGGACAGGGGGTGAATGGTGAAGGGAAAAAAGTTTGCTGAAGTTGCAAAATTGTCAGGGAGTAACAACGACAACCGGCTCTGAAGGGCTACAGAAGGATTTCAGGCTGCAGAGTATCTTCGACAGTGAAATGGAAGCTGAAATTCAGCATTGGTAAATGCTAAGTAATGTGCATGGGGGAAGCAATCGTAACAGTGCATGCTCAGCAATGGGCTCTAAATTAGCTATTATCACTAGGGAAGAGATCTTTGAATAGCTCTCTGAAATACCAGCTCATTACTCCGTGGTGGTCAAGAAGGTAAATAGAATGTCAGGAGTTATTAGGAAAAAAACAGAGAGCGAAACAGAAAACATCATTATGCTGTAGTGGAGATGCACTCAAACCCTGAATCCTCTACACAGTTCTGGTCTCCGTTCTTAAAAGCATGGGCTAGAACTCACAAACAATGAGAGAAGGACAGAAATAACTGGGAAGGACATTAATGGAATGGCTTGTTGGGTGAAGTGACTGCCAAAATGAGGCCAATGAGGTTTGCAGAAAGAATGCCTGAGGGGGAACAAGACGGCGATCTGTTAAATTATGAATAGCGTTTAGCAAACAACAACAAAGAATGGTTATCTGCTGTTTCTCAAGGAAGCGGGCATAAGTTTTAAAAGAAACTAAAAGAGAGCTTGTTTACTTAAACCTTAGAGAACATTATTAGAAGGTGTGAGATGTAAAGGCACAGGTGAGTCGTAACAGGGATTAAATACCAATTGCATACAAAGTCAGGATGAAAATAAGAATGTCAACGCAACCTCCAGCTTCAGGTTGCACTGGAAATACAGAAATGTTTCTGATAGAAACAGTGGAAAATTGCGTTTAATCACGGCATACAAACAGGAATGGATGTATAAATACAAACATGCACGCAAACACAACAATTCCTACAGCACAAAGACCAACGAAGAGTGGCTGTACCTGCTCCATTCATAGCAGGTGCATCTCTAAGAACCCATCAGCAGTCAGTGCCAGGTGCCAGTGTCTCTCAGGGCTGTCCCAAGGCCCACACACACACCATTACTTGTCACAGCTGTCAAGTTTGTTCTCTGCCTTCAGGTCCTGGCTGGAGCTGATGGTTCCCACACAGTCAGTATCTGGTGGTGGCAGCTGGCTTGAGCTTTCGGGAAGTGCATGTGCACATCAACACCTCTGCTCAAAGAGCAGCACCTGTGTGTGAATGAGAACGGTGTGGTAAAAAAGCAATCTATGCTTCACATCACTGTCAGAAGGAAACTGAATTGCAAAATCCTCAAGTCTTTTGGGATCTCACGGGTAACAACACCTTTTTTCCCCATCCCAATCTATTAAGATTGGAAATCTAGCATGGGAAAAAAGGTTATTGATACCCTGTTTATGGAGGAGCCTGGGCCCTGCTGATGTTTTCTAGGTCTCTGCATCCTATATGAATGCTTTAAGTTTAACCATCATGTTATGATGTCTAACAACGAGAATAACGAACACTTCAGCTTTCTCCTTTCCAAGACTGCAAGACCCCAACAGTATCTGGAGCCAGTGGCACAGCATGGCACAGCACAGCCCTCCTCCAGCACAGCTGTGCTGCTCCAATCCTACATGCAAGGTAGGACTGGTACTTGCAACCCAGCGTTGTAATGTGCTGGAGAGGGTCAGGTGAGATATCATAGAAAAACAGAATGGCTTAGGTTGGAAGGGACATTACAGCCCTCCAAGTTCCAACCCCCTGCCATGGGCAGGGATATAAGCCACCAAATCAGGCTGCCCAGGGCCCCATCCAGCCTTGAGCATCTCCAGGGATGGGGCACCCACAACCTCTCTGGGCAGCCTGTGCCTATTTTTTCCCTTTTAGTTTAAAACCATTCTCCATTGTCCTACCACTATCAGTCTGTGTAAAATATTGGTATCCCTCCTGCTCATAAGCTCCCTGCAAGTACTGGAAGGCTTCTATCTGATCTCCCCAGAGCCTTCTCTTCTCCAAGCTAATTAAGTCCAGCTCCCTCAGCCTTTCTTCATAGGAGAAGTGCTCCACACCTCTGATCATCTTAGTGGCCCTCCTCTGGACCCCCAGGCTTGGACACTGTGCTCCAGATGGGGTCTCACAAGCACAGAATAGAGAGGGATAGTCCCCTCCCTCTCTCTGCAGACCACCCCTTTTTTGATGTAGCCCAGGATAAAGTTGGCCTTCTAAGCTGCAAGAGCACACTGCTGGTGCATATTCAACTTCTAATTCATGAGGAGCCCCAAGGCCTTCTTCACAGGGCTGCCCTCAATGAGTTCTTCTTCCAGACCATCTGGGATTGCCTTGACCCAAGTGGAACACCTTGCCCTTGGACTTGTTAAACCTCCTTAATGTGCTCACATGCCCACTTTTTGAGTGTGTTCAGGTACCGCTGCTTGGCATCCCTTCCTTCTACCATCTCAGCTGCACTACTCAGTGTAATTAGCAAGCTTGCTGAGGGTACACTCAATCACATTGTCTATGTCATTGATAAAGATGTTGAAAAGCACTAGTCTGGCTATGATCATCCAACCAATTCTTTATCCATCAAATAGTCCAGCCTTCAAATCCATATTCCTCCAATTTAGAGATAAAGATGTGGTGGGGGACCTTTCCAAAGGCCTTGCACAAGTCTAGGCAGATGACATCAGTTGTCCTTCCTTTGTCCACTAGAGCTGTCATTTCATCACAGAATGCCATCAGATTGGACAAGGACTATATTCCCTTGGTGGAACCATGATGGCTGTTAGATCCTCTCTTCATCCCTCATGTGTCTTAACATCTCTTCCAGGAGGATCTGTTCCATGATTTTCCCAGGCACAGACACGAGGCTCACTGCTTTGTAGTTCCTTTGCCTATCCTTTCTAAAAGGCTTATAGTCCTCAAACGGATATAAGGAAAAGGTTCTTCACCAGAGGGTGGTGGGCATGGAACAGGCTGCCCAGGGCGGTGGGCACAGCCCTGAGCTGCTGGAGTTTAGGGAGTGTTTGAACAATGCTAACAGACACAGGGTTTGATTTTTGGGTGATGCTGTGTGGAGCCAGGGTTGGACATGGTGAGCCTTGTGGGTCCCTTCCAACATGGGACATTCTGTGTTTCTATGCTCCTTAGCCTGAGTCACCAACAAAGTGAGGGTCCTATTGCTGTCATTCTCTGTTACAACACACAACAAACCTGTGTCCTGAAACACTTCACAGGACAAGAGTGGCTGAAGCTGCTCTAATGACACCACATGTTTGCTCCCGTCTCATGACTTTATGGACGGAACTGGGAGCAGCAAACAGAAGAGGACACCGCATTGTCAAGTTGTTGAGAAATGAATAATGCATCGGGAAGCAAACATAAGCATTATTCCTCTTCTAATCTGTATCATGAAGCATATTACAAATTAACCACTTTCCCCAGACACTTACTGTATTAAGTAGCTCTAGACTGAGCCCCTCTCAGGGTGGACCGTGCCATCTGCATTTAGAAAATTGCCTATACATTTATTAAAGTGAAATTCACCCATTAATTAATCCTGTCAGCATTTTCCCTGGAAACTCTCATTAGCACACTGAGCTAATTACTACAACGAGCGGCACTAACGGTGTGTGCATGTGTGGGCTAGGGAGGAAGGAAGGTTATTTTAGCATAATAAAAGATCTCCCATTCTTCCATTCAGACTGAAATCAAATTGAAACAGTCAGAATAACTTTGGACCAAGACAAACTTGTCATGTTATTTTCCTTCCGTATTGGATCCTTGATTTCCATACAAAAAACATATTCAAAAGAATCCTCAAGAGAATCAACTTCTGGTCATTCTACTCATGCACATGTTACATCAGTCTCACAACAGAGGGTCCTCTTTCTTCAGGTACTAAGCAGCACAGGGCATGTTTTATGAGAGAGAGTCCATGTTAGGTCATCGTGAATACCATCCCACCCCAATCAGACATGATTTTCTTTTACTAATTTTACCGTAGTACAAGCTTTGTAACCATAATTATCGAAAGCTCCAAGCAATACTACACACAGCTACTCAACAGTGAGCACATCTGCAGTCCCATTTCTTCAGCACTTTGCTGCATACATAACTTTTCTCTGGCCTTTTATCCCTTCAGACTGAGCAGGAGGATGGTCCCCATGCGGAGAGCAGCTCTACACACACGCCTCCAGAACCAGACCGTTAGTAATGCTGTGTAACCCCAAAGGCATTCTTTGTTTAATGAAGAACAGTAAAAATTGTTCCTTACTTAAAAGGACAAAAATACTTTTAATAAAATTAGGACCTGACCTCAAATAGAGAATGGGATTTTTTCAGCTTGCTAAGGTTTTTGCTCAGCTTTTTGATCATATCCTTCCTTGCCCTTTAATCCCAATAGAGTTCAGCTGTATTCCTCTAGTAACAAATGAATTCCGCTGTGGCTAAAATGATTGTATAAATAGGGATGCTAATGTACTCCCTTTAGCTGATTAGTCCCAACTATTAGAGACATTGAGTTCAGCTTGTATTTGTATTATAATTTCTATTAACTTCTGTCCCCAATCCCTATATGAAGGTTCTCCAGCACAGACATAACATGAAATAGTCTGAGGGTGTAAAGTAGTTCTGGTCTTAAGAAGGAAAGGAAGAAATGTTTAAAGAAAAGTTTCATTACTGCCATTCGCAGCAGATGGTTGCTTATTTAAATAATCAAGTTAAGTAAGATGCATTTAGGACTATCGTGTTTAATTTGGTTATTTAAATGAATAAACTGCCTGTAAGGCAGTGGTTTCTACAAATATAATCAGGTCACATTCAGCTCTGATTCATGTTTGCTGATTTTGATATGGTTAGATCCAGAATGAATTAGCTCATCATTTCTCTATATGGCTAAACTGTTTTGCTTACACGAGGGATGCCTTAGATCAGATGAGAATTAGCCTGATGCATCGATTGATATTATGTTAATGTGTAGCAGATTAACGTTCCTGCAAATTTGCATATAATGAACATGGCCCATAACCGTTTGTCCGAGTACACATCCCTACGTGCCTACCCCAGATAACAGGACCTTTCCGTATCAACAGGAGCCAAGAGGGGAGGAAAAGCAGCTCCTGTAATTCCTCCTTTATGCATTCAACAGAACTACCTCTGCCCGCGGAGTTATCAAGTAGTTATTGGGATGGCAGTGATTATGCAAATGACATGCAATTTTAGCGACTGAACTAACACTACTGAGGACTTGCTCAGTGGAAAGGAGGCATCTCCAACCCACGTAAGATGCAAGAAAGGTAAGGGCTTATATGGTAAATAAATGGTGATGTTCTGCCCTTTCTCTTGGCAAACCTGGGGAGTGTTTATCACTTAGAGCTTGTCCATTTTTTTCCCCGCTTAAACAGCTCAATGGAAGAACTCCCATTTAAAACTGAACTGCTTTGCATTGTTGCTGAAAGGATGTCTTCTGTCTGCAGGATACTCTGCACATCTTGCCTCAGTGAGCTCTGCATACAAACAAAGCCTGTTTCAAGCAGGACGTGCCAGCCTGAACACTCATTGGGATCCTCTTCCGGGCTCAGCTCACCTGCTGATAAACACAGCTTATCAGAACCAGTCATTTGTGCACTTTGTGAAATGCATTGTGACCAGAAAACCCAGCCTGGAGAGGGTAATGAAGGTACAAAGCACGTTGGGGCACTTCCATGTAGACGTAAGTCTGTAATTTGACAAACTCATTTTAAAAAGCCAAGGAAAACATCAGTAGCTTTGCTCACTGTGCAAAAACTTCTCAACTGCCAATGAAAAGCTGGTAACTGAATTTCATTGAAAATATCCAGATTTGCAATATTTACATGTTTTTCCATCTGTCCTGTAGTAAGTTGATAAATAATGGGGGAAAACTGCATGGGAATGTGGAAAACCAAGTTCCAGAGTGATGTGAAGTGGATGCAGTGAAAACCTGGGCCTGCCACTCCATCCTCTTGAGCTTGGATCCCACCTCAAAGCCTTTGGCTTCAATGTTATGCAACAGTTTTCTGAAAACTCCATTTTCATAGAATCATAGAATGGGTTGGGTTGGAAGGAACCTTTAAGGTCACCTAATTCCAACCCCCTGCTATAGGCAGGGAGACCTCCCCTCTTGACCAGGTTGCTCACAGCCTCATCCAGCCTGGCCTTGAATGCTTCCAGGGAGGAAGCATCCACAACCTCTCTGGGCAACCAGAACTGGACACAGTACTCCAGGTGGGGTCTCACAAGAGCAGAACAGAGGGGCAGAATCTCCTCCCTTGACCTGCTGGTCATGTTTCTCTTGATGCATCCCAGGAAACAATTGGCCTTTTAGGTTGCGTGTACACACTGCTGGGTCATGCTGAGTCTTTCATCAACCAGCATCCCCAAATCCTTCTCCTCAGAGATGCTCTCAAGCCATTCTCCACTCAATCTGTATCTGTGCTTGGTACAGCCTCAGCCCAAGTGCAGGATTGTCATGGTTTTGCAATGTTGTAATTTTGCTATCAGTATTCCACATCATAACATCATGTTAAGCATAGATAATTTTGACGAATCTGCTGCTCACAGAAAGAAGACTACATGTCCCAGGGAGCACCACGGTCAGTCATATGACCAGGACTATATAATCTCACTTCAGTGCTGGACTCGCTCTCTTGGATCCTGCCAGCCAGGGGGAGAGCCGTGTGGGAGCGTTCCAGCCGTTTCGCCTAGAGTTACAGTAGGCCTCTCGGTTTCGGGACTCACTCTCTCTTATTTCACTTGATTCATTAGCCTTAATTCCAATTATATTGCATTATATTGTGTTATTCTGTATTCCAATATAGCATTTAGTAAAATAGTGTGCCTCCTTAGATCGCTGCCGCTGTATTTATTTTCTCTTTCCCTGTTTTCTTTTCCTTTTGGGATAGCGACCCTGCAGGCCGTCTATAGCCCTGTCATGGGTGCCGGTAGATTTTAGGGTAACCTATGACAAGGATCTTGAACTTGGCCTTGTTGAGTTTCATGAGGTTGGCATGGGCCTAACTCTCAGGCCTCTCTGGATGGCATCCCTTCCCTCCGGCATGTCAACTGCACCACTCGGCTTGGTGTCATCATTAAAATGAAAATGCTCCTAAGAGTCTATAGTTAATACATATAAAAATAATGGAAGGAAACATACATACTTATTAGACACTTGTTATATTTACTCCATAAAAATCACTTTGCTTGACTTCTGGCTGCTTTTAGACATAATTAGAAGAAGCTACTTACCTTTTAGAACGTCACTTAATTATACTGCACACTAACAAAGAATGGTTGTTTCTCGTTACCCACACAAGAAACTGTAGAAGTAAATGTTAATGTTATAACACAACATTCCTCTTCAAACCTTACAAAAGCAGGGTAAGCTAGTGGAAAAAATAACCACTAAATAAAGCATCAGCTGGACTAAGTTTGGGCCTACTTTTATTTTTATCCCCCTTTTTTGGCCTTTTAATAAAATATACAGTAATTTTTCCATTTTGTTTTCACACAGACACGAAACAGCTGGCAATAACTTATCCTTTTCAGTAGCATGCTGAAACATACTGCTTCAGATGAATGAGTATGAGATTGGGGTGTTACCAACAGTATTCCATCTCTGTTGCTCCATGTCCTTGACAAATGAGAAGCTTCAGCTCCTCTGGTCATGCACGCTCCCTACCTTGGTAGGATCAGGCTCAAAAGCAGCGGGTTAGTAAATCAGGATTTTTAAAGTTCATTTTCTCATTAGAGCATTTCGCAGAACTCTTTCTGTTTGACAGAATTACATAGAATTAATGCATCTCAGACTGTACAGTATGAATAAACTCTCTTTGATCTCTTCAATACTATATACGCCTGTGAGTTAACAGATCATAGTGGATATGGGAATAATTCAATTCATTTCTGAGTAGAATTCTATGTGTTCATGCAGATCTGGTTTCTGAATTTCCCATCCAAACCATTACCTCCTGCTCTCTTTATAGAAACAACTATGATTCATTTCTTCTAGCTCTAGCATCTGTGTTTAATTTATGTAAATAACCCGTGGTCTTGTGCTGTGTAAATACCACTGATATGAATCCAAATACATACAGAAACTACTGAGGATGTAAAGATGTCTCAACACAATTAAACTGTTTTAAAATCACTAACAAATAAATTCTCAGACTGCCACTCAAATATAGAATAGTTCTTTGAATTTCAAATGCACTGAGCTTGTAGAATTGCAATTGATTCTAAGAAAAGGTATACACAAAGGTCCCATCTCAGCCCTGCTTTGGCAGGGATTTGGAACTTGGTGATCCTTGAGATCCCTTCCAACCCAAGCAATTCTATGACTGTATAATTCAGTGATTCTTTGTCCTGGTAGAGGAGCATCTACACTTGTGGCTGGCCTTAGAGCACATACACAGTTTTGCAGAGACAATGGACAGAGCTAGTAATCCTCAATGTTATGGATATATGATGGAGTAGATTTCATGGGTATCGAATAATTATTTCAGGAGGATAATAATTCAAAAAAGCATAAAATACTATAAATAATAATTTCCTAACAATCTAGGTATCACAACTGGTACTTTCCCACGTTAAAGACACTACACAAAAAGCAAGCAATAGATCAGTAGGCAACAGCTCTCAATCTTTTCAAGTATTTTACTTTATTAAGACTGCCAGCTCTGAGATAACAGGAGGGCCCTGGCTAAGTATTTCTTTCCTGTTCATTAAGACTATAGCAGCATGTGAGAGCACAGCTCCCTGGCAGTAGGCATGGCCCAAACGTAGAATTAGGGATGCTGCAACAAAGAGGTTCTGTCTAAGTGGGTAAAAAGAAGAGAGCAGCATGGAGATGAAATGATTTATCTGAATTCACAGGGTACAGCAGCAGAACTGCAACCATAATTCACATCTCCTCCCTCCCAAGCCAAGAATCACCCAGCCTACTTAAATACGAGGTGAAGGATGTCAGTGAAAATGAGGCCGTATGGATCAGGGCTCTTTGGGTCATGCTAACTCTTCTTCCACACTCAGTGAATTGTAATGAACAAATAACCTTGCTCTGGAGGGTCTGCAGTTTCCATCCATGTATCTTACTCTGTGGCTCTTCTCCCCGGGTTCCCCCTCAGACCATGCTGTTTGATGCCTGCCGCCTTTGTGCAACTTTGGAATTATAGCTTTACAGCCCATAAGAGCAGCCCAGAAGGAAACAAATGGCAATTTTACATTTTTTAGAAAGATGTTCTTACTCTACTCACAGCTGAGTTTTGGATGCAGCTTGTGAGCAGAACAGTAAGTGAGAGTTCCAGTCATGTATTGCCAGGATAGTTTGTCTGGGTTGCTGAGAGCCATAACTTCTCTTCTTTGGTTGCTTGGTTTTTCCCTATTCCTTTTCTGGTCAAGTATCTATTCATAGGTCTGTACCACGTGCCTCTGAACTCCTGCTTTGGGACCAGAAGCCACCAAGAGGTGTCATGCCAGGGCGAATAGACTGACAACCATTCGATGACTCTGGGAAGTTGTGTGGGATAACAGGGCAACCCATACACATATCGCCTGGTCAACTGGATGAAATCTCCTGCCAGATCAAGACGTTAATTTGAGTGTCTTCCCTTTGTTTAATTACCAATTATTGCAATTTCTTTTTTTAGAGATGTGTATTGACAACTATTATAAACATACTGAAGCTTTGGGCGGGCTGCCATCTCTTCACCGAACTGGGCAGAAGCATCCAAGAGATGAAAGCTCTACTAAGCAAACCTGTAGTAAGACAGATCGATAGGCAGGCACAATGATCCCATAAGCTTTTTAATGTGTTTGTCTAAAGGGGGGAAAAAAAAGATATATAAGACAAGCGCACAGTTTGCAACTACGAATTCTCCTTAGAGTTAATTAAATGGTTTTCAAGTCTCACTTCTTTACTTTGTACCAGGATAAAACAATAGTAAAACACAGTTATCTTCCAAGTTCATTTTAAAGACCAATGGGCAGAAGAGAAGCTGTTGGGCAGAAACATGAAGAAAACCTTCCTGAATGTATTCTTTGTTTTTATTTTTCTTGAGTGGTTTTCGGAGAGATTCAAACTTTCCTCCCCTTTGCATCCCAAGAAGCTGAATGAAGGCCTTCCAGCAGAGCCACCTACCAAGTGCATTTCGTAGCTTACGCTCGTTTACTAAACCAGGAGGAAAGAAACAACCAACCAAAGAACAAGCACGATGTGCTCCACTCTAACAAATCCTGATTATCAAGGCTGTTGTAAGGCGCGTTTCACTTTGATCATCTTTAGATTTCTTATTAAAGAGATAAATAAATTACCTTGGGAAAAAAAAAACAAACATACGTACAAAATCAGTCCGATTGTAATGCGTTCCATAAAGCACTGCTATTGGCAACAAACGCTGAAGGTAAAAAGCGAGCCAACAAAACAGCTCCTCTGTCCATAACATGCCTTTTTTTTAACATTTACAAATTATTTTTGACTTAGCCATGCGGGAAGCCTACTTTCAACCCTCAATTTGAAAATCATGGAGGCTTTATAAAGTCTTCCACCTGCATCTCTTTTTTGCATCACAGTTCTTTATCCTCTAAAGGATGAAAACCCCGGCGTATAAAAACTTTGTTAAGCTGTCACTATCAATAGAGTAAAAAAAATATAATGGTTGACAAAGAAGAAACAAATTGCATCTTCGAATAAGTTTCCTTCATGCTCTTGTTAAAAGCTATAACCTCTGATGTTAACTAAATTTAACCCATTCTGACCCTGGTGCTGGCCCTTAACCTCTTCTTTATTCTGCTTCCTGTGGTTGCTGAAGAAAACTGGCCCAGCGCTTGGAAAAGCACTCTCTGTTGCACACAAAGAGGCAGCCTCGCTGCTAGGCTGTCAGGAGGGATAGAATAGACGGGGAGGTCAGCACCTGTGCTGAGAAGCAGGTGACAGGGAACTGCTTGGACCATTCTAGGGCAAGTTGTAATAGTTTCTACCCTTTAAATATCGCACTGTAGTTTCGGGTATTCAAGGCAGCGAAGTTCACGTTTTCTTTGTGAATGCAGACTTTAAACAAATTAATCTATTGCTGTTCAACTGACTGTAAAATTAGTAGATTTACTGTTGCAAAAAAAAAAAAAAAAAAAAAAAAAAAAAAAAAAGGAAAAAAAAGAAAAGAGAAAAAAAAAAGGGGGGGGGGAGAGCTTTCACTTCCACTTTAATAAGGTCACGGATGTGTCCTAGGCTGCCAACAAAAGCAGCTTTTAAAATCTTCGCAGCTGAACCCAGCAACTTGCAAAGGCTGCTGAACAATGTCTTAGATGTACAGTGGAAACTCCTCTCCCTACAGTCAAGACGTAAAACCGGGCATTTAAAAAACTTACCGCACTGGGAAGTTTTAACTTTAATTGTGCCTCGCCACGGGGACCTACGGGCTGGCTTTATGATTACCATTTTAATAAATACAGCCAGCCTCGCCTTTCAGGGAGCAAAATCAGTTCCTTGCCTGGATTCTTTAAATCAGGCCAAGCAATTAAAGGACAGCATGCATCTTCAAAAGAGTTGTTTTAATTCACAGAACAGAGGCACACTCTTGGAACCAAACAAAACTGTGGCTCTTTGGCTATTACATTCTGTGCAGGGCTCTGCTAGCAGTATCTGTTCTTACCAGCCAACAGAATTTCTGGGTTTGCTTTTATTTTTTTGCTGCCTTGTTAGAATAAAAATAGAGGAGTGTGTGTATTAAGCAGCTTTCAAAAGCTGGGGATGTAAAGAGAGTAAGTAAGCCACTGCAGAACCAGGAACATGGACCTGCAGCTCACCCAGAATATCTGTGTCCTTTAAGTATGCATTAACTCCAGTGTGTTTTGCAGCATGTGGCAATGCTCAGCTCAACACAAGGGAGTTTTTATCTGAGTTATGTGATAAAGTCTTCACAGAATCATAGAATGGCCTGAGTTGAAAAGGACCACAAAGATCATCCAGTTTCACATCTCCTGCTATGTGCAGGGTCACCACCCACCAGACCAGGCAGCCCAGAGCCACATCCAGCCTGGCCTTGAATGCCTCCAGGGATGGGGCATCCACAGCCTCCTTGGGCAACCTGTTCCAGTGCGTCACCACCCTCTGTGTGAAAAACTTCCTCCTAATATCTAACCTAAACCTCCCCTGTCTCAGTTTAAAACCATTCCCCCATTGTAAACAGCCATTCTCCCTCCTGTTTATACACTCCCTTCAAGTACTGAAAGGCCACAATGAGGTCTCCCTGCAGCCTTCTCTTCCCCAAGCTAAACAAGCCCAGTTCCTTCAACCTTTCCTCATAGGAGAGGTGCTCCAGCCCTCTGATCATCTTAGTGGCCCTCCTCTGCACCCAGTCCAACTGCTCTGCGTCTTTCTTCTACCAGGACCCCAGCACTGGATGCAGCACTGCAGATGAGGCCTCACAAGAGCTGAGTAGAGGAGACAATCACCTCCCTCTCCCTGCTTGCCACCCCCTTTTTAATGCAGCCCAGGACATAGTTGGCCTTCCAGGCTGCAAGGCTCATGTCCAGCTTCTCGTCAACCAGTAAAGGCCTTTGGCCAAGGTCTTAGGTCTTTGGCCAAGAGCTCCAGGCATTGCATTAGCCCACCAGTATCAATAACAAATCCCTGAGGATCTTGTTTGGCACTTGAAACATTTTTCACTGCTTGTTGGGAATCAGAGCCCCAGTCCAGGAGTAAAGCTTTCCTATGCAACAAACAGCAGGGAACCTGCTTTAGCAGGGGGTCACACTAGGTGTTCTCCCGAGCTCCCATCCAACCCCTACGGCTCTGTGACTCGGAGGACAAGCAACACCCTGCTGCCACCCCTGCTCCTTTTAAAT
Organism: Excalfactoria chinensis; assembly: GCF_039878825.1. Taxonomy (NCBI): domain Eukaryota; kingdom Metazoa; phylum Chordata; class Aves; order Galliformes; family Phasianidae; genus Excalfactoria; species Excalfactoria chinensis. The sequence goes on from NC_092825.1 coordinate 165,055,824, forward strand.
GCTCTGGATTATCTACGCGTTGTTGCACGGACTGGCAGAACAGGCCTTGATTTGGCACGAAAGAAAACACATTGATTTGCTAAACCAGCTTGCGAAACTAAACGCCCTCTGCGTTGGAACAGCCCAGAGCACAGCGCGGGCACCGCCGATACCAACACGACCGGCTGCGTGCGCAGCCCTCACAGCGCAGGGAGGGGGAGAAGGAGGAAGAGGAAGGGGAGGGGGAGGAAGAGGAAGGGAGGCCGAGCCCCACCTTCCCGGCGGGCCGGGGCAGGTAAGGGCGGCCCGCGGGGCGCTGCGGGAAGCTGGAGGTTGTGTTCCCCTGGAGCCGGGTTCCGCTGAAATAAATGCAACTTTGGTGCTTTGTGAGGAACCGCCGCGACACCGGAGCGCGGCCTGCCGGCCCGCACAGCCGTGTTTGCGGCGGGGGTGGCAGCGGCCTAACAGTGCCTGAAGGGGCTTGAGGTGACAGCACAGGAGGGAACGGCTTTAGGCTGAAGGAAGGGAGGTTTAGGTCAGGTTTCGGGGGAAATCTTTTCGCTCTGAGCGCGGTGAGGCTGTGGGTGCCCCATCCCTGGTGTGCTCAAGGCCCTGGGCAGCCTGAGCTGCTGTGGGGCAGCCCTGCCATGGCAGGGACTGGGTGGGCTGTACGGTCACACAGCATCAGCTGAGTTGGAAGAGTCTTTTAGAAGTCATTTGCTCCAGCCCCCTGCCGTGAACAGGGACACTGCATCTAGATCAGGTTGCCCACAGCCTCATCCAACATGACCTTGAGTGTCTCCAGGGATGGGGCATCCATCCCCTCTCTGGGCAACCTGTGCAAGTGCCTCACTACCCTTATGGTAAATAACTTTATATCCAATCTAGATCTCTCTTTTTTTCATTTGAAACCATTCCCCCTTGTCCTATCACAACACACCCTGCTAAAGAGTCTGTCCCCTTATTTCTTACAGCCCCTCTTAGATACTGAAAGGCTGCTCTCAGGTCTCCCCAGAGCCTTCTCCAGGTTGAACAGCCTCAACTCTCTCAGCCTGTCCTCATAGGGAGCTGTTCCATCCTTTGGATCATTTTTGTGGCCCTCCTCTGGATGCACTCACAACAGCTCCATGTCTCTCCTGCACTGAGGACTCCACATCTGGATGCAGTACTCAAGGTGAGGCCTCACCAGCACAGTGTAGATGGTCAGGATCACTTCCTCACCTTGCTGGCCACGCTGTTTTGGATGCAGCACAGGATACAGTTGGCTTTCTGGGCTACAAGGGCACATTGCTGCTAGTGTCCAGCTTCCCATCCACCAGTACCCTCAAACCCTTTTTGTCACGGTTGTGCTCCATTCTTACATCCCCCAACTTGTACTGATAGGAATTGCCACCGTCCAGGTACAAAACATGTTGCACTTGGATTTATTTGAACCTCGGGAGATTCTCCTGAGCCCAGTGCTTGAGGTGTCTCTGCATGACATCCCATCCCTCAATGTGTTGACCACACTGCACAGCTTGTTGTCATCTGCAAACTTAAACTGAGGGTGCACTCTGTATACTGATGTACCTGTATGCCTACCAGAAACTGCACTTCCCAAACAACTGTCCAGCTCCTGTTGGTTGCTCATTTTGTAGAGTAACGCTGCATCTTTTCCAAAGAGCGGTTTTAAGGACTGGGGTTTATTGAACCAGAATTGGGTCTTTCTGATGATGCCAACTAGGAGAATCTGACAGCTGGGGGTAACTTGTTTGTTTTTTATTCTTCCTGTTCCTCAGAATGACTTCCTTTTGTGGGCTGAAACTTTTATGTCGAACAACCAGGAATGAGGCTAGATATGCAAAAAGATTCTGTGGTACTCTCCTGTCATGGACAGCACAAAAGGGAGTTTTCCCTCCATTCTGGATGGCGTTACCCGATCCTACAAAGACAAACATGCTTGTATTTACTCAGCCATTTTGTACAGCTGAAAAATCTCACAAAGATCCAAAAAGGAAAGCAGCGTTTGGAAGCGTCGGGCGAAGAATTCCCTATCGGATTTTGCACGTAATCAACCAGGATGGAGAGAGCTTAGGAGAGATGCACAGAGCAGAGGCACTCAGACTGATGGACGAACATGACCTGAAACTGGTTCTGCTTCGAGAGAACGCAGAACCTCCTGTGTACAGACTGATGAGTGGGCAGCAGATTCATGAAGAGAAGCTGAAGCGCGCAGAGAAAGAAAAAGCAAGTTCGAAAACAGGTACGTGCATTGTTAACGTTACAACACCGAGCACTTTGAAAAATGCTGTATTAAAAGTGGTTTCAGCGGATTAAATCCTCTTACTCGCTTTTGTGTAAATCCTGCAACGTCACTGCAGTCCATGCTATTAGGGATTTGCACTGGTGAAAATAAAATGTTGGATTAGTTTAGTCTTCTCCAGGGAAGCCTACAGTTGCCTTCTCAGGATTTACTACTTCGGCATCTGCTGGCTTTTTTTTTCTAAAGCTATTTTTATTTAATACAGCTAGAGTCTGGTTCTGTAAGGCTCGATGAATTTCTCTTCTTCTACTAAGGCATAAATGATGGACACTTTACAGCTCTGTGTACCGTACACAAACTTGCCTCCAGTGAGTATGAACCATGGTTGTGAAACTTCCTAGCCTGCTGCTAGGAGGAAAAAGCCTGGAGCCCTTTCTTTTAGAGAGGAGGCAGGTTTTTCTTTTTTAAGCCAATCTGCCCCAGCAGTTTAACAAATTGAGTTTGGCGAGGGTATTTTAGAAGACAGCTGACCTTGTTCCTTGGCCTCAGGCTAAGGAAGGTATCTGCGCTTTGGGCAGAGTTCTCATTTTAAAGAGCACTACTGTGGTAGGGAGTTTTTCTGTTCCAGAGACTACAAAAAGATTATGCACGTGGTAACTAATGGAGAGAATCCTAATGGAGGAAGAGAGCATAACTGCACTGTAATCCCAGCTGGATATTTTACTTTACTGTGCAAGAAAACAGACTGGAGATGAATAGATTATTTTTAATTTATTTATTCAACTGCGTTATGTACAAAACGAAGGAGTTCCACACTAAGTCTCAAGTCCAGACCCAATGTTTGCCTGTTTATCTTTGTTAGACCTGTGTTGTAGGTGGTACGAACAGAACTGCAGTGAAAACAAAAAGACTTTAAGCACTCTGAACCTGAAGAGACTAACCCGCATGCTCTAAACATGCAGTCAGTCTCCCCTTTAGAACAGTGACAGATACCTGTTACCCCATCTAAGGTGAGAGTGGCAAGTGCTGACGCAGTGGGGCTGGGATATTCTGTGTATGAGAAAGCAGCATGGGGGAAAAGGAGTTAAGCAAAGCACTAGAGGCTGCTGAAACAGAGCAGATACTACAGGCTTCTCACATGCTTTGCTAACACTATCTTAGTTCTGTTTTAAACAGTGCTGGTTCAGAAGGAGTTATCCTTTTCTTCAGCTATTGCCAAGAATGACTTGGAGACCAAGACTAAACAGATAACACACTGGATTGAAAAGAAATACCACGTTAAATTGACTATCCGACAGGCAAAAGATAACAATACAGACATGGTAAGTGGGCAGTCCATTTCATGAAGTAGCTGTAGGTGTATTAACTTCTCCCATACCATTCTGTCTTCTGATTTTAATGCATCATTCGGTTTTGATGTGAATGTCTGTCCTGTGAAGTTAGCAGTCGCTTCATCTGTTCAAACACCACAGTCCCATAGAGGCAATTCAAGTACAAGGCTTTGTTAAGAACACAGGCAGAACAGGGGGACTTGACAGCAGAGTGCAGGCAGTTCCTGCTTCTTTGTAGCACCACCTTATTAAGGGGGCTGGTAAAACTGTCCCATCTGTACCTTAAGCCAGCTGAGATATTTTTGCAATAAGGCTTATTAATGAATGAATTAGTAATTTAGCCTAAATATTAGGAAATGGCTTAATCCTGATGACTTCCTAAACTTATTTAGCGAATAAAGAATAAATGGTTGGGGAAAGTCGAGCTGAAATGTTCAAACCAAAACTAGCAAAACAGCCTGAAATATTTTTCTAACCATTGTTGTGCATTTTATCCTGTCTTTTCCTCTTTTCAGTTCACGCTTTTTGATCAGATTTTGGAGACTGTGTCTGACAAAGCCACTTATCTTTCCAAGCCAAAAGCTATTAAGGAAGGAGTGAGTACCTGCATCCTGAGACGCATGTCTGACAAAGAGTTGAAAGCGTATCAGAAGATGGAAAAACAGAAAAACAGCACGGTAAAGAAAGATGAAAATGAAAAGCCAGAGTCAAGTGAGTTGCACTAATGACTTTATGAGGAGGTATAAACAATATTATTACAAAAAGGACTATAAAATAAAGGTTTCTTGCTGGGCTTTGCACTGGTCATTCCATGAAGAAAAGTTGCAGTTAACTTTTACTGCAGAGTCAGAATTTCAGCAGTTGGTGCTCCGTTTTCCACGGGCTGATCTGGTGTCTTGCATTCTGCCACAACTTCATCTTTTCCTGGCTGTGCTTTAGGGGGAATGTACCCACTCAGACGAGAGGCTAAGCTCCTCTTAGGACGAGAACGCTTTGCCTGGCGGAAATAAGATCAGCATTAGCAACTTCACGTGTGTACAGAATAACAACAGAGGTGGAGGCAAAAGATAGTGAAAAGGCCAGCATGTTATTTACAAGACCTTCAGATAACAAAAATCTCCCAAATTAAGTAGATAGCTGGCTTGCTTTTCTACTTCTCCACATTCTAAAACACTTAATGCTCAGCCTCTCAATTGTATTCGGTCACCTCACAGAGGAGGGCTTTAAGAGTCTGACTTACTTTTAGCTTTTTCTTTTCAGGATCATGGTGAACTGCATGCCTTGCTAGGCTCTGCTACAGTTACAAAGAAGAAAAAAACAACATGTTATTTCAGATTCTGCAGTTCAGGTTAGGACAGTGTGAAAATACATACCTTCATTGCAAATACTTTTCCACAGCCTGGATGGTCACAAGAGAATGGTTTCAGCTCCTCGTGAAAAGAGAGGATATGGCTTTGAAGGTTAAACAGAGTTGTGTAAGTTCTGTCACATCCTTCTCTTGGGCATCGGCAGACTTCCCTCTCCACAGCGTGTGTTTTTTTATGCTGCTTGAGGTAATCTTTGCGTTTAAAAGTTTTAGAACACTCTGTACAAACAATTGGCTCTGAGCCAGGGAAGGAAAGAGAGGCAGAGTATAAGTTAACAGCTTCTCGCAAGAGCTCAGAATTAAACCTTAGCAATGCTCTAGAAGACTGCACAAACTCACATGAAAGGTAGGGAACTCAGAGACTAGAAAAGAATGTGAATTATCCAGATTTAAAATCCTACATTATGCAATTATTCATTAACTGAATCACAAGTCAAAGTTAGTATACTAACATTTTCGTCAATCAAAGGTCTAGCCAGAGTGACAACTATTTTGCCATTAAGTGCTAGTAAACACTTGGTCTAGGCACAGTGACAAGAAAGTGAGTTCAGCAAGGCCTACCCTTCACATATGCATTTTGTTTCTTGTTGCTTGCTAATGCATATGAAGTTTACCTGTATGGCTTTCTTTATTATGTTTCAGAAGCTCAGTCCAAGTTTTTCCAATATATGAGCAGTTTTCTTTCTTGCATGCGTATCCTGTTAGAGACAACAGATGGTTACAGTCACAAACACTCTGGCAGACAGTCTAGTTTTACAAGGGTGAGCTCCATTTTCAGTGTTTGAAAATTAGAGGTAAGTATTCTTCATCTTCCTCCCCATACTACGTGGTAGGACACAAGGCAATGGATACAAGTTAGAAGATGAGAAACTCCTAATGGGTTTTATGAAGAAACCTTTTTATCACTGACACCGGTTGTCTTGAGAGGCTGGGAAATCCTTGCTCCTGGAGACATTCAGTACATGACTGCATGCAGCCCTGAATAACTTGGTCTCATGAAGCAGATTTGAACCAGATGACTTCCTTTCCAACCTAAATAACTTCCATAGAATCATAGAAAAGATTGGAAAAGGTTGGAAAAGACCTTGAAGATCAAGTCCAACTATAAGCAAGCCTTAAGAAAGGACCACAGTATGAGTCATAGCTTTTGGGATACTCTTCCTAGTTGCAGGTCTCCTTGCTTTCCATTGCTAGTTCAAAACAACAACAACTAAGTTAGCTGTCAAAGTACTAAAAGAATAGATAGCATTGTAGCAGAATAAGCTCAAACATCTACATGACCATCTCCTGACAATTCTACTTAAATACCTTTCATGTGAGAACATTAAAAATGTAAGCTTGTGTGTTTTTTGCCAATGTTACATAAGAAATATGCAGCAGAACTGGCAATTAATCTTAACTTGTGGACACCTAGTCTAGAGCCTTAACCATTAGTTGGTCTTATCTCCAGAAGATAGATTACTGTCAAGGAAGCACTTTAGAAGTCAAAAATGACTCAGGGAACTGAGCTGGGTTCAGCCCATTGAATGTTGAACGACACAGTGTCCTGATGCAGTGTCCTGATCCTGTAACCCAAATAGCAACTCAGAATGGCATTCTGCTTTGTCTGAATCAGGCACAGAGCACTTCCATGTCTGCACCAGGATGTACCACCCACATTGGAAAGAGTCCTTTTTCCTTTGCTAGAACACAAGTGAAGCAAACAAAAAGTGTATTACCTTCATGTACCTTCTTGTGCCGCTTTAGGCTATTTGGAGTAGAAAAATTCTTCCCACATCCCTCGTGATCGCACCTAGGTAAAAACAGACTGGTTTAATTCCTCTTGTTACACCTATGTAGCTTTTCTTCAACTCACACACAATGAAAGAGGGAAAAATAACCCAGACTTCACCTTGCCCAGAGATTTGTTCCGCTTCATCCCTTGTAAAACTCAATTCCACAACGCTTCCCATTACAGCCGGTTAAATTTCAGCTGTAGAACCAAACTTCATATCCCTCCCTACAAAGGGAGCTGTCCAAACTGTGGAAGCTTGAAATGACTTGTACTACAATAGTAGTTAGGGCAGCCATGCAAGCATTTATGCTCGTGTTTCAGACTGTGTAAATTCAAAACTGGTTTGTTTGATTTTTCCCATTAACCTGTACTGAAGTGTACTGGCAACCATGGCAATATTCCTGCGAGTTTATTTACAGCTTTGAAATGCCCTGTCCATGAAAAGGTTGTGAGAAGGCGCATGTTTTTCACCAGCAAAATGATCTACCTACTTGAAGGGCGGTTCGTTGGTGTGCTGACACAGGTGAACTTTCAGCTGCTGATGTTTCCTAAAGGACTTGCCACAGCCTTCAAAGTTGCACTGTTTAGGAAATCAAGCAGTCATCAGAGGCCAAACAACAGCAGCCCAGTCCACACGTGCTGGCTGATATCACACGAACTCATGCAAATGATACATAACAAGCCCAGGTATCTCCTTAGGTACCACAAGAGGAGCTCGTTTAGCCTCGTTCCATAGACTCACCAAATAGAGTTTCTGCTGGTTTTCGTGCTTGCGTTGAACGTGTTTCTTTAAGTTTGATTTGGTACCAAACTTCAGATTGCATCCCTCAGCTGTGCACCTGCAAACAAAGCAAGTTCTCTTACTGCACACTAAGCACGTACCCCCACCCCGGGCATGAGGATGCCTTAGACAGCCACACTCATCACCCAAATGCAAAAAGGCTTTTTAAAGCCCAGTAAGGGCGGAGCTGCGGCACAGCACACGGTTTCTCGCTGCTGCCCCACAGCAGCCGACCGGCCCCCGTTACTGACCGCACACCGCAGGGGCGGCCCTGCCCGCTCCCACCGGGGCAGCGCCACAGCCGGCCGGTGCCGAGCCTTACTGGAAGGGCCTTTCCCCGGAGTGCGTGAGGTAGTGCCGGGTGCGGTGGAAGTCCCTGGTGAAGCTCTTGCCGCAGCCCTCGTACCGGCAGACGTACGGCCTCTGAAACAGACAGCCCGGCTCAGAGGCGGCGGCGGCCGCAACCCCCGGGCCTTCCCCAGCCGGCACGCAGCTGCTCACCGCTCCCGTGTGGCGGCAGAGGTGCGCGTCCAGCCGCCAGCCCTTGTTGAAAGTGGCATCGCAGCCGGGGAACGAGCAGATGAAAGAGCGGGCGGCCGGCGCGCTCCCGACTCTGCTGCCGGCAGCCGCGGGAACAGGGGCGCTCCCGACGCAGCTGCCGCCGGCCACGGGCGCGCTCCCGACGCTGCCGCCGCCGGCGGGCGCGGACTCGCTCCCCGCCGCGCCCTCCACGGCCATGCGGGAGGTCACGTGGCCGCGATCCCAACCCCGGGCACCGCAATGGCGGCGGCGGCGTTGCGCATGCGGGGTGCGTGGAGGGCTGGGCCTCGGGGACGAGAGGGCGGTACGGCGCCCTTCCCTATGTGTGCGCGGCCGAGAGGGCGGGGATCTATCGGTCCGTGATTAAAACTGTTCCTTTCAGCCGTCAGAATGGAGGCAGAATGGAGCAGCAGCTTCCGGCTGGCTGCACGCGGTGCTGGGGAGACTCATTTTCCTCTGTAGAACGTCCATGATTGGGCTGTGCGTCTCTACCTGGAGCTGAAAGGGCGGGTAGATGTCACCTACCAGGGCTTGTGCAAAGCCTTTGGCACGGTCCCACTGCACGTCCTGCTAGAACCTCTCATAGAATCACAGGATGGCCTGGGTTGAAAAGGACCACAAAGATCATTTAGTTTCACACCCCCTGCTACATGCAGGGTCACCAACCACCAGACCAGGCTGCCCAGAGCCACATCCAGCCTGGCCTTGAATGCCTCCAGGGATGGGGCATCCACAACCTCCTTGGGCAACCTGTTCAGTGCAAGGAGGTGTTGCAGATAATTCACTGCTGGGCTATAAAAGCTGTGATCAGCATCAGGGTTTCAGGAGCATTTTGGTGTTGTGTGAACACATAGGAATATCGAGGCTTACCCACACAGGATGGATATTGTCGAAGTTTTCAGCTGAGCGGATGTCAAGCCATTATCCAGATGTTGAATGTGAACGCCCTGTTGGAACCACTGCATCCTTCAAAGGGAGGGTCGATGAAGAGACACTTGCAGTGAAGCAGTTCTCATTACATCTTCCTCTTGGGGCACTGACAAAGGCTGAAAAGCAGAACAATCTGATGTCTCATCTCCTCAATATTACAGCCGTGCATCAGTTGGAAGGCAGCTTATGTTGGAAGGGAGCGATGAAGTAGGTGTGAATTACGCAAACTGGATGCCAGAGGTAAACTGCAGTTAGGATAATGCATCCTTGATCTCTCTGTTTACAGAATTATGGCTGGCTCCTAATGATGTCCGTGTCCTCAGGAGCCCTTTCTGGGGATTTCTGATCAGCACAAAAACATGCCGGGGGGAGGATGGAGTTAATCAGTTGGGCTTTCCTGCTGCTATTTATTCAGCCTAGTAAACTGACTCCAACAGATGTTTCTGCTTTTAGGCCGTGAGGAACCTTATTGACTGGCTTTCCCTGTGCTCAATGAGCATGTCAAGCTATCAGAGACTTGGTTTCTGTAAGAGCGTTGTCCCTTCAGGTGATGTTTTTTCTCTCTCTGGCCTAGCAGTTTTTAATGCATTTCTCAAGAGACCGATTCCCCTGACAGAAGAAATAGAGGAAATCCTCATTACCCAATTTGCTCTCCTGTCTGCAGGAGCCACGGGCTGCAGGTGACCGAAGCTGCAGAGCAGAGCTGTGCAGAGCAGAGCTCAGAGCCCCCTGCCAGAGTTTGCAGCCAGCCTGCCATCAGTTGTCCCAACCTTGTGGGATAAGGAGCCAGACCTTGAACAAAATGTCTTGTGCAGCAATTAGACAGGATCAGACAAGACCAGATTAAAGCAAAATGGAGCAGATTTTCTTCTCAGTTGCACCGTTGTACTTGAAATTGTGCCAGGACAACTCCAGGAAGCAGATCCGTGCCCAAAGGAAGGACGTCTCAGGGGGTATCACATCTTCCTGCCTCGTGGCATTGCTGATTTTCAAAGGGGCACAATGTCCACAATTGTGTCAGCCCTGCAAACGGCGCTTTTTAAAATCAGACGCAGTTATTTGTGCTCACAACACAGGCCTCTGAAGGCACTGAGCTCCGTGGGTCAGTGAGGAAGGCAGTTATCTGTCCAACCAAAATTGCAGGTGCAAAATGATGCCTGCAGCTACCCGCGGCCATAAAAAACAGGCATTCTCCAAAGGCCAGTGGTAACAGAAGTGTTGCCACACAGCAGATGTGGGTGTCCTTCCTGCTCCAGTTGAGCCCTCGGGGCATTTCTCCAGCACGTAGTCTGTTTGCTTGGAGAAATAAATACAGTTTTGCCCATCCTCTTTGGGACAACCGTCTTTGTGCACTGTGATGTTAGTCTGCCAGTGACGCATTATGCAACTGTGCTTGAATCAAATCCTTATTATCTACATATGCAAGTTTGCTTCCTTTCCCACTATGGTTGCCAGTCTTGTGTCTTGTTGGAGGTTGCTGTCCTGCAGACAGCCCTGCCAGCAGTTGTCCTTGCACGGGTTGTCTCCTTGAAGCTGATGTGAGGAAAGACTCGTTCCCCAGGGCCTGATCCAAATCCTTTTGAAATCAGGAGAGAGGTGCTCACAGTCTTCAATGGGTTTGTATTGCATCCTCAGATAATAACTTTTTCCTGGCAGGAATTTTGCTTCAAATACTTCTTGAAGACATTTGAGAGATCTGTCAACTGATAAAATATCCAGCCTTAAACCAACACAGACAGTGGATCCCCTGAATATGCTGTCTTATATTGTCGAATATGGTTGGTTTATGATACAAGCCCAATTTTCCACCCACCAGAGATTTGCCTTCACCTTGTGTGGCTGCTGACCCTACAAGCATGCAGCTTCTGATTTAGGAATGTGAAAAAGAAAACCGTGTGACTTTAGTGAAAGCAGATAGAGCCATCTAGTGACATGAGAAATGCATTCTTCATTTCACAGTGAAACACCTACGGAGGCCCCCAAAGGTCAACATTCACCACCAGCAGGCAGGAGAGCCCCTCAGCCCCTCTACCACTGGTGTATCTCATGGTGTTCACTCAGCTGGAGCTTTGCTTGATTCCCAGCAGCCCAAAGCCAGAGGAGGTTTGGAGAGCTGGGTGCAGGGAGGGCAGTGCCATGCAATAAGGGTGTGTTGGGTCATCTGCAAGGTTTGGCTTCAGGCCCCAGAAAAGTGGGAAGAGAGTGGGGTGCCAGGCTTGGGCAAGGCTTGGCTTCAGCTACAGAGCATCCTGATGGGAGGGACTGAGCTCCCTGTTCTTTTCAAAACAAGGAAATGTTTGAGTTTGGACTGAAACATTTCCTGTGATCGGAATGAAGCTCTAATAATTCCCTATCACTAACATCTTGAAAGATCTAAGTTTCTTGGCAGGGGAATCTTTGCCTTTTTCCTCTTTCCTTTTCCTTCTACCTTTGTCCAGCGTAGCCCCCCTCTCCTCTGGAGGATTCACACCCATCAGTTCGTTATCAGTCTAGCTAATTGCATTACTGCACTTCCCAGCAAATTAAGACCCGGAGCCTTCTGTTTTACAGTAAACTCCTCAGATGAAGAGATAATGAGGTAGGTTTTTCTTGGCAGCAGCACACACTTTTGGTTTATACAGGGAAGATAAGGCAGCCAGGATAGCTTTTGTGTGAGCCTTCCCAAGCACAGTCTGGGTCTTATAGAGCTTCTGTGAAGGAAAGCATTCTCCTGGTGGAGACGCAGAGGTGACACCATTTGCTCCATGGCAGAGAGAGACCAAAGGCGGATCTGTGCTGCCAATAAAGCTGAGACAAAGGCTGTTTGGGGGCCTGAATCAACACTGCTTGTCAAACTGCATGTGTCAAACTGCATGTTTGGCTACGCCATTCTGGGATTCTGGGATTCTACAAATGGATCCCTGGTTCTCTTACCATCCCACAGGGCCAAGTCCTACCAAGACCAGCTACTTGCAGCACCTCCAGGCTGTAACAACCACCTCCCCACATGCTCCCTTCCCCCATGCAACTTCTGAAGCTTGTAGGTGGTTTCCCTGAAATTTTATGACAACAATCAGGGAAAAACAACTTTGGGAACTAAAACTGCCCAGCAAGACTCAGCCTGCAGAGTGCTTTTTATGGCCCAGGACTCACAGCGTTCCTGTCTTCATTTCCTAAATGCCCGTAGCACTCCCCCTTTATTATAGGGCTGCCCCTTCCTCTCCCCAGCGTGTATGGCAGTGGGATCTGGTTCAGGTGTGATGAAGTAAATGGCTGGGGAAATGAAGAACTTGAAGAGGTCTTTTTGAAAAATGACATGGATTATTGCAGATGGGTCAGGCAGCAGCTGAGATCTTCCACTTAAGAGTCACTGGGGTTATTCCCTATGTCAGGGCACCAGTAGCTTTGTGATGCTCCTTCCCCATGTACAAGGTGAGAGCAGCATCTAGCTTAGTTATGCCTCAAATGGGTGGTGTTGTACAGGCTCTACTAGACCCTAAAAGATAAAGCATGGTACCAGACTGGCCCTTATTGAAGTGTCCATCGATACAAAGTCACTAAAAATCACTTTATTTATCCCTGGGAGGAACCCTTCTGTGTCCTTCCAGCACAGGACCGCACACTGCAGCCTGCAAGCGGTAGCCATCCCAATGGCACTGACTGAATCATAGCAGCTTGGCTCCCAGCTGAACAATCTTCTCCCAGTCTGGCTATTTGCAAATTACCCATCTGCTTCAGATGTGAGTCTGCCCTGCTTGAGTTCACAGACAACTTGGTAAGAGCATGCACCAGTCATGGAATCACAGCATCATCCAGACTGGAAAAGCCCTTCAAGGTCACCCATCAGCCTGACCTACTGAGTCCCAACTCCAGATCACGTCTCTTAATGCCACATCCATGTGTCTCTTCAATAGGGATGAGGACTCCACCACCACCCTGGGCAGTCTATTCCAATGCTTGACCACCCTCTCCATGAAGAAGTTCTTCCTTATGTCCAGTCTTAACCCTCTATGCCTTTTCCTTGCATCTTTTCGCCTTTCATATGAGAAAACAGACCCACACCCTTGATAAAGCCTTGATAAAGTTCGCTGGAGAAGAACCTTGCCAAGATATCCAACCTGCAACCATCTTTCCCTTCCTCTGTGTGTTAGCAACAGAAGTACTTTGTCATATCATCATATCATAGTATCATAGTATCGTGCGAGTTGGAAGGGACCTTAGAGATCATCGAGTCCAACTCCCGGGATTTGAGCCCTCTGTGTAGCAGAGCAGCAGTCAGTGGTGATCCCTCAGATCACAGAATCACAGAATGGCCTGGGTTGGAAGGGACCTCAAGGATCATGAATCTCCAATCATCCCTGCCAGGCAGGGCCACCAACCTTCCCATTTAATACTAGACCAGGCTGCCCCATCCAACCTGGCCTTGAACACCTCCAGGGATGGGGCATCCACAGTCCTTCTGGGCAGCCTGTGCCAGCACCTCACCACTCTCACAGTAAAGAACTTCCCCCTGACATCCAACCTAAATCTCCCCTCCTTCAACTTAAAGCCATTTCCCCTTGTCCTGCCATCACAGAGCTGTGTGCAGCTGAGATGAGCTGCAGGATGACAGCACTTCCCTTCAGGCATCCCATTAAATAACTGCATTTTCCTGAACATTTTTGGTGCAAGATCTCTGGGAAATCGTTTTCCTTCTGTTACAGGAGCACAGAGGGTCTGTTGTTGCTGGCTCTAAATAGCCCCAAGCCTGCTCACCAGCTGAGGTACACATTTCCTCCTGTTTCCCTTGTCACAGTAGGGGAACTAACAAGGGAGTGAAAACCGCCAGCCCTGGGCAGAGGCGTCAAGTAGCCGTGCCCCCTGGCCATGGGGGCACAACAAGAAAATTTGCCTTCTTCTTCCTCTCCCCTTACCTGTAATTATGTTGGCTTTGTTCACTGCTCATCTGCCCACCCCAGCCCTGTGATCCAGCAGCCATTCCGGCTCTGCCACCTACAAGCACTTATTTGTTTGCTCAGTTAGGAGCACTTTTTTTCCTGCTCTTTTGGAACAAGGTAAACTGCAGGCAATTGAGTTGGCGACTTGACACTGATGATGTGCTTGTTTAAGTGTTAAGCATTTGGGCATGACAGTACACATGCTCTGAAAGGCTCAGGGAACACTGAGGGACGCCAGAGCTGCATGTGGGGACAGAGGTGAGAGATTGCTATATCTGGGCTATACGCTGGGAGATGCTCATCTCCAACAGCTTTAACTAGATATGAAGTTGTAGGGTGTGATATGGTCACTAAATTGTCTTCGGTAGGTGACTGCGTATTTGACTTTGGCACCTTTCTTGCGGTGTAAAAAGCATTTGTAAGGAACCATAAAAAGTCATTACATATGCAGAACAATTGAACCTCCTCAGCATCTGTGGTAGGAAACACATCTGTCTTCTGTCCGCTCCTTTCCTCAATGTCTCCCTGAATCAACTTTTATAGGAGGGCCGTAAATATCCCTTTCTATTCGGATCCAGGAGTTAACAATACCCCCTGTGACCATAAACACAAGACGGTTCATTCAGGAAAGAGGTGCACTCAAGTAAGCAGAGATCTTTGTGACAGTTGCTGCCAGTATGGTCCACATGCACCGCTAATCACATTAGCGTGAGAGCACTGAGGTGGCCAGCAGACAGCGAAATAAAGAGGGAGAGAAAAGCAAGACTAATCTTGTTAAAAGGGAAGCAAAGATAGACGCTACTCTTACACAGAGGCTTATAACGTCCCCGCTTTCCCAGGGCTGGCATCACCTGGATGCTCTGGGCGCACGGAGGAAGGCCTCTTGTGCTGGTGGGGGGCTGCTTTGCCTACAGCTCTTGGCTCTTGGTTTCTGCGTAGGCAACCTCAAGTCCTACCTGGAGAGGAGTTTCCTTGGCTCCAGATGACCTTAAAAGCAGCGGGAATATTTTTAACCCTTGAACACAATGATTTCCCAAAAGGCAGGGACTCATAATTTTTAATAGATGAAAGAAACAGCTAAGGTAGCTGCCCCTGTGTGTTATCATTTCACACTAGAAAGGTGATGTTTGGAGTTGCTCTCTGCTTAAATTAAGTTTTTCACTCTGGCAGTGTGAGGAGGATGCTCAGATTCTGCTGTGGCGCATTTATTAACTGGGGGGTCCCAAAGCACCCACCAAGCCTGGAGCTGAGGATCAGCAGAGCAGCCACATTGTAGTCTCCAGCAATTCCCACAACAAGGTGGCAGTGCTTTGCATCCCCTAGCCAGCGTGCCCAAGAATCCTTCAAGAAGGATCCTTCAGGAAGGGGGGGGTTCAATTGGATATCAAGAAAAGGTTCTGCACCAGTGGGTGGTCGGTCATGGAACAGGATCCCCAGGGCAGTGATCACAGCACCGAGCTCATCAGAGTTGAAGGAGCATTTGGACAATGCACTCAATCATATGATCAGATTTTTGGGCTCAGCAGTTGGACTCAGTGATCCTTGTGAATCTGTTCCAACTCAGGATGTTCCATGATTGGGCAATGCCCAAACCTGTGAGCTTCTCATTCACTAGGCCAGATGCCATTTTGGGGGGAAAAACTACTGTTCCATTTCAAGAGAAACAGCTCAGGGCTGTTTGAGTGCCCCCCCCTTCCACAGAGTGTAATATTGAAGGGAAAACCGTGCCTTGTTATCAGAAGGGAGCCTCAGCTTGGCTTTATACCCATGGTTGTTTGATTAGTATCATCCATGGTGATGAGGGTGGAAAAACAAAGAGCTTTCGTCAGTGGACCAGATGTGTGCCGCTGTGTGTGCCCGTGGCTCAGCCATTAATCAAACAGGGCAGGGAGGGAGGATCCAATGGGCAGGAGAAATCCCAAATGGAACAGGTCCCTGAGGGTTGCATTAGGTAACAGGGAGAGATGAAGATGATTTTATTGTGTGTTTGTGTCTGGAAAGAGCCAGTAAGCGACTTGGACAGAACCAGTGTTTCTGAGCTGCTGAGAGCAACCTATGGGCAATGAACCGAAGCACAAGAAATGCAGCAAAAGGGATGGATATGGCTGCAGACACTGGGTAGAGGGGCAAAGGGAGAGAACACCATGTTTTTCCCTCTCACAGCTTTTCTCCAGCCCTAAGATGCAATTCGCTCATCTCCTTGGCAAAGCCAACATATTGATCTTTCTTTGGGGCTCTGACCCTTTCATGCCTTCTCTGTTTGCAGAGTTATCTGCAGCATTCCGGCCTTCCCACTGCTGCTTGAGGGCAGCAAACAGTTCAGATAAAATTGATCTGGCGGATACAAGGCAAGACATGATGGAGGAACCCGGGGCACGAGGCCATTCCCTGCCCTCACGTAAGCTGGCTCACGTGGAAGGCTTTCCCAACAGGTGACCCTGGATGGCTCCAGGCAACACTCACAAAATGCAAACCGGGTCATTATTATAAACATCTCTCCTCCTCATTCCCCAGGTCCAGCAGACCATGCTCAGAGGACTGCAGATCCTGTCCCCATGGTGTGTGGGAGCACAGCCCCAGCTGTGCTGTGCTCAGAGGAGGCAATGAGGACTGAGGGAGGGAAGAACCCCAGTGCATTAGATGGCTCACAGGCAATGAGCTTATCCATCTCTTCCCTCCATCTCTTTGCAAACAGCCAAACCAGCAAGAATAGGATAAATATGCAAACACAAAATACAAAATACAAAAACAATAGAGCACCAAACTTGTGTTTTGACCATTCTAGGTGACGGTAACTTCAAGCATCATTAAGGGAGAGCTACATTTGCAGCAGCTGTGGCCAGCTATTAACTCTCAGAGTCTGAATCAGCAAAGCCACTGGAGCAGCACAGCTGCTGGCAGTGCTGGTTGTGGAGCTGCTGACTGGGATGAGGCTGACTCTCCTTTCTGAAGGGAATAAAAGGCCTCTAAAGAAGTTGGTTATATAGGAGTCTTTCCTTCACAGTTGCTGGCCACGATTTAGATGTGTGGCTCTTCTTTAATGTATAATAATGACTGTATTTTCTATAGCAGCCTTCACCAGAGGAAATTTGTTTCTTTAGGTGTCAGCAAGCAGTGGTTTTGACCTTACCCAGAGGTCAAACTGGACTTTGCATATTTCGCAGCAACCTCCAGCTATCTTTGGAGCCTTGCTACTGGCAATACAGGAGCATCATTACTAGGGAAATGGGGAAAGGTAAGGACAATGCTTCCAGCTGGGGTGGGATGTGATCCAGATCATTGTGAATGGAGATACAAGTGACTTGAGTATCATTTAATTCACATACCAAATCAAAATGCAATTTATCACATCTTTAGGGGAGATGCAGATTGAATATAAGGAAAAAGCCTCTTATAATAAGAGTAGTGAGGTACTGGCACAGGTTGCTCATAGAGAGGTGGAGGATGCCCCATCCCTGGAGACACTGAAGATCAAGCTGGATGGGGCTCTGAGCAACCTGATGGTGCTGTAGGTATCCCTGTTCATTGCAGAGTTGGACCTGATGACCTTTAAAGGTTTTCCCAACTCAAATGGTTGTGTGATTCTAAAACAGCTCAAAAGATTCGTGTTCCTTCATAACACAATGCTCCTGAGTGTGCAGTTAAAGAATTTTGCTTGGCCATGACCTCTCAGATGAGCACATCAAATGCAGTCTGAAACAGGCTGCCACTCCTTTCCAGAGGAGCTGATGCTTGTGTGGTTTTGAGGACAGTGAAGGACAGTCAGGCAATTCTGCAAGGCAATTCTCTTGGCTGATTAAGAAGAGGAAGGGGAAGAAGAAAGAACAAGAGGAGGAGGAAAAAGAAATAAAGAGAAGAAAAGGAAGGAGAAGATGAAGACGATGAACAAAAACAATGGCCTGGAGGAACAAGGCCTGTGTTGGAGGTCTCCTTCCTTGAAGCAGGCACTTTCCCTAGCCAGAAATGCATGCTTTTCTCCCCAGTTCATGCTTTTCTAGTGCTTCATATAATTCTCTGCTTTTTCTGGTCTTTCTGGTTGTATATGTACACATACCTGCATCAAAATAACAATTTCTTTTTTGTGTTTGCAGTCAGAGCTAGTAAAAGCCCTCTGCTTACATAGCTTGGTCCCTGAGCAGCTTGTCAATATCTATCTGTGTTTTGAGGCAGCTCCCATAGTTTCAGCTATCTTACTCTTGAAGAGCAGCTTGATTACATCCACCATACATGGTGAGGAGGCAGCAACTGCATTGACTATCTTCAACAAGCCTCCATTTTATCCTGCCTTACTAGACTGCTCAGCCTACTGCAGGTGCCCCTCAATATACCCCAGGTGTCCCATTCCAGCACAGTTGAAGGCTTGATGCTTCAGTAAAAGCTTTTTGCTGCCTTGCTCTGCAGTGATGCCGATGTTACTCAGTGAGAGCGGTGCTGCTGTCAAATGGATCAGTGAATCAGAGCTGTGCTGATGTCCTTAAGGAGCACTTTTCATGATGGCCTGCTTTTGGAATTGCTACCAAAATACATTTGGGAAGAAGAAAATGAAGGATCAGTGCTGTTTCACACTGAATCATGTGGCATTTCCCTGACAGTCTGTGGCACATCAGCTGGTGAGTAATTGAGACTGTGATCTTCCTGCAGTCTTACTGAAGTTTAATTCACTACTCTTAGTTTACTGTTCTTTCTGAGTGTATGTTTACCAGTGTTTATGGTCTGAAAGCAAATTAATTGCATGGTAGACATGTTGCTTTTCAGATCCTAGTGTGCCTTGGGCAAGTGGCTTGTGTTTGTAATGGTCCCACAGAAGGACCATGCCTTTGACATAGCAAGCAAGGAACAAGGTCACCCCATTTCACCCTGGGTGTAGCTCCTGGGGCTGCCAAGTACCTTCACTCTCCACGTCCTTCACTTGGATGCTGTCAGAGCTGCTCTGACTATTTTCACTGCCCCTGCCATGTTTGAGAGCTCTCTTCCCCATGTTGGGGTTAGCTTCACACACTTTTACACAGTTTAACATGCATGCCAATGGCCAGGACCAGAGGATGGGCTCTGTGGTCTCCTCCAGAAGAAGATACAGGGCAGGAAGAGAGCCGAGCTACACCTCAACAAGGCTGCTCAAATGGGCACTGACCCCAAGCAGTACTGGTGCAGCTGAATACCCAGCACGCAATCTGAGCTGTGTTTTCACATGGTACAGAAAGGACTGTGTTTGATTCCCAAGCATGTGATGAATCTCCACGCAGAGAAATCAATACCATTAGTAGGGGAACACCGCTTGGTTCCCACTGCCTCCCAGCACCAATCAATGTCAGCACAAAGTGCCATCCCATCCACTGACCAGATGGCAACATTGAGTACCTACATTTCATAAGCTTTTGTATGGAAGAGAGGAAAGTGGGCTCTTAGATAACAGTCCTAAAAACTCAAATTCTTCAGGTGTGTCATCATCTCCTTTTGGTACCAGTCAACAGATTTCACTATGGAAGCTTGAAATCTCAGACAGAAGCACTGAGATTGGGCAGATCTGGGCATAGCAACTATGGTTTGTCACCTACTGAAAACTCAGGATTTTCCTCCCTTGTAGAAAGCTGCGAAATCCAAAGACAGCCACATTCTTTCACTGTCACAGGTTAATGGATGGCTTTACTTGCTGCCCTCGTGATGTATCTGAAACTTCCATTTGTAGCCAATGTCCTTGACATAGTTCATACCAATAAAGGAAAACTAGAAAAAAATAGTGATGTTTCTGATACTTTCTCTCTTTACTCTGATGTGATGAAAAGTAGCTGCCATTTCCATAGCCATCAAAGGGCTGTATAGAACTTAATCTCTGTTAACACTCAGAATCTGAACGTACCAAACTTCGTTTGTTACAAAAGAGGAAATCTAATCTTTCTTAAAAGATTTCTTTCCCGTATAGAAGTAGGTTCTGTTCTTTATAAACTGAAAGTCTGTAGTGCATTTTTTAAGCTTTTTGCATCCATGCTGTAAATTAACGACTGAGCTGTTGTAGATCACCTTCGTTCTTTTGAATGCTGTCTGCATCCTTCTGGCCTCCTAGCTGTAAACTTTGCCATCCACTCTTGTGAAGGGCTTCCTGCATGTAGACATTGCCTTTCATTGCTTTTGTGCTTGTAGTTGCTAACACAAAATTTTCATCAACAATATTTACGTGCCATTTTGCCAGGTGCTGTTTGGACAGATAATGAGAGCCATGCCCTGCCCATGTGCATAGATAACCAAGATTACTCAGTAAATATAACTCTCCTAAAGACTATGCAAACAGTTTATGTTCCATGTTGTACTTCCCTCATTCTTCATTCTCCTTTTCAGGATTCACTGGTTCGTTTTAAAGCCTTTCCATGCTGCTGTGACTGTCACCACGTTCCCCTCCTTTCTTCACCGCTGACTATCATGTTAAACTGAATTGTTGAGCACAAAGTAAATCCCAGCCTGATAAGAAGCGATAACACGGTAAGCAGGTTTTGTGCCTCTTTCGTACGTTTCTTGATGTAGCTGATACAGCCTTTAGTTAGGTTTGGCTGAGTTTCCCTTGATTGGTCACTTGGTTACAATGCATTTCCAGTGCTCTGTCAGCTTAACAGGCCTGAATAGTGAGAAGACTGTGGTAATAAAGCCAGACAGTTATCTCCCTTAATAGCAAACTCAATCTTCCTTGAAAAGAACCAACACATGATGAAAATAAGACAACATTCAGTAGAGTGTTTTATCAATAGCACGGGAATACATTCCTTGGAGAGGCACCAAGTCAGAGCTTTCCTGCTGTGATAACATTTTCAGTAGAGCAAGAAATGGCACATGACTTCTATGCAGTCTTACCACACTGCCCCTACAACATCCCTTGTTGACAGAGTCAGATATGTGAACCAGAATATGTGTGTCCTTGCTAACACACTCTTGGCCCAAAGGGTCTCATATAGGTTTGAGCTGCAGGCTGCAAGCCTCTACAGGCAATGGGCCCATGCTGAGAATTGGCTGCCAGTTCTGATGGCAGACATGTATCTTGGTGCAACTGGATTGTCTGCCTTCATCAGACAGCAAATATTACCCATCTCTGTTCACCCAAGTTTCTCCAAATTCTTAGTGAGAAGTTACTGTAGATTTCCAGCTCCATCTTCATTTGATCTATCGAGCTCATCCATATCATCTAATAGAAGATTTCTTCCTATCATTGAATGATCAGTGTGAAAACAAAAGCCTTTATCATTCTGCATAGCTCCACAGACCACAACTCTTACCTGAGAGCAGCCTGCAGCTATGGCTTCTTCTGTCTGTGGTCCATCTCTCAATGGATCATAGTCAGAGGAGCTTCCAGGATAACTTCATTTGAGAACAGTTAGAATTAGTACTGCTGAACCTGGAAATAACTGTGGAGTCAGTTGAGGGCATGAATCACTGTTGTAATAGCTTTGCACCTGACTGCTATCAAGACAGGGGGACGTGTCCCCAGCCCAAGATAGGCCAGATATAACAGCTAAGGCCATTGAAGATGAAGTCAAGGACCATTACTGTGCTGTCTTTTCATGTGTGGTTGATGTATAACATTCTTTACTCATGCAATGTCAGCTTGAATGACTTCAGATAGCATTGAGCCAAGTCACAGGGTGGGGTTGCCGCAGGCATTTTCCAGGAAGAGAGCCGTGTCTTGTCTTCATGTCCCTGAAGTCTAAAAGCACCCATGGCCAACTCTTTCTTGTTAAAGGGCAGTGGAGATCTCCAGTGGCAGGAATCTCAGAGTAAGGAAAAGAACATATTCTAAGAACACTGCCTATCTGAGCACTGCCTGTGTGAGATGATCATCTCCCACGTCTTCCTGAAAGCT
Source organism: Excalfactoria chinensis (assembly GCF_039878825.1). Classification (NCBI taxonomy): domain Eukaryota; kingdom Metazoa; phylum Chordata; class Aves; order Galliformes; family Phasianidae; genus Excalfactoria; species Excalfactoria chinensis. Next base: position 165,077,526 of record NC_092825.1, read on the forward strand.
GGACCTGACCGGAATGTTATCCTCAAGCACTTCTCTACCAGGAGATCAGCTTTTGTTCTGCAAGGAATCTGGGGGAAGATAAACCAGTGAAAACAGGCTTGAAACTGCTGTACCATGGACACAGAAATAACCTGCGTTCTTACTTTAGGCAACAACTTAACTTTGAGACTCTAGCTTTTTTATGCATTTATAAGAAACACTGTGAGCTGCCAACTGTGGTTTGGATCAGAAGATGCAGATTTGCAGGGATGCTGCATCTGAGAGCACAGAAGGACTAAATGTGGACTTCCTTAGGAGTAGAAAGGCAAGAACCAAAAGCCTGCTGAAGCCAGCTGGGGCAGGTTGGCCAAAGTCAGGAGCTTCCATTGGTGTAGGGACATAATGAAATGGTTTATTACAAGGGTGGTTGCGCAGAGAAATGATGGATGCCCCATCCCTGGAGGCACTCAAGGTCAGGCTGGACAGGGCTCTGAGCACCTGGTGGAGCTGTAGGTGTCCCTGCTTGTTGCAGGGAGTTGGACTAGACAACTTTCAAGGGTCCTTCCTACTCAAACGATTCTATGGTTCTGTGATTCTGTGTCACTCCACTCCTCAGCGTTGTCACACCGGCTCCCTCATGAGCAGCATGCTCTAACAGGGGCTTCATTTAAACAATTCTAAGGTCTCCTGTCACATAGCTGAGGCCATCTCTTCCAGAATACACAGACACCCAGATCTCTCAGTCCCAAGCTGTAGAGAAACTGTGGAAAGGGCTACATTAATCACATTTGCCAGCACCTCACCTCCTCTCTCACTGGGTTTCATTCGCACAGCCCAGCCACCAAACACAACTATTTGTGAGGAATGATGATCTTCAAGATAAGGCACGAAGTGGGGACTTAAGAGATGAAAGCACAGTCACTGGTTCTGCTACAGGTTCTCTCTAACATTCTGGGCAGGTCGTTTACATCTGCATTTATGACTTGCTCTCGTGTGTGATGCATGAGATTGGTGGTGAGCAGAGCACCTATTTGACGTAGCTGAAAGACTGCAATGCATGTAGGGAGAAAAGTGTAATGGCATCTTTAGTAAGCAGTCTGAAGAATCTAATGAGATTCTACATTAATGAGATGCATCTGCAGAAAGAAGCCCCCATTAGAGATACCTTCTCCCTAGGCTTTGTTGGAAGGAGGTTCCAAGAGATGTTCTGAACTTCAATTTAACATGGTTTCCACAGGTGATGGAGTGAAGCCTGATTGGTGTTCCACTCCAAAACCAAAGCATTCAGTGGGACATCCATTGGAAGGTGACATGGTGGGGCTATTTTCTGTTGGATACCAACTGGGAGCTAGTAACCTTCATGTCCGTGCTGGCGGGGATAGGTAGCAGGTGTCAGCAGGGTGTGATCGAAGAGCTTTCACCCAAGAAGGAATTAATAACATCTGCTGCTTTCTTTCACACTCCTGGAAGGCTCACAATTGAACACTGATTGATGGCCATGGCTGATGACATGAGCAAACCCTTGTTGGCGCCGTCTCGGAGGCAAGTTGCTATTAATGAAAGAAAAAGGCAAGGAGGAAGGTGTCTTGCAGGGCTCAAAACTCCCCTATCAGTGCTGGAAAGTCTAAGTGAGTGGCTTGTTTAGGGGGGTATATTTGCTGACAAAAGTCTGTGCAAACAAGGACCTTGGGAGAGCGTACAGAGAACAGCTGCTCTGTATCTGGGAAAGGTAAATGCAGTTTGCAGAACAAACTCGCTCTAATTCAGGCAAATAGGGTTACAAGCACTGTAGCTGAAAAGAAAACATGTTTACTGGGATGTTAACATGGCTCATATCAAGTGCAAGGAAACGGGGAAAATGCCTGTGTCTGTGAGACTGCTGCCTGAAGCAAATAATTCCTGCCAAGAACACGCTTCTGCATGAAGCTTCTTGCCTTGGCTGAACACCCTTCATACCTGGGGAGGGGGAAAGGCACTCAGCACCTCCCAGAATCTGACCCTGCAGACCCAGTCTGAGTGCCAGCTCAGGGCTAGAAGTACTTTTTGCTTTGGCCGCTCCTGGAAGCAGCCTCAGTCCATGCTTATCAGATGCGCACTCACCTGCTGCTCTCTGTCTCATCAGCCGTTCTAATTATGGGTTTTATTTCAAGGCTGGTGATTCTGAGACCCCCAAGGTGAGTATAAGTGTGGCAGCAGAAACAAAGCATCCAATCCCCTGGCAGCCTGTTGCAACGCATTACTACTCTTTTGAAGAAGAAATTTTTCCAATATCCAACCTGAACTTCCCTTGGCACAACTTGAGGCTGTTACCTCTCATCATGAGTGCCATCGTGTTGCTATTTAAAAGTAGTATTACTTTAAAAAAAACACCTTATTTTTTAAAGGTTTTATTCATTGCAGCACATGTACCCAGCTCACACATTTCCGCAGAGGCAGTGAAGCTCTCTTCTGCTCTCAGCACCATGTAGGGCAACCCAAGACTATGTGGTTCCCGTGTAGCAGCAGCTGCCATGCTCTGTTGGTTTTCCCAGAGCAGTCACCATGATGGGACGTGGCTGTGAAGCAGGTTGTTGGCTTCCTGACAGCTGTTTAAAGTCTAAGCCATGTGCCTCTTATTGAAGTGAAGAGTAGTTAAATGGCTATTTAGGTGATGGCTGGGCTGGGCAGCAGTAGGAAGGCATTGCCAGAGTAGATACCAACGCTGTGAACCAAGGGATTTCCCTGTGGCTGCTTCAGCTGTCACAGGAGCCAAACCTTGGGCTTCTTTCTATAAACAAACCTTTTCAGTAACTGCATCCGGCATGAGCTGAATTAGACAAATGTAACAGAGGCTGCGACTGAAGGGGGCTTTGGCTGCGTGGGTGACATCTGCTGTCCCCATGGAAGCCCTGCGCAGTGTCACAGCCCAGAAGGAGCTGGAAAACGGCCCGAAGTGCCACGTTCAAGGCTTTTCGTGGACAACATCACCCTCAACCGACGGCTTCACGACATAGCTCTCATTGCCGCCGCTCGGTCCGTCAGCAGCGATCTTCAGCCTCTCGGCGCTCTTTTATGGCTGTAGGTAGTGCCGTGCCCATAAAGCGATACTCGAGCTTGCACGCTGGTTTAACTGCTTGTTTACCCGTCCCAAGGTGAGAGCTGATAAATCCTTTTATAACTCTATGAACAATGTGCGTGCCGTGTCAGAAGCCCCTTCGTGTTTCTGACGGGAAGTCAAGAATGTCAGGAGCGGTGCAGGAAATCTTTAGTCATGGGCAGAGATTTATTCCTCCCTCGTTGTGATTAAATCTCGGAGCTGTTCCTTCCATTGAATATTAGTACCAGATTGGAGCAACTGAGCACGTGAAACAAACAGCGATGTTTTGTGCACAGGGGAAGTGCTGTTGGTCCCAAGGTTTGTTTCAAAATGAGAAAATAAAGGTCATTTCTCCAATGCTTTTTATCTTCTGAAGGGTAGAAAGTAATATTAACAGAAACACGTGCTTAACTTCTAAAACAAACAAACAACGAGAAATAAAAACACCTCAGCAACACATTAAGCGGAGCAGTGTTTGAACATCAAACAAAGAGCAAACGGCACTTGCTCTTTAAAATGCTGTGATTTTTAAGCCTGTTCTGATTCAGGCGCTTGGTATATCATGTGTGGATGTTTGGGCAAGGTGAGGCTGCTGCACGAGGAGTGTGTTGGCATTCACACAGAATAACACCACTCACAGCTGCTGCAATATTAGCGGTGTCATACGTGTAGATGGACTCTGTGCCACCATGTCTTTTTTAGTGTTGGCTGTTACCAAAGATGAGCACTCATGAGTTTCTCAGCCTCTCTTCCCAAGAGTGTGGCTCTCCACTCAATACAGCTGAGCACCACCTCACTACTGCTGTTCCTGTCCACAAACCATCAGTCCTTGCCTTGCAATACTCCGACCCTCCTGAGTACTGATGGAGCATCTGCAGGTAGCGTGCCCTGCGAATGGGACCTGTTATCTGCTTTGGGCACCAGGAGAAATTTGTCTAAATCCAGTCCTTAAAAATACTGCATTTTTCATCTCCACATTGTTTTTTTATTCCTGCTTCACACTCAATTCCCTGGCTGTTGAGTGTTAATCATGTTTCAGCCCTTCATAATTTCATCTGAGGTTTTGCATGCTGGCAGGTGCAACCTAATGGGCCCAAGGTTTCCCCAATCTCCTCAGCCCTTCTGAGCACCCTTGACTCAGCCTTCCTTCAATACACCTTCTGCAGATTTATCAGTCTTCATTGCTGCTGCTTATAACCCATTTGTTTTGCCTTTGCAAGCTCTGTTATATCTTCTCCTAACTTAAATATCTCCAGATTGCCTCTATCTGATCTCCAGGAAAGCTTCCCTGTGCTCCAAAGCAGGCTGTTGGTTGGTCTATTACTCACTACTCCCCTGTAGTTAGCAGCCAGCACTCTAAACTGGAACACCATAAGCCAGCATGATGTGTTTTACATGTGATACAAATGAGTAATGGGATGCCTCATCTTGTGAAATAGAAAACAAAAGTCCTTCAGGAGATATAAGAATGGCAATCATGCAGAAAATGAGTTTTTTACACTGTTGACTATGCGGAAGAAGGGTGTTTAATAGCTTTAATGTCTGATCTCTAATGCTAGACTTGCTGAACATTAACATAGATTATTTTGCAGTGCTCTTCTGTGTTATGTCCTACAAGGAAAGCTTGTGCATTTTAAGATCCTGTACTCATTTTTTTTACAGTAAAGTTTAGCTTATGTGTCCTCTGGCAACGCTCTCACTTCTATCAGATGTTCTGCTCACCTATCCCCAGTGACACCTCCTTGCCAATTTAGAGGTGCTATATAACTGTTGCTTTTCAAGTCCTTTGGAATTTAAAGCTGTACGAATGTCAGGGATATTCAGTATATGTGACATCTGCCTAGCCTTGATGTTAGTGGGAGTTTGGATAAAACTGCTGTGTAACTGGTTGGGATAGGAAATAGATTATCATAGAAACATAGAGTTATTTGAGCTGGAAGGGACCTGTAAAGGTCATCTTGTCCAACTCTACAGTTCAATCAAGTAGCTCAGCACTCCACCCAGCCTGCCTTTGAATGTCTTCAAGGACAAGGCATTCACCACCTCACTGGGCAACCTGTTCCTCACAGTAAAGAATTTCTTCCTAATACCTAGTCTAAATCCACCCTCTTCCAATTTAAAACCATTTTGGCGAGTCATTTTGACAGATAGTTCCTAATAACGGTGCTCTGAGTGACGGAATATTGTTTGCTCCGGTTTTGCTCTGTTCAGTCCTTTGAAGCATTTCCCATTCCAGAGGAAGAATTTCCCCGGACGTGGGAATAACTTGCAGCCTCATCTGCCTTCGGGTCGGCTCTGGTATGAGCGGTGGTCCGCATGCCACCAGATGGAGCCCGTGGTCAGGAGAACGAGGGAATGGCTCTGTTACCCGAGCCCCCAGCCGTGCGCACCCTGGGGGTTGCCTCAAGCCACGAGTGTCTCTGGTTGGCACCCCCGGGCCATCCTCCCGACAAGACCTCTTTGCTTATAGAAAGGGACTGTAATTACAGACTTTTTCAACTGTTTCTAAGATATTCCGCATGTTTTTGCACCGCTCTTCAATCGCTGCTGCCAGGATCCAGACCAAGATGCTGGAGGGCAGTTGGCATTCCCTCAAAAATTCTGTTTTTCTAAAAAGAAAAGCACTTCTGCTGTCTTATCTAATCCCGAACAACTGTTTAATATTAAGTGATGCGGAAAAAATGTAACGAGCTCTGTGTCTTCATTTTTCTTGCCTCGTTTCTTTTGGATTAACACTCGACCGTGACGGCTTTTGTTAGTCTTTGTAAAATCAAACAGAAATCCAATGTTTCTATCAAGAAACCAGTTGTTCTGAGTTCTGTATTTTCATCATGGGAATCTTGAGGGAAAAAAGGACAGGGCTCACCAGCTGTTGATCAGGCTTTGCTCCTACCAGCTGAAATAACACAAGCATTATGGTAGGTTGAGGGAAGAATTAGGCCACATCTAGATTTGGTGTCCAGGTTTGAGTTCTCCTGTACCAGAAGGATATCAACCCATGTATGACAGCACACCTTAATGTGGTCCACCACCGTGCCATTGGCTTTGCTGGCACACATTTATCAGCAGGGAAAACCTACTGAAGACCAGGAAGATGATTGAGTTCTGAAGTGCCCTTGTCTCTCCAGTGAAGACTAAATACCTGAAGTTAGGTGATACAATCTTAGTGTGAGGTCAGTTACTAAAGGTCTTGAAGACTTAAAGACCCAAGTTTCTTGAGTATTTACCAGCTATTTGAACAACCAACTTGTTGGCAACCAACTGGATTTCGATTTTAGGTTCATCCCAATAAATGACCAGTTTGCCAGGCCTTTGTCACTGGTTTCCTTTAAAGTTAATGTATAAAAATCTTTCATCATGGGTTACCCAATGCATACAACTCTATGTCTACACCACCTTCTTTCAGGTGATCCAATTATCATTTCAACAGTAATGTTTGTATTGACTTGAAGAAAATAATCAGAGAATCATAGAATTGCTCAGGTTGGAAAAGAAAGACCTTAAAGGTCATCAAGTCCAACCACAACCCAACCATAGTACCCTAACTAACAACAATCCACTAAATCAGGACCAGGATGACTTCCCTAGTCCTGCTCACCACACCCTTCATGATACAAGCCAGGATGCCATTGGCCTTCTTGGCCACTTGGCCACACTGCTGGCTCATATTCAGCCGACTGTCCATCAGCACACCAAGGTCCCATCAGCCAGCCACTCCTCCCAAGTCTGTTAATGTCTCAGTTGGGTCAGATGTTAATGCAAATAGACTCTGTAGACCAACAGCATCCTGTAAGGCTCATGCACAGTGCTGAAAAAGAAAAGAGCATATTCAGCATTTCCTGCCCTGTGGTTTGCATATGGGAGCCTCGCTGGCTGGTGCTGTGATGCTGAGGCAGCCATGGAACCTGATATTTCCTGCTCTGTGGGCTCAGCCCTGTTACTCAGCTAGGCAGTATACGTAATCACTTGTTTTCAAAGATGGAAGCTGAGGAGGCTTGACAATGCAGGAAATGTAAGCTTATAAATACAGGTATAGTTGTCAAGCTGAAGCAAAGAAAACATGTACAGCTGCCTCCTCTAACACAGCTGCTGTCTTATAGACTCATACAGCCCATAATGCAGCTTTTGTTGACCATAATAGTAACAACCATAGAAGAAAATAAGCACCCTAATATCTTCCCCACTATATCTGCAAACCACAGGAAGGGAGACTAATGATCATAGAGTCACAGAATCATAGAATCATAGGAAGGCTTAGATTGGAGGAGGTCTATTTAAGATCACCCTGCCCTCACCCCCTGCCATGAACAGGGATGCAACCCACCAGATCACGCTGTCCAGGGCCCCATTCAAGCTGGCCTGGAGTACTTCCAGGGTTGTAGCATCCACAGACTCTTTGGGCATCCTGTGCCAGTACCTCACTGCTCTCTGAGCACAAAATTTCCTCTTAACATCTGAACTAAATCTTCTCTCTTTTTGTTTAAAGCTATTCCTTGTCCCATCACTGTCAGACTGTGTAAAAAGCCAACCCCCTCCTGCTTGTAAGCTCACAAGGTTTTAAACACCAGTTTGATCTCAGAGACATAAAATACACAGAGACTTTTGTTAGTATCAAAGAACCCAGCATTCTCCGAAGTTCAAACAGCTCAAAAGCCGTTTGCATGATGTGATTACCTCAAGAAGATTTCAAAAAGTTTTAAATAATATAAAGAAAACATATATTTTCTTCTTTTATTCTGCTTAGTTTGCTCTCCTTGCAGTATCTCTGCCCCACCTGGGTGCAGAGAAAAGTGACATTTGGGCAGAGACATTTAAGAGGTCATTTTGTAAGAGTCTCTACCATGGGTTATATTTGATAAGAGAAGTGCCTGGAAGGCAGTGACCTTTAGTGGAATAAAAGAGCAGGATAATAAGGATCAGAATCTAAATCCTGAGAGCCCACAGGCAGCGTGGCTGGTGCTGAGCCTTGACAGAGGACCCCCCTGCAGCTGTGTGTTACTGCTGCATTTGCCACATGAGCATCTTTTCCGCGCTGCCTCTTTTCTTTCAGTCAAACCATCACCAATGTTGGTGGCACAGGGCTGCATTGGCTCTGTATGATGTCCCATAAAAATGATGGCCAAAAGACAGAAGCTAAATCTCTGCCTCCAGAGAGGCACCTGTGGCACACTTGCCTGTGTCAGCATTTATCTGAGAACTGGGTTTCCCAACATGCTTGCTTCAAGCCAGGATAAGAGAAGACATGCTCCAGTTGCATGACTGAGCACACTATGCACTGGGACTCAATGCAATGGCATGAGAATAGAATAAAACCCCACATAGAAAAGAGGAAAAGTTTCACAGTCATTATATTAACTACATTATCTAGATAGAAAGAGAGAGAAAGGGAGAGAAAGGGAGAGAAAGGGAGAGAAAGAGAGAGAAAGGGAGAGAAAGGGAGAGAAAGGGAGAGAAAGAGAGAGAAAGGGAGAGAAAGGGAGAGAAAGGGAGAGAAAGAGAGAGAAAGGGAGAGAAAGGGAGAGAAAGGGAGAGAAAGAGAGAGAAAGGGAGAGAAAGGGAGAGAAAGGGAGAGAAAGAGAGAGAAAGGGAGAGAAAGGGAGAGAAAGGGAGAGAAAGAGAGAGAAAGGGAGAGAAAGGGAGAGAAAGGGAGAGAAAGAGAGAGAAAGGGAGAGGAAGGAAGGAAGGAAGGAAGGAAGGAAGGAAGGAAGGAAGGAAGGAAGGAAGGAAGGAAGGAAGGAAGGAAGGAAGGAAGGAAGGAAGGAAGGAAGGAAGGAAGGAAGGAAGGAAGGAAGGAAGGAAGGAAGGAAGGAAGGAAGGAAGGAAGGAAGGAAGGAAGGAAGGAAGGAAGGAAGGAAGGAAGGAAGGAAGGAAGGAAGGAAGGAAGGAAGGAAGGAAGGAAGGAAGGAAGGAAGGAAGGAAGGAAGGAAGGAAGGAAGGAAGGAAGGAAGGAAGGATTCTTTAGAAGCAGTAAAGACATCCATAAGGCAGCAGGCACATTACCACTGTAACCCTTGGTCCACAGTTTTCAAGACGGGGCAATAAAACGTTCTGGGACACAGGAGCTCAGTGTCCTTTAGCAGAAACAATCTAAACCTCCCTGAGTTATTTTAGAAACCTGAATAGCACCACATAAATATATTTGCCTCCTCTCAAAGGCAGGTCACAGCAGCCTTCATTATCAAAGGCCAGAATGGAAACAACATGAAAATAAATCCTTTCAAAGTTTGCTCTCATTAGCACATTTGGCATATTTAAATACAAACACCATCTGTGTTTATCATGAAATGCAGCCATGCCGTCTGATCTTGTGGAGACATCAGTGTTTATGGAGAGTTGCAGTGAGGGGCACATGCAAGGCTTCCTCGGAAACTGAGCTTATTTTAAATTATTTGCTCAGCCAGCAAATGCTTGTGGAGACAGAAAGTGCTTTTGCCAAGGGAAGGATTCCCATGGAAGATAAACAAAGCCTCCAGCCTTGCTCTGATGGGGGCTCCTTCTAGTGACCACAAGGAGGAAAATAGTGGGGAAGAACTGCAGCAATGAATCAAGCTGTAAAGCACTGCTGCCACGATGGCCTTGTCACAATGCGCTATTATTTAGCTAAACATGGGCATTTGGAGTCCTCACATTGTCCCGTGGGTCTGGATTCAGGGTGTGAGCCATCAACGTGTCCTCTGTGGAAGCAAAGCCACCTGAAACTCAAACCCATAGGTAGCAAAGGGCCCATATTCACACTGTAGCATCAGGACCACAGTGCTTGGTTCTCCCTCAGTGACACACACAGTTTGGACAGGTTGAGTATATCAGTGTCTCAGGGTGTGGTTTCCTTCACCACGTGAACGAGCTGTTTGAATGATCTTGCAAAATGTCAAGTAGAAGATTAAAAAAAGAATTACGTAGGCATCCAAAATACGTTACATCACCTAAACCTGAACAACCTGGAACAGTATCTGATCAGGAGTTGGACTCAATGATCCTTGTGGGTCCCTTCCAGCTCAGGATATCCTACAACTCTATGATCTCCATTGCTCTAACAGCACTAGCCCAAAGCCAGCGAGGGTAATGAAGATGAGCAGAAATTGGCTCTGGTATTCAGAGCAGAATTTGGCTCATTATCTCTCTTCTTGCAGATGTGACACTGAGTGGTCTGATGTGTAACAGAAACACACTGAACCATGCAAGGACATTTCAATTAAAACTAAGATGAAAGCAAAAGCCCCAGATTAGTGTTAATTTGTTCGATTCCAGACTGAAGAGTCCATGAGAACTGGAAGCACAAAAGTTAGCAAATCTGCAGGCAGCGGTTTCACCATATCAACTCTCTCATCTATAATACATTTCCAGTATTTATTTTCAATTTTCCTTTTCTTAATTTCCTCCCATTTACCGTTATTATGCTGCCAGCGGGGTTGCCTAAGCAATTTTTCTTTATCAATGATGTTTACTCTCCCCAGATATTCACAGACTATTTTCACTTCTGCCCACGCAGTGCTGTATCTTTGACAAACTCTATTTGTGTTCAGGGTTTCCCCCTGAGACCAACAGCCAGTATCCCTGGTCTTCTCCCGTTGTTGTTGCTTTATCCTGGACTCTGTCTTGGTGGTGGTGGCAGACCCCAGAGCAGCAGAGCAGAGCTGCTAAGGCACCAAAGACAACCAGCAAGGTAAGCACTCTGGCCCAAAGCCAGAGAAGCAATTTTCAGCCTGTGCTTAACTTTAAGCATATGAGTAATCCTATTTGTTTTACAGAGATTACACATGCCCTTAAAATAAAGCCTTGCTCGGATGCTGCAGTACTGGAGTGGGACCAGAGTGCTCTGCCTGTTCTGCTTCAAGCCTATTAGAAAGGTAATTTTCACCTGTTCTTCTATAACACAATGCATGTGTGTGAATGGCATTCCAAGCGCGTTTTCTTGCAGGCATTTCTCTGATTCACTGCCCACCATCAATCTTGTATCTCCAGGTGCACTCTTGTACCTGTACTTCTCCCGACAGAAGTTTGGGGCCTACGTGTATCCCAAGCACTGGCTCACACTCTTCCAAGCCAAGCAACATGTTTTGTTATCTCCTTTCCATATTAAAAAGAGCAGTTGAAAAACTGATGGGGGGGTGAGGGGTGGGAAAGATACCTTTGGCAGTGGGGTTGCTCTGAGAAGTATGACTAGTGCTAGAAACATGGGTAAAGAGCTCCCAGTAGCTGGCAGGAAGCTGGGAAGTGTGGGACTGGTTTTCTCAGGGGGTTCTGCTGTGGCATTGGATTACACTGTACAAACTCCAAAACTTCTTCCAGTGGTTGAGGAAGCCCTCATTTCCCTCTCCCAGAGGACTCCTCTGGTATCTTTAGTCACCTCTTGTCTGCACAGAGCCATTCACAGGATCTCTTCTTTTGCCTTTACTTTACCATTTAGTTTTGTGAAGCTTGTGAAAACTGAGCTCTGGGACACATTAGTTGACATTAATCACTATCTGATAGCGTAGAAATAAGGAGGAATGCCTCATGTAAGCCATGGTACTGCAAGCATCCCGTCTCTGTATCAAACTAGGCTGAAAACATATTTGTTTGAGAAAACAAGGATTTACACCAGGATTATGGATGAGTTTCAGCTAAACACCTCTGACAAAACCAGCGAGATCCAGAGTGTTAAGTACCCATAAAGACTGATCCATTCCAAGTGTGATGTCCACGTGTGGACTGAAGGGATGTTACATTAGTTCTATAGATCTACCCTTTGGGCTATGTTGCATCCAGTAGTACAGCACTGGTGAAGCAGATGTTGGTAGCGGTTCCAAGTAGCACAGGTTGAAGACATGACATCTGTGATATGAGGGAGAAACAGCATCAATGTGTTTGAATTCTAGGAGACTACGTGAGCAGTTGCAATACTCACTACAGGCTTCATATGCTCTAGTGAGACAGTGCTTCTGTCAGGCATAATTTACTGTGAATTGAGACCTCATAAGTCTCATGTATTTGAGAAAGAAAGGCAAAAAAGTTTATTTCTAGTGGGCTCCTACTGTTTCTTTGGTACCAGAACAGGTTTTCTCTGTTTGTCTTCAGAGAAACCTAGTGTGAGGAGAGCACAGAAGAATGGACCCCAGTGACTGCAACCTAATGTATTAACTGAACATTTTCAGGGCATCTCCTCTAGCCTTTGAGGGCAAGTGACACAGCACAGCGTGCGTCTGCTTGGCTAACCTGAACTAACCTACAACTAAAGTGTAGATCCTACAGCTTGTTGGGTCTACTGGGAATAGTCCTTGGTCTCCACTGTTCCTTAACAGTGCCTAGAAATTTGCTGCATAGAGGAGTAGCTGCCAAAGTCCAAAACCATGCAGGAAATGTGCTGATAAGCATCTAATCAGTACAGCTACATGCTGGTGGTCAAAGCTCATGGCTTGTCCCTGGCTAGTTTACTTACACAAATGCAGCCAGAGACCAAAAGGATGCCCACAAAGAGATGGGCCGTGCTAGAAACCATCTATGATGGTAGTAAGAGAGTTAGTGTGAAGCCATAACTGGATTGACAGGCCAAGTCACCATCCCCTACATTGCATTTGATCTGCCAAGAGCTGAGAACTGAGCCTTGAAGAGAGGGAGCTGTGCATACAAGGGCTAGGTGGATTGGCCACGCACACAGGGGCTGGATGGACCATTCCTTTAAGAAAAAGCATCCTTTGGCTCAGATCCCAAACCCTCAAATCTCCTTTGTAGCAAGACATCCTCTCAGCACTGAACATGCCTTACATACTTTTTTTTTCCCCTCAAGGAAGAGGTTTGTGATGATTAATGAATTAGGAAGGTCAGCTTTTGGGTCTTCAGCTAGCACTGTACTCCAAAGAAAACAAACTCCAGAAGAGTCCCAGCTTAAAGTGTCATAGCAAATGCATCCAGTTTACTTTATTTATGATTATGCTCACAGTGGACTTATCAAGTCCATTCCTTAAATAAACAGAATTGAGACTGTTTGTGAAATGCTGGGCTTTTCTGTCTTAAAACATTTGCTGCCTATTTCTTAAGGACCGTTTAGGTAAAGCTGGAGCGTGTCCTGATCAGTATCTATTTTCTGGAAATTGCTTAAACATTCTTTAAAAATGCAGAAAGCTGCGCCTTCACCACCCAAGGAAAACCTAAAACTAAAACAAATGAGGTTGGGTAGCCTCTAACTGAGAGAAATCCAATAAATCTATCCAACATGTGAACTGTGTTGGAATGTGAGACTGGAAAGCTTGCTGAAAGGAGACAGAGAAGTTAACGGTAAGTCCGCCTAAGTCCAACAAATGACACAGCTATTTCACAGTGTGACTTTTCTAATGACGTGCCCATTGAATAAACAACCGGACTGCACCTTCCCCCACAACTGAAGATGCCCTGGGTAGGAATTTCCCTGTAACTGTCTGTCCCACTAGATGGATAAGAATTGATATCCTGGGAGAAACGTCTTTTTCATGCCAAGTTTCAAGAAGCACTAGTAATATCCACATGACAATGTACCTATCAGATGAGATCCTTGTCAAGTATTTACACGAAGTCTGACATCTCACCTTCTCTCTGGCAATAAGAGGCCAACTGCACTTTGACATCCAGTGGTTTCCTACAGACAGCATTAGACCGCTTTGAGTCGTGCTTCTTTGAGGCTTTTGTTTTTGTAGCCATCTTCTCCTGCCTTGAGAAGAAGTCAGAGAATAAAGACAAACTCAGACTTAAAGGTTCAGCTGCTGAAATGCTCATGGAAAATTCTCTATAGCATTTATTGCTGCTTCCTTTCCTTCCTGTTCCTCAGCTCACTGCAACCTAAATGTCTCTCTGGACAATCATATACCCAGCCCCAGTTTGTTTAAGCCACACTAAACTAAACTGAAGGGTACAGCTGAGGTCCTAAGAACCTCCAATGAACTTCTACTGAGCTGCTGTCCTGCAAGGTGCAGATATCCCATCCTATTCATTTATAGCAAGTGTTAGTTTTCTAGAAGAAAAGAAAGGTCCCATGGCTCCAAATGCATACTGGAAATATGGCTGGTCTTCGTGAGTACCTGTCTTTAGTTCCTGTTATAGATACCATGATATAACCCATCACCTGTGCCTCTTTTGCTGGCTTTTGGTCTTTCCACTCCATGAGTAGAGCCTGTAAAAGACTGAGCTTTGAAATAAAGTTGCTGTAGACTACAGTTTGCCTGTCACAAAACTAGCACATCTCACTGGAGACAAATCTCCTTGCAGACCTGCAGAAAAGAGAAGAAATAAGTGCCAGAGCTACAGCAAAATTGCTGGCTTGCAAGAGAGGCTTAAGAAAGAGATATAAGGAATTCGATAAGGCCACAAATGGGAAAAGCCTTCCCAACCACCCTTTCTGCTCTTAAATGATAATCACATGATCCCAAAAATGAACAACCACACAGGTGCCAAGTCTTTAGGATATGTGTCTTTAAACAACTTTCAGAGCCACAGATCCTCCTTATGGCTGCTCACAATTGAGCCCAATACACGACTCATGAGTCAGCCCAGAGAATGTACTTCCTGGAACCTTCATATAGGACCCTTCTGGCTTTGTGCTCAAAGGTTTTGCATAGAATGGTATGCGTACAAAGGATAAACTTAGAGCCAGTTTGTTTTATATTTATCTAGGGAAATGAAATGCACAGCTTTGAATCACCTAGAGTCTATAGCTTCTCTTTGCACTCAGCAGTTTTGACCTCAGTTCTATGGATTCTTTGGCCTTATCCTGCACTTAACCATTTAATTGAGGCACATCAGGCTTCTTCCTTGCTCTGCTAGAAGAGTTAACTGTATGCCAGACACTCTTATTCCAGCAGATGAATAGGATTTGTTGCTTGATCAGCCAACAAGCCACACGTGCAAGCTAGACAAATCTGGTTTCACACTGGCAATTGACAAAACACACCTTTCTTCCTAGCTAGCATTGTCTCCATAGTCACTACATTGTATGCCCTCACTGCCGCTGAGCTGTCAGAGCATGGGCACATTGACCTCTGGACAACACTCCAAACACTTCATGTCTTGGAAACAGCTGCACTGAGACCTGCACGTGTGTCTTGAAAAGCATCATCCTGGATCCTCTGTTGTCTAGATTTGGTAGCAGTGAAAATGTCCTGGTCCTACTGCAGTTTCTTTTCTCTAGCTCTTTTATGGCTGACAGGAGATAAAATCTGGGCTATAACTCATGATGGCATGATGATATTAGTTATTATGCTTTGGGTCCCTGATATATTGCTCCTTCTGTTATTCAGGGAGATTTTAAACTATCCTCCAAAATATCTGAATATTCTTAATTCTAGGAAAAGAGGGGCCTCTGCCTCACGCAGGAACAAATTTGCCATCCCTGCAAGGCAGAAGGAAGGGAAATCCTGGCAGGATTGCTGCCTTCTTTGGTTTACAGAGAGCAACAAGTCAGAGTGATCCAAAAGGCCTTATGGCAATTTTCATGTGAACTGCAGACCATCAGGAAAGAGAGGTTGCTGCATCCTCTAGGAATCACTGGCAGAGAGAAAATTCCCCTGTCAGAGGGTCCTAAGCAGCCTCCCAGCTGACAGACTCAGGCTTTCCTAGCAGCAACAGCAACTGTTTGTGTGGCTTCTGTCTCACTTGTGAGCAGAAATTACTGTCCCTCACTCTTTTTTTTTGGTGATGGAAGTTGTGTTAAAGAGTAGATCCAAGTCAGGAAGCCCAAGTCCTTGCATCCCTCAGATGCAAGGCAGTGTTACTCCATGGACCAGCATGGGGATCAGTGCTGCCCTTCCTGAGGTCCTGGGCTGTCATCACTAAAACATGCCCATGATAAAGTGAACATCCCTGTTAGGGTTAGCCAAAAAGGTGAGGGAGTAGGCTGGGCACAACGGCTGGCCTTGTCAAAAAGGACCTTCCGAACAAAAAATACTCAAATGAAATGGAAATATAACATCTTGATAACAAAATCAAGATATATACATACATATTCTCAGGCTCAGCTGGATTTATAGGATAGGAAGTATTTGCCATGTGCTGATTCAGTTAATCTGAATGATCTGTACCAGCTGCCACAAACTGGCTGAGTTCACCTCTTTGATTCAGTTATGCCTACGCATGCTGCAGTCAGCATCCTTCTGCGCACAGCCATCTTCACAAAGTTCTTGCTCCCATGGGGGAGCTCACACGAGCACTGCCACTCTGCCCATTGTGCATGCAGAAAGCACAGATACCCACAGGCAACAGCCATGGCTTGCAGTTAAGTCTCACTTAAAAACTCATCTTTGCTCTGACAGCTTCCTAGCTCAGTCACTGCCTGTACTGCCGGGGGTTGCTTGCTTTTAGCCTATTACCACAAAAATACCTCTTTTCAAGATTTTCATCCTGTTCTGTTCTTTGCAGTCCCTCAGCTGATGGATAGCCGCCTCTTTCAAGAGTGACGTGAACCTCCCCAGGGCATTTTTCACCCACGGAGCTGTTCATCACACACAGACAGCCCTCCACTTTGCTCATGGAAAGAGGACCTCTTAAATGAAGGTCTGTACCAGCAGATATCACTGGCCCTGGACACAGAGCAGACAGAGCAGCTGCAGGCAGGGGTCATTTCAATTTGCTAGGTAGGCTCAGCCATCTAGGCAGGGCAATGACATTACTACTGTCAAGACCTATCTATTTTGGGTCTTCACGCCCAGGTCCCTGTGACATGGTACTGTGAGTAACTGTTGCTCTCTGGAGACATCCTGACCAAATTTACCACCATCGAAGTGGCCAGAAGGGTCACCGACGATTTCAATTGCATTTTCCAGTTAGGAGTTAGAATGTCTTTCACAGAACTTCAAGGAGAAGAAACGGAGCAGCAAATAACTCCAGGTTCTGGCCTCCTTTTGTTCTTGATTTTAACAGCCCATGTCCTGATTATAATCATTTGCCATGTGGTTTTAAAGCAATTATGAATTGACTGTAATGCATGCAGATTGCTGATCTCTTTGTGATGCACAAAATTCATTCACTCTGCCAGCAATTTCAAACACTGAACTTCAGCTTGTGACTCACAGCTTTGCGTAAATGATTCTACAGCAAAACCTGTGAAATAGTAAAGCTTTGGTAAACAGTTTTCTCTAACAGATTCTTCAGTGTTATTACTCCTTATAAGGACACTTTGCCAGAGGAAAAGAAAACACTCCCACACAAACATGGGTAATTAAACTGGAAGCTGTTTATGAGGTAGGTTATTGTTTGATACCCGGGGAGATATTCATTAAAAATTACATTTAGTTACAGAACAAAAAGAAAAGAAACGAAATCACATGGATAGGGATGCACTAGAGAAGCTGAGATCTAAACCATGCCATGCTCCTCGCACAGGAGTCACCGGGACACCTCCTTGGGTGCTGTGTGAGGAGTGATGCGGCTCAGCAGCAGCGGATGGAGGATGAAGCCCAGGAAAAGATCCTATCAAACTCAAAACATTACTTATAAATGAGAGGCCCCTCCAAAATCACAGGCTGTCAACAAACCAGGCCAAGTCAGCCAAAGCAGTTACTGCCTTTATTTTGCTATCAGTGAAGTAGAGAGAGTAATTGTGTGACTGCACCCCAAACACTGGAGCTGTTAGCAAACGATGAAGTAGTTCCATTTTAGTTCCCCACAATAAAGATCTTGCCACAGCACAGTAACAGAGAGGAAACACAGAGGCCACTTGGAAAAGAAGAACACTACAGCTTGAGTGAAGCCTTCATAGCACGAAGGACCATCTGAAATGAGGCTCCGTGACCCACGTAGAGAGGAGTAGCAGCTTGGTAAAGTGCATCATTACATCTTTATCTATCTCCACAAAGTCCAGGGTGCCCCAGAGATGTTTGCCATAGCCCTTCACCCAGATAGCTCCTCTTGCAGCACTACGCATCTACTTAGGTTTCCTTTCTTTTCCCGACTCCATCTTTTTAGTACTTCCACTGTAAAAAAGAGCGCAGTGATGCTTTGCCCACCTCTGTGGCATACTTTGGATGACTAAGAAGCAGCTGTAATTTTATGGCTTCAAAGGTGAAGAGGGAAGGGCAGAGATATTGTACTTAAAGCTGTAATTGTGTGTAAAAGTACTTGCAAATATCAAAGCCACCTTTGGGAACAACTGTGTAATGGCTTTTCTTGCTATATTCCATTTGTCCAGTACAACATAATGGCTAAATCAATGTAAAGTGTCATGTCTTTCTTTTTCCTGCTCTCCCTAGGGCTATTCTTTTCAGTTATGTTATGTTCTGCTTCGATCCCCAGAAAAATCAATGAAGATTCAGCTGTTCTCAAAAAAAACCCACAAACCCAACAAAAATAAAACAACCCAGCCAACAAGCCACCAAAAAAGCTACACACAGAACCCACCAAGCTAAACAGTTAGAGCATTTTCTGTCATCTTAGTGTGAATTAAATAGCCCTTCTCTCCCTCAGGTTGCCTCAGAGAGTGCCCTGCTCAGCGGGCTCTTCTGAAGTGAGCAATAGGATGACAACAGGTACGGACTTCACGGTTCTAAAGATTTTTCTTGGATCTAATTCTTAACTGTAATCAGTTAATTTGCACTGGTAGTCTGATAAAAGGCTCGTAATAACTTTGTTCTTTACTGTTCCCCCCCCAAAAATAAAGGCTATTAAAAAATAGCTGATCTAAGCACCCATGTTCTGACATCGAACGAAGAGCCGTTTGGATGTGGTGCTCAGGGATAGGATTCAGCAGAGGGTTTTTAGAGTTAGGGTATTATGGTTAGGCTGTGGTTGGACTTGATGATCTTCAAGGTCTTTTCCAACCTGGGTAATTCTATGATTCTATGATTCTATGATCCTCTTTGTGACAAACTCTGACTTTCCTATTTACTCTTACATAGGGCTGTGAACACAACAGAGGTGTTCGTGATGCAGTCAGTGACTGCAAGAAGACACAGCACAGCTATCAGGCTGCATGTGGGAGTAATCTGAAAATAATACAAAATGTGAAAGCACATTAAGCATAAAGCATAAATTTACTTTTGTCTGTACAAATATGAATCTTTGCAGAAGGCACGGAAAATGTATTTGTAATAAAACTTTCATTTTGGAACTTAGGACTTCATGGCAGCTCTTATCTCCTGTGCAACTTTCTGTGCTTTGTAAAGGTCAGATACAGCAATTCAGCAAAATTATGCTTCTCCATCAGGCTTGAGAAGTGTAAGATTTTCTGCTCTCACACAGAACAAATAGTAGAAATGATGCAGTGCCATCAGAGTGCATCTCTGAGGAGTGTGCCGTGGTCTCTGGGGGGAAGGCTCTGCTCTGCATTGCAGCTCAGGGTCCAGCTTCTCAGCCAAGCAGGCAGGGAGGCTGAGCCCTGCTGGATGACCACAGCAATTCCCTACAGGTTTGGAAGGTACTTGCTCTGATTTTACCAGCTCCAGAGTTCACTGGATGTTGGAAAGGTGAAACATCCATTTAGGAATGTCAGAAGCTCAACAAACATAAGATAAATGCAATGAACAGCGCCTTTCCCAAAGCCCCATGATCCATTCCTTTAATTACTCTTCCTGTGGGTTGTTTGGGAGATTTTGCTTGGAAACAGCAGCTGACAGGTTCAGGTTGGACAATTCTGTTCTTCCAGTCACTCGCACTGCTTAGAAGGGAAGGAAAGAAGCCAAATCCTCCAGCAGTGTGTGGGTATATAGGCATATCAACTACATTATTACCCGCGTTAACACACAGCACATTTGTGACAGCTCTGAGCACACACAGTGGCCCAGCACCCTCGGTCTCACAGCACTGAATGCAGCACCTGTGTGGGATGTGTTGGGGTGTGATGAGAGGAAAACAACGTGCAGCACCATTTTTAAAAGGCAGCAACAAAAAAGCTCTGTTTATCTGCAGCTGCTTGACAAGTGATGTCATCAAGAGTCTGTTTCACTGCTTTAAGTGGAAAATGTTTGTGCCAGGAAGCCTCCCTCAATGCATGTAAGGATGCAATGCTGAGAATGGAAAGTGCCAGGAAATGGGCACACCCCCATGGCTGTGGTCACTGATGCCATCAGAAGCAGTTGCTCTTGGCAGCAAGTGATTCAGCAGAGGACAGCACAGAGGAGCTCCGGAACTGAAGATTTTCCTCAAACCACTCATCCTATGTGATGTCCTGGCAGGGTTCCTGTGGTGGGCAGATGAAGAAAGAAATTAAGCTAGAGGACAAGTGATGTTTGCCTCTGCTGGGAAGCGGTAGTGAAATGGCCCACAGCAGTATTTCCCAGCTTATATCACTCTCTCTCCAGCTTCACCGGCTCAGCTGCACAACCAAGCATTTGCAGCCACGCTTCTGAAACCCTGTAGCACTAAAAACGTGTAACCCTGCTCTGACAAAAATAAGCAGCAGTCATTGTCAGAGGTGGCTCTAGAGGAACAGTCCAGCACTCACGAGGTTTATGAACCTTATTGAAGGCTGTCTAATGCTTCTGAAGGAAAACGATAAACATCAGCCAGCACTTCCAGACTGTACTGGGAGGTGGGCAGGACAGTACAGGAAGGTCCAAGGGAAGCTGGCACTCACTAAACCCAGACATCACAGCTGAGCAGGTGCAACCTCATGGAGGATGCCCCAGTGACTCTGTGCAATCCTGGAGGCTCCTAAACACTGCCTTCTCCAAAGCCTTTCCCTCAGAAAGAGTAAGGGAAGGGTGATGAGAGGACAGGCACTTCGCTTTCCACTGTGGCCAGGCACCAGTGGGCTACCACAGCAGGGTCAAACCCAATTACCGACTGATCTCATTCATCTCCTTCCCCAGTAAGAAAAGCCATTAGCCTCCAACCTTAATAGCTCACGCTGGAGAAGGACACAAGGACAAGGTGCTGTCTTGAACCACACTGTGGTCACCACAGTTTTATTTTCAGCTGGCCTGGAGCTGGTGCCTGTACTTGGTGGAAAGCACAAGAGAGACTTTGTCTGCATGCATTTAAGACAACAGTGTCCCACAAAGAAATACAGTTATGTATTACTAAGTCTGCCCCTCTACTGCCATATTTTGCACAGCAACAAAAATTAATGGAATGCTGGCAGGAAGGTTCAAAGCCTATGACAATACCAGCAACGTCCATCTCTGCCATTGTGCTCCAACATCATAAAACAGGAGGCATTGCTTTCAGAGCGGCCTACATAAGACTTATTGAGCATTACCAATTTCTGGTGAGGCTGGATCCTGCTAGCTCTGGTATAAGAACCTCCCCTGGCTGCTCCCATGTCACAGGTCCCTGTGGTGCTCATTGAGGTGATCTCAGAAACAGGACTACCACTCACATTCCACAAAGCCGAGGCTCATGCTCACAAGGTTTCTTCTTCCTGAAGGTTTCCTTCTTCAGCTGCTTCCCAGCTGAAGCTCTTCCAGTTGAGTGCAGCCCTCTGCCATGTTTTGATGGATAGTGTCAAGAGCCCAGTTGAGATCATAGATGCTGCTAGGAATAGCTTGCTCAAGCGTCCAAGCACAACCCCAAGAAGACTAAACAAAGCTATCAAAGTCCTCAGTGAGCTACATTTGCTCTGAGCCTTATGCTCAGAATGAATGATGAATCAAGCATCTCAGTAATCCTGGAGGAAGAGAAGTGCAACAGCAAAACAAGCAGGGTGAAGTAACTGGTCACTCCTTTCCCAAAGCACAGCAGAAATTACCGCATGTCTCTGCTGAGATCTCTCAGCGGGGAGGCTGCTAGGACCAGCCTTGGCCTGTCTCACTGCCCTGCCAGCCTCCACATTCACCTCCTCCTCTGGGTCACCTACAGTCATCACTAGCAAAATGAGCATGTAGCACTGCTCACCCTTCTTGATCAGGATCAGGTCAGGAAAAGCCTCCTGAATTCCCTGCCCATCCTTTTTCAACCTGGAACCGCTGCACCTCAAAGCTGCTGATTAGAGAGGCCTTACAGAGAGATGCTGGTGTATCCAAGTGCTGGGTGAACACCAAAGATGTGCAGTTCAATGGCACAAAATGCTGGGTTCTGTATCTGGGGTGGCATAACTGAGTGTATGTAGCTCAGGGAGGGGCAGCTGGGGGTGAGGGAAAGACTCTGCACCAGAGGGCGGTGGGCATGGGACAGCCTGCACAGGGCAGTGGGCACGGCCCCGAGTGCTGGAGTTCAAGAAGTGTTTGGACAGCACTCTTAGACACTGGGATTGGATTTGGGGTGGTCCAATTTGGAGCCAAGGGTTGGACTCAGTAACCTGGGGACCTTTCCTTTATGTACAGAAATGCTGCAGAAAGGAGAAAATGACCATGAGCCATCCTCCCTCCTTCAGACCTCTGTCTTCTCATCAGCGGAATGATTTAAAAATCGTATGATTTGAAAAAGAAGCTGCGGTGTTCAAGGATGCCTTCTCATTCTCTGAGCCTTGGGGTCACATTAGATCACAGCTCATCACTTATCTTCTCAAGCATGAAGGCTAGAAATGTTCCTTGAATGACAGCAGAGATTCATCTCTAGCGGGCAGTGTTCCTAAGTAAAAGTTGCACCATGAGACTTACACTGTGAACACAAAAATATGTAATGTTAGAAATAATTTAGAGAGATGAATAAGGAAGAAAATCTGGCTTGCTTTCGCAGAGGCTTTTTGTTGAGGAAATATGCGTTTTCCTGAGAGCAGGCAGCAGTGGCTGCACGTTTTCACTGGTCAGGCAGGAGAGAGACTGCGAGTGTCTGTCAGTAATAAATCTCAGTCAGCCGGCTGGCAGATAAATTATGCAGAGCTTATGGCCAGGAGCAGAAAGGAAAAACACACAAGGTATCTGAGTGTGCTTTCATTTTGGACAAGCTTTCTGCCAGGAGTTTGCTGTCCCAGAGCTTCTCTGGGATGAAAACAGGTGCTGACAAACTGCAGGAGGCCTCCCCACATTTACCAGTTTTAAACGCTGCTGACGTGCTATACGCTGTTGTACGACACAGTTACATCATAAGGTCCGTAACTCTCTTGTTTGACTGCATCATCCCTATATACGTATTCACCCAATGAAAGAGACATCATCTTTCTCTCACATTTTGTAGTGTGCAAAATACCAGCTCAAAATGAGATCTCACCTTACCTGTGGTTTTACA
This sequence comes from Excalfactoria chinensis, assembly GCF_039878825.1. Lineage (NCBI taxonomy): Eukaryota > Metazoa > Chordata > Aves > Galliformes > Phasianidae > Excalfactoria > Excalfactoria chinensis. Next base: position 165,100,624 of record NC_092825.1, read on the forward strand.
GCAAGTTCAGAGTTTTCAATGGGAACTAAAACAAAGCGCGGGACACCCATGTGTTAATACTCCCAGAAACTGCTGTAGGAGAGCTGTGAAGCTGCAGGTTGCACGAGGTCACCAAGGGATGTTAGAAGGTATGGAGCTTTCGGGGTTTGTTTTGCACTTACCACATCTGGCCTGAGTTAACCGAGGCAGATACTATTGCCACATGCATGACTTGAGGTGACAGAGAGCATCCAGATCCTTGACTGCCTGACCTGAACTGCAGGAGGCTTGGGAAGGGAGGTAGCGAGGTGTTCATGCCAGCTGGTTTATACTTATGCTTATAGTGCCACGTGAGTCTTTCAGACCTGGGATGCCCTCCTAAATCTGATTAGATGTCGCTGTTTTTCCTGCTGAAGAGACACCAAATGCTGTTGCTTTCCAGGAAGAGAATGGTGGTATTGCAGGTGGAGGTAGCTCCTGCCCTTGTGTGATGGTGGCACTTGAAGACTCAATGGGGACCAGAGGCAGCTCTGTCTACCAGACTGGTTCACCCCAGACCATCTACCCGCATGGGCAGAGAGAGGATGCTGAAAAACTGGAGATTTGGGGAGGGCTCCTGGGGACCTGGCCTTGGAGAAAGGAGTGAAAGACACACAGATGAACAAAGTAGGCAGTGCACAGAAGAGGTCATAGAAAATTAGGTCAGGAATTCATCCAGCTTTGCCAGCTCCAGAACAGCTCTCTTTGATGCCTTTTATTTTTTCTTGCTTGTTTGTTTGTTTGTTGGTATACATTTCTAGACTAACCTTAGAATTCTGGAGGGTGAGATTTTACAGGCATGCTGGACTCCTCTTCCATAGTTAACTGTCCAGACTCTTTGAGAATACTTACAAGTTCTCAGCCAAAACCCCTGTGCTGCAGCTTAAATGTAAAGGAGAGAAGACAAGTCCCAGAGGGAGAAGCTGAGCTGTGAAAATACCCGAAGGCAGGAGCATCAAGCTTGTGGCTCTCACAAATGAGGTGGGATCTGAGCTGACAGATAAGCCCATCTGAAGGCTTGGGAGGCCAGAGAGTAGTAACCATGGCTGAAAGCAGATTGCTTGTGTGTGTGAAAATGAGCGTTTATGAGAGGACGGTGCCCTTGTTTGCTTGTTGTGAATTGAAATGCAGAACGATTTTACAAGCAAGCAGAATTATGGGAAAGCAACAAAAAGGAGAGTGCAAGCATTGATTTTTTTATTCTAGGATGAAATAGGGAAGGCCACAGCCCAGTTGGAGCTAAGATTGACATGGATAAAGAGAAATATGAAGGGATGCTACAATGACAGCAGCAAGAGGAATTCTGGAGAAGCTGCGGGCCTACTAATGTGTAGGAGAGACAACCCAATGGCAGATGATAAACAAAAGACCAAAGTATTCAATGCCCTTCTTGCATAAGTGTTCATTGGCAAAGCCTCTTCATGCGTCCAAAATGATTTGTGAAGGAGAGGGATGGCAAACAGCAGGAGCAACAAGTGAGGGTCTACCAAGAGAAGCCACAGGTTATTCAGATCCATGTGATCAGGTGGGATTCACCAAAGGACGCTGATGTGACTGTATGGCTGCTGTCCGTCTTCAGAGACTCACAGGGACAGCTCGGACAACTGGATGCTTTGTAAAAACTCAGTAAGCATAGGTTGGATGAATAAACTGGTAGATAAATGGAACGTTAGCCTGACCATTAGGTCAAAGAGTAGCAGTCAACACTGAGATGGGCCATCTGGCTGCCAGTAATGAACAGAGGACCCCAGGGAATGACACAAGAGCTGATATTGTTCAGTATTTCCATCGGTCACCAAGCTGATGACACAGAGGACGCTTTCAGCACATTTACAAATGATAACAGATTAGAAGAGATGACTTCCATCTCCATTTGGCAGAGCTGGTAGAGCTTCTCTCCAGAAGGGCCTTGAGAAACTTGGGATCTGGTGACCGAATGAGCAAAATGGTAAAGACGAGGGAGGGCACAAAAAGCAAAAGGTGGAATGCAATGTTATGTGCATGGAAATGCCAGTTTCCTCCAGTGCTTTCCCCTCACCATGCAAGAGGATGATGTAGGCAGCAAGACAGCACATTGCCCAGGTTAAAATGACTCAGTTCTGCTTCAGATCTTGCTTCTATTTCACCAGCTTTTGTACCTGAGCCTCCCACTAACAAAAGTAAATGGACTCTAACATCTTCTAAGCAAGCTTGCTCAGAGATCCCTGAAACAACCGAAAGATGGGGAAAACAATTCATTGCATATTATGCATGAATTCTTGGAATTTTGGATATATTAGGCAATACCTCTATTTATTTATTGACATTAGCCCTAATAGCATGCATATTTATTGTCTGCTGTTCCTTAGTATCTGGACAAATCAAAGCCGACTGTTTCACTACAGAGACGGCGATTTTGCATATAAAATATGGGCAGTTTTACATCAGACTAATAACACTATTCCATTATTCAGAACCACAGTTAAAATTAGCCGGCATCTCAACAACCAGATGCATATTTTATCTTCAAGGTACAAGCCCAAATTAGCAGCAGCCTCTGCCTCCTACCAAAAGCCCATAATTCTCAGAGGGTTCATCTGTGACTTGAAACAGGCACACGAGACTCAGACCATCTCGTATATTGGTACCACCCTATTTTAGTATTAGAGGTACTCCAGGAGTTATCCTCCATCTGCATCCATTTGCTCTATGTTGGAAAAGTACACAAACCTCCAAACCTGACCTTATATTTAGCCTTTTAAGAAGACATAAGTCATACTGGTTCATATTTCAATGTAAATACAGCCAAACCCACCTGTAGTGATTTACCTGCCTGGGTTCACCCCAGAAGCACCAGCCGTGTCCCAATGCTTTCCTTAACAACACAGCCTCTTTCTCCTCAGGCTGGCCAAGTGCTGGGCAGCCCTTATCACAGGGCAGGCACTGTATCTCACCTTCACGCTAAATAAAAGCCAAAGCCTTTATTCTTGTCGCATGAAAACCACAGAACAGTCCTTTAGCAGCTCTTTTCCTCCCAGCAGCTGAGAGCAGCCCACCCCCTTTCATCCAAACCAGCCTGATCACATCCGTTCTGATGTGCCTGCAACACATCCCCAGCTGCTGCGAATCCGAGGGGTTGCCAACGCAGAGCTGCTGTTGCTGTGATTTCTCCATCGTTTCTGCACTCCTTGGGCTCCTGCCAGTTCTGCCTCCCAGGATTAAGAAGCCATTGGGTCGTCTTCAGTTTAGAGAAGATGTGAGTGGCAAATCTGCCTGCTGAGCGGGGTTCAGCTGAAACCTTGCTCCTAAAGGCTTCTGGAAGGCTTTGCAACAGGCGAGACCTTTTGCCTGGTCTGCCATTTGTTTGTGGTGGGTCTGGGGGGCATCAGCTGCAGGGAGGGTGCTGTGATCCACCTGGCAAGCAGGGCTCAGCCTCCTGTTCCCATAGCTGAGCTGAGCTGATGCTGACTTGAGAGGGGATGTCATGTTTACCAGGACCGTTTGCAACCCAAGCTAAGGATGTTTTTAGTAATGGGAAAAGAGCCAAATACCTTATAAAAGAAATATTCCAGCTTTAAGAATTTATTACCACTTCCCAGTAATGTGGGCTGAACTATTAAATAACCTTGTGCAATTTCCTGGACAGATACATATTAATGGAAGTGTTGTGCACAGATCAAGGGTGAAATAGTGTTCACCGAGCCCAGACCCGTGGGCAAAGCCCTTTGGCCCAATGCTTACCCAGCAAAGGGCAGGAGATGCTGGGGGACTGCAGCAGTTCACAGCATTGCATGCCATGAGGCCTCTGGGTGATGGATTGATATCATCAGTCCAGGGAGTGCTGCAATTATTGTGCCAACTTTTCTACATTGCTTTCTAGCTGTAAATGAAATATTGTTGGTCAGTGTGGCAGGTACTCAGTTTCTATACCTTCCCTTTTCTCCTGTTGGCATCTTAAAATGGTTGTTTCTTTTTAGATACGTGGAGAGAGGAAAGTGGATTAAGAGCAAGGCTGAGAATCGGTGGGGCTTTTTGGAAGCCTGAATTGTCACTTATTATCCAAAAGTGAAGCTGATTTGCTATTCTGTGAGCTGTGCTCTAACTCGTAACCAACCTTTTGGGGCTGTCATTCTGGAGATGTCTGTGCTCAATGGTCCATACAAGCCTTGGCCACTTCTGCTCCTCAGCCAAAGCTGGCACTCAGCTCTCGCCTATGGGGTCAGAGCGGTACTTCTTGCCCATGGTCCTTCTCATCCATGATCCCTCATCAAAACACACCTTAGAAATACAGCATAGGTGTGCAGCACTGAACACCATACGTGCCAGGAGGCAGTGAGGAACAGCCTGGGTCCAGATTGCTGAACCAGGGCAGAAGGAAAGGGGAACCTCCACAAAGCTATCTGTATGTAGCATCACCTTAGGGTTTGTGGCTCCTGAATGGAATCACATAGAGCAGGTTGGTGACATCAGCTGGTTAAAAATTCTTAAAGTCTTAAGTGAAGTCTTAAAGCATTGCTGGATGATTTCATTTCTGGGAGATAACTAGACAAAATAGCCCGACAGGTGGAGATGCTGATGTAGTAGCAGCCATAATAGTGCATGATGCCGCCTCTGAAAACCCACTCATTCTTTCCTATCGGAGGAAATTGCTGTGATTCTGTTCTATTGCGGAGGCAGTGGGAGGAAGGAGACAGATTCATCCTTCCCTCTGATCACAGAGAAAGACCAGGCCGTGCCATGCTATGATCCTGAAGCCACAAGGGCTGAGAAAGCAGCTGCCTCCTGACCAAGCTGCCCTCAGTAACGTGGCCACATCCCCAGCTCCAGCTTCACAGGGGCAGCAGACACTGAGGTCAGTGCCCATTGCTCTCACTCTTGGACAACTGCAGTGAGAGGCAGAAGTCCATAGACAACACCCAGACTTTTAGCATATTATATGGACATGTAGGTGTTCCTCCAATTTCAGGGCAGTGAAATCCCCTTCAGATTTCCCTATGAATGTGTGTCCTGTGCATTGACATCAATCCCACTAGGACAGTGTCTTTCCCATTAAGCACATGCCCTGCTACCTCCAAGCCCCCAGGTCAGAGTCCTGGACCTGGCATAACACCTGATATGGTGAATGAATCTTTCCAGTATATTTCAAGTACTTTCACTCACCCAGGATTTCACAGTGTTCTTGGCTCTTCCAGTAATCAACTCAAGAGATTCAGACCCACTCGCCATTCCCAGTTTAGGTCAGTTGGTTGGACTGGATGATCTTTTAGGTCTTTTCCAACCTTGGTGATGATTCCATGATTCTATGACCCTGTATGTTTCGAGCTGCCTCCCTTCAGCCCTCCTGTTTCCTTTGCAGGGCCCACATCGCACACATGCCCTGGGAAGGTTGCGGTGCTTGAGGCGATCAACCGCTTTGCAGAGTTCTCTGTGTGCACCCAGCAAACCTTCCCCTGCATGGATTGCTCCACTTCCACATTTTCCACTCAGCATGGAGCAGTTTTATTTTTACCAACACAACGCACATACTTCAGAGGCACATTCTGAAGTGCAAAGCCCACGTTCTGTGCTTAGACAGCCAGCAAACTGTTACTGAAAAACACTCTGATCAGTGTAGGGCTTACGTAAAATCAGAGTGTATGGTCTGACCTGTTCCCAAATGGCTAGGAAATGGCCCTGGGGAGGACAGAGATGTGATTCCCTCTCAATGAGCTATTTTCTCTAATGGAGCTCACACACCATTCCCCCCAATTGCATGTCTCCAGTGAAAGCAGCAGCAGTCCCACACACACCTCCACTGTGGATTGCTCAGCTTCAGCCCATGGTGATGTGTGGCAGAACCTCTTCCTGCTCAGCACCGGGGCTGGGGGCACTGCAGGATGGGTCTACAACACAGCAGATCAGAAAGCAGCATGCTGCTAAGTGCATGTCATTGCTCAGCTGATCGTAGGTGCAAGGAGGAAGAAAGATGATAGCTGGAATTATTACAGACAGTTTGATCTTTTCATGTTTAATATGGCTGGGTTTTTTTCTTTTCCTTTTTCCAGCTGAGCATTTTATATGAGTGCTCCATCAGCACCGTTCCCATTTTACAAGCTGGAAACCAATGGCCAAAGAACTCACTTAAGCAGAGCACAGCAGCAAACCCCAGCCCACGAGAGAGCAGAACCAAACCTCCTGGCAGATGCAAATCCCCTTCTCCAAACATCTCCATTCAGTTGCTATGCAGCGTTTTCTCTCTTTTACTTCTATTTTTTTCCCCCTGTAAAAATAACCCATCACAAACAAAAGAGAACAAGAAGGAAATGGCTCGCTCCAACATATTTACATCCACACCGTATTGCCATTAGTACAAAAATAAAGATTTTTATTATTCTTTTTTATTCACTAGCTTACAAAAATATAAAGTCTATGGTACCCCCCCCCCAGGTCCCAGCGGCGGCTCTATTTGACTCTGGGTGACAGCGCCTGCTTGAAGCGTCTCTTCAGGTCCTGCATGTTGGGGGAGCGCGGCCGCGGGATGCCGGTATTGCGGCGGCGCTCGGCGTGCTGCAGTTTGCTGACCTCCCGGCACAGGTACTGGAACACTTCGCAGACTCCCTGCGAGCTCTCACTGGTAGAGATCTCCAGGAAGAGGCTGCCCAGTTCGTTGGCCAACTGCAGCCCCTCTTTGGCCTGCACCTGTCTGGCGTGGAGGAGGTCTGCTTTGTTCCCCACCACGACGATGGGGATCCGGGCATCGGGATGGAGCTGACGGATGTGCTGGTGGAGGGGACGGACCGCCTGGTAGCTGCCGGGGTCCGTGATGGAGTAGACCACGAGGAAGCCCTCTGCCCACTTCATGCACCTTGACAGCGCGTCCGGTGCCTGCACGCAGTCCTCCTGCACCTGGAGAGGGACACAGCCGGGGCTTGGCATGGGACTTGCATGGGGCTGGGAGCACCCGGCCAGCAAAGAGCCTCGCTAAAGGGGTTGAGCTCCGTCCTGGGGGACTCGGCCCAGCTCTTTCCTTTTTAGGAAACAGAGATTCATGAGCCGAGCTCTTGAGTGACAGAGAACGGATCTAAGTCGAGCAAAACACAGCGTGGGGCATCCCTTGAGCAGAGTGAGGCTCAGTGGGCAGCAGGAAAAAGGGCTGAGAGCTAAATGTGCCCAAAACATGGCTCTGCGACCCTGTGCAATTCAAGGGTTCTGAGCTGTACAACCCGGCCAGTGGGGACGACCACTGGGAGCCTTCGTGACCCCACCCCAAAGATTTTCGACCCCCCGCTCCCCAATCCTCGCCGGTCTGGGCCGGAGCCGCCCGTACCTGGAGGCAGCCCGGCGTGTCCTGGATGTGCACAGCCACCTGCTCCCCGTCCAGCCGCACCAGGCGAGAGTACAGGCTGCCCGTGTTGGGCTCGTAGTCCCCGATGAAACGCTTGGTCAGGAACCGCACGATCAGCGCTGAAACAGAGCGGCCGCGTTAGGACGGAGGGGCAGGGAGGCAGGAGGGCGGACGGAGGGGCGGACAGCCCGCACTCACCGCTCTTGCCGACGCCGCGGGCCCCGAGCACTGCCAGCCGCAGCTCGGCGCCGGGCGGCCCCGGGGAACACTCGGCGATGGGCGCCAGCAGGAAGGGCTGGGACATCCCCGGCAGGCGCATGGGGCCCGGCTCAGCCCGGCTCGGCTCGGTAGCGCCCGGCTCGGCCCCCGCCGTCTGCTTTTAAAGGCTCCGCCGGCACCGCCCCGCAGCCGCCCCCGGCAGCACCGCACCGCCCACCGCCTCCCCGCGGCGCCCCGCGCTGAGCGCTCCCGGCTCGCGGCACATCCCGGTAGCGCCCGGTGGGTGCGGAACCCAAGGATGCTGGGGGAGCCTGGGCGGCGATGCGGCCCGCAGGGGAGGGATCGGCTTTGGGGTCTTGGTGGGTTTGCAGGGTGTGGCTCCAGCCCTAAACGCTCCAACGGGGTCACAGAATCATAGAGTATGAGTTGGAAGGGATTCACAAGGATCATCGAGTTCAGCTCCTGGTTCCCGCAGGTCGTGCATTATGTGTCAGCTCTGCAGCTGGACTCGAGTCATTGGACATGAGAAATGATTCAGTCCTTTATCTCAGTTGTGCATCCGGATGCACCCCCCTGGTGTCAAAATCCCAAAGCCTGAAGTCCCAGCACGCTGATCAGGAACCAGCTTCAACCACTGCACTTGGCCCTGGGGTTTGAAGTAAGCCCCTTGCTTTACTGAAGGGAAATAGTTCCCAAGGAAAGTTGATCCAGCCCAGGCCCGAGCTCACAGCCCAACAGCTAAAGCAGCCTCGAATCCAACAGCCCAAATCCCTACGTTAAACTATTGCCTTGGGATCCCCAACACCACCCCTACAACAGGACGCTTTGCAAGCATAGCAGTCTCGACAAGTTGAATAGTCCATTCAAGGGATGCTTTATTTTTACTGTTAGAGAGAACACAAAGCCAGCAGGATACAGCACAGAGGATGGCACTCCTCTTCACATGCCAGTCAAACCAACAGGGCCCCCAAAAGCCACATTCTACCCCACTTAAATTCCCCCTTTGCAGCTCAAAAACTCCACCTGTTAAAATGCCACTGTTCCGTACTGAAGGGCTATGTGTGATTCCCAGCAGTTAACACCACCAGTTAAAGCAGTGCCTGTGGAAGTTTGTTATTGTTTATATTACTCCAGGGTCCAAGAACCCCTACAGGACCATCAAGGCTACTTTTAGCCACAGAAACTGATTGCTTCTGAAATCTCTTCCATCAACACTCCCCATCATGCAGCTTCCCTTTCATAAACAAGGTTTCTCCTCTATCGCTAAAAGCTTTTGGTTTCCAGAGGTTCAGGCTATTGTCATCTGCTCCTATTGTCATGCACCACCACTTCTCTTTGGCCTTGTGCAAACACGGACTATTTTTAAACATTTCTTTATAATAGAGAGCTATCAGGGTACATCCAGCATGCCCTTGAAAGAACAGCATTAAAACGAGTCTATTCCAAGCAGATGATTGCCAGGCGCTGAGCTGCGAGAGCAGCAGCAATAAACATCCCCAAAACTTGAGCTCCTCTTGCTCCCGGGCAGCTGCAGAGCTCGTGGTGTCCTGCCCGATGCTGCAACCCAAAGGCCAAAGGATGACAGTCACACACTGATGGGACAGCACAAACCAAGACAGCACACACCATGGAGCAACTCCTTGCCATGGCCAAAGCCATGTGGGCTCAGGTTGTTCACACAGGAGCTCAGTAATGCCTGCAGACCAAGCACTCCTTTTGACACATGGGCTTCAAAGCTCCTCCTTCAAACCTCCTGAACCACAGCCTACTTCCCAAATGGCAAACCCAGCTGAACCATGTCCTACCTCCATACAACATGAATGATGGGAGCCCACTGCACCTCACGGTCACTGCAAAGGCACATGGGAGCACCGGGACAGGGACAGCCAGAATCACATTCTATGACAGCTGTGGTCACAGCTCTTCACACCCTCTGGACCAGCTGGGGCCATTCCAACACAGTACCATGCAGGATACCATCCTTCAGATTATGATGCCAAGTCATGGACTGGATCAAGGACAACACAACAGTCAGCAATTTCCTTCTATCAGATTCAGTAGTAAGACTACAGAAACAACTGTTTGTGTGTCCTTGTGGCAGCTGCCTACCTGCTCACCCCCAGGAACAGGAGAGGTGCCTGCATTTTCCTTGCTCCCCAGGCAGATTCTCCTCCCCAGCCCTTTCTGCCCTTTCACCAAATCCCTCCCACTCACGCACGACATTACCATGCACTAACACTGCACACACAGCCCACAGGAAAGCTCCGATCTTGGCATGAGTGATGCACAAGATGAAGGTGACAGCTCAGGTTTTCCTGCCTCTCTTTTTGAGTATGTAGCAGAGGAGGAAGGGAACCAGCTGCAGTAGTTCAGCGCAGTAAGGACTGAGACACCTCACCCCTCACCTCTCCATTAGGCTGCCTGGACACACTGAAGTATAACAGCTTGTGGTGACCACAAACACTCCACTCTCCACACGTCAAACCAGGGTAATGTGACCACCAGCTCCACAACGGCAAGTCTGAACTGCCTGCAAAACTGCACAATTATCAAAGGAATCTACAGCTTCACAATCTTCTCCAGAAAGTTCTCCAAAATCATTGTGGAATAGAACAAAATTCACTGCAGTCTGTTATGATAAGTTATAGCTGTATGATAAGCTGCAGCTGGCACATTTGCTGCGTGGCTTTGCTGGGCAGGCACAGCCTGAGCACAGGACAGGTAACTGCTCACAGCACATGGGTCTAACCCATAGCACTCCGGCAGTAAAAGGCAGCACCTACAAGCTTACAATGAGGTTAAGCCTTTGCCAGTCTGTCCTCCCAAACATCCCAGCAAACCTACAAAGGCTCTCTCTTCCCTGGCAAACCCAGTTTCATTTGCAATCACTTCTGGGAATGCAGACCAAGGAAAGCATCCCCTCCCGCTCCTCCCAGCTCACACAGATTCCAAACAGACACGAGCAGCTACAGCCTGCACAGCAACCTTCAACACCACCAAGATGGAAAACTCCAGCAGCACAGCTCTCACATATGGCCTCTGCATCCTGCCTACTCCTATCCCTTCAAGCTGCTGAATAAAAAATCAGAAGTTTAAAACTATGCAACACTTTAGGTTGATAATGTTCCCATCAGGATGCTACAGCAAATCCACTCCAGTCCTGGCAGTAAAGTATAAAATAACTTGCACAAGCACACATCACGGGGAAAACAGATGGATATATCATCCCCAAGGAACATTTCCATTAATGCATCCTATTTAACTCTTACAAAGCCTAATGGAAAATGACCACCTTACAAATCAAACATTTCTTTTAGATTGCTGTGGAAGCTCCCAAGCCAAATAAGCTGATAACTGACTACAGTTTAATATAGACATCCAACTGCTCCAAGACAAACGTGTTTGTGCATAAAAGCTGAGTGCATAAAGCAGCAGCAGGAGTTGGGAGGTCAGCCTGCTTCCTTTCAGGGATGGCAGCACACTCCACGTTTAACACACAGTGTCAAAGTTAAAACCCCTGCCATCCTTGACCAGCACACGAACAGGTAGGAGCTGTTCCATCTTCATCAAGGCACTTTTAAGCAGATCCTTCAGTGAGCTTTGCCACCGTTTCAAGCAGAACTCGCAAAAATATGTGCGATAAACAAACAAAATGTGCCAATTACAAGAATCACGGGATCATTGAATCATAGAATCACTCAGGTTGGAAGACCTTAAAGATCGAGTCCAACCACAGCCTACCCATAGTACCCTAACAACCCTCCGCTAAATCACATCCTGAGCACCACATCCAAATGGTTTTTAAACACAGCCAGGGATGGTGACTCAACCACCTCCCTGGGCAGCCTATTCCAGTGCTTAACTACCCTTTCTGTAAAGAAGTGTTTCCTAACATCCCACCTAAACCTACCCTGGCACAACTCAAGGCCATTTCCTCTCCAAACAAATGACAAAGGCTCACTGGTCTGAAATTAAGGCTTTGTTTCTAAACTATTTCTTAAGAACACATATTGGCCCGGGATGTTCTAAAAATCCTTCTTTTACTGCCTACAGTGCTGAAACAAACGCCATCCCACAGCCATTTCTCAACAACTGCTTTGAGAAAAATCTGTTTCCCCAGTTTTTTCCTTGGTATTAAACTGAGGCCCTTCAGCCAAAAGCTTCTGATGATATCTCAAACCAACTATGTTTTACCATGAAAAGAACTGAACCCTGAAGAGACACGGCACAGTTCTTGCTATTTGCTCTCAGTTCGCCGGTGAAATTATTCCATGTCCTCTCATATTACCTCACCAGGTAATCAAAGGAGGATGATCATCATTGAGCAATAGCAAATGGCAGCATCCCCAAGGTTCACGGTCTACATATAAATGACTAAACTGATGAGCAAAAGGCGCCAGTGTTTTTAACAACCAAGCACTACATAATGCAGGCTCAAGAAATAAGCTTAGAATAAGTTTCCTAAGAATCTGTTTAAAAAAAGACTTCAAAGGAATCACAATCACATACACTTGTCCAAAACCAGAGCTTTAATTTATTTTTCAGACGTGTATTACGCCATAAATTCATAGGGAATTGGCTCCAGCAGCTCTGGATCCTTCCCGTTAGTCCTCACGAAGTGTGCTTCTCTTGGTGGAGCAGGCTGTAAACAGAAACACAGAAAGAACTCAGGGCAAAAAAGCTCAAAAGAAACCTTACACAAAAATCACGTCAACAAAATTTTATGTATTATCTTACAAACATGACAGCAATTTTATCATTCCTAGTCTCGAGACAACATCACTTCTAGAAATCGGCCACAGCTTCTGCTGCTGATTGGCAGCCCTCAAGTAGTGAGGCCTGAACAGGAAGCATCTGTCCCTTTGCTCACAGCCAAGGGCATCGTTTTGATACAGGAACAGTGCAGTTCTGTTCCACCAACAAGCATATCAGACAGCTCAGATGGAGACACACACTGCATGCTGTCATTCTACTCTAAAAGAAGAAGGAACCTCCTACAAAAGGAATAGAAACAAGTGAGGGTGGTTACAGACACCTCCAACACCATCTGCCATAGACCTGCATTTCAGCTCCATTAACACTTTTTGTTGTTGTTGTTGTTTTAACAGACAAAAAGTTCTGTTTACGAAACAACGCTTCGTTGTTTTGGAAGTGAACATTTCAGCCAATTGATTTGGTTCGAGGTGGTTTTCAGGTTTCATGCCTTGTTTTGCTTTCGTTCCTCTTTAGCTAATTGCATCAAAAATGTTATCAACTGCATTAAAAATATTACCTGGCGTTTCAGCTGAACCCAAATGCCTTTTTCTTTTGCTTCCTTTTTCTTCTTTTCATTCTCCTTCACGCGCTGCAAAAAGCTGTCTCTGCTCTTGGAATGTTTAATATGCTCAATACGCACATTAATTCTCTTGGCAAGAATCTTACCCCTGCAAAAAAAGTATTCGCTTTTAACTTACTGACTTGAAAAACAGCCATTTCTAAGCTTGTTTTATGGCATTTATGTAAGTAATCCCGTAAGCTCAACTACACATTATTATTTGTCAAATGGCAATCACTTAGAATACACTGCTGCAGAGGTAAACTGGATAGTATATATGTAAGTGAAAGCTTATCAATATACAATAACATGCAGATGACACTAAGCTGGGAGGGAGTGTTGATCTGCCTGAGGGGAGAAGGGCACTACAGAGGGACCTGGATAGACTTGATCGATGGGCCAAGGTTAACAGAATGAGTTTCAACAGGGCCAAGTGTTGGGTCCTGCATTTTGGTCACAACAACCCCAGGCAACCCTACAGGCTTGGGGAGGTGTGGCTGGAAAGCTCCCAGACGGAAAGGGACCTTGGTGTGCTGATGGACAGTCGGCTGAATATGAGCCAGCAGTGTGCCCAGGTGGCCAAGAGGGCCAATGGCATCCTGGCTTGTATCAGGAATGGTGTGGTGAGCAGGACTAAGGAAGTCATCCTGCCCCTGTACTCGGCATTGGTGAGGCCTCACCTCGAGTACTGTGTTCAGTTTTGGGCACCTCAGCACAAGAAGGACATGGAGGTACTGGAGCAGGTCCAGAGAAGGGCAACGAGGCTCGTGAAGGGCTTGGAGAATCAGCCCTATGAGGAGAGGCTAAGGAAGCTGGGGCTGTTTAGTCTGAGGAAGAGGAGGCTGAGGGGAGACCTTATTGCCGTCTTCCAGTACCTGAAAGGTTCTTACAGTGAGAGTGGGGCAGGTCTCTTCTCACTAGTGACATGTGACAGGACGAGGGGAAATGGCCTCAAGTTGCACCAGGGCAAGTTTAGGTTGGATATTAGGAAGAACTTCTTTACAGAAAGGGTGGTTAGGTACTGGAATGGGCTCCCCAGGGAGGTGGTTGAATCACCATCCCTGGATGTGTTTAAGAGCCGTTTGGATGTGGTGCTCAGGGATATGATTTAGCAGAGGTTTGTTGTTGTGGTGTTGGTTTTTTTTTGTTGTTTTTTTTTTAAGAGATGGGCTACTGGTTAGGCTGCGGTTGGACTTGATGATCTTCAAGGTTTTTTCCAACCTGAGTAATTCTATGATTCTATGCTGACCATTTAGGATTAAGTTGCTGGAGAACAAGTAACCTTATGCTGATAGTATGAGTTAACTATTACCACTGTGCTTCAGTCCCAATGGAAAGAAAAAAAAAAGTATCTTTTTCTGATAAAACTGTGTGAAAATCAGATGAATCCAGCTGGATACAGCTGCAAAATAGTATTTGCAACAGTCTTCAGCACAAATACGAGTCAGGTGAAAATCCTCATTATGAAATTCCATCATTAAGCACTGCTCAGAAAAATGAAGAACTGTTTCCTCTGACAGGATCCAAGACAAATGACAGCCATTTGCTTGGGTTTTAAAAGGATGGTTACTTTACCCACCTTGAATGACCAATCAAGACAAAGAAGTGTCTTAACTGGCAAAGTGAAAGGAGGGCATCATTACACACCAACTCTCCCCAAAACAAAACTTTTTGTACTAAGAGTTTTTGTTACTTACTTAACCTTCTTGTTAACAATAACACCCACAGCGTGTTGAGTGACATTATACACCCTTCCAGTCTTGCCATGGTAACACTTGTGAGGCATACCTTGTTGAACTGTACCCATACCCTGTTAAAACAAGAATGAAGGCAGAGCTTTACAAGCTTTAACTTAAAAACATTAAAGCAATGTCAGAGGCTTTTCTTTCACGAGCTATTTAAAACACAATATCAAATTATTCAAGAGTTATTTAAAAGCCTTCCTTTTTTGTTCATACCTTTGAATTTATAGCTACACATGTTACACCTAGAAACTATTAAATTCTGCTGTGATCATTCCAGTAGCTTTCAGTGCCGGTGAAATGATTTGATCACTTTGCTTTCAGCAAGCAATCAGAGGAGACAATCATCATCAAGCTCCAGAATGTCAAGAAGCAGTAATTTTGAATGGCACAGTTCTGCAAGAGTCAACCCCATAGATTACATGCCAACTTCTTTGTGGCTGTAATAATAACTTGGTGTTTCAAACTGAAACTAAAGGATTCAACAGAGCAGGAGTTCTCAGCATAACACTTTCAGAGCTAACACAACAAACTACTGAAAGTACAGGGCATGTCATTTAAAATCAACTGGAAAATAAGTAATGGGAAAGAAACTGCATAAATTATGCAGCTTAAACTATGGCTCTTCTCAACAGCACGTGAAAATCAGGCAAAATTGAATAACTACAAGAATGACAGCTGTGCAAGCAGCGCCAGTAGGCAAAATGCAACAACCCAAGGATCAGACATGGCATACTTCACTCACCCTTTTTCAGCTCAACTAACAGTTCATAGTCTAATATATATTACACATATAAAAACATGTGACACTGAAGCATTAATATTGGCTCAACAGCATTGTTGCTCCAGTACTGTTTCAAAAGAGGGTACTTGCATTGACCCACGTGCCACAAATAACAGAGACTACCACAAAAAATAAAACAACACCTAGAAATGGAAAGTGATGACACTGTTTCAGGTATTTCTCATTACACTGCAACACAGAAAGTACCTTGATATCAACTATATCGCCTTTCTTGTAGATGCGCATATAGGTAGCCAGAGGGACAACTCCTGTGGAGAGATACAGATGTGGATACTGTGAAGTTCACGTTTCACACTCAAAAATAGGAGAGGAAAAGAGAAAACAGATCACACCTTTTTAAATATTTCATTAAAAAAAAATCAAAATTGAGTGTCAAGAAGGTAAAACAGAAATAAGGCTTCTTTTTAGCAGTAATTACCTCTTCATACATTTCAAATGGAAAAAAAAAAATTAAAAGCTTAATAAAAACTATAGCTTTACATCTATTTACTATATCACTAAAAATAGGTGCTATCACTGCTCATTGCTAAGTGGCAAGCTGTACATTTTAAGAATGGTAATTTTTAGGTATTTTCTACACCATCAAATTCATTTCCAAGTGATGACTGAACGACTGCTTGATCTCAAAACGCGAATACATACACTGTAAGAGCTACAAGTTTACTTGCCTATCATTCTGTGGGCTTTGGTCTGAATGGTCAGACACCCTTTGTCATAATCTGGCTGTTCTATGGGACTGCTGACACCCAACAGGTCAGTAACATTGCTCTCACTACAACACGTACTCACCATGTTTGCGAAAGGGCCTCGAGAACATATAACGAGTTCCCCTCCTCTTCCCCTTTGTGTTCGTCATTTTGGCGGATTACTGTAAAAATGAATGCAAATTAATCAGGACGACCGGTTCATTCACTAAAAACACCATCAGTGGCACGCTCAGGAAATTCAGAAAAATGAAACACTGAGGCCTGATCGGAACAACACTTCCAAATTGCAGGGTCGAAACACTGAGAAAATATACAGTACCTATACAAGATTATAACAGAGGTTACACGGGATGCTAGCTAGTCACCTAGCCCTGCCTTCTTCTCAAGACAGCAGACATAACTCAGGTTATGGTCAGACATAACTCAGGTTACGGCCTGATCCTTTTGAAACCATTCAGGGGTGAAAGTAAATTGCAGCACAGCCTCCCCGTGCAGCTCGTTTGGAAGCCTGATCTGATGACAAAACGTGTTTCCACGTATCCAGCTGGCAGTGCTTTCATTTTGACTTGTGCCACTCATCCCAGTAACATCTGAACTAGAAGGAAGCCTTAAAGGCCACGTGCTCCAGCCCGCCTGCAGTGAGCACAAACACCTACAGCTCCATCAGGTGCTCAGAGCCCGTCCAGCCTGACCTTGAGTGTCTCCATGGATAGGACATCCACCACCTCTCTGGGTAACCCCAGTGCCTCCCCATTCTTACAGTAAAAGACTTTTTCCTTAACATCCAACCCAATGCTCCCATATTTTACTTTGAAACCATTTCCCCCCTTCCTTTCGCAACAAGCCCCGTTGAATAGAGTCTATCTGCTTCCTTTCTATAGCCCTTCTAACCCTCCTTCCCCCCCACAGCCTCCCGGCCCGGCGCCTCAATCGAGAGCCCTGCAGGCCGCGGCCTCCCACTCCCCCAGCGATCCCCGCCGTAGGGCTCTGCCGTCCCCAGACCGAGTGAGCCAGCCAGCCAGCCACCCCACCGCCACCACAGCCCCTCCAGCCGCTTTCCCGTCGCCTCCCCGGAGCCGCGGAGCCACCTGAACGAGACCGCCACGCTTCAGCGTGACTCTCCCCACACTCACAAGATGGCGGCGCGGGCCGAAAGGAGAGAGGCGGTGCCGCGGCCGCCCTTAACAGCGGGGCCTCGGCGGGGCTGCCCGCCCTGCGCCTGACAGAAAGCGTGCGGCGGGCTGCCCGCTGCCTGCCTGCGCGGGGAGGTGAGTGGGTGTTACTTAAAGCAATAGATTACAATGTATTTGATCCCCTTACTGACATCACAGTTATTCTGTAGTCGTCCTGCAAAACGCAGGCATAAGCCCTTGATGTTAATATTTACAGCGAGTTTCATATTCGTGGCCCGCAATGGCTGTGGAGGGTGAGGTGCGCTGTCAGGTTCTGCCTGCAGGACTAGATGGAGGAGCGTGTTCTGACACAGAAAGGCCCTGTTTGTGCAGCAGAACTATTAGACTGCCTGGATATTAGGAAGAACTTCTTTACAGAAAGGGCGGTTAGGTACTGGAATGGGCTCCCCAGGGAGGTGGTTGAATCGCCATCCCTGGATGTGTTTAAGAGCCGTTTGGATGTGGTGCTCAGGGATATGATTTAGCAGAGGGTTTTTAGAGATAGGCTACTGGTTAGGCTGCGGTTGGACTTGATGATCTTCAAGGTCTTTTCCAACCTGGGTAATTCTATGATTCTATGATTCTATATTGGCTGTTTCCAGCAAATCAAGCTACACAAGCTGTGGGGTGAGTGCTGGTCTTGAAATGGGAGCCAGCAGGCAAGCAGACATAGGAGAAAGCTATGGCTCTATATCTTGACTGCACATGCTCCCCACACTGCCCTGACTCATCACCTCAGAAACCTAGCCTGACCTGCAATAGGTCAAGCTGCAATTGTAAGATGCTAATTCCAGTTTCTCCTACACTGTACATTAAGGAGCTGGTTCTGATTGAGAAATGCAGCATCTTCAAGATCAGGATGAACACAAATGGCAACGCCCAGCTTAGCATGAAGATCTGAAATCCCATGAAGATCTCAGGCTGGTGCTCTACCCATTGTTGTACCTTGGAAATCTCACTACATGCTGATGAGGCTGAATTCCTGTCCTTGTCTTGTTGACTTGGAGGTGGAACAAATTACAAAGGTGCTGGGGAAAGAAGCTTGAAAGGTAGGAGCCATTCAAAGTGAGGTGTGGAGACTAAGTAACCATGACTTTATGTTTCAAAGGCATTTTCAGTCACTGAGTCCCCACGGCCAGGATTCTGGGATCTTCTTTGGGAGACTCCCATTATCCTATTTTATTTTTCCTCTAACACTTCCTTGCAGCATCTGCCTGGACAACAGCTCTATCTAAAGAATAAATGAGCTATGATGATTCTGCTTGTGGGGTTGCCAGGAAATCTCCACTGAATTTCTAAATGCACGGTGGGATCTAGCTCGTTCTTAATCTTAGAGGACCAAATGGTACAAAGATCTGGAGCGTGACATCCATTTCAGTGAGGTTAGTCATCAGAGATGTGTAAGGAATTTAAATAAATGAGAGTTTGTGAAGTGCTTTGATGTGAAAAATATATTCCCCTTCAGTCGGGTGTAGATTTCCCACGTGTCTCACATCACAAATTCTTTATATGAAAAAGAAATGAAACAGAAACCAAACAAAAACAGCTGATTGTGGCTGGAGCAAAAATAAATAAATAAATAAAATAACCGAGATCGGGTGTGAAATAAAGAATATTGAAGTCTGCAGTTCTAATGTGATGGCAAGGCAAAACCAAGAGTTGAAATGGGAAATCAAGATTATGAAATGGATTGCTTAAGCAGATAGCAGGCTCCCATCCACAGAAGTGCTGTGTTTACCTTGTACTATTGATCAGAATGTTAGTGTTCAAAGTTATGTGGAAGTGCTGAAGTTGATCCTGTCATTCTGGTGCTCTCTCCTTTCAAGAAGATCCTCTTACACGGCATCTCAAGGTCATACTTCTGTTCCCTCTCATAGATCTCTTTAGCACCTCATTGATTCTGGTTCTAACAGCCTTCTTATTTCTAGTAATCTGTCCAGCTGCTCCACAAAACCCACTCTGTAAATATTAAAATCCAGAGCCTAGGTTCACGGGAGTTTAAGTCGATAACATTTGTACTGAAGCAACCAGTTGCCTCCAAAGAAGATGACTGTACAGACAAACTCCTTGAATGGCTCGCTGCAGAGTTGCTTAAGTGCCAGCGTGGGTGCAGTAACGGAGCTGCATCATCAGTGAAGCATTCCATGGAGAGAGGAACACAGAACAGTGACAGTGTGCCTATGAGAGAAAAGGAAAGGCAAGATGTACAGTCCAAGAATGATGAGGCCAGCACATCACACACTGGTGAAGGTTTTCTGTACATTGCCACTTCTCGTACATTACTTGCTGATTCAAAATGTTACTAGACAGAGGTAGACATATAAAGCCAAACAAATTATTCTACCATTATCTCATAAAATGTGCATAAAATCTGAAACATTGAACAAGTCCTGTCATACAGGGGCTTATTGGAATAACATGGCATTCTATGTATATATATACATCAGCAAAAACTGCATTACTGTCCATTAGGAATCATTTGGAATGTAATTATTAGAAAGATGCGAGGAACTTGTTGTGTAACTGAGACCAGCTTCTCATGGGTACCAAAGAGTACAGTCCATTTATCAAACTTCATCTGTAAAGCAATTAGTGACTCTTTCCTCCCATTCTAGTGGAGTGGCTTCTCAGAAAACCGGTTTCATTAATGCAGTTTTTTTCTTCAAACTTCTCCTAAGTGCTGCTGTGTTTTTGAGGTCAGCTATCTCTGTGTAACCTCCTCTGAGCCCAACCCATCTAACCAGGAACCTCACATTGTTAGCTTCACTGTGTGTGTAGTTCTGAGTAAAGGTGACTAGCCACTCGTGGTAATTACCAGCTTTTCCAGCCAGATACTTTCTACTGTTCTGTTGTAGAGGATACTGACCTGCTGCCAGCAGTAAATCTGCATAATGTGGGGGCTTTTGTTGGCGTGCTGTTTTGAAACTGTACTGAAGTATATAAGGTATTGAAACATGTAATTAATTCTAAATTAATATATTTTTTTTTAATCTAATTTTTCACAGTTACCCTTAAGCCCTTCCCAACCTTCCGGAGCAGCCACTGACTACAGTTTGGGAAGTAAGGGGCTTAATGGTTGGAATCATGCTGCTGTTTTCTGTTTGTTTATATCTGAACTGTTACAAAGTTAGGCTGAAGAACGATGATGTTTGCCCTGAATTTTTTGCGGTAATTATTCATAAAAGAGAATGACGTTCCCCTTAAACCCCTGTTCCTCTAAGCTACATAATCCAGGCTCTTGGAGCCTCCAAATGCACAGCGAGCTCCACAGGTTTGCTGCCATTCCCACTCATTGCTCTCGAGCATCAATTGATCAGAGCTGCACATAAGGCAGTCCAGCTATCTTACAGTACACTATTTCTGAGACATTTCCTGTTATTACCGAATCTATGGAATATGAAGGCCTAGGGGCTGATATTTTATTTATTTATTTGGCCCTAAATGTTTCAGTGATTGTCCTTAACTCAATAACTGAGAACTAAGAGATGATTCTTTAGCCTAACTCTCATGCAGCGGCAGACCTCCTGGTGACTGCAGTGGCACCAAGTCAGTTCTTAAATGGCAATGATTTTGCTTAGTGTCTTTAAAGGTTATTGGTTTTTCTGTAAGGAATAAACAGGCATGGACAGAATTGACTATTAATCAGTATTAAATGGATTGGCAAAGCAAGTACACTCTAGGAAAACATGCAGGCTGGCTGGCAGGGGCCAGTCTTAGTTGCCCTTTTTCTTATCTAGATGATTTCTAGCATGTGACTATTCACTATAAAGTATAATTTTAAAAGAACACAACCTATCCCAATTATTTTTTTCAAGACAGGCTTAACTTTGGAAGGAAAAGAGATTCAGCTTCATATAGATCAAACTATGCTGCTGAAATGTAATATCTGACATTTGAAGTGTAATACATGGCAGGGAGCATCGTATATAAGAACAATTTGTTGTAATGGCCCCCTGAGTTTGAACTGATGAAATCCCAATGCAACTACATTATAAAAACAAGTGTGATGTGTTGTTTTATTTTGTTTCATGCTAATTCTCAGATAAGATTGTGAAGGATACATAATTGTTGAACGTGGTCAAATCATTGGAGGACAGAACTGCTATTGAGAGGGACTGACAGAGGATGGAGAAATGGGATTACAGGGACACTGAGGTTGAGGATAGACACATACAAAGTCCTGCACTTAGTTTTTAATAAGCCAGTGCAACAGAACAGACAGAGCTGACTGCATGGAAAGCAGCTTTGCTGAAAAGCACACACAAGATGAGGAGATGATCCAAGACAGCCAGCATGGCTTCACCAAGGGCAGATCATGTCTGACCAATCTGATGGCCTTCTGTGATGTGGTGACAGCACTGGTGGACAAAGGGAAGGCAACTGGTCTTGTGAAAGGCCTTTGACATGGTCCCACACCACATCCTTATCTCTATAAATTGGAGAGCTATGGGTTTGTAGCTTGGACTGTCAGGTGAACAAAGAATTGGTTTGATGCTTGTAGCCAGAGGGGTTGTTGTCAGCAGCTCTGTGTTGAGGTGGTGGCTGGTCACAAGTGATGTCCCCCATGGGTCCATCTTGGGAACAGTGCTCTTCAACATCTTTATCAATGACAAAGGTAGTGGGATTGAGCGTACCCTCAGCAAGTTTGCTGACAACTCCGAGTGCTGCAGTTGACACAAAAGAAAGAAGGGATGTCATCTAGAGGGAGCTGGACAATCTCAAAATGGACACATAAGGATTTAATAAGGTTTAACACATCCAAGTGCAAGGTGTTGGGTCAAAGCAATCTCAGATACAAGTACAGACTGGGAGAAGTGCACACTGAGCAACCCTGTGGTGAAGGATTTGGAGATCCCAATGGATGAAAAACTAGACAAGAGCCATCAGTGTCTTTTTGCAGCCCAGAAGGCCAGCAATATCCTGAGATGCATCAAAAGAGGAGTGGCCAGCAGAGAGAGGGACAGTATTGCCCCCCTCTAGTCTGCCCTCTGGATTACTGTGCCCAGGCCTAGGGCCTCCAGTACAGAAGGGACACAGAGCAGTTGGAGCAGGTCCAGAGGAGGGTCACAAAGATGATCAGAGGGCTGGAGCACTTCTGTGAAGGTAGTTGAAAGAGTTGGGCTTGTTTAGCTTGGAGAAGAGAAGGCTGCAGGGAGACCTCATTGCAGCATTTGAATACATGGAAGGAGCTTACAAGCAGGAGGGGACCAACTGTTTACACGGTCTGATAGTGACAGGAGAAGGGGGAATGGCTTTAAAGTAAAAAAGGGGAAATTTAGGTTAGCTGTTAAGAAGACATTCTTTACTGAGGTGGTGAGGCACTGGAAGAGACTGCCCAGAGAGGTTGTGGATGCTCCAGCTCTGGAGGCATTCAGGGCCAGGTTGGAGGGGATCCTGGGCAGCCTGATATAGTGGTTGGCAACCCTGCCCGTGGCAGAGGGGCTGGAACTAGATGAGCTTTAAGGTCCACTCCAAGCTAAGCCATTCTATGATTCTATATTTCATTCCATGAAAAACATCCGAGGATCCTGTCAGACTACAGCAGTGTGCCCTTGCCGCAAACTCAGCTACATCCAGGACTATTGACCAGCACAAAGAGGATCTATTTATCTTTGTTTTGGCACTTGTGAGACCACATCTTGAGTACTGTGTCCAGTTCTGGCCTCCCCAGAATGCAAAGATGAAGGTATACAGGAGCAAGCCCAGCAGAAGGCCACTAAGACATTCATGGACTAAATGGGACATAGGAGAAGCTGAGAGGGCTAGCTTTGTTCAGCTAGCAAAGAAGGCAAAGGGGATCTTTTAGCAGAATATTGGCCTTGCAACCTCCATAGGCAGCAGAGATTGCATTAGTCTATGATTCCAACTTTTTAACATTGATAAAGTAAAAACGTTTGTGGAATAATCCTCTATTTTATAAGCACTCTGTGAATTTGTATTGGTATATTGGCATCCGAGGTAGCCATTTGTATTTCTCTTTAATTGTTCTAAGCAGAGCCCCTAACAACATTGTCGTTAATTGCTTATGAAATGGCAAAGAATCTTGCTGGAGGAAAGGACCTTATAACATATTTCTAGTTTCATTTCAAGTAAAGAAATGTTTTCTACTTCGTCTTAGCTGAATTCCAGTAAACATAAATTCTATCTTCAAAATACATCAAATACAATTCACTTTTCTGTACATAATGACAGCACTGAATGATTTTCATTTTAAGTGCTACCAAATGCTTTTTTTAATAATGTATGAAGTAACCAGAGTTATTGCAGAGTCAAGTGCTGAGCAGATTGTTGTAAGCCTTTCAGCAGACGTCTTCCTGTAGTTGTACATATCTTCAGATGAGTAAAGAAAATCCTCTTCTGCCTTCATAGATTCTTCTTGAAAGAAAAGAAGAATCAAATACGGAAATGACAGGAGTAAAAAATGCTGTTCTCTGCATTAAGGCTTTTCACAAATGATTACAGTTCCACTTATACTTTTTCCTAGGTGCATTTGCAGAGCTGAAATTTGTGCCAAGTATGCATTAGCCTTCATTGAGCGATTTCCTTTTGCAGCCAGCCTCCTTTCCAAAATGGGAAATGTTCCTTAACATTTGCAGTCCCACATATGTCAGTTTCTTAAATCATTAACCCAAAACAGAATCCATGATATCACAAAATACAGCAGAAAAATTGCACTAATATATATATATATATATATATATGCATATGTGTGCTTTTATTTTCATCCTGTTTTGAACATTTTCAGTATTCCATTATCACATCTTTCAGTTTTCTGGCTTATTGAGCTAGAAACTCAAGTTATCTTCATCACCTTACTCCAGGGACTGGGGTCTATGAAGGGACCTTTCAGATATCACAAGGCTTATGATAACATAATGAGAGCTGGCTACGCTCTGACAACCCCTGTCAATGAGACAACAGCTGCTCTGAACAAATACGTACAGCCAGAAAAGAACAAAGTAATGGCGAGTCAAGGAGAAGTGAAACTGAGAATTAACAAAAGATAAGCTTGACCAATATCTGACCAACCAAAACAACCTTGACCAACTTTCCCGTATGTATAATGGGAATAACAGCACATATTTATGGAGCAGGGCTACTATCAAAGATCAATCCATTAATATCTGTGAAATGCTATGGAGTCTTTAATGGGATATGAGAAATAGTAATGTGAGCTAAATGGTATCTGTGCTGTTCTAAGGCAGCCATAGCTTATCTGTGGGGAAGAAGCAATGCAGGAAAAGGGGCAAAATGGGGAAAAATACATAAAGGGCAAATTGAAAGAAGTGCTGCAAGGGGCGGAGAGAAATGAAACTGGAGGAGAAAGGAAAGGAGGCAATGAGGTCATTAAGGACAAAGAGGTGATGCCTGGGTTACTGCACTGTAAAGATACAGGGCACTACTATATACAAAACGAAGCATTATCAGTTCTGATATACATACAACAACAACCTATGTTATGTTTTTCTTTGTAGAAAAAGCTGAATTCTAAGTATAAGCAGATGGCAGCATTTAACTGACCATGCACAGGTAAAGAGGAGAACTGGTCGGTCTTCCAGGGTGTAAATCTATCAAGAGAAAGAAATTAAAATCACGCTACTTCTGTATTGCTGACAAAGAGAGCGTTGTTTGAGAACTGATTGCAACACACACTTGAACAATAGCTTTAGATCAGTGGAAGCACAAAATACTGCTAACTGTGACATATGTTTCAATTAAAACAAAAATAATGAACCACCCATTAGTTTAATGAAAAACACAGGCTATTAACAGTAGATGCTCTTTAACAACTTGATTATTAGCTGTTTTGAGTAATTTTTCCACCCCCTATTGATCATTTTTTCCACTACGTGCTATCTGTTATGTGCATGCTGTTTTACATATTCCTCCTCAGCTCCTTCTACATCTTGGTACTGCGGGGAACTGATTAGTGGAGGAGGTTGAGGGCTGAAATTGTACAAGGACTCTTTACCTGGGGGCTGCCTGTTGTCATGTTGTGCGTCAATGTTGTTATAACATGACAGCTGATCTTGCTTTTGGAGAAATGCTGCCAAGATCGCAATAATACTGTCTTGCTGACTGCAGTGGGAAGCTTTGCTATGTGAGAACACACACACTGAAGAAGTATCCTGTACCTTTCTTCTAGTAATACATGTCTCAAGATAGGCTTAGCACTCAAATGCACTGCTACTGACTTCTGAGGTCTTTGTTCCATAGAGAGTGAGCTGATAACAGTGGTTCCTTTAGTGCGTGTGTCAAGGATCAAATCCATTACTTTAAAAACAAAATCAGTAATAGGATTTCATTACAATATTAAACTACCTTATTTCTAAACGAACAGCGGCCCTGTTTCTCCAAAGAAAACTGCAGCTGTTCAGAACAGTACCAAAAAGCGTACAGTTATTGTTTTAATGCCCAGTTTGCGTCCATTCATCCTGTCAAGATCACTGGGACCCCAAGTATACAGATCTCTCTTGCAGCATATGAAAACGTCTTTCAAAGGAATTTACTGCTGTATAAATGGACTCTTCTTTTTCTGAGCAGAATTCCAACTCTTTTGAGTCTAGAGACTTGAAGAGGGAGAACATTTTAGAAATCTACTGTTGTTTTCAGTACAACTGAATTCTTCTGTTTTACAGTCTTACAGGACAGCTGTCCTAACTGATGTGTGTTTTAAGTGCTGTTGATAGAAATTTTTACACAGTTCAGTAGCATTTTTTATCTGTTTTATTTTTTAAGCTTTAAACTTTTTGAATGCTGGTAATCCTTTGTGTAACAGAAGGTGAATTATTTTTTATTATTTAACTCTGCTCACAGCAGAGTTGGCTCCCAAGTCAGAGGGCTGCTTTGTGTATACACTTTATTTGCTTTGGAAACTCTTCATTTTGGATCCAGACAGCTCTTGAAAAACGATCACGTGAATTCACCAGCTGGATTTGGATTGACACATAGCCCAGTCAAGGTCATCCACCATCCTCATGGCGGAGTAACCAGCACTGCTCTAAAAACACACTTTAACTGATAGGCAACAAATATTACAGGATTTATGCTACAGGGTAATAGTGTGGGACATAAAAGACTTTTTCCACTATTTGTATTCCATCATTCCAAGAAATGCTGAAGCAGAATGCAAAGACTGCATATGCTGTCTGGGAGCCATGACAGGGAGTGATGGCAGGCAGACCCAGGCAAAGCGGTTCAACAGGTGAGCTGACGCATTTTATTCATCGTTTCAAAATAATAGATTCAATCTCACTTACAAACAAGGCATCAATAACTTGTTGCCACAGAAAACTATACAGTGATGGAAAACTATAAAGTTTGTGAAAACTAAGCTTATACTTCAGATAAGTATTGTTCCATTCCTTACCACTTTTCATCAACAAATCTTGGAATATTTTACAAACAAATATGAGAAATAATAATTATTAGACAAATTTTGTGAACAGAATAAGATAGGTGAAGGGGAGTTCTCATGCAGAGTAACTTTCCAACCTGATGTTACAGGCCAGAGACCTCCAGAGGTCTGCTCCAACCAGAATTACCCTATTATTTTATGGTCCAATTATGCTATGATTTTTTTGATCATACTATATACTAGACCAACAACAGATGCAATCTGTCTGCATCCAGGTACTTCAGCAACAATCTGACTGGCTGGTGGTTTGACTTGTTAGTGGAGGAGGGAAAAGAGATTCATGGGGCCAATCCTGTTGACAAGCAACGCAAATAAAAACCTGACGTTCCTCAGCCTCAGCAAAGCCTCCTATTGTTGCAGAGATGTTACAGGAACAAACATACCTGTACTGTGCTGCCCTTCAGTTTTTAAATCCAGCCTACCCACACACCTTTGAGTAAGCTGGGCTGCTGCCAAACCCCACGATTATGAAACAAGGAGAGGCACAAGGTGAGTGGCAGCAGTTCACACTTGTTAATTTTTTCTCTTTGTTCCTCCATACATTTGGATAAGAAGACAGAATGGATTTTCTCTCGGTGTCTTACATAGAGTCTAATTAGGCAAAGGGCTTTGGCCTCTGACTTTCATTTCTAGGTGCCATGGTAAATAATTCCATCTGTTCAGCTAATGAACTTCTGTGAGAAAAGCATCTATTCTTCAACAGAAACCCTTAGGAGATACCAAATGTACTCCCTTGCTTGGCAAAATACTTCAACCATTGAAGTCTTTCACTGTTTAAAAATGTGTGCAATTTCCAATCCAGCTTTGTTTGATTTCAGCTTACAGTTATTTTTTGTAGTTATGCTTCTCACTTTGTGAGATCAAATATCTCTGTAGTCACCTTCCAGTCTTCTTTTTGATAAGCCAAACAGATTGTGCTCTTTATGTCCCTCCATGCAAAGAATATTCTTCATCTTCAAGTAGTTTCTCAGTTTTCTTTTGACAACAAGGACACCAGAGGTGGGTGCAATATTACCACAAAAATCTCATCAGTGCCATACACAGAGGCAAAATAACATCTCATCATCCTTGTCACATCCTGTACTGTAACATCAGGTTGGAAACCGATTTTCGCTGGCTTGGCCATTGTGAACTCTTAATTTCTTTTCATTTACCACTCCATAACATAGCTCACACCTTTCCTCAGTCACTACAGCAAAGGCTTTGATGACCAAGACACCAACTCCCACATCCCATGGTTCTTCCTTGCTGACATGGCAGATCCAGCTGCAGTCACCTGTGACTGGCCCATTCAGTATCAATACATCATCTGACACATTTCAGAAACCTTGAGTGCATGCATTGCGATGTGTTGTGCTTATAGCAGATGTCAGGTAGGCTGAAATCCCTCATCAGTCTGGGATCTAAGACTCAAATTCCTCATAGAAGACTTAATTTGCCTGATGAAGTGATCTGTAACAAACTCCCACCACGTCATTCTTGCAGAGCGTTAGCTTCTCCTGCTTGCTTCCCAGTCTGTAGGTGTTTGTGTGCATACCCTTGAGGTGGGTGGCCTCTCACACCCTATTTCATCATTCCTGAGGTTTCTTATTCCCAACATGCATGCTGCACCATTTCCTTACTGCCCTTGACTACTGTTTCTTCTCTTCCCCGTGTGTTGCCATCTCCCTTCCCTGTTCCTAGCTGAATGTTCTCTCAAGGCTGGCTGTCCAGCTGGCAAAGATGCTCATCTCGCTTTATCAGGTGGACTCGTCCTTCCTTGGGGATACAAGATACAACTGATGTCTTCTCTCAGACGGGGTTAGTTACTGTAGTGATCTATATGCACTACCAGAACTCTGTAACTTAAAATTCCTTCTGAGCTTAGTCATGACAATTAAGTGATAATGTCCAATATCTGCATGATTTCAATTTGAGCATAACGTAGCAGCTCAGATAACACACTGCTGCTGTTTTCAGTCAATCTCCCTGCGCTAATTCAACATCTTTCCAGCTCCACTGCTTAGACTCCAGCCACAGTTGCCTCATTCCTGGCAGATACAGGCCAGCATAGCCATGTATTCCCCCAACTTTTTTAACACATAGACCAAAATTACACAGTACTTAGATTTTCACTTGATGTGAGCTACTCTGAGTTTCCAACTATATTCTGCCATCTTTCTCTAATTTATGGACAGATAGAAACTTCAAGACAATTTCTGGCTTTCCATGAGTGGCTTTTAAGATTCCTTCATTTCTCTGCAGCCTGTATGGTTTCACTCAAAGTCACATAATTGATTGCAAGCTGAATTATATCCCAACTAATTGTACAAACTTCTGCAGCAATGAAATAACACGTTGTGGTTTTGTGCCATCATGTTGTCCTTGTGCCATCTTGGAGCACTTTGATCACCCGGGGTTATACAGGAGCACTTCCCGCAGCGTGACTGACTAATACTTAAAGGAGTCCTCCTCCACATTTATCTTGCAGCTTTGAATTTCAGTAGATGAACTGCTGGATATCTGATGGCCTGATGTGTCTAGCTGGTCAAATATCCTTTCTTGCTTTTATTTTATTTTTTGCTTCTAGATGGCCAATTCATTTCTTTTGTTTCTCTTTCTCATTCTCTTGATGCTGTCCACCCCCATTGTTTCTGTGGCAACAGTTTCTGAGCGTAGCCATCCAAGAGGCATTCATTTCCTCAAACACTATACTTCTGAAATATACACTTCTAGACCACAGCCGTTATATAAAAGCTCGAGAATATTTCAGGTTGCAATAAAGAGTTCAGGCCTAAAAACTTCTTCAAGTCACATTCTTCATGTTTTAGATGAAGGAAAGCTTATTCAGGCAAACCCTCAGCCTGAAGGAGTGCTGTCCAGATGCTCCCTGAGCTCTGGCACTCAAGGCCGTGCCCACTGCCCTGGGCAGGCTGTTCCATGCCCACCGCCCTCTGGTGCAGAGCTTTTCCCTAAGATCCAACCTGAGAAATGTATCATAACAGATTCTTTAATGGTGAAAGTATGACTTTATGACCTAGGTTGTCTCATGGATTATGAATTGTAACGCATCTCAGTCTGCCCCGTGCTCCCATCTATGAAAAAAGGCAGGGTGGAACATGGCTAACGTAGACATAAACATCTTGAACGACTCATCCAGATTGCCGCTGCAGTCCACAGATGAAGAAACACACGGAGGAGATGATTCATCGCATCCCTAAGCAGACACCTGGAGCGGCTGATGTAAGCATCGGCTCCACAGGTCAACCTGATTTTGGAAATGACAGAGGCCGGGGCAGGCAGCCCCAGACTCACTGAGACCTCGGAGCCGTTAATCTAGAGACAGTGCAGGAAAAACTGAAACACAGAGGGTCAGCAATGCACGAAGAGCACCCCTCAGAGCAGCCATACAAAGCCCCAACACGACGCGCCGCACACTGAGGCGCGACGCCCACACCCCAGGCAGCCAAAACCCCGCCCCGCGCATGCGTGCCCGGCGGCGCCCGGCGAGGCGGGAGCCGGCTGTGGGGCGGGGCCGGGCGGAGGGGCGGGAGGCGGCCGCTGACCCGGCGGTGCGAGGGCCCGGCGTGAGGCGGGGCGGGTTGGTGCGGGTGAGGCTGCGACGCTCCGAGCGTGCGGGGCGCTCGGCCGTGAGCCGTTCGTGCGGCCATCGAGGTGGCCCGTTGGGCCGCGAGAGCCTCGCGGTGGGCGCTGGCGGGGGCGGTGCGCTCTGCCCTCCCCATCCCCTCCTACCCCGTCTCGGCCCGGCCCGGCCCGGCCCCGCTCCGTGCTGTGATTGGGCGGAAGATGGCGCTGGGCGGATGGAAATCCTAATGACAGTCTCCAAAATCGCCTCTATCTGTACCATGGTGAGTGAGTGAATGAGTGAGTGCGGGGCCGGACCGGATCGGGGTCTGTAGGGGGGACGGGCGGTGGGGCAGAGCCGTGCTCCGTGGGTGGGGAGCGGGGGCGAGCGCAGTTAATCGGCTTTGGGAGGCTGTACCCGGTGGGGTTGGGCAGAGCAGAGCTCGGGGGCTTTCCGACGGAGGCGCTTAGGACGGGGTCTCGTCTGGAGCCCGCCCATCCCCGCCCGCGGAGCCGCGTCCCGGTGCGGGCTGCAGGGCTGCCCCGTTGGGCGCCGTCCTCGTTGGCACCGCGCCGCGTCCTGAGGGGCTCCGAACTGTGGCGGCCGTTGCGCTGCTGCCACGGGGGGGAGGGAGGAGAGAGCGGAGGGGGAAAATACCCTCTGCCATCCTGGATTGGCGTTATAACGTCCCATGATTTCGAGCAATGGAAAATGCTGGTGGGTGCGTTCTGGACGCTAATTTATGATTTTCATCAACCTTACCGCAGAGAGACTTTCAGTGTCTCCAGCGGGCGTTTCAGAGGTGGCCTGAGAGAATTTGGAGTGAACGCCTGTGGAGGTGGCTCAGGTGGCCGCCCACCGGCTGGAGCGGCGCTCTTTGCAGCGTGGGAAATGACAGCTTCTCATCTGAACTCCAAGGGTCCAATTCCCGGAATGCAGGAACTGTACATCGAGGTCTTTATATGGCCGAATGAAGGACCAGCAGTTTTCATTCTCTCAAGCGGTTACATTTCAGGCTAGGCTGTGATTGATCCTTGAGCCAGGACACATTGATCCTTGAGCCTTTACCCACAGCTGCCTGCTGGATGTTCTGTCATCGTAGACTCAGCACCGGTCCCTAGATTTACGGCCAGTATGGGACCTCGCTTCTCTACTCTTAACAGTGTGGAAGCTGTGGTTGTGGGTCACCCAAGCATCTAGTTGAAGATCTCCTGTGTGTGTGGTTGTTAGAAATGGTGTTTCGTCACTGACATACAGATCAGTACATAAACGATTCTTTTTTCAACTGAAAACCTTACAGTTAATTGTCCGTACCCATGAAGCTGAAATTCTGATGTCAGTGAGGTGTTCTTTGTCTAGTTGTGTACACTGAGGTGGATAAACTGCAAACATGAGATTTTTCCTGTGCCTTTTCTGGTGCTAAAGCTTTAATGGTACTGCGTGAATGAGGACAGCTGGCTCAGGATACCCCCTGTAAAAGTTTAGCAGTACTTAATATAGGAATTGTCTGTTTCAGTGGAGGTAGCATGAAGAGGTACTTGATATTTACATAGGAACTGTTGAGAGCAATGTGGTTGTGGTCAGGCAGATCTTTTAAACATTGAGAAAGTCATAGCAATCCTGCATAAGCATTGATTTTGCAGAAACAAGAATATAAATGCTGAGTGATACTTTCTTTTTTTCTTTTCTGGCAATTCTTGGTGCCAGCCTACCATGCGAGAAACTCAATTTTCTGAAGATTCTCAGGATGCTCCCTCACCTTTTCCCCACGCCTGTTGGAAGAATTCTCAGGTGGTTGATTCTCACCTTATGGCTGGTTAGTACTAAACCAGTAGCAGGCAGTTTTTGCCACAAGACACTTTGTGTGTTCACAACACATGTTGTATACCGGTGGCCTGTAACAGGGCCTGGAGCTGTGCTGAATAAGCTCTTCCATCTCAGTCCTTCATTTCACGACTTCTTTGTATCCAAATTCAAGCTTCACTGCTACTTACTCACTTAAATTTAATGCATCCTTTTCTCTGAAGCTCTGAATACTGGAAAGTAATAAACTGGATTATCTAGCACTGGCCAATGGGGTCTGGTGAAGAGTGAAGTCAGAAGGGCCACAGAGCCCTTTGAGGTGATGCTGCAGAAGCACATTCTGTCTACAGAATGATTTTCTTTTTTCATTAGCTCATTCTGCATCTATAGTCCAGTGTTTATATCAGTGGTACTGAAGCTCTTCCTATTTCTACCCCTTCAGAGTTCTTTGGATTTCTTTTCCCTGTATCTCCATTCCTGTGTTGTAGTAAGCCTTAATTACAAAGCTCAAGATTGCAGAAAAGGACTGGAAAACAACTTTGCTCTTGCATGGCTTATGCACTGCACTGTTCTTTTTGCAAAATGGATAAAGGTACGGGTGGTTGGGCGGGTTGGTTTGTTTAAATGTCTTTGCAGTAGAAGTAGAACCTGGCATTTTACCCTCATCTGTGCATTAAGCTGAGATCCAAGACTTAGTTGTCTGAATGCTAGCAGTTTGTATGCGTGGTTGGGAAGCGGTGAAGTAATCCATGCAGCCTGCAACAAAGATGTGCCCCAAGCTATACTCACGTAAAATTAAGGCTGAATATAATGCTTCTGACTTTGCTTCTGCTGTCTAGAGTCCAGCAAACGCTTAGCAGTCATAGGAAAGCCTTCTAGTGGCTGGAGTAGAGAAGATAAAAACTGCCTATGTAGGTTAAAAGCTATGGACGTGTCCGTCTCAGACGTACAGAAGGAAGTTATGATAGTAGAGCTGGTACTTTTTTCTCAGCGTTTCTTCTAGAAATTGGTTGATGATGTTAGCACAACCTGAAAAACCATAATGAAATTTAAATGTAATGCTAATCCGTCAGCTGTGGCCTTAGACGTGAAAGTCTTTTGCTTAGTGTTTCAGGTATTTGTTTAGTTCTCAGTTGTCTAGTTTAGCATCTCATACACAGGGTCCAGAAATGCCATCAAACAAAGAATCTGTAGCAAAAT
This sequence comes from Excalfactoria chinensis, assembly GCF_039878825.1. Taxonomy (NCBI): domain Eukaryota; kingdom Metazoa; phylum Chordata; class Aves; order Galliformes; family Phasianidae; genus Excalfactoria; species Excalfactoria chinensis. The sequence continues at coordinate 165,133,890 of NC_092825.1, forward strand.
GTAGATTTAATGATGCAACAGTGTGTTTTGCCTGAGGAGTCTGTGTGTGTTTCTGACTGTAACAAGTTTTGGTTTTAGGTTTATTTTTCAATGCACCATGTGCACGCACCAGTCATGCTGAATGGCCGCCTGCCATCCTTTTCCTACCTCTCTCCTTATCCCACCACTACCCTCCTGCCTGTTTCAGTTACATTTGATGAGAGTGAAGGGGTCTTGTAGATGCTAATGTTAATACAAGCACGTGGGGGTGGAGGCTGTTGAGAGGAAACAGACGGAGCACCCAGCTTAGGGAAGGCAGCAGTGCAACCTGCCACAGATGTCACAGTGGAGAGGTTTTATTAAACACTTAATTGCAGGCAGCGTTTATAGTAAACTTTGAGATAGGTATGCACGTATGGGCTTTATTACTGCTCAAGGAACTATTTGTTTACAGCAGGTTTCTCAAACCTAATTGTGAAATCTGCACTAAATGTAAATTGATGTTTGTCTGGGTTTGCAGTCAGATGGAAATAGCTGTTACGTACTCACTCCTCCTTTTGTTTGCGCTCTCTTCTCAAGCACAAATTGTAATGCTTAAACAGTCATCAGTTATCAGTTTTTACAGATTTTGCAGGAAAGCATAAGGAAGACTCAGGCTCAAAGGAGTGATAATTGAGAGTTGCAGCAAGGAAAGACATTGCTTCAAAGTGAGGAGGTGACAGAAAAGAAAGCAAGAGAGTGAGAGAGCTGACACAGGGAAAATAGCAGCACTGTGGTGTTCCTTTAGCCAGCTGTCTGACTTGCTTATGTAGCAGGGCTGGCAAGAAGGAGCATGTGCTGTGTCTCAGCCGCTCCATTTCACTTTGGCATGGTGACCTGATTCTGCCTTGATCAGTGGACTGGAGTGCTCTGGCATGTGTTCTGGTTTCATGATTCTGTTGCAAGCACGCTCAGTTTTGGAGAAGTCTGTGCTAGACAGTTAGTTGAAGAGCCTATACCACTGCAGGGAGGTTCACTCATTGGAGTTGCAATAGGGAGAGTTTTTCATAATGATTATGACACTAAGAGTGAAGCCACAATTGTGGCATTTGTCATCGTCGTTTTTGTGGATGCATCATGTTGCAATATTGTAATAAGAAAAATAAAGCTACGCATTTGCAGTTTAAAATGCTGGGTTTGGGACACTGCTTAAAAAGCACCAATTACTTCAGATACATTTGACTCTAAATGTAACTAAAAATTCATATAAAACAAATGTGAAATACAAGACATGAAAGAACAAAGCTCTGAAGCTGTGTAGCTGTAAAGCGCTATTTGCTGCAGCACGGAACCACTTAGTTGGCTTATTACTTAAATAATTTCAGTCATATAAATGTGCCTTTGTCATTTGACTTACATGTGAACATTCATTTATCGGGTTCTAAGCTCAAAGAAATGATGGAATACCAACTTGGACTCTAGTTTTGCCAACAGTGAATTTTTAGCTGTGTCAGTGGGACCAGCTGATCTCATTACTACACAAAGGCTGATTATTCAGATGATCATTTATGTGGGCTTTGTTACTTTTTACATCGTCAGAACAAGTAATTTGCATCAAGACTTGTGGGGATGATTTTGTAAGGATGCGGTAGAAGGTTGTCTGTCCCTTCATTAAGACTGTTTACATTTCCCTGGTCTATCTGTTAAAGGAAGGCAGAGTATAGAAGGCCCGTGTAGGGGTCAACTTTTCCTGATTTAGGAAGTTTCTAGAAGTGAAATGCTTTTAACAAATGATGTATTTCAAATCCAATCTGTTTAATCTTGCAGTCTTAATAAACACGAAGAAGAAAACCCACTCAACCCTCGCTAATTTTTGTAGCATATAATCATAATGATTTAGTGCGTTAGCATAAGTACATCAAAATCATGTATCAATATAAATGTAGCAGAGCTGAAGAGCACTGTTATCATTTATCGCGATTTCAAGAAGTTTTAGTGAGTCTGTGAAAATAGAGAAAACAGCATTTGTTTTTAATGAAATGGCAATTTTTGTGGATTAAAAGTGTACTTTAAACATTGCTTAGTGCGCTGTGTATTAACAAAAGGGAACAACTGTGTTACTGTACTTTTCTCCCTCTGTGTTGTGGGTGATTTGGTAAATGGTTTCCTTGTTTGTGTTTTGAAGGTGCGTATAATGCTTGCACTTCCTAGGCAGTGGAAGGTTTCTAATGTCACCATCAAATCCTCTTTTTGAATTCATTTCCCAGACTTCCTGTCTGGTCCATGGGTAAAATTCAACCTTTCACTGTAAGTCTGTGAAGGTTGTACTGTTGACCTTTAGGGATCCTGCTTAGCAGATGCCATGGTGAGATGTGTTGTACCGGTGCTGGTAAAAGCTTTCTGATCAGAGGAAGTGGAAACAAAATCAGCAGGTATTGTAAACGGTGTTCTCAGGAATGTTCTGGAATTATAGAAGGTAAATCCAACCGATACTGCTGTCAGTATTTCTTTTGTTTCGTGGTGTGATTTCCTTCTGTATTGAGAGTAGTTGACAAAAACCATTTTGCATGTGGTAGCAGCTTGAGAGGAATTGCATCTTTCTGTGTTTTAAAGATCTGTTCAGTGGAAAACCAAGTATAGAGTCCTGATTCATTGAGTCTCAGGTTCATATTTGTGAGTGATTTATCTTTGCCTTCCGTGTTCAAAACAGAAGGAAATGTGACTCTCTGTCTGGCTGCTTTGAATGAAAATACAACGTCTGTGCTCAGTGGGGCTCAGAAAGGTTGGTGTAGTAGACATAGACAATATGAAGGTAATTCTGTGCTGTTGTCATCGTTGCCCATGCAGGTGTGTTTCACTTTGCGCTCACTAAGAAAACATTCCCGCTTAGCTACATGTGATCAGAGTACACAGGACTGTATCTTAAGCCAATTAGTGAAGAAAAGTAACACTACAGGTATTTCAATAGTGTGAATTGAGATGATCCAAAGTAGGTTATGAAGTTGTGCCTTACTAAAGCATGCTCTTTTGCAGGTAAATGAACACTGAGTGTCATTGAAGCCCACTCAGCATATTTCACTTCTTCGTGGGCCAGAAACAATACCCTAAGAAATGTTTTTCCATTTTGGTTGCACTTGAAATATCAGATATAAACTGATTTAATATAGCTCCACTGTTTGCTTGTAAGCCTTGTTTATGTAAGTACATGGAAAAATATGGCTTTGCATATCCTAATAGAATGTGATTTGAAGAGCGGAGTTTTGTATTTCATCTTTCATGGAAGATTCCATCAGTCTCAGTGCACTAATATGGGCTGTGGAATTCTGAATTGAGTGCCTTCAGTTGTGGCACAGACAAGGAAATATCTTCAAATACTTCTGGGGAGGAAAGTGAAATCTCTATTAGAAACGAATGCTTGTACTCTGATTTTAAGTTTTACAAATTGTAAGTAAATTAATTTTATGCCTGTGATGTTTTCTTCTTGTTGAGGAAAACATTACTCTTGGATACTGAATTCCTTACTTTTAACTTCCTTCAGTCACTACGATGCATTTTTCTTCAAGTAGTGTTTGAGAAATGTGGCTTACATCTGTGTATGCAACATGGCTCGTTCTGTCAGACACCTTCAGTCTGTGCTGTGTCTTGGGAAGGTGGAGGGCACTGCAGGGAAGGCTCTAGCATGTGTTAATGGAGAAAGACAGCTACAGAACATTGGTGAGAAGAAATTTTGTTGTAAGAAATTTCTTCTAAAAACTATTATTATTATTTTACTAAGGAAACTTGCAACTCAGTAAGATAAAGATGAAAAGTACTAACAGCAAACTGCTGGAAAGATGACCCACCTGATTTTTAATGTGGGGAGGGATAGATCAGCACCCCCTCTGGTAGGACTAACACCAGTGTAATCTTCAAAGCGTGTTAGGCTGGTTATGAGTCAAGCCAGTGTAAGAGAAATGCTGTCTACTAGATTGGATGATAACAACTAGGCAGGACATTTAAAAGCAGTGATGTTTGCCTGCTTGCTGACTTGTTTTTAGTCAGTATTGTCTCGTAGGGTATTATTTATTTATTTATTTATTTATTTCCTTCAAAAGTGTTAGGTGCCTTTACGTTATTTCTAGCTCAGGTGAGATGTCTCTGCTTCTGAACTGATTCTTCCATCCATTTACCATACATTGGTTTGCATCTTTGAGTCATTACCTGTTACTTGGTCTCAGGAGTTCTATGTATGGTGCCCCAGTAGTGAGACCCCTGGGGCAGTGAGAGAAGGCAATAATAAATACGAAAAGAATAGTTAGCAACACTGTTGCTTCAGCGAGGTGGGTGACTTTTGACATTGCCTTCATAGGGATGTAGTGCAGTTTATCTTTGCAATTAACAGCAAGTACACAGAGAACTTGAAGTTTGTTTCATCATGTAAATGGCTCCTTAGGTGTTTGTTTTTGTTCTTTGTTCTACATAGAAATCATCTTGGAGTTTAATAGGTCACAATCAGTATTTTGGTATTTTCAAACATCGGCTACGTCATGGTGTCATTTTCCATATGATCTTTTAACAAGTGCTATAAATGGTCTGATTCAGATGAAGATAGTTAAGTTTTGGTGTTACTATCTGTTCTAGTGCTAAACTGTAGGATGCCAAGGTAGATGCACCTTAAGATTTTGTATCATGTTCTTACATGCCTTACTTGCTGAAGTTTTCACTATAAAGCCGTGCTGTGTGTAGTGCTCTGTATGCCTGTGTTGGAAGGCAGGTGATGTGAAGCAGTGTTTGGTGATGCGCAGGTGTATATAGGGCAGTAGCAGTTTGAGTGGTTTGAGGGGTCACCTTCCTGGAGGTCTTTCAAAGCCACCTGGATGTGGTCCTGGGCACCCTGTTCTGGGTATCCCTGCTGGAGCAGGGATTGAGCCAGATGGGTTCAGAGGCCATTTCAGTCCCAACCATGCTGTGATTCTGTTTGTTCCCACTTCTGGGCTCACATGGGGAAGCCAACCCTGGGGTGTACTAACTGAAGTTGATCTTCCCATCTCTCATCTACGCAGTGTCAAAGTTAAGCTGCTCTGTGGGAGACTGAGTATCTATTTTATGGGTTTTTCAGTGTGGCCTAAAAAGTAGAGAATCATTTTGGGGATCTTCCTGTGTCCCAGTTAGATGGCAGAGGAGGAGCTTTTATACTCTGCCACAGATGTGCTTGAATGAAATTTCCTGATCCCAACTCCAGTCTTTCGTGGCGTAACAAGGTTTGACTCTTCTTGGGCTTTATTCCTCTTCTGACTTCTTGTCCAAAAAATCTTATGATGCTGTAATAGTTGATACCACAGCACTTCCCCTCTACATCTCTATTTGCATACTGGGAGGATCAGCTGGGGCTGATAGTGCTTACCATGATAGTTCCCAGGAAACCTCGCAGAGGAAGGGATACTTAGATAATAAAATAGTTGTTACGTGTCGGATGTGAACATGCGGTTTAACATACTTTCAAGCTCCTGCTGCAGGAGCAGCTATTATACATATTATACTGTGTCCTGCCTCTGCAACTAACACACTGTGCACAGTATAAATTATTTATCTGTGGGAAGGAATAACATCCTTTCTGACAGACAAAAAGAGAGCTGGAGACGGAAGTCTGAGTAGCTTGCGGGGTTTTGTATTGGTTTAAAACATCCGTGCTGGTTTGTACTGATAAAACATTCATAAACAACTGCATTGAAATTAGTAATGTCATCCTCTGAAACCATGTGAATGTCTGAACCTTGAATGAAATAGCCCTGAATAATGAGAAAACTGTATTGTTAATATACGCATATGTTAGCATATTTTACTTAACAAGTTGGGATATTTATTGTGCTAGGAATCTAAATATAATGTTCGGGGCTGTGCAAACAGAAACATCAAAGTCTTGATCACAATATCCTCTCTTCCAAAGCTAGACTAAAGCAGCCTCTCCGCCCTTTGAAAGCAGAGAATTTCCTAAAGACCTGTTGTAGAATTCATGTAGTTCTTATGAAGTGGAGATTTGAACAATAGGATAAATGGTCTCCTCACTTCCTTTTTTTTTTCCTGGTTTGTTTGTAAATAAGATCCACCTTGCCAGAACTCCGGGGTGGATTTCAGTCAGGCTGCAAAACCAAGCATTCAGCAGTCATGGAGTGCTGTAATCTCAAATGAGATGTTATATCCCTGCTCCTTACCACCAGCGTTGCCATTTGGGAACAGCAGAAATCTTAAAAGCTATTTTTAATGCAGCTTATGATTTCGATTCAGTTTTATTGCTATAAAGTCCACGGCCATTTGCTACATCTTTAATGTGAAGAAAGATATAGTTGGGAAGGAGTCACACCTGTTTGTAAGGTTCTTGGCTGTGTGTTATGTGCTGCTTTTTTATTTACTTAGGCCTAACATTGCACTGGAACATGCTCATATGTTAATGTGATACAGAGTGTGTATATACATATATAGAGTGAGACAGAGAGATGTTGTGTGCAACAAAAGGATATAGGAATAGATACGTTTGATTTTCACTAAGGGCAGTTAGTGTAAGACCTGCAGAAAGATGTTTGTTCTCTGAGTTTTCCAGAGTTTAGGCTTTTATATGTCTAAGTAATAATAATAAGAAGAAGAAAATCTGTGTCCTTTGAAATTCACTGTTCATTGCACCAACTGCATCAGTTGGAAGCAGAGGGTAACCAAAGTTACTTTCTCTGACTCTCCTTGGAGCATCGTAACTAACAGATTTGCCAGGCAGGCACCCACAGTATTTCTATTGCAGGCCAGTGCTAACTGTACTGTGCTGTCCTTTAATTTTATACCAAAGTCTGTAACAAAGCTGTCTGAGTATTTCGTATTTTCATTGCAAGTGGAGCAGCCCCATGTCTTTGCTTTCTGTGATCTGCATTTCTTAACATAGAATCATAGAATCACGAGGCTGGAAAGGACCTACAAGATCATCCAGTCCAACCATCCTTCCATTACCATTGCTACCACAAGCCACTAAACCATATCTTGTAGCTCCTCATCCAGACGCCTCTTGAACACTGCCAGGGATGGCGACTCCACCACCTCCCTGGGCAGCTTTTGTGAGATATGTTGCGTAGTGTGTGAATTACACTCCCGGAGTATAGCTCACTGTTTGGCTTTGTATCACCTGTTTTGCTATCCTGTATTAATGTGGTTGTTGCTGAAGAAGCTGCATCTTGAAGCTAATAAGTGCAGTACACCAAAACAGTTTAATTCCATTATAAAATACATAAAAATGATACAACTTTGAGGTGTATTTGAACAGAACATATCTAGAAACCTGTATCTCTAGGGCATTTTGGATTATATTTAAGTGACTTTCTGGTGGTGAAAGGGTGCTAGATGCTCTTATTATTGTAAGCATTATGTTATGGCACAGAAGACTTGCTGGGTGACCTGTCTGCTTTCAGATCTGTGTGGAATGGTTTTGTGGCCAATCTAAACATCCTGAGAGAACAGAACTCAAAGGACTGGTTTTCCTGCATTCGTGGCTAATATTATCTTGCCCATGTGCTTGCCTTTGGATTAAGAAACAGGGTAATTGAACTTGTTTAGTTAATTTGCCGTGTATGATTGATGAATTGGATCACAAACTCCACTTCCTCCACCCTTCAGGGTGCAGGTAGAATGTTTCATCCATTCTCTCCAATTTATCTTTGTTTTCCTATGTCCCGACTAGAGTGATTGCTTCAACATGCCTAAGTTCAGCAAAGTCTTACAATTTGAGATCTGAAGTTACAGGTTTGGTGTTAACAAGGTCTACAGCTGTGACCAGTAATTGTTTGTGTGTGTGTGTGTGTGTGTGTGTAGTCAAAATAAATCAACAACTGCTTGGGGATAAATACCTTTGACTGAACTAACTGTGCAGTATATGTATGTGAGAATCAAGATTGAAATGTCATGTGAAACGCATAATTATATCTCAGTACACGTTCTGACAAAACATCTGATTCCTGAACAGCGGCTCGTTTCCCCAGATGCGTGCTGTGGTCAGACTCATAGTTGTGACTGTGTTATAGATGCCTGCAATGTGTATGAGCTGCCATTCACAGCTGTACTTTCTCGTATTAAAATCCTAGAAGGAAAGGCATTTATCATTACAAAAAAACCCTCTTTTTTTCCTCAGCTAGTTAAACTCACTGTGTGTGCATAGTTGCAACATTAATATTTTACTGCTTTTGATTTCCTAGGGCGCCAATGCCTCAGCTTTGGAGAAAGAGATTGGTCCAGAACAATTTCCAGTCAATGAACACTATTTTGGTTTAGTTAATGTAAGTTTCAGTTCATAATTCTTTCGCTTTGAAACACTGTGACTGGATTGGTTAAATCGCAAGATTGCCACTTTGTGAACAGTTAAAAAGCTGAACAGTACAGTCACTGAATATGCATTTTGAAATGTATTTAAATACTCAGCATATTTGTTAAACTATCTTAATGAAATAACAATTGAAATTGGGCTAATCATTTCTTTCGTTTTATTTATTATGGGGTAGTTATGAAACCACTTTCTTGCAATTAAACTGTGACTGTAGAAAAACAAAAAGCTATTTAGAATATATGGCTTGTAGTCAGTAATATGCCAACTTAAGTGGATACAGTGCAGGAAAAAAATCTGTGAAACTGTTGGTGATTTTAAGTCTTCACATCTGCCATTTTTATTGAGATGTTAAAAAATACTGAGCCTGGAGGGAAAATCAAGTGTGGAAAATCATATGGAATGGTTCAATTTGATGATTAGTTTTCAGGAGTAATTTAGAATTTGATTTCTGGTGTTAGCCGTGGAAAATGCATCTTGTTAGAAATTGTGTGATTCATGTCTGAAATTATTAAATATTTTATTTGGAGATACTTTGGAAAGTACATACAAAAACAAGGTTGATTTAACATGATCTGTCATCCTGCTTTTTGTAATGAAACTAATTACTTGTAAGGTTTGTGAAGGGCTTGGAGAGTATGTCCTATGAGGAGAGATTGAAGGAACTGGGGCTGTTTAGTCTGGGGAAGAGGAGTCTCTTACAGTGAGAGCAGGGTTGGTCTCTTCTCACTGGTGACAGAACAAGGGGAAATGGCCTCAAGTTGCACCAGGGTAAGTTTAGGTTGGATGTTAGGAAACACTTCTTTACAGAAAGGGTTGTTAAGCACTGGAATAGGCTGCCCAGGGAGGTGGTTGAGTCACCATCCCTGGATGTGTTTAAAAACCATTTGGATGTGATGCTCAGGGACGTGAGGGTTGTTAGTTAGGGTACTATGGTCAGGTTGTGGTTGGATGCAATTATCTTTAAGGTCTTTTCCAACCTGAGAAGTTCTATGATTCTATGATTTAATGCCGTCCTGCTGCTACAACATATATCTCTGCCTCTAGGTTCTCAGTACTGATGAGGTTTAGGAACCTAAAATCCTGGTATATGCTGTCCAGTAGTTAAACATTCTTACTGATAAGCTGATTTAGATGCAGCTCAGCTGTCGTGACTTAAATTAGTCATTTTTTCCATTCTCATGGGAGTTGAAATAGTGCATTGTTTGTCTTAAAAGAGAAGCATGACTGAAGTATGGACTGGATGAGCAGATGGTGAGGTGGATTTAGAACTGACAGTGAGTGGGTTCAGAGGGTATTGGTCAGTGGTGCAAAGTCTGGTTTAAGGCCAGTAAAGAACAGAATACCCCAGGGACTGATTCTGGATCCAGGCATGTTTAATGTCTTTGTTACCAATCTGGATGATGGGATAGAGTGAACCCTCAGTAAACACACAGATAATATAAAACTGAGGGAAATGCTGACTTGTTAGAGAGCCGTGTTGCCATTTAGAGGAACTTCAACAGGGCTGTAGAGGGTCTGATGGGAACCTCATGGAGGTTTTGTTCAAGGTCCTTTTCCAGGCACCAGGATGTGCTGGGGGCACCCAGCTGGAAAGTGACACTCTTGAAAAGGGCCTGTAGTTCTTGGTGGACACTGAGTTGAACATGAGCCAGCAATGTGCACAGAAGGTCGTTGACATTCTTGGCTTTATTAGGCAGAGCACAGCCAGGAAATCAAGACCCTCCTCATCTACTTTGGTGAGGCTGTAGCTGGAGCAATGTGTCCAGTTCAGGACCCTCTATGGTGCGAAGAGGACAGGTTGACAGCACTGGGCAATATTGTTAGGATAAAGGGCAGTGGGGACACATTCTCTGGCACACAGGAGTGTGAGGGAGAAGTCTCTGAAAAGCAGGCAGCACTTCCAGCCATCCAGAGAGACCTAGGCAGGCTGGAGCAGCAAGGCCAAGAGAACCTCATGACATTCAGCAAAGCTGAGTGCACCTGGGTTGTGTCAGCTGTTGCTATCGATACAAGCTGGGGGATGAAAGGATTGAGCACAGGACTTCAGAGTGCTGGTGGATGGAAAACTGGACATGAGACAGTAATGTGCCCTCACAGCCCAGAAAGACAGCCACATCCCGGGCTGCATGCAAAGCAGCATGGAAAGCAGGGTGAGGGAGTGATCCTGCCCATCTGCTCTGCACTGGTGAGGCTTCACTTGAAGCACTGCATCCAGATGTGGAGCCCTCAGTAGAGGAGAGACATGGAGCTGTTGGGGTGCATCCAGAGGAGGGCCACAAAAATAATCTGAGAAATGAAGACCCAAGAACAGCCTTTCAGTATACAAAGGGGAGCTATAAGAAAGAAGGAAACAGACTCATTAAAAGGGCCACGTCTGTCTTTTTATTAATTATTCTTGCTATCTTTTTATTAATTTGAGTTCATTTTGGGTGTTCTGTAAGCTGTATTTCTTATTTCTTCTCCTTCCTTTTTGTTTTCTAGTATAAACAATTTCCTTGCTAGCTTTCTAATTAAATTGCATAGTGCTCTTATTTGTCCCTGAACTGGCAGACAGGTGCTTTCCTTTTACTCCAAATATGTAAAGCCTTTCATCCTTTTTCTCTGTTGATAGAACCTGTTCTTAAAGCTCTCCCCTTCACAATTCATTCTTATCATTTCATCTAGCCTCTATTTGCTAATATTTCATGTAAAACATAAATAAGAACATTATTTTTATATGTTAGAGGAGGTGTGTGGTGGGTATGTGCTTCAATTTGCTGTCTGAGCGACTGCTGCTGAAAGGTTAGATTACTTGCTGACAGCCTTATAAAGAATTTTGTCACTTTGTGTTAGATAATGGGTTTTACTGCAGGAGGGCTGTATAAAATGAGAGCGACTCTCCACTGACAATTCATGTTGCCTTCACAGAAGTGATGGGGAAATTTGTCACATTGGGATGGGTTAGAGAGCATCAGTGATGGCAGGACTTGAGGGAAGCTGTGCCTGAGACCTGGAAGGAGTCTGGGGTAAAGGATTGTGCAGTGTTCTGACACAAAAGGAATTGTGGATGCTCTTAGAGCTGTCTTTGCACCATTTCAATTCAACGGCCATTCAATTAAAAAATGCCCATGTTTGAATTGTCAGTTCTTTTCCTTCTGGTCTCCATTTGAGGCTACTACCTCTGACATAGCTTCACCTTCTCAATAAGGCACAATTCACTGTTTTAAGAGAGCTCCAGAAAGGCAGTCTTGTCACCTAAAATGAGAACTGAAAACATAAGAGCAGCTTAAAGCAGTTATTTCTGACATTGATCACAGCTAATAAGATTTGGAGAAACCAATTTCTGAGGTGTCTGAGAAGGTCTCTTCTCACAGTACAAAGTCATACTGTACCTATTCTGTACTCTCGTGGCCAGATGAATAGATGTGATAAATGGATAGCTATTTTTACCTGGGGAGCTGTGAAATTGGTGGAATTTGTTTTGAGCCAAGTTAATGCATAATTCTGTTAATGAATTTACAGGAAGATAAAATTATAGTGTTGATCAAATTCACTTTTTAGGGTTTATTTTGGTAGTTGCATACAACATAGTTTTTAATCTATGTATATCTAAGTAAAGAAGAAAAGACTAACAGAAAATTTGCCCATGTGAATTTTTTTTTTGCTTTGGATTAAATGTTACTTCCCTACAATAAAACAGTGCAAACTAATAACTAATAACTCTCTCTCTTATTTTATAGTTTGGGAACACATGCTACTGCAATTCAGTTCTTCAGGCACTTTATTTTTGCCGTCCATTTCGAGACAAAGTCTTAGCATACAAGAGTCAGCCAAGAAAAAAAGAGAACCTCCTTACATGCTTAGCTGACCTCTTCCACAGTATAGCCACCCAGAAGAAAAAGGTTGGAGTTATACCTCCCAAGAAATTTATAACAAGATTACGAAAAGAAAATGGTAACTTCTTTTATTCTTGTGTAATATAGCAAGTATGACTTAGTTCTGAAGCTGAAGTAGTGGCATATCTCCATATTATGGATGAAAAATGTTCTTTGTGCTGTAATGTAGAGAAGAGGTAACCCTGGAGTAAGTGTGTAACCTTGGAGCTGCCCGGAAAGAATCATCATTTCTCTTTGTGTATAACTAAGTCATTTGTCAGTGTTTGCTTCTGAAACTGCATGCTAGTTTTGACTAAGAACTGTATTGTCATAATCAGAATCCACTCTGAAGCTTTTATTTTGTTCTTAAAAAGATTGTTATGCTTTGATTGTAGTCATCAGTCTGCCAAACTGACTGTATGGAATGCATATAGAGACATCCCTGCCATAATCTATCTTAAAATCCTATACATGTTTAAGTTGTTAGGGTTTTTTTGCATTACTTAGTTTGATCTACTTTTTAAATAATGAATGCATTTTAAAATCAGCAACTGGTTTTATCTAACTTTTTAATGTAATAAATACCCCCAATTTTAAGATATTTCCAGAGATTTTTAATGATTTAAGTTTCTTATCCAAAAAAAAAAAAAAAAAAAAAAGAGAGAGAGATTTTTATGTGACCTGTGCGGAACAGGAAACTCATTCAGTTCTTCAGTACTTGGATGTCTTTGTTTTTCGGTGCATTTGTAGAAATAATTGATTATTCTATCACTATTTAATCAATGAATGTTAACTGACTACAGCAAATGGAGAGAACTTTTTTGAACTTTAGAGAAGAGTTAATTGAAGAAAGTATCAGATAGGTACGCAGTGCCAACCTAAGTTCTGTTCCAGTCAGTATCTAGCTGTACCAGGGCAATCTGACTGAATAATCTTCATAATCTTTATGTATTCCACATTACAATGCTGCTATTCAGTCTTTGTTTTCTAAGCCTGAATCCAACATACATCTTGAAGCCTAACTGGCTGGGAAGCAGCTACTGGCTTGAAGTCAGCTGAAGGAATACTGTTATGTTGGCTTAAATTTCTTCTAATCATAAAATGAACAATGTGTTGTACTTGTTAATTTACCGACTGAACAGATATCCCTAAGAGATCTGTGATGTGGCATGGTGAAGAATCTCTGGAATGTTTAACCTCGACAGACTCACAGCCTTGATGTACTTGATTAAATAAAGATTTTGTAGGTGGTTAGATTCAGAGTTGAACTTCTCCTTCTCAAAAATAGTGTTGTAGGTGTTCATTAAATAAGCTACTTGATTCATATGCTTGGCTGCTTCATTGCAGCTTTCCAGATGATACAGATTAGCATCACCTTCTCTCTATTTGCTAGTTTTCAGGTTTTTATTCATTTCAATTTGAAGTTTACTTCTGGAAGCAATCAAGAGAATGATGACAAAGCTATGATGTAGTCCCTGTATGCACTTCTAAACTTAAACTTCACTGAGAATTTATGTTCATCTTTCCAGTTCTGTAAACTATTAACTATCCCTCTGGTGAAGGCCTGTCTCTTAGTATATTCTTGCACTAAAAGGAAGTTGGAAGTTATAGTTTTTGGCAATTGGAGCAATTGCTAAAAAGACATCTGTGATATTTGCCCGTAATTTAGAATGCTTTTCAAATTGGCAGATAAATCTCCTTGTTAAGAACCTCTGGTCAGGAAGGGAAAAGTAACTGTTAATAAATCAAGTTCAGTGCCCTTAGTTTTTTCTTAGTCCTGTAAATAAGGATTTATTGAGGCAGACGACGTCTCAATTTATTGAAGTCTATTGAAATATCACCTTATGTTTTCAGAGTGATACCAGCATGAACATAAACAAGAGAACAAACTTGTAAGGGGAGTTTAACTTCAATCTGTAGCATTACTACACATTGCAGTATGTGCCAGTGACACTATTTGCTGTCAACTGAGTGACTCCTATGGCAATTATGCTTAGAAATGCCAACAAACCACTGTTTGTGCACACTTCTATTATACACCAATTTCCAAAAGCAGTTTTTCAGATCTTCAAAGACTAACGTGTTTATTACATGAAGACCTAAATTGAGGCCTGTTCTTGCGTTGGCTAGATATTTAGGCTAGTTTGGCATGGCTCCTACAAGTACTGCCTTACCTAATGAAATCTGAGGAAAGTTATAGTTAATTATATCAGTGTCTTTAAGTTCATCTTACTTGTATTTCTGGTTCTGATGGCAATGCACTTTTGACAGCGCAATTATGAACTTAAAACCCTAGAAGTGAAAATAAGCAAAGGAATGCTTTGAACATTTGCTGTTTGTGTTAATCATGTGATAGAAGATGCAAACCACTGAAATATTTCCTGTTTGGAGTTCATTTGTGAAAATATCAATGTCTATTGCCATTTGAAATGCCCTTTATTATCCAAGACATTGGTCTAAGCTTGTCAGAAGTAGAATACCCCTGTGTGGGGGTCCAAGTCCTTATGGACAGGCTTCTGGAGTATGGTTCAAGGCAAGCTATAAAATTTCAGGCAGCACTGTATGTACACCAGAGTTTCAGTTGCACAATAATGGCCAAGTTTTCTTGCAGAATAGCCCACTTCTCTGGTAATTCTCCTCAGCTATTTACATGAATGTAAGCTTAGTCTTTCTCCACCCCCCAGCATTGTTGGCTAAATAAATGTTGGCTAAATAAAGTCCTGATTTTGATGATGTTTTGTCACAAGTGATTCAAACCTGAAACAAAGACTAATTCTGAAATTTTCATTTAAAAAAACAAAACAAAACAAAACTTGTTTATAGTATAGCACTAATTCATTTTAAAAATATCCTCTTTCTTTTTCTTAAATCTTATAGAGCTTTTTGATAACTACATGCAGCAGGATGCACATGAGTTCTTAAACTACCTATTAAATACAATTGCGGATATCTTGCAAGAGGAGAGAAAACAAGAGAAGCAAAATGGTCGCTTACCCAATGGCAATATTGATAATGAAAACAACAGCCCACCAGACCCAACATGGGTTCATGAAATCTTTCAGGGAACGTTAACAAATGAAACCAGATGTCTTACATGTGAAACTGTAAGTCCTTATTTACTTCATAAAGCAAATTCTTCATGTTACAGAACTTTGTTTCATGATTCATTCATCTCAATAGAGTAATGGGTTACATTTGTTTGTTTCCTCAGAAGTCTTATATTTGTATGAATGTTTTTGTTTTTAATTTGTCACTGAGAAATTTCCAGCAGCAGATGCACAGTTTGTTAATAATAAGAAGAATCATAGAATCACCAAGGTTGGAAAAGACCTAAAAGATCATCCAGTCCAACCGTTCACCTATTACCAATAGCTCCCACTAAACCATGTCCCTGAGCACAACATCCAGTCGTTCCTTGAACACCCCCACGGTCAGTGACTCCACCACCTCCCTGGGCAGTCCATTCCAGTGCCTGATCACCCTTTCTGAGAAGTAATATTTCCTAATGTCCAGCCTGAATCTCCCCTGCCGTAACTTGAAACCATTCCTTGTAGTCCTATCACTAATGACACAAAAGAAAAGGCCGACCCTCAGCTCACTACAACCTCCCTTCAGGAAGTTATAGAGAGCAATAAGGTCTCCCCTGAGCCTCTTCTTCTCCAGGCTGAACATTCCTGGCTCCTTCAGCCTCTCCTCGTATGACCTGCGCTCCACACCTCTCACCAGCTTTGTTGCCCTAATAATAAGGTATTGGTCAATATTAGGAAGATGCCTGGTTAAATTTTGTTTGTGTAGTCATAATCAACTTCAAAATTTAGATTAGAGAACTCTAAGTTGATATATTTGTAGGAGCAATGACGCCTGCTACACAGGGATGGGGAGTTTTTCTCCAAAGTGATGTCTTTACGACTTAATGTCGTATTTAGTCCTACATTCCAGAAATAAATATTCTGAATCAGTTTCCATAGACTTGTAGTTTTGAAATTTAAATCCATTGAAATCATAACTCCATGGTTTCCTCTTAAATGTCTGTCCTCAGAAATTCTCCTCTTACTGGACCCTGAGAAATAAGCTTCATTTTTGAGAGAGCTGTGCTAAAAGTTTCTATGAGAGTAGTTCTGCAGTGAAAGGAATAAGCTATTTTGGAGAAAAACTTATAATTGAATTTTACCTGCTTCAGAAAAAGCAGCACAATATGAAAATTACAGTAATTCTCTCCTGGTCTGTGCCTTAGATATTATAAAAAGCTAAACTACTGTATTTTTTGTGTGACTCTATACTTATTTTCCTTAATTACATAATGCACATATTTCAATGCAGTGTTGGAAAGGAGGAATTAGTCAGATGAAAACTATATACTTCACATGTATTTTTTCTGTCTTCTAGAAATATCTCTTTGATGTGGAAAAAAATAAACAAAAAAAAAGCTTCCTAATGTGATATGTAATGCAACTGCAGACTTCAATAGATCCTGATATTTTGAGTAATTTAAGTGCTGATTTCTGCCTACCGCCTTTATTTCTGCTTTCTCTTCCCTAGTTTTTACTTCATGGCAACTGCAAATTACTTTTCTTTACTTTGTGTACTGTTTTTTTTTTTCTTGTTAGTTATCATAAAATATGTCTTTCTTTTAGTCTCTTATTAGGACTGGCATCATTGCCATTCTTCACTGTGACATCATGAAGTTTTCCTGTCAGGATTTTGATCTACATGCTGTCTTAACACAATCCAAAAATGCCGAAGCATTCTTTGCCAGCATTATTTTGTTCATTAGTGGACCTATCATGATTTTCAGCCTTTCTAATATTGCTTAGTTCTGTTTTTCTGTTACCTGCTGCTGAATGGGATATGCCACATCTGCTCAAAGCTGGCTAGTTGAATTTTAAAGAGTGTCACAGGCAGAAATTTTCTAAGACACATTGTTTATTGGTATGTTAGGACTTCTGTATTCCTGCCCCTAATGATCTGGAAACTGTTTAATTAGCCATTTATCTACTAAGCATATCAGCTTCTGTCTGATTAAAACACAGTGACCTGAAAATGGGCACTTAGAAAGAAACACATTTAGACATAGTAAGTATGTAATGCTACTGTGAATAGTCTCTTATTTTCAAATACAGTGAATATTGCTTTGATGCTTTTTGGAGGTGTTGGCATTTAGCTTTAGAAGTGTAACTTAAAATGCTAGGTAGCACATTATACAGCAAGAAGTGAATTAGTGCATCTTAATGATAAGACAATAACCGTAGTTGTTTGCTGGGTTTTTTTTACTTAAATGTGGGATTTAATGCATACTTAGATCTATTTTGTTTTTCTTCTTTACTTCCAAATAGAAATGAACAC
Source organism: Excalfactoria chinensis (assembly GCF_039878825.1). Classification (NCBI taxonomy): domain Eukaryota; kingdom Metazoa; phylum Chordata; class Aves; order Galliformes; family Phasianidae; genus Excalfactoria; species Excalfactoria chinensis. The sequence continues at coordinate 165,151,380 of NC_092825.1, forward strand.
CTTCTAGCAGTTCAAAACAGTGCAATCTTTCTAAAAACCAACATAGCAAGATTTCATTGTAATTTTGGTTGTTCCGATTAATAGAAAAGAGCTTCTTTCCAGGATGCATGGACTCATTAGCCCTTTTACTTAACTGGCTATTTTAGAGATCTATCCTCAGTTTAAACATGGAATGTAGTGGAATATAAAAAACCCTATATGATTCTTAAAAAAGATGTGTCTTGGGTCAAGCTACACTATGAACAAGTTAGAAATCTGATTGTAAATTCTTTATGTTCTCGTGATGTGATGTCCTGTCATGATTCCTTCCCCTTCCATGGTGAAGATATGAAGTACGGCTGAGTGAATACTACGTTTTTTGTGAATAATCGATAAAAAAATATGTAGAAGTTCATTGGTTTTATGGCATTTACCTCAAAATTTCAGGAAGGTGTGTGAGAGAACCAGAAAGCAATGTTATTGACAAAGGGGAAACAGTCTTGGGCCAAAAGCATCGGATCAAATTGATAATGGTTTGCTTTTTCAGCAGTTGGTTTTATTCTTATTTTTGTATAACTCTCCACAATAGAAAATTCTACTGTTTCAGGCTGAGTGGTAACAGTAAGGAAAATCTCAGTGCTCTCTATTAAAGGAGTAGTACAGAAACTTAACTGTGTCCTACTCTCTTCCTTCCTCTCAATAAATCATACCCTGTCTTTTAGCTTCACTGAAAAATAGTTTCTGTCTTAGCATATATGGGAGTCTACAACTGCAAAAGTCTTTATGTGTGAGATCATGCATATTGCTAGTGAAATTCCAAACAGAAAGTAATACGATTTTTTGTGTTAGTATTTTGTCTGTGGCACTGGCCATCTGGCTATAGGTGAGCAGTCTGTGCACAAAATTATGTCCAGGATGTGAGAACAAGGTGTGGTCCCTTTAGACTCGTAGAATGGCCTATTTGAAAAGGACCACAAAGATCATCCAGTTTCAACCCCCCTGCTATTTGCAGGGTCACCAACCACCAGGCCAGGCTGCCCAGAGCCACATCCAGCCTGGCCTTGAATGCCCCCAGGGATGGGGCATCCACAACCTCCTTGGGCAACCTGTTCCAGTGTGTCACCACCCTCTGTGTGGAAAAACTTCCTTCCAATATCTAACCTAAACCTCCCCTGTCTCAGCTGAAAACCAGTCCCCCTTGTCCTATCACTATCCACCCTCTTAAATAGTTGTTCCCCCTCCTGTTTATACGCTTCCTTCAAGTACTGGAAGGCCATGATGAGGTCTCCCTGGAGCCTTCTCCTCTCCAAGCTAAACAAGCCCAGTTCCTCAACTGTTCCTCTCAGGAGAGGTTCTCCAGCCCTCTGATCATCTTAGTGGCCCTCCTATGCTTCTGCTCCAAGAGCTCCAGCATATCTGGAATACTGCATCCAGGTCCTGTGCTAGGTGCCCCAGGCCTGGATGCAGTACTCCAGTTATGTTGGAACTCCAGATATAGAATGTTGGAATGCCTCAATTCTGTATCACTGTTCAGTATTGTGTTAGGAGCACTCACGAGGCTTTTTGAACAGACTGGGACTTGATTCTGTGAATGGTGAAGTTTTCTGACCATGTCCATCTTTGTTTTACATCCTATATACAGTTGGAATACATAGCATAGAAGATTACTTTAGTCTGAGGAATTGATGTTTATTGGAAATAAATACATGATTTACAATAGAATAGTGATGTTTATTGGAAATAGAACCTCTGGAGATGAAGGAGGCATGGTTAGAGTGGGAGGTTAATGGTAAAATTCTTTTTCTTTCTTTTTTTTTTCTTTTAAGTAAAACTTCGAGTAAATTGGCAGTTCAAATAGCAATGGCTGAAAAATCTTAAAAACGAAGCATAGCAGTTTCTGAACTATCAATATTGATGGAAAAATGCACTTGCTAAACCATATAATGGCTTTACATGATCTGAAATGCACAACAGCCGGTTGTTGTGCAGACTTCCATTTTCTCCTGCCTTTGCCAGTGGGATAAGGGAGAGAACTGGGGGGGGTAGGGAGAGGGAAAGTAGAATCAATGGGTTGAGATAAAAACTATTTACTGAAACAGAAAAGAGAGGAAATAATAGTAATGATGCATATATATGTGTGTATTTGTGTATACACACACCCCCCAGTTTTTTTAGTGTTTTTTCACATGGTGTCTTATGGTATGGAATATTCTTCTGGCCAGTTTAGGTCAGCTGCCCTAGTTGTATCCCCTTCCCCTGGGATTTCCACTGGACTCCTTTGTGTACCGCTCTCAAGTCTGGTAGTTCTGAAAGGGAAGTTTGCAGTGGGTTGAAATGTTGTTCATCTCCATACTCCTAAACTGTAGTACATCCCTGAAGATGGGAAACTCTCGACTTACTAAAGATGCAAGCAGCTTTTTTTCTCACCCTAAAAGCATCTTGAAAAATTTCTGAAAGTTTAAACTTAAGCATTTAAATTATACTATAGTCATTGTGCAGACTGGTGTAGCAGTCCATTTTCTGTGTGTACACTTATTCTTGGAAAAATTGTCTAAAGAAGAGTGGGAGGGATCTTTTGCCAGTCCTCTCACAGACATTAACAGAAGGTTATAACTTAACTCCATAAGCCTTTTTGTTTCACCAGTTATGTTAGTTATCAGAAGTTGTCTTGACCAGCTGCGTTACAGTTAGTTCGGGATAGAAGAGGCTGAGGGGAGACTTTATTGCTCTCTTCCAGTACCTAAAAGGTGCTCACTGTGAGAGTGGGGTTGGTCTCTTCTCACTGGTGACAGGTGACAAGAGGAGGGGAAATGGCCTCAAGTTGCACCAGGGCGAGTTTAGGTTGGGCATCAGAAAAAACTTCTTTGCAGAAAGGGTTGTTAAGCACTGGAATAGGCTGCCCAGGGAGGTGGTTGAGTCACCATCCCTGCGTGTGTTTAAAACCCGTTTGGATGCGGTGCTCCGGGACCACAGGAGGAGGACATCAGGGACCACATTTAGAGGAGGGCTGTTAGTCACCTGAACATGAGCCAACAGTGTGCCCAGGTAGCCAAGAAGACCAACGGCATCCAGGCCTGCATTAGAAATGGTGTGGCCAGAAGGAGCAGGGAGGTAATCATCCCCCTGTACTCAGCACTGGTGAGGCTGCACCTTGAGTACTGAGTTCAGTTTTGGGCTCCTCACTACAAGAAAGACATTGAGGCCCTGGAACGTGTCCAGAGAAGGGCAGCAAAACTGGTGACGGGTTTGGAGCACAAGTCTTACGAGGAGTGGTTGAAGGTGCTGAGATTGTTTAGTCTGGAGAAGAGGAGGCTCAGGGGAGACTTCATTGCACTCTACAGCTTCCTGAAGGGAGGTTGTGATAAGGAGGGGTTTGGCCTCTTCTCCCAGGCAACTAACAGGACCCGAGGAAACAGCCACAAGTTGTACCAGAGGAGGTTTAGATTAAGCATAAGGAAAACCTTTTTCTCTCAGAGAGTGGTCAGGCACTGGAATGGCTGCCCAGGGAGGTGGTGGAGTCGCCTTCCCTGGAGTGTTCAAGAGGCATCTGGATGAGGAGCTACGAGATCTGGTTTAATGGTTTGTTGTAGCTACAGTAATGGGAGTATGGTTGGACTGGGTGATCTTGTAGGTCCTTTCCAACCTTGTGATTGTATGATTCTGTGATTATAGTTAGGGTAGTATGATTAGGTTGTGGTTTGACATGATGATCTCTAAGGTCTTTTCCAACATGAGCAATTAAATGATTCTATGATTCTACCTCCTTGGGCATATATACGTTCCTCTCTTCCTCTTTCTGAACAGAATTAGAAACAGAGGTCTAGCGAGTGTCTGAGATGCTGAGACATTTCACTTGAAACAATTTTTGAAAAGCTGTTATAAAGTAGAAGATATATTCTGTCAGGAGAGAATGGTGCTGTAAAATAGTCGAAAAAGCTGTTCAGGTTTAAACCTGTTATTCTGCTCATCTTTTCTTTTTCCTTCCTGCAGATAAGCAGCAAAGATGAAGACTTCTTAGATCTTTCTGTTGATGTAGAACAAAATACTTCAATTACTCATTGCTTAAGGTAGATGCAAAAATCTGAACTATATCTTGCCTGTCTTTTTTTGATCTTGAAAGAAGGAAGTAAAACTGAAAGCTCATGGATTCATTCAATTTAGCAAATTTTAGGTTATGTAAACTTAATAAAATGATGGGGTTTTTTGCATGCATTTATACATATATTTCAGGTAAGAAGCTAGTATCTCTGTAATGTCTTTTTTTTTCTTCTTTCAGGGGTTTCAGCAATACAGAAACTCTGTGCAGTGAATACAAATATTACTGTGAAGAATGCCGCAGTAAGCAAGAAGCACATAAAAGGTAGGCTAGACTCCCCTTATGGGACATTGTACTACATTTCTGTTCCTCTGAGTAATTAAATAACTTTTTGCTGCAAGAGACAGTTTGATAATTCTGACTGAATTGGCAAAAAGTCTTTTGCTTGTAACATTACTTTTTAAGTGAGTTTTTAATTAGCTGTGGTAAACATCTGCATGGCAGCACTCATGGAAAGCGTTAGAAGCTCTGTAGAAACCTGGAGTTTATTTTGTGTAAAAAATGTTTTGTCTGTCTGATATTTAATTAAGTCTTTGAAAATAAACTCTTGATTTTGTGTACTGTGCTGTATTATTATTTTTTAACCCGAGAAAGTATTTGTTTATGTATAGATGAGTTGAAGGGATGGGAACATGGAGATGGGGACATGCTGTACTGGTTATACCACTGGTTCTTGTTAGTGAGTTTACCAGAGATTCAACACGTGGCTTTTGGCATGTCTCATCTGCAAAGTATGCATTCATATGTCGCCTAAGCTTACTAATTGATGTGTACGGGGGGATTGCAAAGTAACGTCTGTTACCTGTTGTTTTCTGTTGTCTTAGCTCTTTTTCTGTGTGGGAGGTAATATGATCCCTAACCATTGATAAGTTGTGTTGACATAAACCTGTACCTACCTGTATGTAGGTACGGACATACTGGCAAAACACAGCCTTTTCTTGTTTTCAAAGTGACTGGTTTCACTGCAGTCACGGTTTTCTTCCATCTCTATAGCATAAAGTTTATCCGTGATATTGTCTTCTCATCTACTAAAGGTGACTTTCTTTGCTGTTGAAAGAGCTCCTATTATCAAACAGATCTTTTATTAAAAGAGGACTTTAATTTTGCGGAAAGAATCAGAACACAAATTATATCCATATCTCTGTAATAAAAAGTAACTCTGCTTCTGTCATCTGTCAGCCCTTCTCCAGCACTTTTCATTTCCTAGTTTCCTTGCAGACAAAGGAGAAAAACTGAGTCTATCAAGGTTTCCACAGCTACTATCAAGTCTACATTTAATGAGAAAAAGGGAAGGAAGGATTTTTGTCCACAGTCCCTTATCTTTTGAAAAAGGATTATACCATACAAACATATTTACCGACACTGCAAAAATACGGTCTTAGTAGACACATCTGAAGCCTTCATTGGGCTGTACTGTTGACACTTTGGAGCTACTTTTGATGGCTCAAGGCAGTCTGATAAAATTCTGTGCCTTAGATCAGTACTGCGCAGAAGCAGAGAACTCTGGCTTGGTTACTATTAATACGGGCAGATTTATCTCCCAGAGAATTAAATTCTCTGTTGCCAGGTCAGTTGTGGTTGGCTGATGTGAATTTGTAGGCACTGATGCAAAATCTCACTACCTCAAACTAGGGAAAGGGGCCAGCGAGCCATCAATAAAACTAGGTTATTGCTTCCAGGCTTTGACTTCAATAAAATAATGCTGCAACATTTGTACAAAATGACTGTAGTAGAGTTTAGCATTATCTTGTTTTGGCAGCATGAGGTGTGGGGAATAACAGTGTGCTGTCTGTATCCCGTGGCAGTGTTAAATGAAGGGCTTGATATGAAGACTTGAAGTAATGTAAATGTGACAGAGTGGGTTTGCCTTTTCTAAAACACTTGTTTGACTTGACGGGTTTAATGGGAAACTAAATTGTAACAGAATCTCTGGAACAACTTTGTTGCAGTACCTCCACTGTATACCATGCGTGTAGGTTTGCTTTTGGAAACTTGGGAGAGCTATAGGGAGTCATGCCTAAAAGCTGAATTCTCTGTGGTAGTTTAACACTGGTAGGTACCTAAACACCACCACACTGCATTCCTGTTCCCCCTCCTCAGGTCAGGGGTGGGAAATATGTTGAAAAATTTCATGGGTAGAGGTAAGAACAGGGAGATCAGGCAAAAGACACTCAGCACAAGGAAGATTAATGTAATTTATTGCTTACTGCTATCAGATTAGAACAGTGAGAAACTAAAACCAAACATTTTCCCCTATCCACCCTCTTCTACTTGGGGGAGGCCCCAAGTCAGCACAGGGCAAGGGGCTGTGGTCAGTCCATAATGCCTGGCTGTGCTGCTCCTCTGTGGTCACTCTCAGCCCTGCTCCATGGATGTCATCCTTCCCAAACTGATCCCACATGGGCTTCCCACAGGCTCTAGTTCTCCAATGCAACTCTGTACCACAGGGGCCCATCCTTCTGGGACTGCTCCAGCACAGGTCCCCCACAAGCGGCAGCTCTCCCAGCCCTCCTGCTGCACCATCAGGCTCCTTTCCATGGGCTGCAGCTCTGGCCCAGGGCTGCTCTGGAGGAGCTCTCTGTGGGCTATACCTCCCTCAGATCACGTCCTCTGCTGTACTGTGGGCTCCTCCATGGCTTCATGTGGAGTTCTGCTCTGCATGGTGCTGCAGGAGAACAGCCTGCTCCTCCATGGGCCTCTCCCGGACTGCAGGGAGCTGCTGCTCTGCCCTCCTGCTATGCTGACCTTGGGGGCTGCAGGGCTGCATCTCTTCCATTTCTCACTCCTCTCTCCCAGTTTCTGTTGTGCAGCAGTTTTTCCCTTCTTTAAATCTGCTCTCCCAGTGTTCTGCCCAGTGTCACTCCTGTCTCAGCTCGGGCCGTCAGCAGCTCCCGTTTGGAGCAGCTGGAGCTGGCTCTGATCTGACGCAGGGCAATGCTGTGCACTGCTCACAGATGCCACCCCTGCAGCCCACCCATTTCCAAAACTTTGCTGTTTAAACCTAATACAAGCCTTTATGTCTGAATCACTATGTGGGTTGTTTGCAGGTATTCATTTAGCTTCAATTTTAATTACGTTTGTAATTATCTGAGTTGTTAAAACCCAATTTTAGTTTAGCAATGCAGGATAAATTCAGTATTTGTTACATGGATTATGATGATTTGAGGACATTTTTAGTACTTGCAACATTTATTTTAAAGACTTAAGTGTGCCAGTTGCCTGTTTGTTAGCATCAGCAGAATGGTTTGCCTCAATACTGGAAACACTTGTTTTTGTTTGCTTGTTTTTTTCAGGATGAAAGTAAAAAAGCTGCCTATGATTCTAGCCCTCCATTTGAAGAGATTTAAATATATGGATCAGCTGCATAGATACACAAAACTCTCTTATAGAGTGGTTTTTCCTTTAGAGCTTCGTTTATTTAACACCTCAGGAGACGCCACCAATCCTGACAGGATGTACGACCTCGTTGCTGTGGTAGTTCATTGTGGAAGGTAATAACAGTATATTATGTAGGAGATTTTTGTATAAAAACTAAAGTATTTTTTTTAAATAAAGTAAAATTAAAAAAAAAATAAAAAAAGAAAAAAAGGAAAACTCCTCAAAAAGAAACTTAACTCTAATAGCATTTAAAGATCTTTTAAAAGTTTCTTAGAAAAGAAAATGTTGTGAGGAGGTGCTACTAATCCAGACAGAATACATGGCCTTGTTGCCACTGCAGTTCACTTTGGAAAGTAGTAACGGTGTATTCATATGAGTACTTATGTGAGCCTAACTATGTCAAAAGAAAAATGAAACGTATTCCATATCATATAACTCTTAATAACGATTTCTCCCTAATCCAGACCGACAAATTGTTTGGGTGTTGTTAGCAGGTTAAGGCAGTTTCAGAGCTGCATAAAATACTTGTTCACTTTCAGTTGTGTGGTTCAGGTAAGTGCATCCTTTCCTTACCTGAAATGAGTTTAACAAGCAGGGTGTTCTTAGAGTTCTTTGTTCCTATTGCAGTTGCAAAGAATTTTCTTGTCTGTCATAAACTGAAGAGCAGTGCATTATAGCTGTTTTAGTTTGAATGGGAAACCCTTTCATTGCTGTAAGGATTCTTCAGTCTCCTAAATTATCAGTTTAATTCAGTTGTTTTTTTCTTTATTTTATCCCTAAGAATAAAGATAAGGAGACACCATATAGAGACTGTGGTTGAACTCTGTGTTTTACCTTATGAAGACTGTAAAATGCTTTGGGATCTATTCAATCATTATGAAGCATTAGAATAATTTATTTATTTCACCTTTCTTTCCCTTTTATTTCCCTTCATTCATGTCCTCATGCATGTGCTGCTTAGTCCTTACTTTTATATATAAAATGTAGGTATGTAAGGCATTGCTATGAAAACTATTTGATTTGGTGGAAAAAAGGAAAAGAAACATCCACACAAATTATTTGATAGTCATTTTAATTAGTGTTAAATATTATTTTCTACGAGAAAAAAAAACCAAAACACACTGTAGTGACGTATATTTGTACATTTGTATGTGTTATGATTTGTATTCTTTTTTAATTGCATTTTACAGTGGCCCAAACAGAGGACATTATATTGCAATAGTGAAGAGTCATGATTTTTGGTTGCTTTTTGATGATGATATTGTTGAGGTAAGCTTTTTGTAACCCTCCTTTTTTTCCTCATACTTACCAGAGCACTTGCACCCCTATTTGCTGCTTGATGACATAGAAGACTGTCATGCTAATGGCCATTCTAAATGAGCAAGAACTGAGTACAGAGCTGCACCTTGCAATTTGACTGTACAATAATTTGAATTGCTCTGCTTTTTATACTTCTTAAAATAAGCTTCTTTATTGCCAACGTCTTTCATCTTCATTTGGCAAGCTATTCCTTTGGCCAGAGCATGTGGCAAATAGAGTACAGGTGAACTGATTTTACCACCATGAGAGTAAACAATTTCTTGGCACAAGATATTTGTTCATATTGCCTGATCTGTTGGGCTGGATCGGTCTGGTTGTCTGTTAGATGGAGCGTTCTAGATGGTTTCAGAAAAAGAACCTGCAACGAGAGTCAAAGTAGACTGAAACCTGTTAGATTGCAATGTAAAAATCTAATAGTTAATCCTTGAAAAATCTTTTCCTTATGATATTGTTGCTAATGTTAGCCGTGCTTCTAGGAATTCAAGAATCTCTAACAAGTTAATAAATAAATAAATAAAAAGCTTTTAACTAATCATAGAATCATAGAATGGCCTGGGATGGAAAGGACCACAATGATCCTCTATTTTCAACACCCCTGCTATGTGCAGGGTTGCCAACCACCAGACCAGGCTGCCCAGAGCCACATCCAGCCTGGCCTTGAATGCCTCTAGGGATGGGGCATCCACAGCCTCCTTGGGCAACCTGTTCCAGTGCATCACCACCCTCTTTGTGAAAAACTTCTTCCTAAACCTTCCCTGTCTGAGTTTAAAATCAATCCCCCTTGTCCTATCACTGTCCATTTCCTTCAACTGTCTTGACATTGTCAACTTTATTTCAATGGTTACCTTTTATTCTTTATTGAGGGAAAGAGCGATCTTTGTTTTAGATTGTTTCAATTTTTTTGCTTGTTTCATCATCTTCTTTTTCTCCACCTCATGTTTGGTCAAGCAACAGCAGTAGTATGATTGTGCTGTCCAAGTCCTTTATTAAATTTAATTAAGCCTGTGCAAGGAATAATTAATGTTCTTTTTTACGATATACAAAAACTGCATAATTAAAAAAAAGAAAAATGAGTGGGGCAGGTATTAAGACTTATGGTGTTAATTGGCCACATTATGGACTGTTTTTCACATAGGAAATGCCAGACATGGAAATATTCAGGGTTGCTGGGGAAAGTTAAAAAGGATTGCTTCTATGTCTTATCAAGATGCACTGTAATTTGAAATACCTTGCTAAGGTCAAAAGTTCACTTTCCTCCAGGGCAAAGAGAAGCTGCTGTGGTAGATCTCGTGTAATTTACGAAGACAAAGAACAGCTTTTCCAGTTCCAGGGCAGTAAAACCTGGACATTTTTTGTGGGTGTTTTTTCTTTTGATTTTTTTTCCCTCTAAGACCTTCTAAAGAGGAAGGAAAGAATCTTTTCTCTTCCCAGATCTTAAACATCATGCTGTCTGTTATTCCCATGACAAGTTGTAATGCCTTGCTCCTTCCTGAGAAAGATCCCCCTTCTTATAATGGAAATGAGATTAAATAAAGTCGGTCTAAATGAAGGAAGATTTATCTCTCTGCCTTTTGTTGTTTGTAGCCGAATTGCCCCTGGTGTAAAACATGGTAAGGTAGCTTGCTTTGAGTTTGTTTCTTTTGTATGCAAAGATGATGAAAATGAAAGCCAGCATATACTTTTTTCACTTTCCAGATGTTTTAAATCTTTCCACAAAAATTGAATGGAGAACTGAGGAAAAGTTAACCTTCATTCTCTGAATTCCAATTACTCTCATCTGCAGTTGTTGGCGTTTAGGGTTAAAAATGATAACTTGTACTTATATTCTAGATGCAGTATTGTTATCTCTAAAATTATTCCATGTGAAACTTGTGCAGGCACTGCACCTCTGCTTGCATTCATAGGTTCAACTAACCCTTAAAAGAAAGTGAACATGCATGTATGCGTAAATGTATATATCTGCTACCATCTGTGCAGCTGATGACAGATAGGAAACCAAAATTTAATGCGTTTTAAGAGATATTTAGATTTCATAATTTTATATAATATGTGGAAGTTGTTTGAAAACGGTTTCTAGAGTGGAACTTAATGTGGTGTATGTTATGCAAGATATTCTAACATTAAATCTTTGGGATTTTACATACAGAAAATTGATGCACAAGCTATTGAAGAATTCTACGGGTTGACATCAGACATCTCAAAGAACTCTGAGTCTGGTTACATCCTCTTCTATCAGTCTCGGGATTGAGGGGGAGCTGCAGTGAAGAGAGATTGTTACGCCTCTCGTCTTCTCTATCTTGGATTGGAGAAAGCGCTGAAAGACAGGAAGGTGGAAGCTCCAGGGGCAGTAGCACAGTTTGCACAAGACTAAGCAAAGAACTTGGGATTTTTAAAACCTTTGTATCATTTTCTTTTTATTTGCTCAGGTATCATGCTGACTACACATCTTCACTCCATCTCATGAGCAAAAAGAGATACCAGCCACTCTTGCAGGAGCTTTCTGTTAGGAAATACTGTCTCCATGGTCCTCATTCAAAGCCTGTTAAGGTCACTGGAGAACCTTTCATGGACTTCAGTGGAATTTGAATCAGATTCTAGCAGCACTGCCAGGTTGGTGCAATAGGAGCATTAGAAATCTCTATTTTATACAGACTTCACACCTAAGAGGTAAAGGACTCTTTGTAAACTTAGTTTCCTATACTTAGTTTTGAAAGAATGAGGCTGGAATGTTGCCATGTAAGCAAAAAGATATATCTGGGCCCAATTGCCTTCTTGATGGTAGTAGTTTAACTGAAGATATAAACTAGTCTCAGGGAGGCAAGTATGTTTTGCTTCTCTGAAGAAGCTTACGTTATTTATAATGTATGATCGGGAACAATCAGTCAAGATTATGGCTTTTAGTCTCCGTATGGGGAAAGATTTGGTTTGTAATAGTATATTTTTATTTATAAATTATTGTTATTTAGGATCTTGTTACTTAGGATCTCCTTTATTCTAACCAGTATTGGGGATTTTATATATTAATTTCAATTAAAACTAATTATGTTTAAATGTTAAAAGAAAAAAGAGAGGGAGAGCTGATATCAAGTCTAAGAGCAATGCCTACAATGTCTTTAAAAATGAGTAATATAGAGAGATTTCCTTCTGGAGGAACTGGTATCTAAGTGAGGTACTTTAATTAAATTAGAATATTATCTTTCCATTAATGTGTGAAAAAAGTGATCAAAATGGAAGACTTCTAAGAATGCATATCGGAAGAAAAAGATGGTGCGGTGGTGCTATACCAGTCTTGATAGTTCTTTAATCGTCTGTCGATGTCTTGTGCTCTAAGCAAATTGCAGCCATTTTCAGAATATCATTCCTTCTCCTAAAAATGGATCCACTTATGTTACTTATGTTAGTCACGTGGGTGACTATCTCAAAAACCACTCAAGGTCTCGAGTACAAATTGTGTCTACACAATAAAAAGGAATAGGCTTAGAATTTCATGAGACTGAAGAAATACTATATTCCTTTAAAAGTAGTATAAAGAAGAGAATTTTTCACCTCTAGGGTGAAAAATTCTGAAACCAGCTGCTTATACTTCACTTTAGGTTCATGAAGTAGCATTAAGAATTAAATCTGAACAAAACACCTGATCTGAAATAAATGTGAACTACTGTGATCTGACATTCTTCCACTTAAGAGTACTTTGTCTGACAGTAGCTGAATGTAACTTCTGGAAAGTCAGGGGCTATTCATTCCGGATGATGGCAATCAAGTCTCGGATGTCCTTGTCTCCCCTCTTCAGCTGGTGATTTCTACCTTATTGTAGTTTTCTAAGGTTATTTCATTGATACTGTTGCAAACTCTAAAAAGAATGTCTTCTGTCTGCTGCTATAACTATTTACTTACCTGTATCTTTTAGCTCAGGAAATGACTTCACCTATTCACTCAGTTGAACTAATCTTTAACAGGGTCACTGAATAAATTGGGCTATTTAGCAACTGTCATACTGTAACAAACTCCTTTTGTAAAACACAAAGTTTCTAAAGTCCCAGTTAGGGTAGAATACTTTTATATAAAATCATTTATAGCGATGAAACTATCCAAGTACCAGCATTGTGAAGTAAAGCCTCAATATTGTGGGAGATGCAGAAAATACGATTGGATTTTTCTTAAGCAATTAAAATAATTTTAAAACCTTTTTTCAGCTTTCTGTGGGAAAAGGGCTAACAGGTGAGGCAGTTGATTAATGGTGCACGTTATAGGATGAAGTCCTTTGCATACTAAAGGTACAGTATTGTAAAAGAACTAAAGAACTGTCGTGTTTCTTTTTTACTAACTGATAAATGTTTGGTCTGTCCTTTTCTTCTTTTTGTGGCGTAGCTCAAAGCTGAGGCTAGTTGCTAAATACTTTATACCCTAACAAAATGTAAAACACTTGTGTTTTAGTCACTGGTTATAATTCTGCGACATAATTTTGTAAGACACTTTTATTTTGCGTAGGGTTTTTGAGGTAGCATTCCAAATTATATATTTCACTTGGCTTTTTTTTTTTTTTTTAAATTTTTTTTTTCCAGCTGAAATAACTGTAATTTCTCAATTAAACTATTATCAGGAACTTCAACTTCTTTAGAAAAAGTAAAGAAGCAGGGAAGTGCAAAATATAACTGCTTGGTATGTAAAGCGGTATGGAATTATTTCTTCGCTATTATACAGTGGGGAGTGTGGGAAAGATGTCAGTTGTTGTACATGGTGGAAATGATTTGCTGTGTAACTATGTAAAATGTTAATTGGGACTGCGGTCCTCTATTTTGTATATTGGAACAAAAACTTCTATTAAATAAAATATGTTCTCTAAAGGTAAGTACTGCACTCTTTGCAGAGCCCTCATGGCCAGTCTGCTGTCTTCTGTGCTTTTCTGTGTTTTCATACCTCAAGTATCTAGAGTGTCCTGTGTTAGGCTGGCAGCCCTGAGCTGTGGAAGGAATGTGTTTAAATGCAGTTCCATTTTATATCTCAGTTTGTTGTTACAAAAATAGTTGTGTTGCAGCCATGTTTTTGGTGGTGTACTTCTCTGGAATTGGTTTTTAAGTCGACTGTTGGTTTCTGACATCGAGAAGAGAGGGAGTGTTTTGAAATACTGTTCTTCCTGATTTCCATTTCCTCTAAAAAATCAGAACTTTATATATGCATCCAGTTACCTAAGGAATCACCACTTTGTGGGAGCTGAAGGAATGAAAGATCAGAGTATTTATGGAGTTAGCATAAGAGAGAAGTAAGTGACCAAAGAACTGAAGCCCAAGGTCAGAAGTCTGAATGCCCCTGATGACAATATCCAGTGTGATTTGGTTTCAGATCATTCTCCACTTGGAGTATACTCTACTGTTTGTAATGAATAGATGTACTATTTACAAACAGATCGTACCCTGCTGTACTTGAAGTTGTGATGACTACATCCATGTCCTTTCACTGTATGGAACAGGCACTTAATCATTCATACGTGTACCTTAACATTGAATTGTCAGAAGTTTGTCCTGTATCTGGTCGCGTATCTTTAGGTGGAATGTTTCAGATGTTAGCACTTGTTTCAGATCTGCTGTCATCCCCTTAGTCATCTGCATGGACTGGCAGATAGCGCACAAGGCCTACAGAAGGTCTGCATCCTTCTGAAGCAGCAGCTTAATGCTGGACAGGACATCCTGACTTGCTCCCTGTGTTTCTGTCTCAGCATTTCCACATGCAGTATCAGTTTATTTTACTTTGTTACTTTTTTCATGGTGATGTTTGTAAACCTGAAGTATGTGAGGCTGCTAGTTCCTTTCACTATTAAAATGAAAAGAACTTTAGCTGGTGTTACTTGGCCCACTCTCTCAGCTGTAGGTCCAAGATGACCAATTAAGGCATCTTTTTGGAAGGAATTCTGATACGTGAAACCTTCAGTTTTCATTTAACAAAAATTAATTAGCTTTATTTCAAGATCCGTATGCAACTTTTTTCCTGGAAGTTTAAATAATCCAGATGCAGATAATCCAGATGCAGTTTGTTTGCTTTCCTAGAGTGGTTATACAGTCTAAATGGTTCAGTTTTTCCCCTCGTGTTTGTCTGGGTTGATCTGAAGATTATGCATCTTAAGTCAGTCTTTTATTTTCCCTCGTGATAATACAATGCGAACATTTTATGGGCTTTAACTTGTGAGGCTTCAAAGCCCTCTAAATTCCCACAGAATGATGTGAGATGTATAATACATTAGTCTCTTTACATGCAAGCCTCCAGATACTCAATTATTACTGAAATTAATATTCTCCATCATCTGTATTCAAGGGCTGTCCATTTTGCTGGAGTTTTGCTTCTGATTGATTGTTACAAGTGAGCTATGCAGGTCAACTGCTGTGCAAACAAACAGCGGCTTCATCTTTTAAATATAGAGATCTCTGAAATCTGTTTCCAGATTTAATAATAGAGTCTGATGGGGCAGAAATAACTTTGTTTGGTCTTTATTCAAAACATTGGCAAAGTGGTCTGCCTCTTCTTTTGTGAAGTAAGCTAAACCTCATCATCTGCTACAATGGTTGATGAGTTCCTTTTGGGGATCTTGTTTAAGTACGTGTTGGATATATAAGGAAGATTGCAGAAAACACCAGCATTAAAAGGAACTGAACAATATTTTCCAGTTTCTTCCCAGAAGAATGATATTTTTCCTTTCCCTCTAATGGCTTGCGATTGGCTCAGCATAAGAGATTTTAAGAGCTCAGATAAGCACAGAGATCCTGACTGCCAGCTCTTTGTATAGAACTCCTGCTGGCAGCATTAGGGAGCTTTAATTACAGAAGGATCATGTCTTTGATCTGCATTCCACAGGTTATGTGAACCAGGAGAGGATGCCTAGCACAGATCTTGCAGAGAACATGGAGAGGAACTTCACAGTTACTTATAAAAATACTACATTTATAAAAGAATAAAATCCTAAAAGGTAAAATACTATATTTAATATGGATTTCTAGTGTTTTGGAGGTATATTCAGGTATATTTAGGGTATATTCAAAACACTCTGCCATACTCTAGGCTTTTGTTCCTTATTAAAGAATCATGCCTTTTTGTGTATATTTAATTTGTTCTTTAGGTCTGCTAAGCTGGTGAACTGTATTTCGAAGTATTTCTTGAGTTGAAAAGAGCTGGAGCTGTTTTGTCTATGCCTTTCTGGTGAAAGTTCTCTTCAAAAGCAAACATATTCGGAGTCATGGGATTGAATAAATGCCACAATTTTGATGTACCCCTTTCATTGTGTTTGTAAAGAGATTCTGGAAGCCATTCTGTATTTCTCCTTAGCATTGCCATAGAACCTGAAATTTGTTTGGAAAGTGAAATGTTGATTTTATAGAAAATACCTTTGGATTATTTTAGAGATCGCTTGAGTTCAGTGTGGCAATATTACAGTATTATCAGAATGAGCAACAGAACCATTAGGAGCTAGATAACAAGGGGAGAGAATACATTGGGATTATCCAACACAATGCTAATAGGACTCAGATTTTATTAAGATACATTTCCTTAGAATCACAGAATGGTTTGGGTTAGAAGGGACCTTTAAGATCATAGAATCCCAACCCCCTACTATAGGCAGGACACCTCCCCCTAGACCAGGTTGCTTAAAGTCCCACCCAGCCTGGCCTTGAATGCCTCCAGGGAGAGGGCATTCCCAAACTGTTCCTCTGTTTCACCACTCTCACAGTGAATAATTGCTTCCCTCATGTCTAATCTAAATCTAACCTCTTCCAGTTTAAAGCCATTTCCCTTTGTCCTGCTGCTACCTGCCCTTATAAAAAGTCCTTCCCCGGCTTTCCTCTAGGTCCCCCTATGGATGCTGGAAGGCCTTTATAAGGTCAGAGAGGTCCTCCTCAGCTCTCTCAGCCTGTCCCCATAGGGGAGGTGCTCCAGCCCTCTGATCATCTTTCTGGCCCTGCTTTGGACCTCCTCCAACAGCTCCATGTCCTTGTGCTGGGAGCTCCAGAGCTGGACACAGCACTGCAGGTGGGGTCTCATGAGAGCAGAATAGAGGGGCCAAATCACACCTCTCCCAACCTGCTGGTCACGCTTCTCTTGTTGCAACCCAGGACACAGTTGGTCTTCTGGGCAGCAAGTGCACATTGCTGGCTCATGTTGAATCTTTGATCAGCTGACACCCCCAAATCCTTCTCCTTAGGGCAGCTCTCAAGCCATTCTTTGCCCAACCTGTATTTACGCTTGGAATTGCCCTGTTTCGGGTGCAGGACCTTGCACTTGGCCCCACTGAACTTCATGGCATGGGCCCACCTCTCAGTTCTGTTAGGTCTCCCTGGGTAGCATCCATTCTCTCTGGTGCGTCAACTGCTGTGTCACTCAACTTGGTGTCATCTGCAAACTTGCTGAGCGTGCACTCAGTCCCACTACAAAGATGTTAAATAACACTGGTTCCATGGTACTCACAGAGCAGCCACCAAGAACCTTCAGTGAGTACTGGGAGGAAACCTGTGTTCGACAAGATATACTTGCCATGTATATGCAAAGCTTTGAGACTGACCACTCTGTCTTTCCATTTCCTTTTTTAGGAGGCAGGAAGGCTGTATGGAAGCAGTGATATCACAGCTGTGATAGTTACTCACTTTTTTGTTGTAACTTTCTGGTAAGTTTTTCTGAATTGCAAATCAGGGGGAGGGACGCCAATAGAAGACCATGAGCTATTTTCCACACATACACATCAAAACACTAATTAGCCTTTTTTTTTTCTTCTATTATATTACATGCAGAAAATTCATAATTCACCAGCGAGGAAGTGAGACAAAAGCAACTATGTTTCAAAGCTGTTTTTCTTTTCCTTTCTGCATGATGGGGTTGTGTGCAAGTATATATTTGGAGAAAAAAGGTTAAAGAAGAGCTTTGGCATTTAAAATAAATACGCATGATAATCGTTGTGCTTCGGTGAGTAATAGTAATTGTTAAAGAACATAAAGCAACAGAACACTGGCTTAATTTGGTAACTTTTAAAGGTAAAGCTAAGAAGAATATTGTAAGCTTTTTGATAAGTATTACAGACTCAAGAATCTGGGGGGGGGGGGGTGAGAGGGAGAAGAAAGCTGACTGCAGGCTGATAGGAGGATGTTTGTAGTATATGGACTGTCAGTCAGCACTACAGGACTGTAGGTCTAAACACTGGCATCTTCTATTGTTTGTGCTATGATACATCCAAATACACCAGCAGCCACAGCTGTTCATTCAATGGATAACTTCCCTAAAAAACGAATCTATGAGAGTAGTTATTTGTCTTTTATTACACAAACATCAGTTTCAGTGTAGGAAATGTGAAAACACAGCTGCCGTGTGTCACCAAAAATGAGAAATTCTGGCTTTCCAGACCTGCTCAGTGTTACAGAATCATGGAATGATCAGGGCTGGAAGAGACCTTAAGGCACATCCAGTCCCAAGCCTTTGCCATGGGCTGGCTGCCAAGTCCCAGCTCAGGCTGTGCCAGGCCCTATCCAACCTGGCCCTGAATGCTTTATGGGATGGGACATATGCAGCTTCTCTGGGCAACCTGTGCCATGGCCTTGCCATCTTCAGAGTAAATAATTTCTTCCTTACTTCTAATTTAATTCTACCCTCTTTTAGTTTAAAGCCTTTATGCTTTTCATTGCTTTGACCTCCTCTGGACCTGGTCCAACTGGTCTTGTCCTTGTGCTGGGAGCCCCAGAGCTGAAGGCATTTTTCCAGGTGAGGCCTCACCAGCACAGAGCAGAGGGCAGGATCACTCCCTGGCCCTTCTGTCCACTGATCTGAATACCAGCCCCTGCGGAACACAACACAGCATCAGTCTCCATCTGAGCACCAAGCATTTGACCACTACTTTTGAGTGAGGACTCTTGCCTGTGGTCTAACATAGCAATAACTGTTGAATTTGACACTGAGCCCATACATGAAGTGCACATAAAAATTCTATCTTACAAAGCAGTGCTTACAAGGTTAGCAGTGACACTGGGCACAATGCTGTATAAACGGGCTGCTTTCTCTTCTGCTTGTGTGCAACAGATGCAGCAGCATTTAGAACTTAGGCACATCCTTGCTGTTTTTTTTCATTCAAGTCATCACTGCTGTAACATGGTCAATTTGGTAGTTTCTCATTGGGGGGTATTCAGCATCTGCTCACAGAGATAATTTCATTGCACCATGTTCTGTTCTGACTCCTGTGTCCATTGGTGGCAGTGGATGAATAGGAAGGACTTTATTATCTAAAAGTAGTGCTATGGGAAAGGAGGGGGCAGACTCTTCAGCAGGGTCTGTGGTGATAGAACAAGGGGAAATGGTGTCATGCTCAAAGAGGGGAGATCTAGGTTGGATATGAGGAAAAAGTACTTTACAGTGAGGGTGGAGAGTTGCTGGTTACAGGTTACCCAGAGATGTGGTCAATGTCCTATCTCTGTCAGCTTTCAAGGCGAGGCTGTAGAGCCCTGGGCAGTGTGATGGAGCTGTGGTGTCCCTGTTCATTGCAGGGGAGTTGGACAAAATGATTGTTAAAGATCCCTTCCAACTCCAAGGATTCTAGGATTCTGTTCTATGATCCTGTGACTTTCTGATGTTTCATGGCTAGTTATGCACATGCTAAGAGAAATGGTATATTTTCCTATTGGCTCTCGCCAGAGCTTGCAAAGAGTGTAGGGGTTAACATGCAGAAAGACTGGAGAAATTCAATTAATCATTAAATTTGGTAGGAGTTACGTATTTTGCATACCTTTATTGATATGGAACAGATAGCGTAGTGCAGAAGCTAGGAGTACTGAAGTTCATGTTCCCAAATATTTGAGAGAACGTTTTGAGTGCTCCATAGGAGCAAATGGATCCTTGCAGAACTACAGCTCTCCTCCTGCCTTATCCTTGAGATGCGGGTTCGATGCAAAAGTCTTCAGCTCTCTTTGCAAAACAGAAAGTAAGGAAAAAGTAAGAGCACAAGTCTTATGAGGAGCAGCTGAGGGGGCTGGGATTGTTTAGTCTGGAAAAGAAGAGGCTCAGGGGAGACCTCATTACACTCTACAACTTCCTGAAGGGAGGTTGTGATGAGGAGAAGTTTGGCCTCTTCTCCCAGGCAACAAACAGGACCCGAGGAAATGGCCACAAGTTGTAGCAGAGAAGGTTTAGATTAGACATAAGAAAGAACTTTTTCTCTCAGAGAGTGGTCAGGCACTGGAATGGCTGCCCAGGGAGGTGGTGGAGTCGCCGTCCCTGGCAGTGTTCAAGAGGCGTCTGGATGAGGAGCTACAAGATACGGTTTAATGGCTTGTGATAGCAATGGTGATGGGAGGATGGTTGGACTGGATGATCTTGTAGGTCCTTTCCAGCTTTGTGATTCTATGATTTTTCTCATTCTGTAGTTTTAAGGCTGGAGCTATTTGCTCATTTAAAATTGATTTGAAGCTACATGATCAATAATTTTCTGAAGAACTTCTGATCAGCTGCTAATTTTGGTGAATAAAGTTCTAGATCTGCTCATATCAGTGCTAGTTTCCCCCTGCTGCTGTTACTTCTTTAATTATGGGAGGGGAGATGTTTGATTGAAAGTCAGCGTTCACATTAGCATTCTGTGCGTTTGGTGGATCAGTCTGTAGCGGAGGTTTAGATAATTATATGGAAATCACCGATTCTTGTTAATGGCCAACTTGAGGGTTATATTCCACACGTTTGTCAGTTCCTGAATGTTTCTCCTAGTGCATGAGGGGGAATTAGAAAACATTTTGACATATTTGTGCAAATGAAAGTTGAATGTAGATGTGCAAATGCTTCAACTCTGCAGTGTCTAAACGCAGACGTTCTCTAATTGTCCCTTTTATACTGGCACACAGTGTGCATTTAAAGACAAAACCTTTTGAAACCCAAGTGTCTGAGGCTGATCGTCTCACCATGAATTAACATTCTGAATATTTCTTCAGTGTTTACAATAAAAATCCCCTGACGTGAAAAGTGTCCACATAGGTCCCTCCAAAAGTAATGCCTCCTATTTGTTTCCATGGAAACTACAACAGATATGAAGAGCACAATAACACTGTTTGATAGACCAAATTCCCAGCTACAAAATGCTATTTTTCAACATAGCCACCTCAATAAGCTCTGGATTTTCACCGGTGATGGACAAAAGTCCATCATAACAATCTGCATCAATGGAGGTGCCCCACTGTCACTGTCACCACTGCTGAAATGCACCCCCCACCACCTCACTGTGCTCTCATCCACTGTTTGGTCTCCAACAATGAATATCAGTAGGTGACATGGAGGAACCCAGTGACACACCTGTGTTCCACATGCAGTCCATGTCAGACACCATTGTGTCAGACTGCCCTTCTGCTGCCATCTGTCACATGGCAACAACATGTATCAGTATATTGGTGGGAAGGTTCCACCTCCACTGCCGTACTGCCAACACCCACCTCTACGCTGTGGGCCAACATCATAAAAATAGGCATTACTTCATCTGCCAGAGGGGAGAAAGGCTCTACAGAGGGACCTAGATAGACTGGATCAACTTGCCAGGGTTAACTGTATGAGTTTCAATATGGGCCAAGTGCCAGGTCCTGCATTTTGGTCACAACAACCCCAGGCAACCCTACAGGCCTGGGGAGGAGCGGCTGGAAGGCTGCCTGATGGGAAGGGACCTTGGTGCGCTGATGGACAGTCGGCTGAATATGAGCCAGCAGTGTGCCCAGGTGTCCAAGAAGGCCAATGGCATCCTGGCTTATATCAAGAATGGTGTGGTGAGCAGGACTAGGGAAGTCATCCTGCCCCTGTACTCGGCACTGGTGAGGCCTCACCTCGAGTACTGTGTCCAGTTTTGGGCACCTCAGCACAAGAAAGACATGGAGGTACTGGAGCAGGTCCAAGGAAGGGCAACAAGGCTCGTGAAGGGCTTGGAGAATCTCACTGTTGACGGGTGACAGGACAAGGGGAAATGGCTTTAACTTGCACCAGAGAAAGTTTAGGTTGGATATCAGGAAAAACTTCTTTACAAAAAGGGTAGTTAAGCACTGGAATAGGCTGCTCAGGGAGGTGGTTGAGTCACCATCCCTGGATGTGTTCAAAAACTGTTTGGATGTGGTGCTCAGGACGTGATTTAGCAGAGGGTTGTTAGTTAGGGTACTATGGTTGGGTTGTGGTTGGACTCGATGATCTTGAAGGTCTTTTCCAACCTGAGCAATTCTATGATTCTGTACTTTTGGAGCAGCCTTTGTATACTTTCAGTATGTTTGAAAGAGGTCAGAAGTCATTCTAACATAGGTGCCTAATAAAGTTTGGAAGCATAACTCTTTACATACTCTTGACAATTCTGTCTTGATTTATTAATAGATTTTTTTTCAGCAGTTTCCTGTAAGATAAAGGATTAATCTCGTGGATTGCTATGAAAATGCACAGCTACGTACAACTGAAAAGGATTTTTTGTGTAATTAAATCCTTGTTTTACTAAAATCATCAGGGCTAACAGTGGCAGTGGTAAAAGCTTCAGAAGTGTTCTACGTGCCATAACTGCTCAGCACATTCAAACCTATATGAGTGCAGATTTGTGTTTATGGATGATTAATGCTATTCGTACAGAAATACCAACATCGACAGCCAGAGCTTTCACACACTAAGTGTGGGAGACAAGTTCGGTCTTCTTTAAATAGCCTCTTTGGAAACATTTTTTGTTCCTTTATAAATGCAAATCAGCGATTTCTTAAACTAAAACTGAGTTGAAGAATAAAGCCAAACATGGTTATGATTAATGCATTCACACTTCACTAGAAGTTTTCTTATTGCAAACAGAAATGTAAAGCTTCAGAACTGATTTAACAGTGCTTCGAGAACAGTGCCGCTCCTCTTTACTGCTGCCCTTAGCTTTTTGTCTTTGATAAGCACATATGGTGTTTGAGGAGAAAAGCTCAACTGCAACATGCAATCAACTAAATTAAAAACAGTAATTTTACAAAAAATGTACACATAATTGATAAGCCGTATATGCCTTTGGTAAAATATTGAAATAAAGATGATTTAATGAAGTGTGATTCAAAGCCATAGAATGGCTGACAGGAGACCTTGCTGTTTAGTTTGGTCCTGCACAGTGTTCTGGTTGCTGGATGTAAATATTGGCCTTTCCCAAATGCCTCTCTTGTGCTATTTTCAAACAGGCCCAATGTCAAAACCAAAATGTAACGTTTCTCTTGTTTTCCAAGGAGGTTGTGGATGCCCCATCCCTGGAGGCATTCAAGGCCAGGCTGGATGTGGCTCTGGGCAGCCTGGTCTGGTGGTTGGTGACCCTGCACATAGCAGGGGGGTTGAAACTAGATGATCTTTGTGGTCCTTTCAACCCAGGCCATTCTATGATCCTGTGATTCTCTTGCTGTATTAGAACTGGTAAACAAGGAGGCATACTGGCCACTGCGGGCGATGTGTGCATTCCATCTGACGCAAAGCTTTGTGCTGCCCCACATTATTCAAAAACAAGACCAGCTGAAATGCTATGGTTGTGGAGCAGATTCACCAAGTTCCTGATTGAAGGCTCACCCTGGGGCCAACCTTCGGCTGCTTCCACCCCAACAGGGGTGCTGGGAACTGGGGCCTGTGGGTGTGAGAACATCACACTCTGCTGCAGGATGTGAGCACTGCAGCTGATCCCATCCCCCCAAGGCACACTGCATGTTGCACACTGCATGTTGCAGGCCAGGTGGTTGGATGTCATCTGCAGTTTCTCTGATGGCAAAATCTGTGTTAGGGATTTTGTTTGCTTGTATTAGAGTACTACTGTGAGGGGGGCAAAAAAAGCAGTTTGGTTCATGCTGTGTACGCAGCTTTAGAAGTAGAGCTACCCAGGCAGCTTGGAGAGAAGAGGGGAGTCTCATTCTGTTGAAACATTTTCTTCTCTTTCAGTGTCAAAAAAAAATTGGAACCCTGCTGTTTGCTTGGGCAAGCAGATGAATTGCAGGAGGGAACTTTGAGAAGCTCTGGCTTGTTAGATGTGCAGTAGGCCACCTACCAAGCACCCACCATAGTATTTTGCAGCAAGGTGCTGGCTCAGACCCAATACGCTGCTTGTAATCTTCTGAGCTCCTATGGAATCTGCCTATGCTTCTCAAATCTGGTCTTCCTCTGGTTAAAGCCGACAGTAATGGAGATAACCAACCTGCCGGTGGCCAGGGTGAACACCAAGGTGGGGACAGCACTTGTTCAGAGGGACAGATTCTCTCTGCTATGTGCTTTTCTCTTCAGAGCTACAGCTGGGCAGAAAACTGACAGCAGGGAGAATTTAGTCAGAAATCAATCAGTTGTGAAAACTGAAATGCTTTGTGGGAATGTCACTCACCAATTTCGGGTGCAGCAACTGCAGAGCTCAGAGTGCAATCTGTTACTTGCCTGCCAGCTCATCTGGTGGGTCTCCATCTCCTCATAGGAGCACAGATTTTAGGGCTCTGGCATAGCCCTGTTAGGAATGCTTCAGTATCAGGAGATCCCACCCGGTGGAGCCCTTATATTACACCATGCTGTCAGGTAGTCATGAGGCTTTCAGCCTGTGTAAATACCTGGAGGCCACTGCTCATATGCTACTGTGGCTTCAGTCTGAATATTTGAATGTTACTGCATATGCTTTGGAAGCTGGATGGAGAGAGGTTTCCTCCCATCCCTGCCCTTGGCATGGTTGACTTTGCAAACTTGATAATATTCACTGAAGTAGCTTTCTGGACTTTAGTAAAAGCCAACAGGGAGGAGCAGAGGTGTTCCTCCTTTATCACTCTTTAGGACTGGAAACACTGGATCTGTGTGAAAGCACCAGGCATTACAACTAACAGAGCAAGAGATAGGATGATCTTGAAAATGCCTTTGAAAATGAGGTGGAGACCTTGCAGGGCAACCTGAGTCTGTGCCACTGCCTGACTGTTCTCACTGTGCAGTTTTTCTCTTTATGAGTCTGACCTGTTCACTCCTTAGTTCATGACAGTTACCTCTTCTTCTCCCACCGTACCCCAAAGAGGACAGCATGCCTTCCATTTTTTGTTTTAAGGCCAAAGAATGGCTATTACTTAATGTAACCTCTTGTGTACCACAGGCCTATAATTTGCATCCAGCTGGCTCTATGGGGCACACGGCTCTTCCCTTAAGGTACTTCTTGCTAATGTTTCTAACTAGTTTACCTACCTGAACTCAGTACCCTCCTCTTACTGCCTTTCCAGCCTCCACACTTTTCCTGTTATCTCACATAGATCAGTCTCAGTCAGCTATTTTCTCCTCTCCCATCTGTCTCACTTCTTACAACTTCACCTTACTCTCCCCACAGGCCCCAGTTTTTCAGGGGTGCAAGCCCCAGGTTCCATCTGACCCACTTACCTCTTCCTAACTGCTTCTCAGGGCAGATCCTTCCTCCCACACGGTCCCCTTTCCCTTTCCAATCACTGACAGTTCCCGTCTTCCTCTTGCTCTCTCCCCCTTCTCTCTGGTGCTGGTCTGAGATTTGCTTCCATTGCATGCAAACTAGGAGATGCTCGCACAGAATGTCAGCTTCATTTCCCTAACAAAGTCACCATACCTTCTCCTTGCTCTCCATTTCTGCATAACATGAGTTTTCTGCTTAAAAATTAGTCATTCATAAAGCAAGTGCATCAGTAAGACTACTTTTTTGTTGTTGTTGTTTTTAATTATCCTAAGCAAAATTACCCTGGAAACTCACCTTCAAAATGATGCCTGTGTAGGGCCAAGAAATTCAGAGGCATCAGACGTGTGGTGTCTGCTGCTAATAATAACACAGCCTTCTCAATTTCTACTTCTGACTTTGCACCTCTCACATTCATTTATGCATCCTGGTGGGTTATAGTCTTATCCACAGATAGGGGGAACCAGGTAACTGCCATCTGTTTGTATAGCTTATGCCCATGGAGCTGGAGCCTTGCACACTGTGAAACAACCACAGCAACCCTTATATATGGAGGATGTCAGATGTCCATATAGGAGGCATTCATGTCTCTTGAGCTCATAACAGTTATTGCATTCCCCATTGCGGTGATGGAAACTGCATTTATTTTCTTTTTACTTTGTGATGATACCAACTTGGTATTATTTCTGATTCCTTTATTTGCACCTCCTTTAATGGTGGTGGCTTCCATCTGCTATAGGATTCCCAGCCCTCTGCTCAGTGCAGTGCATTGCTATTTCAACGTGCTCGGGACCACTGGTGTGAGCCAGAACAGCCCAAACACTGCTCCAGTTGGACAAAGTGCTTTTCAGTGGAGGAAGGGCTTCATAAACATTGCATTAATTCCTTGCAAAATGAAATGAATCTGAGATAACGAGTAATGAGAGGAGCACACCGCTAATTGGGTACTAAAAATCTGAGCACAGTTGTCAGCACCTCTCTCTGCAGTGATAACTCAAAATATGCTATTATTGCCCTGACAAATCCACCCTGAAGAATAAATAAAGTGACACTTGGTTATAATCTCCTAGAGTTATGGTAAAACTCCATTATACATCTAAGAACAGTCTCTGGTGAAATCAAGAGTACTCATTCCAATTACACCGAAACACAAAAACGCATTGGTCTCTCCTTTATAGACAGTTACTGAAAATCACACTCGTTATTTCCCTGCAGCCCATGGCAGCAGCATTGCTTCCCCATCTGGCCAGCCTCCAGCCTGTGCTGCTTGCACGCCGCTGCTTGCTGGGGAAATCAATTCCAGAGCCATAATGTATTGCGCCAGCTGGTGCCTGTGCAGCGTTACCACAGGGCTGAGAAAAAATATACAAGTATTGGAAAGGTCCCCTGAGTCACAAGATCCCAACGTGTCAAGTTTTAGATTTTAAGCTGTAAAGGTTTGGGGTTGGCAGGGACCTCTGCGCCCACCAGGCCAAGCCCTGCTCCAGCAGGGACACCTGGAGCTGCGTGCCCAGATCCACATCTCCTGCACATCGCTGCCCTTCCAGGCTCTCCAACTAGTTCAGGTTTTTATTCTAGCACTTTCTCCAGACGAGAGGGACCTGTGCTTTTGCGGGCTGAATCTCATGTTCTTTCCATCCTAGAGTATATTTTCCATTAAAAAGAAATTCTTCCTCCAATAGCTCTGTCAAAACACACATCACTGCTCATTTTTGCTGATTACTTACAGCCTTTCATTATGATTACACTGGGTCTTTTCTGAGAAGCTTCCATTAGATTGGCCACAGGTGGGGCAGGGCTTGTTAACCGCAGGATGTTTTGGTTCCTGGGCTGATATGAAAATATTGATGCTGGTACCAGCACAGGGGCCAACCTGCCCTGCACTGCTCTGCTGGTGTTCAACTCCTATAAACATCCTGAACCAACTATGTGAGCAAATATCCCAGTGGATGGGAGCCGGTGTTACCTCCAATCTCTATGCAGAGGACAGTGTCACTCAAATCACAGTCAGCATCTGTAGCTCAGTGCAGCACCCTGGCCACAGCCTACACATCTTCAGGTGCTCCTCTCACCCACTGTATCACACCTCTCGCTCCCAAGCTAAAAGAAGCTATTCACGTCCCAAGACATCACAGCTGTAGTTAAAGGAAAAAGAACCAAGGAGGCTGTCTTTTATTTCTGGAGTTGATGATAAATCCATGGAAGGATTTTGTAGCTGCAGCTCAAGATACGTTTCTATTTAATATGAATTACTCCCACACTTCTCTATAGTTGGCCGGTTTGGAGCAGGCAGTGACTTGGCCTTCCAGACCAACTTTGCTGACCACATTTGAGGATCTCTCTGTCATGGTGCTGATGCGTGCAACAGCAGGACTATACCAGCCCCACAGCACATCTGAAGAACTCACAGGAGGGAAAGAGAAGGACAGCATCAGTTCTGCACAGCAGAGATGGAGCTCGGGCTCCTCATTGCTCTCCAGGCACAGAGGACTGTGTACTGTTGCAAGAAGAAGTGACATTTCCCCTCTCTAACTGACTAACTTGACTCATTCTTCTGGCAAACACTTCCAGAGGGTCAGAGGGAGCAGGGAAGCACCAGGTCAAAGAGGAGAAGCCCTGCAGGCAGCGATAGAACAGGCTGGCACATCCCAGGTGCTCACGGTCAGCTAACATTTTAGTTAACAATGTCTTACAAATTATCAGGACATAAAGATTGACGATGCCGTTATTCAAGGTAGAAATACAACAACAACGGCAAGAAAAGGCATATGGGCTGATCTGAGTAAACAGCTCTCAGCACAGCTGCTGGCTGTGTTCTCCCCTGGCAGAGCCTTTCTGAGCAGCAGCTTGTACCGGAAATGCTGAGAGCTGCTCCCTGCAGCCTTCTTTGCTTGCTGCGTGTTGCTGGGCAGTCAGGACCTGCAGCCTACCGTGTCTGAACCTTTTCCAGCTCTGCTCATTTTGCTCTGCTGGGAACAGAGAGAAAAGTGGGGACAGATGCTGGGAATCTGAATTGCAAGTGCCTCGGGCACTCAGCGGAGCTTTCTGGGTATTATTTCCACTTCACATTAGATGTCCTTGTATCAGGTGTATGTGAGAGGTTTAATTAAAGAACAAGTGGTCTGGTGCTGCAGTAGTGAGTGCCCACAGGGGCCATCTGGATGGGCACATATCAGGCATGTTTCTATGTCCCCAAGGTCCCCGCTGCTGCCTGGTGCCCCCACCTCGGCAGCCAAACTCCCATCCAGAGAGTGAGCATCTCCCCCAATGGGAGGGCTGTGGTGGTTTTCCCTTCCTGAGCATCAGTCAGAATTTTCCCAGAGAAATTGGCTGCTCAGATCCAGCCCATCTTCGCTAAAGCAGTATGTTTATTTTAAGGCACAGACACGTAAAAGATTCAGGAAGACTTACAGGAGGGAATTAAAAAAAAAAACAACAAAAAACTTCTCTTTTTTTTTAAATGAGAGTCCGTAGGAGGGAAGATGAAGGCAATGATATTATAATGCAGTGCTGCTTGGTTGAGTAGGTCGCGTTCAGCACAACCGTAACTTCATTCCTCCCTCTTCAGATGCAGCCAAACAGTGCAGGATCTGCTTTTCATGGAATCACCAAAGCTGGAAAAGGCCTCTCGTTCATCCAGTCCATCTGCCCAACACTACTGTGCCCACTAAGCCATGTCCCTCAGTGCCACATCTGCCATCGTTTTTAAAGGTCTGACCTACCTGCACCTTCTGCTGGCCCCAGCAAGGCCACGAGCTCCTGAGCAGCATGAAGTCAGAGCCCTGGTCCATACCACACCAGACCTTCTCTTCGTGGCTCTGCAGGAGACCAACACCAGTCGTTCCATCAGATCCAAATCATTCGTCCAATTCAGCATTGAGTTCATGGCTATCTTGCACTCTTCTTCAAGAAGTTTCAGGCTTTGGTCCAAAAAACATTTGTTCCCCAACCTCATGAAAGCTGGGGACACTGGCAAAGCAGAGCACTTGCCAGCATGAAGCCCCTGGCTAAGAACAGCCCTTGTTCCTCATCACTTGGAAAGCAGCATGCTTCCATCTGCCTCCCTTTCCTCCCATTGACTCGCATGGGATCCCAACCTACCTGCTGGGATGGCACTAGTGAGGCTCTAACTACTACAGTAATCATGAACCTAATTTTTGATTAGAATGATCAAGCCAGCATCAACACCAGGACCTTCTTTGGTACTATCAGTATTTCATTCTGCGATCTGTAACGTTTGAGATGCCGTGTGTTCAGCTTCCAAGCTGAAAGTACAAGCAGAAGTTACATTCCCCACCCGCACCCACTGCAAGCAGGATGTGGATACGGGTATGTACAGAGGTGCATGGTGACTACAGCCCCGGTGCAGACAGGGGAGGACCACGAGGCATTGGCAGCTGTCTGTGGGCACCCACCTAGGCCTGTCTGCAGGAGAGCTGCGAGGCTGTTGGGAACCCGCCTCGTGCCTGCAGTCCTGGTGAGAATCTGCATCTTGTTGCTTTCCTCCTCAACAAATTACATGTAGGTGGAACCAATTATATGTAATGGGCTTCAGCTTCCTAAATGCAAAGCATTGGAGGCTAAAATATACCCCGTATTGACGTCAATGGTATTAGAAGAGTATAGCTGAAGGCAGCATCCCTCTGATATCCATCTATTAGTACGTTTTGCTGATGTCATGGCTTTTTTTCTTCCATTCGTTTGCTTAGAATTTTTTAAAACTGTATTTTAACTCATAATTATTCACCATCAGAAAGGGAACTAGCAAGGAGTGGGGGAGCGTTGTGGCTCTGTCAAGAGTATGATGCTGCAGAAAATGTTACTTGGAGCTTTCTGGGTTCAGAAATAAGCCCCAGGTTGCATTCTTTGGAGGCGTGAGGCACACTGCTTTTAACTGGCAGACTTTAAGCTGTATCTGTGCCTTCCTGCTTTCATGGACCTAGATGATGGTTTTCCTTTATAAGCACATCTACTCAAAAGGAAATGGTTTTTCAGCAGCTTCAGCAATGTTTGAGCTGTGCAGGCAAATGCACCCTTGCTGCAGGCAGCAGATGGGTGCAGGGAACCTCACTGTCCTCCCACAGCACCTCCTCCTTCCCCCCCTTGGGAAGGGAAAACCCCACATGGTGTCTGATGGGGCTCCAGAGCCCTCCTTGTGCCCACGCTGCTGCCTCCTGCTAGCCCTCAGATGCTGCCCACAGGGACATGGGCAGGGCAGGGATGCAACTCCCCACCAGAGGCATGTGGGAATGGCAGAGGCATGGCTTGTGTGATGCATGTGAGATGTGCAGGGTGCCAGCAGCTCTGCTGCTCTAAACAAGTAAACAGGAGCATCTGTGATTTCACAAGCACAAACACTTCTCCTTTATATGGAAAATGCTATTAATTCCAGTAAGAACAGATAGTTATATATGAGATGCTGGGAAATTGAGCATACTCAGTAACCAGCCAGCAATCTCTTCAGCACTGGGCAATATTTACTTGTGCAGGGACAGACAGAAATGCAAGGGGGAATCCAGATCTGAGCAACACCTGCTCACAATCATGGCCAATTCCGTCCTTGAAAATACCTCCTTCCAGAGGAGTCTCAGCACAGAACTCAATGACCTGTTTACGGCGTGTTCTGATGACAACAAAATCCCAGCAACAAATGACACGAGCAACCTGAACTCCTTCCTTAGCTTAAACCTTTGTTTCTTTGGGTGAAATGACAAGTAACCTTTGAATTGCCCAGATCTCTTGCCTAACTTGTCTCAGATGTTCCAAATATCATTGTTTTTTGCTGTTTTTGTTATTTTAAACTGGTATAAGATTAAATATATGTATTCTCAGGTAGACTGGCTGATATTTCATGGGTACTTATACAAACTGGGAGAGAAACCCCTTGAGAGCAGCCCTATAGAAGCACTGGAGGTGTAGGCCACTTGCCTACACTTTATACCATGCTTTCATCAGCTGCTGATAACCTTCAGTCATACATCATATGTACTAACAGAGTATTCATAGCAGTGCTTACTGCTGTGGACTTGGAATAACCACCAGTTCTACCTGTGCTGCCTCTTCAGAAAACTTGCTCCGCCACCAAATATGGTGTAATTAATTACTGGAGCCTTTAATGATGTTACCTGGAATAGGGTGTGTGGGTGGCAACAATGTCAGTCCATTCCTTGTACCATTTCCTTGCAACCTCTAACAAGTACTTCTGCCCTCCTGATAAGGCCGCTGCTTGAGTTGCTTGGAAATGAGGAGAGAATTTGAGCACACAGGCAATTAGTTGAAAGTACATCTTATTCCTTCAGTAGCTGGTCCTGTTGCACAGCGCTCAGACCACTATACTCAACCCTTGTGAGAAATACTCTAAGAGATCATTTGAGAGAATTCATTATGCAAAAACAACATGTACTGAAGCTGCTCAGGTAGAAGAACGCTCAGGTTCAGTAAGAAGCTAGCAAACATCAGCTTGAACCCAGTATCCCCACACTCCTCCTCAGCATCCCACACTTCACCATCCCCAGTGTTTCTGCCACTTGATCTGCTGGCACCATTTCCCCCAGCTCACTGGCACGGCCAATCTTTGTCATCTGAATCCAGGCACTTCAACCAGCATCCTCTGCAGTTCTCAGGGCTGTTCTCTGATCCCTACCTGCAGCCCTGCTGGGGCAGTTTACTCACAGAGAACCCCAGGCAGCATCCTTAGTCAGCTGGAAGAGTTATGGAGTGGCTGGGGAGAACTTGCTGGCTCAGAGCTCAAGCACGGTCATGTGGTGATGGTGACTCTGGTTGTAAGGAAGGAGTTAGCAGTGGATATGGGGGTATAAAGCTATGCATAGGGGTGTTTCTGACCATACCAGGCTCAGGGAGGAAGGAGATGGGAGCTACTAGCTTCTGAGGCCTCCATGCTGAACAAATGTGAGCTGAGGTTTAGTAGCTGGCCCAAGTTGTGCAGCATTCAAAAGCAGTATGAGTACTCTTTACACTCAAGTCATGTCAGCCAACAGCATCAGCAGTGGCGAAGTTTCTCCAGAAGCAGGTTCTCTGAAGTTGGTAATGCTGAAAACTGTGGTAGTTTCCCCTTCTTCACGCCTGGGAATGGAGCAGAACAATTTGAGCTCAGTTTGTTCCAAGAAGTACACCTGAATCTAATGTTGACCGTGAAATAATTTGGTGTGGAGTTAAGGCTGATAAACTGAGACACAAATG
Source organism: Excalfactoria chinensis (assembly GCF_039878825.1). Lineage (NCBI taxonomy): Eukaryota > Metazoa > Chordata > Aves > Galliformes > Phasianidae > Excalfactoria > Excalfactoria chinensis. The sequence continues at coordinate 165,183,749 of NC_092825.1, forward strand.
AAAGCTTAATGACAGAAGGTGTCTTTACAGTGAGGAAAGGCCCAGCCTTGCCTGCAAGGACTGTCCCAGTCAGCATCGAGCCTCCTCAAACAAGTAGGACAAAACAGATTGCACTGATGGATCCAACAGTGACTCTTTGCCTTGTTTCCTTTGGGAAGCCTGCAAGGGATAAGCCAGCCATGGGCAAGGCAGCAGAAAGATCTGCATAGCAGGGATCCTGCAGCAGTGACTGTGGCATAAGAATCTCATTACTCAGAAGGACAGTCATTCAGGGGTGACTCAGCTGGGAAAAATGTGCTTTCTGATGACTTAATGAAAGGCTGTTTCGTTGTTGTGTTGCGTTTTTTTTTTTCTGGATATTTAAATAATTGCTGTGACTGACTCAGTGCTGGTGGATGTCAAGGACAAAGTGAGCATTACGGTGCTACCTTACCCAGCACATTTGTAGCTATAACTTCTGAGCGTATTCCAAGCTGTAGCCGAGGCTTTCATTTCCGCTATCACCAGGATTGTGGTGGCTTTACTATTTTGCAACACAGAGACTGAATTTTCCCATGCTGGTGGTCTGCCTCAAGTCGGTTGTTTTGTAGGACTGTGATGTCTCAGCTGTTTCCAGGAACCAAATTAGAAGAAAATGTTTTGCAGATGATTGTTGTGTATATTGCAGGATGTAATAGCAGAGGTCTTGGGCTTATAACAACACCACAAATCACCAATGTCTCTGAAATTTATGAGCCTCTGATTTCTCTTTCCTCATGTTCCCCAGAGAGTTCTCAGAAATCAGAGTATCTGGGGGTGTTTTATGCCTACACTGATCCTGCTGTGCCTCACCACGTCCCTGGTGCACTGACTATCCTGTGCACAGGCCACCTGGAGCAGACAATGACCCATGACTGCTCCACAGGTCAGCGTCTGAGCAGGACTTCCTCTGCAGCACCGTATTTCAGCTGCTGGGTGCCACGGAGCAGAGGCCAAAAGCCTCTCAATCCTCCGCTTTTGACATTTCTCCTGTTGGCACAGAGAAGCAAGGAGGGAAATATCTTCATTAGCATGCCTGACTGCAGTAAGTTCATCCAAGGATAAAAGGTGTAGGGGGAGGAAGGCTCTAGGAGGCAGACAGACTGGAGACAGCAGGGGCAGAAGGGGTCAAGCTTGCTTGGAGGGGATAAGCAGAAGAACAGCCTGTAACCAGCACAGCACACTCTTTTCTTGAAACCTGGAACAGAACCCGGTACTGGCAAGTCTTTACATTCCTCTGCAACCAACAACATCTCCGCCACCAGCTGGTGGAGACAGCATCAGGTTAGTGGTCAGGCAGAATGACACTGGCATGGGGACATCTACTGTGGGCTCTGCAGCAGCTTCTTGGCCACACATCCATCCAGTTGTCAGCAGCACATCCCTGCTGAAAGCTCATGGGAGGCCCCAGGGGTTTGGTAAAGTGCAATTGCTGCTGATGTGCTCAGAGAAGGAAGGAGAGGAGAGGATGGGGAGAGGGTGTTGTACAGGCTGCTTTACAAACCCTGTGAAATGATGGAGAAGAAATGGCAGCACAATGACAGCATCTGGGAAATACCAGCACCTACACAACCTTCGTTCCATTCCTAAGAGAACAGGAACAATTCTTTTTTCACTTTATTCCTTATTCATGTTAATCAGTACATCTGAGTGAGTCCAGAAGTGGAGGCCTACAGTAAGTCCGCTGCTGTCGCAACTGGCTGTTTCTTAATCCTTTCCATAAGTCATTCTGGCTGCATCATAGAACTCGAGTTTTGCTCTTGCTACACGTCCCAGAATGCCACTTTTCAGAGCACTCTTCAAATTCTGATTGCCAGCCTAAACTTAGACTCCAGTTCAAGCTCATTTACTCTTGGGCATTCCAAAGGCAAGTATCTATCATGTACTAAACAGAGGGCAACCTCTGTGCTAAAAGGTGATTCCCTAAAGAAGCAACAGCTTGACAGACAGAGTTGATCGATTTTTTCCATGTATTCCTACTGCTTGCATTTGCAACACTGAATATTTTCCACACAAATTACTGTATGTTAGTTATTGCAGCAGACGACACTTAAACAACAGCAGTATTTTTTTTGCCAGTATTTAAAATCCTAATGGAGAATCCAGTTATCTGTCTACTTATTTTGTTCTTGTTTTTGCTCAACCCTAAGCCCAATTTATCTCAAAGAGAACAAGAAATACTTGTGGGAGCCGCAAAACTCAAACTGAAGCTGCATATCAGCAGAGCTTTCAGGAAGACGAATTAGGGAGTAAATTTGTTTTACTGACCGTTTAAAATGTAACCAAATAAAGCTGTAGGAACTCTCTCTAAGAATAATCCAGCATTGGCAGAAAGACAGATTATAACATCTAAGGGCCTTTTCTTCAACAGGTTTTTATGGTTCTCCAGAAAAGAATTCCAGATGCTGAAAATGAAAATGGGCCTCTCAAGTGCTCGCTGATGCACTGATTGTGCTGGTGCAGTCTCAAAAGGAGTACGGAGACCTAAGCTCAGGTAACAGAACCATATTTCACACCTCACATACTTGTCTCTTATCACTTTGAGGTAAATCTGTGCTTGTTTTTTGCCAAAGAAACAATGCAGATAAAAAAAAAACGTAATTTTGGAGAGGTAGATCTGCCAGCTGCAGCCACTCGTCTCCCCACAAGGCCTAGGAAGCTCCACCTCAAATTCCATCTCTTGTCCTCCCTAAACAACTTTCTTGTGCCCACTTGGCTTTGGCCACCCACCTTTGCTCTTAGGGAACATTTTCTGCCTTCCCAATGTGTTGACGTTTTTCTCCTTTCCCTTCTTTTTCTTCCTCTGTCTGCTAGTATCCAACTTTCTCCATCAAATTGGTCAGTGTGCACACGTGTGCGCATGTGTGCCGAAATAACATCGTGTAGTTGTGTCTGAGTCCTTTCATAGACTTACAGATCAGAGAATGGGTTGGGTTGGAAGGGACCTTCAAGCTCATCCAATTCCAGGGATGCCACCGGATCAGGCTGTGCAAACCTCGACCTGGCCTTAATTGAACATCTCCAGGGACGGGGCATCCAAAGCATCTTCGAGCAGCCCGTGCCAGTGCCTGACCACCTTCCAATTTCTTCCTTCCATGGCAGCTCTACTGGTCTCAGTGTCCTTGGCAGGGGAAGGCCATAGCCACTCATGCCACTCCTCTTGGCATCCCAAAAGCAGATCCCTACTGCTGTAGGGAGGCCAACAGAGATGTGAGAGAGACAGGAGGTGCCCAGCAAACAGCCTGAAGCCACAGGTGAAATTCTTGCTTTTTTCTGATGGGGCCGGAGGAGAAGAGCTGGGTGACTGTGACTCTGAGAGGCCCAAGGAGTGAACATTCTGCAAGCTTCATTTGAACCAGGGACATTGGTAACCCATGGAATCAAGAATCATAAGGGCTGGAAGGGACCCCATCAGGTCCAGCTCCCTGCTAAAGCAGGCTCCCACTGCGGGTTACACCAGAAAACATCCAGGTGGGTTTTGAATGTCTCTAGAGAAGGGGACTCCTGATCACCACTCTGGACAGCACGAGTGCCCTCCGCTGGGATCGCCTTAGCAAGGGAATGTAAGAACAGCTGTGGCCCTGCTATAACTGCACGATAAAGCTTAGGAAGGCGATTTAATTGTGCTCAGGCTGATGCGAGCAACTCTCGTTGCTCTGCCAGGGCAAAGCCGAGCAGCCGAGACGAGCAGCGGCACCCTCGGGCGCTGCCTCCGCCCGGCCGCGGCACAACGGCGCCCCCTGCCGGCAACCCGCACCCGGCGCTGCTGCGGCCCAGCCCCGGGCGGTTCGCTTCCACAGCCTCTGTGCGCTCCGTCCCCCCGACTCAGCGGTCGCACCTCGGTCCAAAGGGCGCGGGCGCTCCCCGGGAGCGTGTGGCTGCCGGGCATCTTCAGGCCGCCACAACCGGTGACCCGCAGCGACAAGCGGGTGCCACCCTGATCCGCACCGTCCTCGTCGCGGCGGGGCTGTGCCCGCTGTATCTTGTGCTGCCTCGGTACTTTGTGCTGATCAATACGGGACTTGAGACCCTAGAAACGTACTGGCTGGAGAGCACGTTGCATTGTATCACTGGGGTGATGAATGTGTCCAGAGGAGGGCGCGAAGCTGAGAGGGGTTACAATCCACACCGTTCCATTTCTCTTTGAAACACCTTTACCTATTGCCTTGAGGATTTATAGGACTCCCATTGCAGGAGAAGTCAGGCTAATCAGCTGGAGGGGCAAACTTGGGCTCAGCGCAGCACGCTGCCGCTCCGCTTCCTCGAGGCAAGTCCCCTTCCTCTGTGTGCAGCACGTATAAATGTGCCATTGGGAAAGTTATGAGCTTTTTATTGTCGCTTGTGGGGTGAGATATTGAACCATCGAAGTGCTTATTCATTTCTGTTTATCTGATTGTCGTAATGTTTCTAAACTGCCAGTTGAAGGTAAGAGATAAACCCCAGCCAGCTTCAGACTGAAAGGCGCCTTTGACGTAGCTGGGTTTTTTCATTAGAGGATGATATATTATTTATTGACCCACACGGGGTCACCTGAAAATACCTCACGCAGGGCATCGAAAGGGAAAAGTAAATACTGAAGCAAAGGCCTACGGGCCTACTAGGACAGTTTTCTCTTGGCTTGTGTGGAAGTGGTGGACCTGGTCTCGTGGCTGATAGCTCTGGTTCTCACAGGAAAATAAACTCTTTCTTTCAAAGAGGAACAAAAGTAGCTCTGAGCGAAGCAGCCACTTAGATTATTTATATCCCATAGTTTTCCCTGTCCCCGTTGATGTGATCTCTTTTTTTTTTCTTCTTTTTCTTGTTGGTCCACACCAGCTTGGTGATGTGAAGCAGAAATGTAGAGACCAAAACACTGCTCACAGCTACTCAGAGGAGCGAGCTGCAGGGATCTCCATGGGGAGGGAGGGAAGAGCAGCCTTCATCGCTGCAGGACTGAACAAGAGGGAGCCTTGCCGTCCCGCAGATTTCCCAAGGCTGCTATCTGAACACTAATACAAATGCATCCCCATGAAATAGTGCTCGCGTTGTGAAAAGAAAAGAAAGCTTTTCCGAGGCTCGGGGGAAATGTGTGTGCACAGGGAGTTCAGAGATAACAGTTTTCTGAACAAATCTTTGATGTTAGCCTTTCAGCAGGCAGTTTCAATGGAAGACAGGAGAGCCATCCATCTGCTAAAGGGAGTATTTACCTCTTCCCATTCTGCAGCTCTGTTCGGTGTTGCTATGGTCACATGTTGTTATAATTGTCTTCTATTCAAGACAATCTCTTTTTTTTAAAGACTTTTCTACCAAATACATGCTGCCAACTTTCTGGTTCGCGATGTCTGTTTACCTATTTGGGCTGTCTGATGATGGCATTTTTAAGGCCCCAAGGTATTTGGTTTCCAAGCACTGATAGAATTAACAGAGAAGTTCCCAGCATTATCACAATTTCCCATAATTAAAGGCAAGTTGAAAGTAGTGGGATATGTTGTTTTTTTTTGGTTTAGCCTGTTTTTCAAAGGCCTCAAATTGGCTCATTGTGGTGCTTCTACAGATTCTACAATTTCCCTTGAGTCATTAGTACCCAAGGGAAAGAGTCCTGATTTCTAAAGCAAATTGCTTCTTATACCAGGCTGGTTGTGAGCAGTGGAGCTGGGAGCTGCTGGGTAAGTGACATCTCCCTGTCTCTTGCACCTGGCCATCCTTCCAAAGCCAAGACATTGTCAAATAACATACGCCCAAATCCCATGACAGCCTGTAGGTGATCCACAGGCCCGGGAAGTGTTCCCGTGTCCCACAATATTCATAGAAGCCTGATAATGTTGTCCTGTTGTTGGCAGAGACAGAGAATATACTCACAATACTTTGTGTAGGGCCCTTCTGCTTGCCTGAAGACTCTTGCCATATTACCCTCAGATGTCTTCCTCAAGAGTGCCCAACTGTACATTATTCTGCATGAGATTAATCGTTCTGATTTCAGACCATTTCTGCAGTCAGTCCAGATTGTATGACATCCCAATCCCCTCTTCCCAAACACTCCTCTTGCTTTGCTGACATGGGCCAGTCTTATATGGATGCCCTTTACCCGTGACCCCTTTGATGATATCTACTCAGAGCAGACCCACGTTAGGCATTACTCAGTGCATACAAGCTGGGAAGCCTCTTGTTGCAACTACCGATCATCCTTGCTTTGTTTGAGTGTGCAGAATAGTTGGGCTCTCAGTGTTGAATGGTCTGAGTTCAGCCTGACCTGATAGTGAGACAGAGCTTCCAAAGAAAGTCGTGTCTGTGTAAGTGCCATTAAAATAGCTAGCCAGATAGAGACAATGGCATTTTTAGGTAACCTTGTAGAGAAATAGCTCTAGCTGAGCTCTCAGCCTGCTGGACTATAAAGCTCCTGCACAAAGGAGAGATCTTATGGACCCTCCAGCTGGAAGAAGAGCTTGAGTCAGGCATTACCTTACTTGATACTGAAGCCATGGGATCATAGAAGATTGGAAAAGGCCACTAAGATCATCTAGTCCAACCATCAGCCCACAACCACCATGCCCACTAACCATGTCCCTCAGTGCCACAAGTCAGGTGGATATGGCTCCTGGAGCAGTTCCAAAACAGCCTTGCCATCACTGTGTCTCCTTTTCATGGGAGAGTCCCAGGCTGGACAGGTTCCAAAAGCAGCATTTTGGTCAAAAGGGACAGAAAACGATGAGCCTCGCTCTGTAGTGAGGTGATGATGCTGATCGTGTGGGGCTGCTCAGTGGCTGCTATTGCAATAGAAACAGCTACACCCTAAATGAAGCAAACCCATGTCTGTCTGTGCCTGCTCCTGAGGTGTCACACAGCAGTGGGCTCTCACAGCTGCTGCCTTCACCCAAACCTCCATTTTACAGCTACAGATGGTGGGTTTTATTTGAAGCTTCTGTGCTGTGATTTTCCTGGTGGCTGCGGTGAGAGCAGCGATGGGGGCAGCTCGGGCAAGATGGTGATTACATCTTATCATTTGTATTACGTAGTGGGATTGAGAAGCCAGCGCTGGAGGCCAAACTCAAGTGGATTTAATGATGATGAGCGTCGTGATCATAGGTTGCTGCAAGGGTAAAATATGATGTACGTTTTGCTGATGTTGCAGAATATTTGCTTTCAGGGGAAATGGGAAAGAAAGAAAACTGCTCAGCTCCAAAACCTGCTGTGTTTTTGTGCAGAAACAGAGTAGTTTTGTCTTGCCCAACATCCCTGGCCATCTGCTCCTAAAAATCTGCTGGCCTAGTGGATGCTGCTCTGCCATGATGGCCATTAGACATGAATGTTGTGAAGCATGTGGATGAGAAAAAGAGATGATGGGGAGGCCAAGGGGAAATAATATATTAAGGAGCTTGTACTGCCTTTTGCTGGGGCTGAGGAGGCAAAAGGAGATGAGCGAGCTGTGTTCCCCTTCCTGTTCCCTAGAATTTTGGGGTGCAAGTAACATGGCCAGTCACTAGGTGGTAAGAACACAGCTGTGTTCAATTCTATTTTCAACTTTGTGACTATTTACAATTAGCAGCTGTAAAGTGGTATCATGGGAGTTCCCTGACCCAGTTCCTGAAGCCACTGGACCATTCTCAATACGCTTAGAAGAGGCCTGCTTGCCACTAAAGCAGGGTGAGGAGGTAGGAATGGCTGCACTGAGTCAGCCCCAGCCAGCTCAGTACCCTGTCCCCGGCAGTGGCTGAAGAGATAAGGACATTTAGTTTTGATTAAGGTTATGTTGGTGCCCAGTTGCAATGGAGAAAACCAACAGAAGTGGCTCTAGGAAAATTAGGACCAAGAAATAATATTCAGATATTTCAAAATAAATCTGTTCCAGCATGCAGCTGTTTATGGCTTGGGGGCTTTTGGGGCCTTAGTACATGGGATAGACTTCTTCTCCATGAGGGTCCATTGAGAATCCATGCAAATGGATTGCAACCAGCATACATTTACCATACATTCTGTCACAGGGAGCTCCATGGATTTAAACACAATGCATCCTTATAAATTCCAGTCGGTATAAAATAAATCTCTTGTTGTTTTCTTTGGAAATTGCATCTTGCTGGTTTTGTTTGAATCTCCTTAGTTCTTGCGTTAAGGAAAGGTGGCAGGTAGTTCCTTCTTCATTTTCTTTGTGTTAATTGTAATCTATAACTCTTCAGTTAATCATCCTGACCTTTTTTCTGGGGAGAGAAAGAGGTGGGAGGTGGGGAGGGGGGAATGAGGCCTGAGGAACTCTCCCAACCTGTTTTTTCCATGCACAGAAGCCTCTCTGTACCTTTGATCACCTTTGTCAGCCTTCCCTGTATCTTTCTGGCCATAAAGCAATATCCTCTGTCTCCTGTCTGTTAATGCTGTGTAAATGCTAAGTGAGGCCGGTGTGTACCGTTCATTAAGCCCAAAGGAAATCTTTTAGAGATGTGTGAACCCTGCAACACAAAGGCGCACACAAATTGTGTCCCTATGCATGACAGTGCGGGTTCAGCTCTGTGAATTCCACTTTCAGAGTGGAAGGAAAGGAGCAGTATCTGTAGGACTGGAGATCAAGCTGGCATTTACAGGTAAATAAAATGTTTAAGAACCCACCTTAAATTCCCAGTCCATGGTTAGACCTGGTTTAGAAGATGGACTGTGGGGTCTACGAAGCAGTTGGGGATGGATCTGTTTCCACATCCATATATACTCTTCAATACTGCTGCTTCCTTTTCCTGCCATCTCAATGCCCCCGCACCCCAGCTCTTGGCCTGCAGGAAGAAATCAAGAACCAAGAGCATTTTACACAACAGAGCTTCCACGACACTGCCTGCTGGTACACAAGGTCGATCAATGTCAGGTCTACATGCAGAGCCTGGGTTATGCAAGGAAACATCTCCAGGTGTATCCAGTCTGGTGTCACTGCTCATGTGATGTGGCAGCCTCATTTAGAACATGTCGCCATATAACTACAGAAAAATGACATTTTTATACCTAAATCATAGCTCTGTTTTACCTTCCAGAGCTAGAAAAATATCTGCTGTTCAGGGAGTCTTTGTTGACATCAACCAATAGTGGCACCACAGACAAAGCCACAACACCTTCCTTGAATGCTTTCCCCAGTATTACCTTTCAATCTCTGTGGTCAGTGCACACCTTGAGGGTGGAGGAGGTGCAAGTCCGGTCCTTGCCTGAATGAACATCAGTCTGTATCTCTGTCTTCCCAGTATGGGATGCTTGGCAGCTGGCACCTCTGCATAGGAAAGAAGAGTGCAGTGAAGCACTTCTAGGTGCAGCATTTATGACTCCTTCTGTATTTCTTACTGAGCAGCTTCTGAGTAAAATGCGAAAGAGGAAACTGGACCATCTGACTCCTTCCTTCTCTATTTAATGTCCAGCTTATTTCTTCCCTTCTTTAATCTGCCCAGGCCCAAGGTCTTTGGCTGATACCTCTGCACAGCAATGCGAAGTCAGACTAAAGAGAAGAATGTGTGACAGAACAGTTTAAATACTAATGGAAGTGGGAATGAAATGGGAAACAGGAACCCACCAGTGGCGTAAGCATGTCTGTAAGGACTTCAGTGAATGTGCTATTGGAAAAGGGCAAGGACTTTGAGCCTTTTAAATTAGATTGGTGCTTGAGCATTTTGGAGAGGAAGAAGTCTTTCTTGGAAACAATTCTTCTGACCTGCTGTAGACATACAGTGGCTTTGCTACAAGTGGAGATGGATGTGACTGTTCTGTCTGTGCTCTGTAGGAGGAACCTCAAGGATCAAATGTTACCTCTCATCTGACTGAGTGAGCCCTTCCCAGTGCTCCAGCAGCCTGGCTGGTCCTTACAAAGACCTCTGACAACGTGGCATCTGGAGGAGGCAGGGGGAAAGGTCACCATCTTAAAGGCATGGTAGGAATTAGAGTCACAGAATCACAGAGTATCCCCAGTTGGAAGAGGCCCACAAGGATCACAGAGTCCAACTCCTGGCTCCATACAGGACCACCCAAAATCCAAACCCTACATCTGAGAGTGCTGTCCAAATGCTCCTTAGGCTCCAGCAACTGTAGAATCACAGAATTAGGGCAGGGATGCTGTTTCTGGTCCTAGGTTTCTGGTCAGCATTGCTTCTTTCTTGCATCCGAATATGCTGTTATTTCCCTTCTAGTTGCTTCTCTTACCATGACATAAAGATCAACTAAACCGAAATCTGCATTCTTTTGCCTTTACACACTGAATATTGAGTTGCAATGGCAAAAGTGTGGGTGTTGTTGCCTTGAAAATGTGTTGCTAAGAAGCAAATGAAGAGGCTGAAAATGCAAAATACAGACAGCCCGAGAAAACACAAACACAGCTTATAGAAGGAAGGAAGAAGATACGTTCATAGTTCCCTAAAATGAGATACTACAGTGTTTAAAGCCTTGTTTTCAGGAAGATCCCAAAGCCATTTTTCTTTGAGGACCTAACACACAGGTGTGGTCATCAATAAATATTTTCATTCCAAAGCAGAACTGAGCGTGTAACTGAAAACAATTCAGTAGTGACTTCAGCTCCTGAGAGATTTTCCTGTAAGACTAGGGGAGGGTGGGGGTGCGTGAACAAGGAATGTTGTCTGTCTGCAACAACGTTATTATTTTTTCCTAATTACATTTATTATTGGGCAGTACTTAAGTGACTGGTGAGGTGTCTGGAACGTCCTTTTGATCCTCAGCAAAGAAAAGAATGGAGCCCAGAATACTTTAACCTTTCATGTAAAATACCCTGTAAGAACTCCAAGCTGCATGAAATGAATTCTTGAAAGTGTTTGGACAGTGCTTTCAGTTTCAGTGTTGGATGGTGCTGTGTGGAGCCAGGGGTTGGACTCAGTGATCCTTGTGGGTCCCTTCCAACTCAGGATATTCCATGGTATGAACGTTTATAGTGTTCTACGTATTTAGCTTTCCATGCAAGCACCAGCTAGTTAATCTAAATAATACCACAAAGCAAATTAAATTATTTATCTACATAGAGATAAACTAGTAAACAGAGTTATAATACTAACGATCAGTTCTCTCTTAGGCTGTTTATTTAAAAAGGGAAATTGTTTCCGTATTCAATTTATTTTGCCATGCTAAAGAAATTTCCTGGTATTTCTGCTAAGGACAAGTGCAGAACAAATGGAATGGCTGCATCCCATTAATTTGGATGGCTTATTTGTTCCCTTCCGTGCTTCACCAGCGTTGCCCCATTGTTTCCCAAGAGCTGCTTTTTCAAACTGGCATAAGCATTTGGAGAGCTGGAGTCGCAATTGCAGTGATTGCTTCTGCAGCTATTGTCTTCCTCCTTTATATGCATACAAAAGAAGGTTTAACAATATACATGAAAATAGTCTGATGCTGAGATTGGGTTCAGCTGCATTTCTGTTCCCTCAACTTGCTTTCCTAAGCTAAACAAAGCGGTCTTTCATGGGTTTGAAATCCCCCAGCTCAGCAGTCATTGTCTGTTCCTCCATAGCAGCCTTCCAGTCTCAGGTGAGCACATGAGCAAGGTTGAACAGCGGGGCAGGAGGTGTTAACGGGAGGCCACAACTTCTACCGCCTTTCAAACCTGCACCTGGGCTTTGGCAGAGGCTTAGCTGAATAAAGGATTGGAGGATGTAGCCATATAAACGAATGTAAACACTATATAACATCTAATCTTCATTGTAGAGGAGGAAGTAAAGCAGCTTTATGAGTGGGAAGGTCAAGGAATGTTATCCATTTCAACTCAGGAGTTCTGTGGTGTGTGTTTACATTTTATCCATTTGCTTTACTATTGACACTGGCTTGGGGTAGAGGAAACTCATGCAAAGATCAGATTGCCAATCAAGATCCTGACAAAGGAAGGAAGCGTTGATTGCATTGGGCTTGACTTGGCATTCTTCACGCTTCTCAGTGCCCCACTGCCTGCTTTAGGTGCCTTGGGAGCACAGAGCAGAGCCATGCTTGAGCAATTCCAACTGAAAGAATAAGCAGAAATTGCAGCTATCACAGAATCACAGAGCTGCAAGGGTTGGAAGGGACCTAAAGAGATCAGCAGGTACAACCCTCCGGCTAAAGCAAGTTCCCTATAATAGGTAGCACAGTAGGTTTTCAGATGAGTCTTGAAGATCTCCATAGAATGAGACTCCACAGCCTCTCTGGGCAACCTGTTCTGGTGTTCTGTCACCCTTACATAAAGAAATTATTCGACACATCTGTATGGAACTTGCCATGTTCAAGTTTTAGGCCATGTCTCCTTGTCCTGTCACTACACACCACTGAGAAGAGCCTGACCTCATCCATTTCTCTCCCACTTGCCTTCAAGATATTTATAAACATCAATCAGATCCCCCCCAGGCTAAACAGACCCAAGTCTCTCAGCCATTCTTCATAAAGTAGATGCTCCAGGCTCTTTATCATATTTGTGGCCCTCTTGTACTCCTTCTAGGAGATCCCTGTCTTTTTTAACTGGAGAGCCCAGAACTGGACACAGTCATCCAGATCTGGCCTCACCAGGGCAGAGTAGAAGGGGAGGATCACCTCCCTTGACCTTCTGGCCATACTCTTTGTAATGCACCCCAGGATCCCATTGGCTGTCTTGGCCACAAGGGCACACTGCTGGCTCATGGCCACCTGAACACCCAGTTCCTTCTCCACGAGCTCCTCTCCAGCAGGTTGAGCCCCAACCTGTACTGATGCATTCGGTTGTTCCTCCTCAGGCATAAGATTCCACACTTGAAGTCTCTAATCACTGCAAAGAGAACCGGGCTTGAACCCAGTTGAACCCAAGAAAGGTGTTCTTCATGTGTCTACAGCTGATCCCTAGATCCCAAAGGGAAGCTGAGAATGGTTACAAGGGAATTCTGTATCCACCATACTTTGCTCCCCAGAGTTTTGCCTTTTGGTGGATTTTTTTAATATAGTGGGAGAGTGACAGTAGGTACATTTAATGATTCAGATCTCTTTATGAATGTTATTCTTTCTGATAGTCTGTCTAACAACAGAACACATTTACATGCCTCTATAAACCTGTTATATGAGTGTGTATATACACAGGCACATCCACAGTTATACGTAAAAAATAACTGGTTTGTGCAGTACAGCTGTATTCTTTTAAAAACATATTTTCCTAAAAGATAGGAAGATGTACTTTGTAAAACATGGGACAGTTTTCTAGTCTTACTTTACAACATTCAAAACGCAATGAGTAGAAGTTATGAACAAGGCAAACATTTGTGTGGGATCCACCATCAACTGGGAAGTTATTTCCCTCTGTAAATAAGGAATTTCACAGGTAACCACTTGTTTTTTGGATACGCACTGATGTGTAACACAGCACTCAAGGTTTAGGTTGGATATCAGGAAACACTTCTTTACAGAAAGAGTGGTTAAGTACTGGAATAAGCTCCCCGGGGAGGTAGTTGAGTCGCTGTCCCTGGATGTGTTTAAGAGCCGTTTGGATGTGGTGCTCAGGGATATGATTTAGCAGAGGGTTTTTAGAGTTAGGGTACTATGGTTAGGCTGCAGTTGGACTTGATGATCTTCGAGGTCTTTTCCAACCTGGGTAATTCTATGATTCTATGATTCTGTGATCAGTTTGAGTCAGATTTGCAGATACTACTTTCAGTCAGGCGTTATGAATTCAGAAAGCTCCAGACTTATGGCTGTGAATTGGAGGCTGGAATCTGGCTTAGCATATCGGTCCACTCTTCAAGTGAGGGAAATAGGAACCCTGCCTGACCTTCTATCCTTGCTTCTCAATCTTGGCTTAAGTGCAACACCGGGGCATTCCCAGAAGAAACCAGGGGCACTCGCCCATGGTGTCTGCTAAGGATAGCCCACCATGAAGGAGGCTTTTCCCCTAGAGAGGAGTTTTCTGGGATAATTTTTCCTATTGGCGTATTCATGTGTGCATATAGAGCCAGTCAAAGCCTCAGGGACTTTTGCCACCATCCTGTTAATCATTACTGAGGCAAAGCTGTATTCTTTGAGATCTCTGACCTGTTTTGCAGCCCTGAAGGTTTTATTGAAGCCAGCATAGCCTTGGCCAGTGTTTGGATTGCGTGCTGACAGCCAGCCAGCTGGCTGCAGTTCAGAGCTCAGCGATACGCGGCACTGTGGGATGGCCTATGGGCACTGCTTGGCCTCTTGGGGACCTGGAACCACTCCTGCTTCCGCCAGCCCAGCAGCAGTGGGTCCACGGGACACGGGGTGAGGGAAAAGGAGCCGGTTCAGGTAATCACGAGGTGAAATATTTTACATCAGCCACCAGTGGTCTGGTGTAAAACTGTGGGGTGAGCTGAACACAGCACTCGATAGCATGTCCTGAATGCACACCAGTGGCCACCGTTAGTTCTTCTGCCCCAGCTTTGAAATTGCCAGGGGGCTGTAGCTGATTCCAAAAACCAATACCACTGTGACTGTTGTAAGCACATCTCAGGTTTCATTCTTACAAGATTCATGCTAATGGAGAAGATGACTCTGGAAGGTCTTCATTTACATCCATTTACTCTCTTTCCTTGCTCAGGACTCTGGAATCTCTTCTTGAAGCCATTGGTGATTTGGTGAAATTCTAAACTCCAAATATAAGTACTAATATAAGTCCTAAATTGTAAATGATTCTGAATGATTGGAATCAGAACTATTGCGTCAATCATTTTAACGTAGACATCTGCCTCAAATCCCATGAAAATGACACTGAAAAATCCCCAAAGAAGTAAGGTTAGGAGTCCGAACACAACAGCCTTGCTGGGTGAAGAGGCTGTGACCAGTGTGTGGCGATGCTGATCCCAAGAGGACGTGTGTGAAGAAAAAGGTTCCACCTTCTCATTACTGAAAAACTCATGGAAGTCACTTTCTGCCTCAGTTCTAATAAAGCTCACCAACCCTGCTGCAGAGAAGGCACTTCCATGAGATCTAAAGCAGTGAGCAGAATTAGCTCTTTCTAACACAGGGACCCATGGAGCCTGACTGCCCTCTGAAGCTCTACTGTGACTAGTGACTGGCTGTTCAGACCAGACTTTTATTCTTTTACATTTATGAAGAAGGTGTCAGGAAAAGGAAGGAGATTTATTTATCACCATCATCCACTTTCAGTGGTTTTGTTGTATCTCCATCTTTGCAGATTTTATGGTCCACCAACTTGTGTGCTGCCTATGCAAGGTATAAGGGCTCTGATAGGCACGAGCATGAAGCAAAAGACAGCAGTTCCAGAATGAAACCAAAGCCAGACCTGTTGGTTAGACCAGGCAGACTCACTTCTGCTTGGGTTAATCAAAGCACTGCAGAGCTTCCATGGAACATCAGGTGTTGCGTAGTGTGTGGTTGCAGCTGGCCAGGGCCCATTAAAGGGACTGCTTTTCATGGGGCTGGGGATGTGGGAAGCATGTTCTGAAATCAGGATGCTATCTGCTCTAATCCTGCTCTTTACAAACCACAGAAAGGCATGACGTTTTCATGAGACCAGTAAAAATTTCCAATGTTCTCTGCTGGTTCAAATCCCAGCATTTTACCAAAATGACAATTCTGTGCTGTATGAAATCACTAGGAACTAACTGGTACAAAGAATGCCATGTGCTACTGACAAAAGCCTTTTCATCACTTACAGCCAGCAGTCTGGGTACGTATTCTGAAAACCTTTGCAGTTTTGGGAGCTGAATCACTTGGGTTGCATTTATCCGTAATCTTTGATGTTACTCAGAAGTTGGCGGTAAGCAAATTTTACTCATTAGAGATAATGAATGTAATTCATTTGTACTTCCGCTTCATTTTACCAACTACATCACAGGCAGTCATCTTTAGGTATAAAATATACATTTTCAGTGAAGGCTTCTTTTACTGCAGGCAATAATATATGAATGCACCCTGTGCCCAGGAAAGAGCAATTTGGGCCAATTAAGAGCTGTTTCACAGATGCGAGAACAAAGCTCACTGCCAGCATCTCTCTGCTCTGTGGGTTCTCTGCTGCCTAAGAAAAGGCAATGTGTATCCGTACCCACACAGGGAATAAAGCCTTTCCTGAATCCAACTTTAGATCTTGAAGATGGAGCTGCTTCACCCTGTACAGCTGCAGAACATGGACAATGTGTTCTCATCAAGCTGGTCCTTCAAGAGCCGTAGGTCCTTTGCAAATGTCTCCAAATTCTGCTTTTAAACGAGCAAACAGATACCTTCACCATCCAGTATCACTTGGGTTTGGCACAGGGATCCTCTTGGCATGTAGCAAAGCAGAAAATGATCCACGCTGCGCTAACTTGAAAGTATGGGGAAACTCAGTGGTGCCACTGAGAGTTGTATGGGAGAAGGGGATAGCCCCAGGTGCAGCGCATTGCTCATCTCTGCCCTGAGGAGGGAGTACTACAGATGTACACTGCAGTGCACAACAGGAAGAGATGCTCTGTGTTTCTACCACACATGCCCAACTTAGTTATTGTGGCCAGCACTGTGTCTGAGGCTGAGGTTGAGAAGGAGCCCAGACTGCTCTCCAGAGCTGCCAGACATTACTTCTACTTTCTTCGGTCACTGGCACACTTAAATAAGGCCCTTTGAGCAAGCAGCCTCAGTGCAACCTGTAGTGTAGATTGTTTCATGTAGAGACAGAGAGACAAGAAAGCCTATGGATTTAAGTTTAAGGGGAGAACATGAGAGAAATGGTTTCAGTGACAAGATAATGCTGAGATAATGCTAGATGTGAAGAGAAGCAGGCAAATTAGACACTGAGCTGTGGAATTCTGGACGTAAGTAAGAGAATGAGGAAAGCAAAGGGCACTTTTGGTAGCTGGTTTCTTTAAATAGAGAGAGGAGAGAAGAGCTGAAAAGAGGGAGAGCAATTGCCCATCCTTTGATTTATAGGACTCATATGACTGTGTATTCACATAGCACTCTGATTTTTCAGAACTGCCTGGTCACAGTGCAGGAAATGCTTGTGCCACTATCACACGGGAGCCCTCCTGTTCCTATTGCAGACCTCCTTCAGATGTACCTGCCATCCCCTTTGAACACTGAACACCTCCAGGGACAGTGACTGCACCCCCTCCCTGGGCAGCCTGTTCCAATGCACTGCCAGTCTCCAGAAAAATATTCTTTTCCTATTATCCAACCTGAATCTGGTGCAGCTGGAGGACATTTCCTCTCATCCTATTGCTGTTACCTGGGAAAAATGCAGTTTAATGATCTATGGTCACTTTCGGAGTGCTGAGCATCACTTGGGAGGCCACCTATGCAGGACAGTGGGCACAGTTTGCACAAAAGGCCACGTTGGAGCAGTTTTCTGTAAACAGCCATAGGACAGAACAAGTGCATTGTCTGCATCCCTCTGAGAGGTGTTAGATAATGTGCGAACGTTTAAAAGACCTTTTTGATAGAACAGATGTGCTACAGAGTGACAGCGTTCGATCAATCAGCTGATTGCATCAGGCTGTGGCAAGGGGAGATTCTTCTGTCCTGAGGTCGCTTGCAATGAAGCAGGGGGAACAGGGTCACCTAAACACTTTGTGGCACGGGTGTCACAATCAGTCAGTAATGCAAGTTGGAAAACGCAGGCGGCTCTGTGGTACCCCTGCAATGTTCATTCAAAATCTGACAGGAAAATAAACCTTTTGGCTGAGAAACATGTTCTATTTTTGATATATTTCTAAGCAGTCACTGTTGTTTTATCACCTAATTAAGGCATATAGTAGTGGGCTATTACCAGATCTGAAATTTATTACAGTTACTTTGTGGTTATACACTTGGATCGAATTAGCACTTTATTACTACAAGCAGCTGATAACACATATTTAATTAAGGTATCTTTGCATCTATCTCTGCTGTTTGGATTTGCCCTGACATAAATTTCTTGCTAGCACTGAACAATTGTTCTTATTACTTACTTCAATGGCATGAAAATAGACTGAATTAACAGAGAAGATCATTCTACCTCCAAACTCCGTAGTTTACTTGTTAAATAATACAATAATGCAGAGCATGGCAGCATGCTTATCTCATGCAGATTACTCAATAAAATAAAAATGTAGCTATAAATACATCTTGTTATGGTAGGGAATAATCTGTATGTTTTAAATTACTCATTAAGAAACAAGCTGAAATGAGCTATCGGAACCAGAAGTACCCCAGCTTCATGAGTAAGTCACTGTGGAAAACACAGACAAATCACAGTAAGCCTATGGTCCAGTTGATTTACCAGGTAATACCTGATGTTTTGGAGTCCCAAATAACATTTCCCATGTTGTTTCATGTCTCTGGAGGAGGAAAAAAAAAAAGAAAAGGGCTGGAATTAGCAGCGAAACCATGTCCTTATGACACCAAAGGGAATACAGGTTGACCTTGGTGCTAACTGGAAGCGAGGCTTTGAGTTGTGAATATACACCAATATTTTCTAGGCCAGTTTTTTCCCAGAGAAGGAGCCCAGTCAGTGGTCAACATGGTCACCAAAGTGGTAAAGCTACTTAACTTGTAGCTCAGGAAGGTCTTTGTGCTGAGGTGGACACTGTGCTCCATGCTGCTGATGCACAACACAGATCGCAGTGTGGTCATGTTTCTGAGATGTCCCAGGGTGAGCACCTGGGGCACATCATTGTCCATTAGAGATTTTGTTTCTTGGAAGTAAGTGTGAAAGAACAGAGAACACATAAGGAACAACTTTGAGAGCGCAAGAGCCCAACTTTATTTCCTCATAAAGCAAATAAGGGAGAAAGAAGGACCGTGACATGTCCAGTGTCACATCATTTACAGCTTTCTCTACATCAACCAGAACGTTGTTCAGTTTCTCTCTTTTTTCCCCGCATCTCCCTTCTATCCTACAGTTGGTGAGTGGGAAAGGCACATGTTGAAGCCCAGTTCTTGCTGTGTAAATTCAGCAAGCATGAGAGTTGGTGAAAATTCCCTGCTCCCAGCTTTTATGGCAGGGTGCAATTGGTGGCATGTGTTTGCTATTTAAACAAAGGAGCCTCAGAGTTAGAGGAAGATCTTCCCCAAGAAGCTGCTGACTCCCGAAACCCGGTGTCCTGCTGCTTATCAGCCTTGTTTATTGCAGGTTTCATAAACGTTTTATGAGCCCCTGATGACTGCATCGCTGAGCAGGGTGGTGGCAGCTGCCTCCAACTTTGTGCCTTGTTGACAAAAGATCAAAGAGCAGATTTACTACCCTGATAAGATTGGATGGATAAGAATCCTGGGCTGACTTTTCCCCTGTTTCCTGCAGTGACAAGCACATTGCAGAACTATTGACAGAGCAATTCTGCCACGGGGGGCTCAATCTTGAAACCTTGTTTGGACAACACTCCTACCAATCTCATAGAATCACAGGATGGTTAAGTGGGAAGGGTCATCTTGTCCATCCCCTCTTCCTGCAGGGACACCCAGAGCGGGGTGCCCAGGGCCATATCCAGGTGGCTTGGGGAGATGCCCAAGAAGGAGACCCCACAGCCCCTCTGGGCAGCATCCTTACTCCTGGGCTTTGTGGAAATCCCTAGAAATGAGCAGTGAAGTCTGAAAATGTTGCTGATTTAGGGCAAACCTCCACTTAGAAATTCTTCCTTCAGAGACCTCCTGCACAAAGGAGCTCCAAAATGATGTTGGTGTTGGTGGGGTCAGACCAGTTTTCTCTTTCCCCCCCCCTCCAGTTTTTCAAAGCTTTTTTGCACAAGATCTTCCTCTAGCCATATCAGAGCTCTGACTTGCTCCTATCTGTGAGCCTGCAGAGGAGGCTTTGAGGTGTCCCAAGGCTTGGGCCCAATGTAGGCAAGAGCTGGGAATGCAGACTGTGTGATGGAGTCTGGCTGAGCCCATCGCACACAGCACACTTGATTTTATCAGGTCTGTTTTTCTAACAGCCCATTCTCAGGAGTTACCCGGGGTTGGACTGAGCTGAGGTTTGAGATGTATTCAGAAGGAAACATCTCCACCAGAGCCTCTATTTCCAACATGAGAGGGGCCATTCAGTGCTGTCAGGAGCAGGTTATGCGTGCCATGATTTAGGGTGTTAGATCCATCAGATCCATTAGCTAAAGAAAGGAGATGATAGGGCAGAGCTGCAGAGTGTCTCAAATACAGCTAAAGTCGGAGGACTTCTGTTAGTCTCTTGCTGTAAACTTCCTGAGTGAACCGGTAAAAAAAAAAATGATGCCTCTTTTTTCTTGCCTGGCAAGGGAACCATTTTCAGTTTCTTCTCGTTATTTGGAGACAGACATTTTGAGAAAGCTAAAAATAAGATACTCTAGAAACAGTGGTGGGCTCAATGGTTCTGTGTTGACCTTATTAAGAAATCTGTGACCAGAACAACTGTAATGCAGCGTCACAGGACATGCCTGAGCCCAGAATTTTGTTTTCACAGGAAGTCTGACTTTAGATTCAAAATATGGGCCATAAAATGCATTAGTAAGGCTGTATTATCTCAGAAGTAGCCTTCAGAGCCACCTGAGAAGCATAGAAGATGGCTCAAAGCAATAAGTTAGCCCACAGCGCATAAAGCCAGGCAGCAGTATGAAGTAAAGTGGGGTCTAAATTTCCAACCTTACGTTTTCAAACCAGACCTGGCAATAAATTGAAGAAAATCAATTCCTTCAGTGCCAGCGATATGTGGCCATACAACCACTGATGGTCACCCACCTGGAGAGCAGGGGAAAAGATAACCTGGTCTGGTTAGGAAAGATTGAGATGTTCTCAAAACGGTACTTTTCTGGGAGTCAGCATCTGTTTTGTGAGTTACATTTTCTTCACTTTCATTGAAAATCGGAGATTAAGAAAACCAGTGCAAATGTAAAGCATTTTCCTTTGTCCTTGATGCTGGAAGCTTGCTTCACTGCAGCTCAGAGCTGTTTCTGTAGGAAGGTGGGACTTGGTGGCCATAAAGGAGATGGAGAAATGTGGGTATTGCACCCACATCATGGAAACGTAAGCAGCTCCAGAAAGTGATGGAAGGTACAAAATCAAGCGCAGTGACCAAGGAACTTGTGTTTCCAAAATCAGCACATGGAAATCTAACCTACATAATCCATCATGGTTTTACATGAACTACTAAGGACAGACACCCAGAGCAGGGTGCCCAGGGTCACGTCCAGGCAGCTTTTCTGATCTCCAAGGAGACCCCGCAGCCTCTGGGCACGCTGTGCCACTGTTCCCTCAACACCTTGTGCTCCCCACAAAGCTGCTGCAGCTGCAGGATGAGCTGCAGCCCCGATTGAGATGGTTTTGCAGGGCTGGAGGGCAGGCAGCAGCACCCAAGTGGAGAAAGCGGGAGCAGCTTTTATAGCGAGTGCAGCAGATGGACGTGGATCTTTATCTCCTCTGCACTTGTTTCCTAAACATTATCGACTCAGATTACTGTCCACAAATTTCACTCCAAAACTTGAGAGTAATAGGCTTTTACAATGCAGTAAAAAAGATATTAACTGGTTCTGGGATTGACTAGACAACCATTTACACCACTCTTTTATCAATATTGCCATAATTTGACACTTGTGAATGGAGGAGGATTGTAAAGCGCCTGCAGACCCTGTAAAACATGTTAAATGGAGATTAGTCTTACTGCTTAGTTTAAGCCTAGTAAAAGATAATTAAATTGACTGATGCAGCAGTAAATCTCACTTTTATCAAATCCTGGCTCTCTTTGTCCTTATGATTTTACAGCATCATTAATGTTGTTGAGACAATATCATTAATCTCCTGCTGCTCAGAAAATGAAAGGCAACCAGCAGACACTGTATAAATGGGCTCTCCCTGTGCTGGCACTCTTTCCTCACTGCTTGTTTCTCCTGCAGCTCACACACACATTTCGTTTAGGAAGTGCTTTCATAAGCTGGAAATTAATAGTAAATACACTGGACTGTTCTTCTTACTGCTGCTTTTGTGAAAATATTTTGTTGGATTTTTACTTATTTATTTTTTCAAAATCAGAAGAGGATCAGCAATAATTCTTCAACATTTACTTATTTATTAAATAAATGTAATGCTTTGTATCAGCAGTGCCATGGGAAGAAACCATCAGGCCCACAAGCTCCGCAGGTACACCACCATTTTCTATTGAGATGCTGCAAACTCCAGTTTAAGCCATCAGTGACACATTGTACTAGATGTCTGAGCCACATATTCGGTGACTTTGAGTATTAATGCAGCTCTGAGTAGGTCAGTTAATGTATCTCTGGTGTGTGAAGGCAGCCAGACATCTCCATGTGACCACAGGTCTGACTCAGTTTTAATCTCAGTAATAGTTTCCCACCTCTAAAATAGTGCCTCCCACCATGGATGGGACCCTGGGCAGCCTGATCTGGTGGGTGGCAACCAGCCCACGGCAGGGGTTTGGGGTTGGATGGGCTCTAAGATCCCTTTCAACCTATGTCACTCTGTGATTCTATGCCCGTTCCCTCCTGGCCACCTGTAGTCCAAGTTCCCACCTGAGGCTTGGTATGGCCTCAGACTATTATGATGAGCGTGTTATTGATTAGATCCTGTCTTCTACTGTCTCTTATCTCACCTGCTTTCATATGTGCTGATCTGCAGATCTCTGGTCACATAACATTCTCAGGAAACATATGCTGAGATGCTCTGGGACTTGAGAGGTGCTGAGGTACAGCAGCACTCACTCATGGAGTTGCTTTAGAGCAAAAACAAGCTGAAATGGTCTCTCCATCAAGACTGGCCTTGAGTGGGTAATGAGTTAAGCATGGGGGAGAGGTGGATAGTCTGTGGGGAGCCTGTAGCCCAGCAGCATCATGTGGCACATCCCATCATGTAGCTCCTGGTTGCATAGTCTCTCATAGAGCATGCAGAAATACAACTTCTGTTGCTGGGGCCAAAATTCTGACCCTGAGCGCTGCTCACTGATTTCCCTTTGTGGAAGAACCACAAGACAGGCCCGGTTTATGCAGTATCTTTTCTGCACCACATCAGTCGAGTGGTTGTGACAGAAATCTGGACTCTCAAAGCCTGACTCCAGTAAAGGTATGGTTTCAAATGTTAAGACATAGATCACAGATTTCCTTACGAGCCTCTTGGGCTGCATTTTCACGGTTTTCCCAGATGGACTAAAAATAACAGTTAAAAAAAAATAAAACCCAAAACAAAACCTTCCAAACAGCATCCAAACAAGGCAGAGGATACAGAACATCCCAGGGATGCTTCACAGGGGGCAACAGATGGAACAGTGATGGTTCAAGGGCAGGGTTTAGCAATGTAGACTCTGGATGGCCATGGCACTGACTGTTCAAGTTTGAAGACTCATCATGGCCCAGTTCCTAGTTTAGCTGGAACCAGTGCACCTCCCAGGTTCAGGCTCACCAAGGGAGGAGTTGTTCTGCTGAGCATAGCCATAGAAAGCTGGGATGGAGATAGGGATGGGGAGCATCTGTGATAGAATCATAGAGTGAAAGACCAGCAAGCTCTTGAGAACTGACTGATAAAATGTGATCACAGAATGCCCCAAATACCTGCTTTGGTGTTACAGAGTACTCAGAGTGACCTTGGAAAAGCCCTAGAGACATAAAAGTCTCCATGAGTGCCTGGAGGCCATAACACCACCTCTCCAACCCCTACTCAATATGATTCTACTCTTCTTTCCTCTGTGTGGCTCTTCCCTTCATGACTGCATGTGTGCATCCAGATTCATATATTTCTGGAAATCTTTGTTTCTTTACATTTCTAAGACACTTTGTTCTCCCCAAGAGGTTCACTTACCTTCCTGAGATGTAACTGCGGACACCAGGTCATGCACCTTCTGTTGGTCAAGGAGCACAGAATCCCATCTCCCATTTTGAGGTGGACAACGTAATCCCACGTCAAACAACAGGAGGTTCAGATAAGTGAAGTTCAGATAACCACACTGTCTGCTTTCCTCAAGGTCAGCTGGCTCAGCAGAGCTTTATCCACGTTGTTTTACCCAAAATATTTACCTGAGGCCCAGGATTAAATCCCTCGGGCTGAATTTACATTGATGACTGGAATTTTGTGCATTTCTCAATTCTGAAAAATAAAAAGAAATTAAAATGTTTTCCAAACCAACTGTGATGAGTCTGACTGCAGCCAAATGGCTCCTTATGGCCAAGGATATCAGCAGGCAAAACAAGAGATTTACAGCTAGGATATTTTCATTGGCCATTTTCTTTTACTATCTGTATTCCCACAGTTAATTCTGGGTTTGAGACTGTCCCGCTGGACCAGCCTACACAGAACCAGCATTTCACTGTGCTTGGCTGAAGTCAATGGAATAAACTGGGTATTTCAGCTCGTAGCTTGGAGAGGAGAAAGTTTATGTGAAAAATATTTTTGAGTTCATCATCCAGTTACAGAGAAGCCTAAAGATAGTACCTCAGTCAGCAGCAGCTATAATTTCTCTTCAGTATTTCTTTAAACTCAGTGGTCTGAAAGTCCAGATGATAAGAAGTACTTCCCAGCAAAGCAAATAGACGGGGAGCACAGGGTTCATGCAGGGGACACTCCTCCTTTCAAGTCACAGATAACAAGGAGGCAGGAACCATGGGGCACCCCCTAAGCTCGACTCTTTCAGAGGGCCAGGTTTGCCCCTTTGCAAAGATCAAGGCAGTTCCAACATATTTCCTGTGCCAGTTCTAGATAATCCCTGTTTGTTGCTGGGGAGTTGGACTTGATACTTGATTCCACAGAATGTTCATCTCACTATATAATTAACTTCACTCTAATAAAGTGAAGGTGCTCATTCTTAGGCTGAGCAATCTGAGCAAGTGATGGAGAAAGATGGATGTCTCCTGAGATGTGGTTCATGAGGCTGGGTTTAGAACCCCCTGGAGGCATCAAACCCTGTCTAGTGGCTGTGCAGGGGGGGGCAGACACGTGGCTTTGACCAGGTGCTTTGAGTAAAGTGGGTTCTGTCCTATGAAGAACTGACCAGAAGGGATAAACCCACATCATCAAGGGGAATCCCCTTTCCTTCTGTTGCCAGTTGTGGTTTCATTCATATGGACAGCCCTTGGGTCCCGGTGCTTTCTTGGAGCAGCAGGGCAGAAGCTGGACTCCCCCAAGTCTGACTGTCCCCACAGGGCTCAGCTCTGTCCCCTAAAGCCTAGGGAGATGTCCAAGAAGCACCCCTCTTCTTTCTTAAATACCACAACCTGGAAACTCCTGTCAGCTGGGTCAACAGGTTCAGATGCAGGAAAGTCCAAGGATGGAGTTTTACCAAAGTCCAGCCCTTTATGGAACACAAAGTTCTGCTGGGTGGCTCCATGTGGGCGGGAGGCATTTACGTCCAACGAAGCAGTGCACTTTCAAAAACCTGCTGTAAAATAAATGCCCGGCCACATCGCTGCATCCTAATGGCTCCAGCACCTTCTGTCTGAGCACAGTGGTGGCAAAGGAGTGCTCACATGGCAGCCACGGGGACTCCTGTACAGCATCTGGTCCCGAAGTAATGACATGGATTATCTGGAAGAGTAAATACCATCAGGTTTTGCTGCCTCTCTGAATGTTGTTACTCCTCAATAAAATTCATGTGTTATTTGATTCTCATTATATTTAGTTCAAGTTCCTTCCTAATGAGTGGCTTTTGAAAGTGATGTCAACAATTTTCACTTTAAATTAACAGAGATAGGCTTTTATAGCAGAGTATAAAGATATCAGCTGGGAAATCTATGGCTATCAATGGCTTTAGTTTTTGCCTTTATCTATTGATATAGCCCTAATTTGACACTTGTCTGCTGAGGAAGCTTGTAAAGAGACTACCGACCCTGTAATGCAAGTTACATTTAGATTAGTCTTACAGCTCCCTTAAAGCCCAGTAAAGTGATAATTAAATCCACTGTTGTGGTTGTAAACGCTCAAGTACCTGGAGTTAAATCTATCCGTGCCTCCAGCTTCACTGCGGTGACAGTCATCTCCTCTGTCCCATCCAGCCCCATGAAATGCTGCATCCTGGCTGCCCAGAGCTGGTCCTGAGCCTCAGCACAAAGCCCTGTGACCATGCTTAATCTCAAACCAGGGATGACAATCTGGGTCAAAACCATTCAGCTCATCAGAGAGAAAACATCTTCATTGGGGTAGGCATTATTCTGCCTTGATAGTAGCGTGGTCTCCAAAACAATCAACATGGGCAGGGTGACAAATCTTGCCTCTTTGGTATGTAAAAGGCTCTAATAAAACCATAGAATCATTAAGGTTGGAAATGACCTCTAAGACTGTCCAGCTCAACCACCAGCACCTGCCTTCCATGCCCACTGACCATGTCCCTCAGTGCTACATCCAAATAATCCTGAACATCTCCTGGGATGGTGACTGCACCACCTTTCTGGGCAGCCTGCTCCAATGCACTGACACTCTTTCAGAGAAGAAATCTCCCCTCCCTTGATGCAGGGGACGTACCTTTGTAGGTACCTAACAGAAAGTGCTGCACTGAGAAAATCATGCTAAGAACAGGTTTCAGTGTTGGTCGCTGTGACTCAAAAGGCGGCCTATGACTAAGAGAGGTTGAAACACATTCAGTGCACTTTGCTGGGTCAATTCAAGCTTGGTTGGCTTGTTTGAATTTCAATCATTATGATAACGAAAATTTCAAGGAAGGAGCAGGCCACATTTCCTAAGATCGATTGATTACTGGATATTTTCATGTATGTATGTATGTATGTATGTATGTATGTATGTATGTATTCCAGCATGTAGGCATACATCTATACATGGGTGCTATCTGGCTGGATGCTTTTGTTGTAAAAAGGGGATAACCTACCCAAGAGTTACATCAGCACAATCGCTTCTAGAGCTGGATCCTTCCACCAAGCATTTTGCAACCCAGAGGTGAGGCAGCAGGAGTGATTTAAATCCAGAGGTGAGGCCGTAGGAGTGATTTAAGGTGTTTAGGCCAGGATAGGGATACATGTATGTGAGTTATTTATAAGAAGTTGTTTAATGCTTCTGGAATTTGTGGTGGCACAAAATAAATGGAAGCGTGGCAAAACGAACCCCTTGGCAACAAAGGGAGCAACGGTGCCAGCCAGAGCCTACAGTCGGCTCTCAGCTGCTTAAAAAGGAGCTGCTCTGCTGCCAGCCTGGGTTTTGAGCCGCACTGTGTCGGCAGAAAGCTGTTTCAGCTCTTAACCTCGTCCGAGCGACGGGCCATCAGCGGGCTGCTGCTGCCACCCAGCGGGGACACCAGCGTCACCCCGAGGAGGCACATCATTGCCAGGCAGAGACACCGCTACCACCCAACGGGACACAGCCACCATCCAGCAGGGACACTGCCAACACCCTGCGTGGACACCAACATTACCTAATGGTCGCACTGCCACCACCCAACAGGGACACTGCTACCCTCCTGTGGGGACCAAAGGGATTTTCAGCAGCTCCTGCCTTCCACTCCACACTCACCAGCGATAACAAGGGAGAAAAGTCAAGGAAAAACCCCAAAGATCCCCTCAAAATGCCCCAGACTGAGACATGAGAGGAAGCAGCAGAGAAAGGTGTGAGTGCTCTCAAAGCATCCCTGAGCCAGACATGGGCTAGTGCTCCCTGCAGCCACAATAAGAGTTAATGCCTTTCAGCAGCCAGAGGTGCCTCTCCCCTCGGCTACCTTCAGAAACACTTCTGAAATATTAAAAATCCCACGGAGCCCTCCTTATGAAACTTTAATGGAGGCCGTTTCCCTGAGCCTGCTGGAAGGAGCGCTCTGCGGCACGCACTGCGGCACTCTGCTTCATTTACTGGGCTGCTTCTTCCCCAGCATCTCCCTTCTCTCTCCCTCCCAAGCACTGATGTTGCTCCTTGTTTCATTTTTCATTTCTTTTCATCTTTCCAGCCAGCACTAATTAAGCTTTCTTGCCACCTTTTCTTCCCCTTTGATTTTTGTCTAGGTTGTTTCACTTCCCCCTTTGACTTCTCCTTTGTATCTTCTCTTTCCCGTGCCTTTACAGGAGTGTTTCTCCTCTGTCTTCTTCCAAGGTTTGATATTATCTCTGAGTATCAAGACTACAATGCACTGTGTGGGTTAAAATGACCAGGTCCAGCTGTCCTTTGCCCAGGAGAACAATGAGTTCCTTGATAAAACATGGCCAAATCCACAGTGAAACTAGCGCTGGATGAAGGAGCTGGAAGTAGATTATCTCTGAGGTCCCTTTCAACCCAAGCCATTCTATCATTCTATGAAACACAAGGTATGGAAAAGGTCTTCCAGGGCACCTGGAGTGCTGACAATCTACCTGTTGCTTTGAGCAACCTGCATGTTACTACTCAGACATGAGGCATCCATCTCTAAGGGACTTTTCTGACTGTTTTGATAACTAAAGGCAGGAAATGGGTGTTCCGAGATGTGATTGGACTGATTTTAGTAGTCTGCTTGGATGCTACATGACTCCCTGGGCACATCTATTTTTTTCTTCCTTGAGGGATGACTTTGCAATGACAGGCTGGACCTTTGGATATAGTTGATCTGCCCTGGTCTTATAAATCCCTTCCACTGCATGAGAATCATGGAACAGTGGAATTGTTTGAGTTGGAAGGGACCCTTAAAGGCCATCTAGTCCAACTCCCCTGTACTGAACATTCTGCCTGCTGCTAGATCAGGTTGCTCAAAGCCCCATGCAGCCTGACCTTGAGTATATCCAAAGTGGGGTGCTCACCATCACTCTGGGCAGCCTATGCTAGTGCCTCACTCCCTTCAGAGCTCCTAACATTAGGCTCTGTGGCTTGAATATGTTTGATCTCCACCATTTTTGGTGCTATTCCTTTGGCAAGTCTCTGCAGCACAGACACCTTCAGGCTGTGACAGCTGCAGAAATGTACTTTCTCTGGGGCAGGCCATCCTCTTCAGCTTTCTACCTAACCTGTTCCGCAGAACCTTAGATGGGAATTGCTCAGGTTTTCCTGCAGTAAATAATTCAGGCACATTATAGCATTTTCTCTAAATGCTCTAAGATCATTCAATCTTTTTTGAGCTGCGGACTAGTTCAGAAGCATCCAAGGGTACCTGGATTGTTCAGTCTGGAGAAGATAAGGCTCAGGGTAGACCTTATTGCTCTGTACAACTGAAAGGAGGCTGTGGCAAGGTGGGGTCAGCTCTTCTTCCTGATATCAGCAATAAGATGAGTGGAAATTACCTTAAATTGCACCAGGGAAGGTTCAGGTTGGATATTAAGATAATTTTTTTCTCAGAAAGAGAGGTGAGTCACCAGAACAAGCTGCCCATGGGGTGGTGGAGTCACCGTCCCTGGAGGTGTTCAAGAACTGTGGAGATGTGGCACTGAGGGACACAGTTAGTGGGCATGGTGAGGTTGGGTTGATGGTTGGACTGGATTATCTTAGTGGTCTTTATCAACCTCAGCGATTCTATGATTTTGTGTTTACACATAAATACCCAGATAGTGCTTGGACCATGTACATTCATGCATGGTTGGTCCCATGACCAGGCAATGGGATATTGTGGTGTGGTGGGAAGAAATCTTGACGTTACAACTCAAGCGATTCCATGTTTATGATCTCAGCCCTGAAACCACTTCAGTCCTGTCACAGTGGACTATCATACTCTTCTCATTGACTCATTGGAACAAGCTGGACCCACAAAGACTCAGTAAAGAGAAGGCAAAAAAAAACGAAGGGACTGAAAAAATGAAAGGAAGTGGGTGTAGTGTTTGGCTCTTTTTCAATGGTCTGGTGATTGAAGACAAAACATCAGCATTCCTTCTGGTATTTGTTTCCTTGTTAGAAAGGCATCTTGGAAGGCAGAGGCCCCACAACAGAAGGAAGAAAATCTGTCATTGCAGGAATAAACAGAAACTCAAACCACAGACGAGATTCTTGGAGCATGGGAACAGATGGATTTAAAGATATGAAATGTCATCTGAATATTTCTGATGATAGTTCAGACTGATACTAGGGAAACGATTAGTAACAAACTGGTATGGCAGACCTGTGCTCCATCAGCACACCTTCATGATCCAGGCACCAACTGCCAGATATTTCTTCATGCTTACATTCACAGGCATGCAACAAAGCTGGTGAAAAAGATAAATTACAGGGGAAAGATTTCAGCGGAAAATCATTCTTCCCCTTCCTTTCCCTTCCCCTCCTCTTCCTTCCTTTCCTTTCCTTTCCTTTCCTTTCCTTTCCTTTCCTTTCCTTTCCTTTCCTTTCCTTTCCTTTCCTTTCCTTTCCTTTCCTTTCCTTTCCTTTCCTTTCCTTTCCTTTCCTTTCCTTTCCTTTCCTTTCCTTTCCTTTCCTTTCCTTTCCTTTCCTTTCCTTTCCTTTCCTTTCCTTTCCTTTCCTTTCCTTTCCTTTCCTTTCCTTTCCTTTCCTTTCCTTTCCTTTCCTTTCCTTTCCTTTCCTTTCCTTTCCTTTCCTTTCCTTTCCTTTCCTTTCCTTTCCTTTCCTTTCCTTTCCTTTCCTTTCCTTTCCTTTCCTTTCCTTTCCTTTCCTTTCCTTTCCCTTCCCCTCCCTTCCCCTCCCTTCCCCTCCCCTCCCCTCCCTTCCCCTCCCTTCCCCTCCCTTCCCCTCCCTTCCCTTCCCTTCCCTTCCCTTCCCTTCCCTTCCCTTCCCTTCCCTTCCCTTCCCTTCCCTTCCCTTCCCTTCCCTTCCCTTCCCTTCCCTTCCCTTCCCTTCCCTTCCCTTCCCTTCCCTTCCCTTCCCTTCCCTTCCCTTCCCTTCCCTTCCCTTCCCTTCCCTTCCCTTCCCTTCCCTTCCCTTCCCTTCCCTTCCCTTCCCTTCCCTTCCCTTCCCTTCCCTTCCGTAATGATGTTCTGATTCATCATGTGGCACATAAAACCATGGCCAGGAAATCCTCTCCTCTTAGATTTTTACCTTGTTTTCCTGCATTTAGGAAGACACTAAAAATGTTTCTCAGTGGACTTACTCTTCTACCTACAAATATCCCAGACTTGCAATATCTTAAATGTCAGTGGGGATTACTGATCCCTGAGCCAAACACCACTGAATGTCATCTGACAAAATCTTGTATCTAGAAAGTGCACCTGACAAATTACACCCTGCAAATGCTTGCATTTGTCCGTCACTATAAAGTGACCTGAGCTGGGATAATCCTGCCCTGCTGGATTTATTTATAGATTTTGTAAGATTTCTACACTGATCTCCAAAGGAAGTTTCTTCTTTCTGCTCAAACAGTGCCCAGGAGCATTTGATGCCTTCAGCCTGTTTGTACAAAACTCAGATTTAGTGTTGTCATGGAATTGGACCTGGAAAGACAGTTTGCCAGGAGGCAGGTGGTGGTGCAATTCAGCCTTGTCCTTTTTTCCACCTTATTCTGGGTTACCTGCAGAGATGTTGCTCCAAACCCAGCACATGCCTCCACTCCCACTTGGTGGATGGAAAGGAGGGCTTCGATGTGGGCAGTGATAAGGGCTGCTGGTGAGGACCTGGGGTCTCTGTGAAGGGGATTCCTTCAGGGACACCAGCCTTCACTGGTGCTCATGGAAAACTCTGTTTAGCTTTTAAGGCTTTACATACGTACAAATGCCTGTGTTATTTCTCTGTTTCCTAATCACAGTAAGAAACCTTTGAGCAGGTCTGAATTGTCTATAAAAATGGGAGTATGACATGGAAATAGGGCTGTACGGCTCCATTTAGAAAGATACAGCTACAGAACAGCAATTAAAATGTAAATTAGTGATATAGAGCCTCCCTCAAGGGATATGGAGGAAAGCCAGATGTCCTTCCCTGCATCTCAGATAATCTTGGAGGGTTCTGAAAGAAAAAATGCTGATAATAATGATCAAGAAAGCTAACAACTGCAGAACACGAAACTGCTCATAATGCCCTGAGCTCTGAGACAAATGACATTGCTAATAAGGCAAAAATATTGGCATACTTCATTCCCCCAAAAATCCCTTCCTATTCAAGAGGCAGATCAGCCATATAAACTATGCAGGTTAAACAGGAGTAGAGACAGTTTTATGTGAACAAATACCAGTTTGTCTCTAGTGTGTCAGAACTGGACCTGAAATGCTTTTCTGGATTTAGGGGACTATGTCTGAGAGGGCCCTGTTAGATAGTAGAGAGGCTGAAGGCAGGAGAAAGGCCACAGGGAATTAAAATTACTCAAGTATGTATTTTAAGAAAATCATAGAATCACTCAGGTTGGAAAAGACCTTAAAGATTATCGAGTTCAACCAAATGTGAGAGGACAAGGGGGAATGGCTTTAAACTCAGGGAGAGGAGATTTAGACTAGCTGTTGGGGAAGTTTTTCACAGAGAGAGCAATGAGGCACTGGCACAGGCTGCCCAAAGAGGTTGTGGATGCTCCATCCCTGGAGGCATTCAAGGCCAGGCTGAATGGGGCTCTGGCCAACCTGGCCTGGTGGGTGGCAGCCAGCCCATGGCAATGGGGTTGGAACTGGATGGTCTTTAAGGTCACTTCCAACTGAGCCATTCTATCATTCTATAATTTTCACGTTCAGTATTACACCATACAATACACAAGCTCACATTTAACAAGAAGCGTTGAAGATAGGGATGTAAGGAATGCAGGGCATCCTTCTTCTGCATCCTAAAATGATATCTTATTTTTCACAGGACTTCACGTAACAGAAAAGTGCATCATCTCTGCATACTCTAATTCTCCACTTGCATTTTCATAACTTCCAGAAAGGAAAACTGAGTAATTCTGCCTCTTGCCTCTCTCCCAGATGCCGTTATTCCCTCTTTTCTTGTGCCCACGCCATATCTGAATGAGGCAGAATGCTGCTCAGGGCACTCTGACAGTGCATTGCCGTGGGGTGATGCTTCTGCACAGGAGTAATCTCCAGCAGTCAGAAGGGCAGCCCTGCACAGGGCTGATCAGCAGCCTCAGGAGCGGAGTAATTCCCACCATTTGTTACAGGAATAGACCAGTCTTGTCACATACAGATCATTCCCAATGCTAGAAACATTATCTTTTCAAATTATAGCTCGTGGCTCAAGAAAGTCACAAACCTCTCCTTCTCCTGTGGTTCACACCAGGGGTGAATAACAGGGATGCTCCTTCCATCATGGATTTTTTAAGCTGAAGCTGTAGTTCCAACATGAACTGCTGAAGTTGAGATTGTTCCTTATCTTCCTTATGCTTCATGAGATCAAACAACACCTTGAGATGGATGTAACTCCTCACCCAAATCATCTCCCAGCTAACGCACAGCTCATCCTCCTCAAACATTTCTAGTCTGTATACATATATTGTATAACAGACCAAAGGTATGAAAGCCAGATGGCTTTTTCTGTCTTAGCTTATTTCTGATCCTTCGATCCAAACCATTCTCCACATGCACTGCACTGGGAAGGGCAGCAGCTGTTGGAGTGTTTTTTTTTTTCACCACAATCTATTCTCTGCATCCAGTAACTTATTCAGTCTGAATCAAATTCTCAGCCCACACCAATTCTGCCTCAGACAGCAGACAGAAAGAAGAAAAGCCACAAAGGCCATGGTAATAAAGCTTTGCAATGAACAACAAAAATAAACACGCTGCAATATGGAAGCACATCAGGTTTCATTGTAACAGGAGATTTATATGCAGATTGGCATTTTTTGCTAAATTGCTTTTTTTTTCAGACACTTCAAAGGCTTTGCCACTAGGTGTAGCAAAAGCTCTCTTAAAAGTTGTTCACTGCATTTCTCTTTCCAAAGGCAAAAGGAGCTAAAACTCAGCAAGTAAGGTAAAGACAATCTTAAATAGAAAGCAGCAGAATCTAGAAGAAATAGCACTGAGATCTGGCAGTGTTGTGCAGGGCATTAAAGGATTTTCCCTAAATAAGAATCATAGAATCATAGAATTACCCAGGTTGGAAAAGACCTTGAAGATCATCAAATCCAACCGCAGCCTAACCAGTACCCCATCTCTAAAAAAACCTCTGCTAAATCATATCCCTGAGTACCACATCCAAACGGCTCTTAAACACATCCAGGGACAGCGACTCAACCACCTCCCTGGGGAAAGAAAAGGGGAGATGTCACGCTGAGGGACGTGGTCTACTGTGTTCACAAGCACGGGTTCATGGTTGGAATAGGTGATCTTACTGGTCTTTCCAAACGTAACCATTCTGTGATTCTAAGATTCTAATTCAAAGTGCTTTACAAAGCCTGTATGTTGGAGTAAAGGGCGGTCAATCACCACTTGAGTCTACAGAGGAAAATCAGTGCGATTAGGAAGCTCAGGATGTGTAATTGGCAGTTTTCAGTTCTTCCATGAAGTATGGTTTATTTCAGAGGCACGTGCTTTGGAAAAGCAAACAAACATAAGATGAAGAATTAAATATAATAATATAAATATATAAATATAAATAATATAATATAAATAATAATATAAATATATAAATATAAATAATGGCTCATCATAAATAATGATGAGGTTTGTTGTATTTACTTATAGCCAGGCTGGTGGGGCTTTGTGCAACCTAGTCTAGTGGGAAGTGTCCCTGCCTATAGCAGTGGGGCTGGAACTAGATGGTCTTAAAGGTCCCTTCCAACCCAAACCATTCTATGATTCTATAGTTATATGGTAGGGCTAAACAAACCTTAAGAATCTCCACAGAAATTGACACAATTTGAAACAATGAAAAGAAACTGTTGAAAAAAAGACTATAAGATGCTTTTTTAATTATTATTTTTTTTCCTGCTGTGAAGAGAAGGCTCCTCAGTAGGAGAGTAGAAGAGAAGGCATTCTCAGTATAATAATAAGAATCTGGAAAAATGAAGCATTGCAAATTAACAGTAGAATTAAAGAGGCAGCTATGTGAGGCTTTTTGACATCTGATTCCAATATGTCATCAAGGAGTTACAATAAAGTGGAGATCCTTTTCATGAGCCGTAGAAAAAGCCTTGGCTGAACAGCTAAGCTGCGGCAATTTCCATAGCAGATAAGTGTTCTCACTGTGCCTTCCCCATCGTGCCTTCCCCTACATGGGCAGGTTGACCTGGGGTAGAGGTGACCATGAGGAGACAGATGGCTGGGGTGTGGACGGCAGCTCAGTGTTGATGGAGTGAGGTACATCCGGCTCTGGGAGCACCTTGACAGGAACAGGAGCTCCAGGATCTGTGAGGGAGGCTGGGACAGCCTGTGCTTAGCATATCCGAGGGATGTGTCAGTGACATTGCAAAGAGATCAGACGCACAGATGTACAGCCAGAGTGGTTTCTTTGTGTCAGTTCCACCATTGCTCTGATTACAGATGGCCAAGATGAGCTCTTCCAATCAGCTGCCACAGCTCTCCTTCAGCTCATGTATTCCTGGGATGCAGCACCACAACCTTTCCTTGCAGAGGGCTCAGGTCTCCTCACTGCTTACTGGGGATCTGGGGCCAAGAACTCCGCATGCAGCAGGAGTGGGGTTGGGGTTTGCAGCTGACGCTCAACAGTGGCATTCAGAGGAGAGATGCTGACATCCAGCTCTGGTATTGCTTGTTCTTCCCATGCCAAATGCCTAACGTGAATTTGAGGAGGTTCACATTTTCCTCCTGCCTACAGGGCAAATTAGATCACGTTTTCAATAGGATATAAAACTCAGGAGTTGGATGGAATTCAATAATTATGGTAATACAAAAGCAAAATCTGCCTTCATTTCTGCCTAAAAAAAATAAAATAAAAATCCAGCTGTTCTCATTCAGGTACACGGGGAATAAAATGGCTGATTTTTTCAGGGTTTTATTTTGATCCTAATAGTACATTGCAGTTCTTGCCTCAAACACTGTATGAGACCTTAAAAACCTGTAAACCCCTGCAAGCAAATAGAAAAGAAACAAAAAGCCCCTGTGCATTACTAAAATGGCACTGACAACCACAGCTGTTCAACCCTCACTAAGCAGAGTTTACTAATTCCTTGCAATAATGTGTGGATGCTGCTAATAACATGCCGCAGAGATGGCTGTTTGTATGAACTGCAAATGCTTGGCATTTTAAGCAAAGGGTTTAAACACCTGGAGCAGTTTATCCTTATGTAATTCTTGCCATCTCCTGTTCACCTTTCCTCCCACACCCAGCCCTGCATGTGCAGGTCAGTCGGGCTGTGCAGGATGCTGCTGTGTTCAGATCTGTCCCTGACCCAGCTGTGCTGGAGCTGTCACACTCTGGTGCTGCTCACCAATCTGTCCCTTCCACATGAGAAATACTCAGTGGCTTTCAGACTCTCGTTGCTTCAGGAGAACATGCTGGGATAGCTGGGATACATCAGCTTGTTACTGCCCTTAAGATTAATGGCCCACAAACTTTCACAACTTTCCATGATCCCCATATAAGTGATATTTGGGAGGGAAAAGAAAGAAAGTCAAAATACAAAATGGACTCTGGGACAATAAGACAGCACTGGTGCCATCCCCAGAGCTGATCTGTGATGCACAAACCTAACAATGGTGAAGGCATTGAAGACTCAGCTTATCTATGTAATACTTGGTTAACTAACTTGCACTTGTGTAAAATGTTCCTTTGCACCCTCTTTGTGGCTCCCCTCAAGGTTTTCTCCCCTCTTCCTCCTACAATTCCTCCCAGCAGATTTTCAAAATGCTGGAAATCATGCAGGTTTGAGAAGGAGTATTTTTTCAAACCTACAAGTGTGAATCTTTAGGGTTTATGCAAATATTTGTGCTTGGACTGGCAGGAGAGAGGGCCTGACCCAGAGGGTGGTGATGAATGGAGCTAAATCCAACTGGCTATCAGTTATGAGTGGTGTTCCCCAGGGGTCAGTACTGAGACCTGTCCTGTTCATTATTTTTACTGATTATATGGATGAAGGAATCGAGTGTGCCTTCAATAAGTTTGCAGTGACATCTAGTTGAGGGGAAGTGTTATCTACCTGAGGACAGGAAGGCCTTGGTGAGAAACTTGGGTAGGCTGGATTGATGGGCTGAAGCCAGTAGGATGGAATTCAACAAGGTCAAGTGCCAGGTTCTGTATTTTGGCCACAACTGCCCCAGGCAACACTACAAGGTTGGGGTAGAGGGTCTGGAAGACTGTGTGAAGGAAAAGGATCTGGGAGAGTTGGTGGACGCACAGCTAAATGTGAGCCAGCAGTGTGCCCAGGTAGCCAAGAAGGCCAATGGCATCCTGTCTATATCTTTCTGATAGAAATAGTGTTGCAAAGAGGAGCAGGGAAATGACCATCACCATGTACTCAGCTCCGGTGAGGCTGCACATTGAGTACTATGTTCAGTTTTGGACCCATGACTACAAGAAAGACGTCAAGGCCCTGGAGCATGCACAGAGAAGGGCAACGAAGCTGTGAGGGGTCTGGAGCACAAATCTTACAAGGAGTGGCTGAGGGAACTGGTATTGTTCAGTCTGGAGAAGAGAAGGCTCAAGGGAGACCTTATAGCTAGCAGCCTGAAAGAAGGTTGTGCTGAGGTGAGGGTTGGCCTTTTTTCCCAGGTAGCAGTGATAGGACAAGGGGGAATGGCTTTACATTGTTCCAATGAAGGTTCAGGTTGCATGTTAGGAAGAATTTATTCCCTGAAAGAGGGGCCAAGAACTAGAACAGGCTGCTCAGGGAAGTGGTTGAGTCATCATCCTTAGAGGCGTTCAAGAAATGTGGAGATGCGGCACTGAGGGACATGGTTTAGTGGACAGTATTGGTGGGAGGTAGACAGTTGGACTAAATGATCTTACAAAACTTTTCCAACCTTAATGGTTCTGTGATTCTATTATTCTATGGCATGTTATCAGCACTGAAATCTTCACAGTCGCAAATGCATGTACACATATACATGAAATCCTTGCTTGTTTCCTAACCTTAATAACCACTGATCTCTGATTTTCACAGTGAACTTCCAAGGGCTGGTGTCATGTGTGACTTCCTTGAGCTGTAGGTGGCCATGGGCACTCCTGACAAGTGACCATGGGCAGCAGGGACACCACTTCTCCAGCAGGCACTGGGACCTTCAGGCGGAGGTCATCTCCTCAAAACCACCATGGGTGTGCATAGTGAGGAGCAACTGCCAGAGCCCATTCCACCAGCAGTTGCACAAGGACCATAAATGTCTAAAAACACAGGTCTGTGGTTATATGATGCTGCGCAATGGGATGAGGTGGGAAGACGCTGGTTGGAATTGGTCCTACCCAAACAAGTTGAGGGACCAGAATCAGAGGAGTTGCATTACACGGTACTAAATCATTTTCTGATATTTCCTGTCTGAAAGAAAACATGGCCTGAAGTGAGATATTTACTTGGCCCCATTCCTCCAAACTATTTGCTCAGACCCACAGCAATGTTATTCTTCAGGATATCCATTTTGTTCTGGTTGTTACCAATGCTTTGAATCCTGAAGGCTTGTGAGCATTACCTGTGACAGTATTCACTGACATAGCTCTGCTCCAGCAGTCCCTCTGTGTCCAAGATCTGGGGAACTGCTATTGGAAAATATCAGCACAATCATCCCAAGAGGAAAATGTCCACTCAGCTGGTGCACAGAGAATAATGAAGTTTCTCTCCAAGGTCTGCCATGATGATGATGTCAGACAAGGCTGCATTATGTTCAGGTGTATGTCAGTTAGCAATTTGACAGAAGCCCACAGATCATATATAACTTCTTTCAACTAGAGATGACTAATCCCTAAAAAGAACAGAGAGTAAAGAAAGTGGTTTTTTAAAAAATAAAATTAAAGGTGTATTCTGTATCAGAATCCCCATCTTGCAGGGATTATTCTTGAGCATGGAAAGATAGAAAAGTGTTCTTGATTCATGTAGGTTATATATCTGCTATGAATGCTGCTTCATTCTTTCCTATACCTACCCAGTTCTCCTATAAACCAGAAGAACTAAATGCAAATATATGAAGTTCATTTTATTATCTTAAGTAATGATGGCAAGCCAGTGTCTAGAGACATACTGTATGATCTGCCTGAAAAGTTAGTTATAAAAAACCCATTGAGACCATCTAGCCTTTCGCCCCCAGTTGGAGAGTTTAGTCCCCTGCAACAATGATCTAATACTACATTTATCATTATTGACTTTCTGTGTCAAGTCAGTTCTGTGGGGACCTGTGCTATTAAGATTATGGATGAAATTTTATCAGTCAGGAAACTATGTAGACATTTTATTCACAACATCTTAATTTTCTTGAGAATAAAAAGAAGTGTGCAAACTGTCCTGCAGAAAACATACACAACAGCGGTGCCTTTTCCTGCCAGCAGTGTGAATATACACATAAAAATGAAGGCTCACAATAGCCTTACAAAGAAAGGGGATGGGAAAGGAATGGGAAATGAGAATAAGACCATACAGTTATTTGCTGAGATGCATCTTGTCTATTCTGTTTGACCAGAGGATTTGTCACCTCTATCTGACTGATCTGCAGCTACATCATCAGCTTAGAATTGTGGAATCACACAGATCGGGAAAGACCTTCATGATCACCAAGTCCAACCATCAACTTGACCCACTGAGTCCCATCACTAAACCACATCCCTCAATGCCAGCTCTTAAAATAGGGACTTCACCAGTTCCCTGGGCAGCTTGTTCCATTGCTATGGTGAATGGAGTTGGACCCAAGAGGAGGGTATCCCATCCCTGGAGGCACTCAAGGTGAGGCTGGATGGGCCCTGAGCAGCCTGAGCTGGTGGGTGGCACCCAGCCCTCAGCAGGGGGTTGGAACTGGGTTGGACCTGAGGTTCCTTCCAACACAAACAATTCTGTGATTCTACGTCTGACTTGCTGAAGATTCACCAGGTGGCATAAACCAGGATTTTGATTTCCACACCAGTTCTAACAGTGACAGTGTTGCACTTTGACATTCATCTCACTCACCTTCAGCCATGTGTGACATACACATCCACACATGAGATAGTCACACCAGGTTCCTGTGCACAGAGAAATGAGAAACTGTGGATTTTTTTGGTGTGTATTTTAATTTTAATTATTTTTCTCCTAAGACAGACATCTGAATGTTATTAGGCAAGTCATCTACTTCACCTCTCTATGAGGGAAGCCTGAAGCTACACTGTGGATATCTGCACTTAGGAGTGTGTAAACTGTGCACCATATGCATAAATCACGTGTGTGTATGTGTGATATTCTGGAAAAATTCACAATGACTTTTCTTCTGTTAGTAATTTTTGAGTAAATACACGAAAGTCAAAGTGTTTTTTTTTTCCAAATCTACCCTTCAATTCTAGGAATCCTTGGCTGATATTACTTTAAAGTGAATTTCATATTACATTCGCGGAAAAATAATGGCACAGCAAGCGATCAGTAGCATCTGTGACTAATTGCAAACAATCACAACATGAAATTATATTTTCAAGTCTTTAATTAGCTAGAGAATGAGTCCCTTGATTATTTCTGGTATGCTCTGTACTGCCTGACCTAGCAGACTGAAGCCACGGCTTTCTGTCAAGGTCACCAAAACAAGTATTCCTTTCCTGATCAAAGCAAGTTGTATGTTTTTCATCTTGACTACTAGACGACAAAAGACAGGAATAAAAAAGCTCTCTCTCCTGTCCAAGGAAAGTGGAAAAATCAATACCAGCTAACAGTACGCTTCTACATGCATTGCAGATTTGGCCTCAGAGATTTTATTTGACTGTTACCTGTTGTTTCTTGCTGTAAATGTTGAATTTGCCTTCTTTGAACAAGCCATTAGTCACAATTACTGAAAAGTATAGGCTGCACAGAAACGGCATACCATAGCTGGGAAATATTCTATTGCATGCTGGGAAAAACAGATCAAGTCATGTTCTGTAGGTGGGTATTTATCAGCTCTGATAAAGAGCCGTCAGTGCTACACCAGAGGAAGATGTAAAATCAGAAAGTCAACTCACAAAGAAGAGGTGGAGTAGAAAATTACAGCAGAAATGGACATAATCAAAACCCAGATCAAGATACAAAGTATATTTTGCTACTTTTTTCCGACTGGAATGGAATTCACAACTGAGGTGTAATGCGGTGACCAGTACTTCTCAGACTGGAGGTGTTCCAATTCCAGCCTGAGATGCATCACTTGTCATGCTTAGCCTACAAAAAGTTGGCTCTGACAGTGTTCCCAATGACAGCACATTCGCACTCACAGGTTTCCCTGAGTCAAGTTAAGTGCTGTGTCTGGCTTTCTCCAGAAAGATGGACTGCCCTTTGTTCTCTTCTACAGGGTTGCAGTTCCTTTAGCTTTTCTTCAGGACACTGAACTTCTTCGCCTCTAGCAAAAGCAATGTCAGAAAATGATGCTCGATATGTACGCCTTGTTCTGCAGCTGAGTACATTAGAACCTGAGAGAAGAACAAGCACAGAGATCCCAAACTCAAATAGAAAAGCCTGATAAGTCATTTCAGGATACATCCCTCCTCACCAGACCAAAACGTGACGTATTTGGTTGGAAATTTTCCACCATTTTTTCATTTAAATTGTTCTACTTCACAGCACACATGGCCTTGGTCCATCATACCATACGGCTGCTGCTAAATGTATTAGGAGGCTCATTGCATTCTATCATGACTCCAGCAAGGATAAACAGCCAAAAAGACATATATTCCATTCGGCCTCTGGCATGAGAGGACAGTAGATGTTCCAGAGCAAAAAGTTATGAACTATTTTCAGATCATAAATCAAATGCCCATCGTCTACTATTAAAATCCAAAATGTTATTAATTTATTATTAGATGCTATTAGTACATGCTCTAAGAAATTCTCATTAAAAGCACTATTAGTAGGAAAAACCTTGTGTAAGTTATCTGTATTATCACTGAAATCTGTGTAGGCATTTCTGATATTCTGAGTTTTCTGATGTTTTGGACTTTTCATCTCTTCCCTGCACAGCAAATACCCCCTAAATCCAGTTTCCACTGGCCCTGTGTTCTGCATCACCTACAGTTCACCAGTGCAAGACCAGCTCTCCCTCAAGTCAGCTACTGAAGATCCCACCACAGCATCCTCACCTTCCCCACCACATGTCCCCATGCAGAAATAGCCCAAAGCATACACAGAAGGGCTGCGAGGCCTGAGATCTGCTTGCCTCTACCCTCAATCTGAAGGACACGCTGTGTAACAAGTTTAATGTGATTCACTGGTCACTGCTAAGCCCCTAAATGGGAGGCACAGAAAAGATGATCCTAGGTACACCTGCAGAACACAAAGCCCACATCCTACTTTAGCTTCCAAGACTTGCAGGCATAACGGCACTGTGAAAGTGCGTCGGATGTGCTCCTGCTGGATCAGCTCAATCTTAACCAACAGAATAATTATCTACTGGTATTTCTAAGCTGAGTGAAAACAGCCTTAAAAGAAGATCTGTGCAGCTGTCTGTGATACATCCAGACTTGAATTAAGATATGCTAAATGATACAGAGGTAGCACAGCAAAGAGAAGGAAAGAAGGCTGGAGCTTCACCACATCCAAGCAGTGGTAGTTACGTCCAGAGCAGTGTACATACCCTCTATAAAACTCAGAAATAATTAGCATTTGCTGGGGGGCAGATTTAATACTCAGAGATTTCAGAAGGCAGATGCAGGTGGTTTATTTTGTTTTGGTTGGCTGGTTAGTTTTGCTTGTTTGGGGTTTTTTGTTTTTCTTTTTAAATCATACATTTCTTAAGAGATTCTCAGGAGAAGACCACAGCCTGCCTTAGGCAGTACACAGTATCTCATATTTCAGAGCCTCATAGCTCTACATTTCCTAACCTCTGGTGACCCCAGGAACAAATGTACATGCAATACTGCTGGCTCAGAACTGCCTTTGGTACCCCATCCAGGGGCTACCCATCTTGTGGCCACCCATTCTGTGGCCATTTTCTCTGAGGAGCCTCATCCAGCAAATGGTAACTACTCTCCCTTTCCACACAACTCTGGTTCTGCTGGGGCATGGGGGAAACCAAGAGCCTTCTAATGAGCTCGATGTATAATTTTGCATCACATTTGCTCTGAAGGTGAAAGCAGTGGATCAGTCAATATTTTGAATATTTTGAACTCAGAGATGGTGACTCTCATCTGGAGATACACACGCAGACCTGCAGAGTGCGTAAGGCACTGTGAGTTGGAAGGCTTGAGTGGCATCAGGCTCCAGAGAGCAAACATTTGCATTACAAAATCAGTTAATTATGTTTTGTTTGTTTTTTTTTTAATCTACTGATGCTCTTTGATTTCCCAGGTGAGCTTGGGCAAGATGGTGCATTAGCAATATTGCAAAAATGGAAATGATAATGTTCCCCTTTTGCTGTCTGTTTTATCCATTTTACTCTGCAAATCCCCGGAGCATGGTTAGATTCTGCAGCACCAGCCCAAAGATGATCCCACTCAGAGTTTGCTCCAACAAGCATTCTTGTAGTATAGTTATCGCGGAATCTGTATTTACTGTTTAAACCCACAAGTAGTGCATTTTCGGTGCATTAGTGTCACTGTAAGGCAGTGATTTATTGCCTGAGCAAGGAAATGCACTCTCCAGGGGAGGAGCTCATCCAGCTCTCATCCAAGCCCTCCCACATGGCTCTGGATTGTAGAGTGGAATTCTGAAGCATCTTGATGTCTCAGTTAAGTTGGAAATGGCAACTCTTGCTTTGTGTTTCCTCTGGATGGAGTTTCTATGGTGCTCCACGGCTCCACACGCAGTGCTCTGCTCATGGTGTGGCAGCTCCACCAGCACCTTGCACCTCCACCAGGCTGGGCGCACCCTAATCTGGAACTCCTCTCTAAGCCACATGCAGATTTGCTGTACAGAATGAGGACACTCATTCCTCCTCATTGTGTTTTCCTACTTAGATGCCATTTTATTTTTGGAGAGCACGAAGGCCAAGATAAGAGCTGGGGCAGTGTCCCTGTTTTCCCAGTAGAATCCCAAATGTCTTGCTGATGGCATGGCTACATGTTGGCTTTTCTTCTGAGAAGGAGCAGGAGGACCAACCTGGTTCTGCATACAACACTGAAATATGAATGGTGAATGTCTCCTCAGGTGCCAGTCTCATTTTCCACCCAGCACATGCAGGAGGAGAACAATACTTTGTAGGGGTGGGGGTACACCAGCATCTTTTATTTCCCTGCTAAACCTAGGAAGAAGCCATGTTCTCCAATGTCAGAAGCATGAAAATTTTCTCAGTGTTGCCTTGAAAGGAGATGGGGTGAGGAGCTGCAACACACTCCCTATATCCTATCGAATGTAATGACTCACTCATATAAACCGATAGTAAAATACCGAAGGTACCAAAAGAAGAGCCTGAAAATATCTGCAACCCAGAATATGAAATAGGGAAATTTGGCAGCCCTGAATATAGATAGCTGGCTGCCCATCCAAGATGCTTGCTTTCTAATAATAGATAGCTGAGAGAGACATATGGAGAAATTGAGCTCAAAGTCTTTTATTTCCTATATATAAATACACTGAAGTCACAGATGTCTACACAGCCTCAATCTGCCAAGACCAAATGCAAGCAACAGACTCAAAATGAATGGCACAAAAAATGTAGGGCAGTAAACTCTCCATATTGAAGGGTTTGATCCCTTTCCAACAGTTGGGTGTTTAAAAAGGTGTACCAACCAGTTCAGAATTAATGGACTGATACATAAACGAAGTCAAGCTTTCTTTATATTGTCTTCTCCTATTAAACTGGTGTGTTGATGTCCAAACTGGTAAGAGGTGTTGCCAGATGCTTGCATTTGATCACCTCTCAGCATCCTCTCAACACTACCAGGCTTTGCTAAGGGGCTTGAAGCACTGTGAAATCAACTGCTGGGTGGAGAAATCTGTTTTA
Source organism: Excalfactoria chinensis (assembly GCF_039878825.1). NCBI lineage: Eukaryota > Metazoa > Chordata > Aves > Galliformes > Phasianidae > Excalfactoria > Excalfactoria chinensis. The sequence goes on from NC_092825.1 coordinate 165,228,298, forward strand.
CATGTACAACGTGAAACTCATACCAATTGCTTACCCCATTAATGGAACATTTGAGTTCTAAAGGATGAAAATGTCATTTTCTTGCATAACCCATAAACAGAAACAGTTAATGTTCTTGGCATTTACAGTCTCCAGTGCTTTTACACTTCAGTCCAGCTGGTAACCTGTAAGTCTTATGAGATAATGCCCGTGAATGATACTCATCAAGTCTGCAAGGGGAGTCTGTAAGTCCCAGGAGAGCAATAGACTGACTATGGCTTTTACAAGTTCTGCCATAGCAGGAGTCTGAGATTGCAATTGCCAGGAGAGAAATATTTATGGGTCATGAACCTTCAGGCTGCACCAGGAGAGCCTTCAGCTCTTGTCAGCAGCATATATAAACTCCGCTTTTATGTTACTCAGTTGTCCAACCACGGGCAAATTGAATTCCTGCCAGCACTGCCAATATCTGCTGAGCAGGTTGTAATTTCTTTTTTTTGTCATTTCTATGTGATGCATCAGGCAGAGTACGACAGATTTATTACTGAAGTCGTATGGGAGGCAAAAAGACTTTCTCACTTTTCCTAGGGAAATCAAAGCCTTGTACACTCCGGAAAGCCCTATGAACAAGAGGGAAACTTAAGGGACCAGAAAAGGGAAAGGTGGTGAAGGATATATATATTGCTGGACTAATTCCTTTTGTAACTTCCTTTGAAATTGTAGCTGCAGAGCAAGGGAGGGACTCTTGTCTTCAGGTATGTAGCATCCCACTTCCATTGCTGAGAAGCAAAGAAGGCACCCAATGTCTACAATTCCATTATCCATTATTCCATAACAAACAAACAAACAAAAGATTTAATTCTTCCAATAAATTCAAGGAGAGAGACAGAAAACCAGACTTCATACAAAAAGATGTTCAAAACATCTTGTTCAGATCATTTGTATTACACTGCAATAAAAATGGAAGCTATTATGACAGTAAGTGTCATTTGGTACATGGCAACATATATAATCAGCCATGAAACACCTTTCTGCTGAAGTCAGTCAGTCCTCAATTAAAGAGCAAATCTAATGTCATCTCTCAGTATATTTATAAAAGAGCAACTGCCATTACAGGCAATGGCACAATTCACATCAATTTGCCTTGAACAGCCCCCTTTCAAACCAATAAGAATATATTTATTAATTAATGAGTCTTGGTACAGCTGTAATGGAGTTGTGAAAAGTGCTTGGCTGTTATTTTCCAGCTTTATCTGTTTATCTAATAAAAGATACAACTCCTTGCTCCAATTCCTTTCTGAAACAGTTCCTAGGAGCTACACCTGCTAATTTTAGCTAAGGAGCAGCACACATCATGTAAACCTGCCCCCAAGACTTCCGCTGTTTTTTTAAGACACTGGAATTTGGCATCTGCTCTGCCTGCAATGCAACAATGCCAGGATAAAAATCAGGTTGATGTTGACCAGAGCCACGGTCTGACATGTAGGAAATATTGCTTTCATTCCAGCACAACCTTTGCAGGTCTCTCCTTACCCCTGTGCCCAGGTCTTATGCAAAGCCATGTCAGAACTGCAGAAGGAAAGGAATCCTGAAGCTGATGCAAGAGGAACTGGAGCCTGAGTGCCACTAAGTGCCCATGCCATGTTACCCCCATGTCACCAGCAGCAGTCTCCTCTCTCCCACACCAAGGAGCAAATGTGCTGATGGGTTGTCAAATTGTGCTGCCTTGGGATGTGTTTTGAGACAGATCTCTTCTTCCTATTACTCAAAAGGAAGTCCCATAGGCTCCATATCCTTGTCACTGGAGCTCTGAGTGCAGAATATATTCCTGCTGCTCCCCTCCCTTCCTACAAGCTGCATTTTAGGGACGTCCCTCACACCTTTCTCAGACCAGCATCCTGCAGCCCACACTGGCAGTGATCATCTCCTTGCAAGTATCAGCCCCTGGTCCTCCTCCCACTACATGCACCTGTAAAAATTCTGACGCTTCTTCAAATGAGACCAGCCAGGATTGCTTTAAGCATCTTAGAAAATCTTCTCTTCATAGCTGCAATTTCATAAGAAAGTGTGAGAGCGAGGATGGGTCTTTGTTCTCCATCTGAATGTGAAACCCACACTTGCCAGGTCTCTGCCTCCCCTCTGTGCTGCAGCAGAGCATGGTGCAGCCCTGCCTAGGAGCCCCAGCACAGCCTGCAGTGCTCCCGCAGATATGCCCAATATTATGAATGCAAGAAGCATCTCTGCAGGCAGCAATCACCAGCTGCAGAGCACTGTACTGATGCTGGCTGGGCTTGGGAGCAGTCTGTTTTGCACACATCCATCATTCGGTGGTATGTCAAGGCAGTGAGGAGGGTGGTAAAACAGGAATTAAAATAAAACCATTTGGATGGAGCCTAGGCTGATTTTTTTATATAATGGAAACATAGAAAAGCTAGCAATCTTGGGAAACACAGGTTTGAACAATGATCCCTCTCTCCAGTCAAGGTTCACTTAAACATATATGCACTCGTAGTATTGTAGATGTGTACGTACACATATATATAATTTATGTGACAAGAAAATAAAGTGCTTTCAATTTCTACACCCTCCACTGTGGCAATAATTTCACAGGAACTGGAAACAAGAAAGCAAAGCCCACCTTCTGAGCGAGCTCTGAGCAAGCCACATCTCCTTTGCTTCAGAGCTGCCACTCACACATAACCCAAGCTGCAGGTTTCCCAATCAGGGACACAGAAATGCTGCTTCCACCCACCACCCTGACCTACTGTGCAGAAAATCACATGCAAAAATTCACTTCAGATCTGTGGCCAACCCCCGAGCTGCAGAAATCATTTGATTTTCCCTCATTCAAGGCTCCTCCACCAGAAAAAAAAATAACAAGAGACTATCAGTAATCAGGAAGAAAACCAGGAGACTATCAGTAATCATGAGGATCTGTGGAGAGAGCATGCAGCAGCACAGGAATCAGCGGGCAGGAGCCAAGGAAATCCCCAACAGGGCATCGGGAGATGTGATTCTATAGCAGAGCCAGATTGGCATTAAAAACTCATCTGCACCGGGGAAATACATCAGAAACAATCAGTAAAGATGTGAAAGAGCCTCAGGAGCGAGGATGTGCCATGGAGTCCTTCACAGATAGGCCCATTCTGGGATGGAAGTGGGGATGGCAGCAGGGTTTGCTGCAGCCACCATCAGGCCTCCCCTCAGCCTGCTCTGCTCTGGGCTGAGCACACCAGGGGTCTCAGCTGCTCCTGATCACTGTTACTCTCTGGACCCTACTCCATCTTTGTAGCCCTCCTCTGGATGCTCTCTGATAGCCTTATGTCCTTCTGATGTTGCACTGCCCAGACCTGCATACAGTTATTAAGGTGAAGCCACACCACTTCTTGGAGTGAAGATGAAGGGCAGGTGCTTCTCAGATTGCACTGGTTAACAGGTTCTCTGCCTTGGGTGATGTCAGTTAGTGCTGGGCAACTCTGTGCTCCAGATTTCTCTCAGACCTTGCAGGGTAGATACTGATTGAACAGTAGGGTCATGTCTTCTAGCAAGCAAAGCAAACCACATGCTGGTGAAAGGGTAGTACTAGAACTGCATTCATGTAAAAGCCAATATTTACCAGCAATATTAGCTGCAACGTTTGTTTAGGTACCTTTCGGTGCTTGCTGTAAAGTGTCTTTTTTTCAAGCAATGTGACAAATAACATCAATAAGCACAGTGCTGCTGATTTATTCTGATCCTTTTCAATAAGCCGCACTTGTCTTAGGGATATTGTTCAACAGTGTAGTAAGTAATGTAATAAATCTCTTCAACTTGACATCTAATGCATATATTAAGAAGTGCCACCCACTCCAAACAAATACCCGACTTCTCTCCCAACTGTGGAACCATTTGAGTTGGATTGAACTTACAGATGCCATCTGGTTCAACCAAATGCTTCAGTTTGAGGACTTCTCAGAATAGAATCACAGAATCGTAGGGATTGGAAGGAACCTCTGGAGATTATCTAGTCCAATTGCTCTGCTGAAGCAGGTTTCCTATAGTACTTTCCTCCTGAGAGGGAATCCTCTTATTCTTACACACCCAAGACTTGGCATTCCTGCATTCCTTTGCAAACAGAGTGATACGCTCTGAACTAGCTGATGAGAAAAGAGATGTTGGAGTGATGAGAGGTTATTTTGTCTGAACATCAACTTGGTGCTCAGGAAAGGACAAATGGGAGATTTAGAAATGCTATGCAGGAAGGCATAACAAAGGATACCTTGCCAACCACCAGTATATCAAATGTAGCTCATTTCTTTCAAGGGGCAATACAAAAAGAAGCTTCATCTCTGGGTCAACAAATCTGTGCAGGTCTGTCCTGAGCTGGTGGGTGCAAATTAATCCCTTGCAGTTTCTCCAAAGATTGCTGAGATTGATGCACAGCGCTTAGAGGAGCACCTGACACCATCTTGTTCTGTCTCTTTTCACCCTGCACTGCAGCACTTGAGCAAGATTTGCTGATTTTGCCTGGTAAAGCACGGAGACACATAAGAAGCAAACTACTTCAGTCTGGAGGGAGAAATTCCTCAAGGTGCACTAACCTCTTTAACTGCCCTGATCCAAAAGGACATGAGATGGAGAATGATGCCTGCTGTTACAATCTCTTCCTCTTTTCCTTTGCACTGATGTATTTTCCACATTGCTTACTAGGCTTCCATGCCCAAGAGAAACTCTGCCTACCTTTTATCTCCAAGTCTGCAAAGCCTCACAACCTGAATCCAAGAAAATGTCAAAACCTCTTTTATTGAACTGCCTGCTATCACTTAGATGGAGAAATATAACACCCCAAGATGAGTTATTGGCCTAATTTTCACCCATGAAAGGTGATAGACTGTATTTGAGTATGCATGGTACATCTGTGTAGCTTTTGCTGTGCATGGAGCCTGGAATCCTCCACCATTCTGCCTGCATGTGGTATAGTCTTCCTCACTGTTCTTCCTCACAGAAAATCCCAACTGGTACACTTTTAATCTGCATTAAATCTACATTCTTAATCTAGACTAGAGTATTAGTGCTATAAATACGAAGCAAACCAAAAGAGGGAATCTTCTCTGTGTCAGTGCCAGTGCAGTGGCACTGGGCACCACTGAGCAGAGCCTGGCTCCAGCCTCTTTGCACTTCGCCTTCAGGGATTTATGGACACTGATGAGATCTCCCTGAGCCTCCTCTTCTCCAGGCAGAACAGCTTTAGCTTTCTTGGCCTCTCCTCACAGCAGAGATGATCCAGTCCCTTCATCATCTGGCAGTCCTCCACTGGACTGTTTCCAGCATACTTAATTCTCTCAAAATGATTTGAAAATGGTCCATACCTTTAAAACTCTCCCCTTTGGAAGTCCAAGTATTTCAGTCCCATGAGGCTGGGAGGGAAGGTTGTGCCATCTGCTTGTCAGTCCTTACTTTCAATTTTATTTCCAAAGGATGAAATGCAATTAAAAATACCTCCATGTGAGGGCAGGCCCAGGGCCGTGAACATTCCTGGCTCAGGCTGCATATCACAGCTATCACGAGAAACAATTTTCTTTCATTTTCTGCCCACCAAAAGAAATGCTGGGCACAGATAACAAGGTTCTGGGGCTGGTGCCCTCCCTGCACACCTCTCTCTTGGCAGCATATCATTGGACAGGTTGGAGAGCATCGCTGTAACAGCACCAAGTAGGGCTCACAAGCTGTAGTTTAGTTTCTTTAAACCCCAGGCACTTAGCCCTGAATGACATCTTCATCATTGCTATCTAACAAGGGAAGATAGTTCTATCTCTTTATTATTATGACACTGACACATGGGTGAGGAATGCCAAGACCCACTCATCATCTTCCCACAGATCATCTTCCCCAGAAGTACTGGGCTGTGACGTCTGCTGTAGGATGAGATGAGATGAGCTGCATCTTAGATGCTCTGCTTCTCTGTTGGGAACTGGGAAGGAACAGCTTACATGTCAGCTTTTACTCTGTGGACATCTACCCCATGCAAACCTATTCCTTCTTCCCACTAGCTGGGGTGTCTCCTGGTTGCACCACTGCTTAAAAGTCAAAAACCTGATACAACATTACCCACAGGCAGGGGTAGAGAGGAGAAAGGAGAACGACCTCCCAACTCCAGCATTTGGAGTGAGGTCCAGAACAAACAACACAGACCATCTTGCCCTGCTCCAGCAAGCTCTGTAAAAGGTTTCTCCTGAGTTGAGCCAATGCTTTATCTGGGAAGGCTGCACATCCTCACCAACAACCTCATTCCTGGCATAGTGTTATGAGTTTTGAGATCTCTCTGAAAGGCTTTGGTTTGCTATATGTTCTGCATTTGTAATGCTCTGCCATAAGAATTGCACCTGGTGTCTGACAGATCTCAAATATCTGGGTATGTAATGTATTTTGCAGTGATGTAATTAATTGCACCTTCTGTGGCAGGGAACCTAAGCAGCTATTTTAAAATCTAATTTATATTAAAGCAAGTAAAGTTAATTGCTTGCCATAACAAATGAAAAAGAAATATGCACTTTGGAAGATCGCCACAGGTCTCCAATCAATGTAAATTTAACGTGCTTTTGTGCACCTTGGAGTAAAAATGCATTTTAGTTGTTTAATCAAGTGTTCTAGGAATTCCTGTGCAAGAAATTGCTAGGAAACCAGCTTGCCCATAAATGCCCACTGGAGGTGTCAGAAGGCTGAGTTCAGCGGTACTAACACATTGTAATCCCACAGCAAAGGGTCGAGTTCTTTCTTGTGTTCTGAAAGAAGTGATGCTACTGAAAACAAACATAATGTGTGACATATATCTTTATGAAGTAATAATTAGTACAAGCAAACATATAGCCTAGCAAAGTATAGGAAAAAAATATACGCTACTTTTTAATTCTCTATCGTTACTTACGGCACTGAGGTTTTTCACAGGAATGGGAAAGAAATGAACACTCTGTTGAATGAGTGGGATGAGGCCAAATTTAAGTGCTCCACTAATGTTTTAGGGGATGTGGTAGTGACTCTTCTGTCATTTTCACTTTCAATCACAGAGCAGCGTTACCCCTGATTTTGAGTGGTTTCAGGAGAACAGCCAAGTGCTCGAGAGCTGAACTTGTCAAAACCTTTCTTGGTTTGGAAATCTCATGAGTTTTGGCTTCTGACAAGACTTTTATTACCCACTAACTCTTGTGAACTGAAAATATTCCTAGAAAAGGAGACCTTCCAACATCTCTGTTCCTGTGAGCTCAGCTGAAGCCAGAGCATTCAGGGGGAGGCCAAACAGAATTAAGAGAGCAGAAGCTTTTGACTTGGATCAAACTGTTTTTAATTCTAATACTTGTCATTTCTGGGAAAAGAAAAAAAAAAAAGAAATTGCATTTCAGTACAGCTATTTGGGGAGCTGTATGTGCTCTGGCCGTATAAGACTACATCATAAGAGCTTTTGTGACAGGGGCACAGAATATATAGCAGCAAGTGGGAAAGTGACCTGCACCAGCCTTGGTGCTTTCTGCGGAACTTGGCTTCTCTGTGAGATCTGGATGCTCAAGCTGTGAAAGTCTGCTTGGCTCTGCTTATCAAGTTCTGCCCTTAAATGAGCACACACAAAATAGTGCAGCTTAAGTCCAGGAGATGCTGTAGGACTTGAAACCTGCTTTCCATTCCTGAAGAAGCATTTTGCCTGCACTCTGTTTCAGTGCCTCTTTGTTAAATACAAACCTAGCTTCTTTAACCCACAAGTGAGCCCTAAATAAATGCACCCGCACCCGATGGGACATGTTACATGCATGCAGGTGTTCCATCTCCTCTCCCCGCTGGGGTGAGATATGTGCACAGCCCGGCACAGATTATTTAAGTGTACTGAAGACCATGATCACATCTAGTTGAGTCGTGGAGATAGGTGAGCGTGCTCAGCATCATGCAAGCTGGTTGCACAGAGTCACCACTATTCAAGAGATGATGTCATAAAGCTGAGTTTGAATATAAATGGAAAGAAGTTGTTCCTGATTCTGAGTTAGGTTTACCAAGTTCAGCCTTTTGAAACTGCATGGCTGAAACCATGAAGGGAAAGACTATCCTCAGTGAAACCAAATATCTCCATTACTCAAGGAACAATCTCTCATTATAGCACTGGTGTCCATAATTAATTAGAATCCATAGAGCTAGTCCATTTCGATATTTCTAATTTCATCATTTGGTAATTAATCTATTTTTGGTGACAAGACGCTTACTGTAGAAAGAAAATAGCATCTGTTCTTAAGCCTTCTTAGAGAATGATCTGAAAAACAGATGAGAGGTGTGCTGTACATTTGTTTATTTGTTTCTCAGTATTTGGGAACACTGCAAGGGAAAACAGGCATGGAACACACACAAATCTTTCCCATCACCTGAGATGTCTGGTTTTATATTCTATTAGTTGAATATGTCTGTAAACCAATAACTATTGATCTCAGAAATGTTTTTGCTTCTTATGTTTTTTAGGTTTGGTACTACACGGTACCAATCAGAGAGACATAGTTCAATTTACCATTATTTTTTCTCAAATGGAAAAGATAGAAACAGTCGTAGTAGTAGTTATTAATGGTTGTATGAAGAGATAGAACTGAAAGAATGAAAAGCAGAGTAACAAAACCCCATCTATCTAACGCAGCATATAGCTAGAGACACAATTGTCCCAAGAAAATTGTTTCATCATCCCTTCAGAAACAGTGAGTATAGGTCAATTGATTTATTTATCACTATCCTCACTGCTGTTGGGTCGGCATGATTGTTTGTCTCGCAAAGACCTTGGGATTTCATCTGAACAGATTTTGAGAGGGGAGGTGTGTGCCTCCACATGTACGAGTGATGATGCTATCAATCTTCTTGGCTCACCGATCATCATTCTCCGATGAGTTGAGATGTGTGGCACTTCTGACAGACTCCTTCATCTCTCTCTGAGCAATAGGAGCAGCTGAAGGACTGTAGTACTCTAAAGTTGCCACAGCAGATCTCAAACATTTTGCTGTCTTTGGCTGTCCCTGTGTCTGTGCCAGTAATATCTGCTATCTCAAAACATAAGAGTTCTGGCTAAAATCATTGCTTATTCCAGTGGCTCTTCTACATACAGCATACCACCCAATGAATCAAGTATCTAAAAGCTCATAAGAAATACAGCAACACTTTGGCTGGCGTAAACCTCTTCTGTCCAAGGTTTTCTCACTGCTTAAAGTACCAGCAGGACAGATTTTCTTACCAGCTATTAAGCATTATGTGTGTATGTGTTTGTTCCTCACAAGACCAATTTTCTTCCAAATTTTCATAAATTTCTCACAGACTGGCTGCAAACCAGTGTGGTAGTTGCCAAGGGCACAAATACTATCAGTTCATGATAAACAGGGCTTGCTGACCACCTGTTTAACATAGAGCAGATGGAAGAGATGTGGTACAGCCAAAACCTGGCAATAGCTACTCCACCCCACTCCACAGTTCCAACTCAGATTTGCTGGACTCACACATCCCTGACAGACATGTTGAGCTCCATCAGCACAGAGACACATCCTCAGAAAGCAAACCTCTCCAATGACTGTAACAGGAGTTCTGGCACAGAAGGGTTTTGAGCTTACCATTGCCCAAAGATTAACTTGGGGACTTGACCTGTCTCCACTGCTAAAAGGCAGACTTTAAAGGACTGACTTTCTTCCTGCCAGGAGCAATCCCCTCCAGGCAATTTTCATTCAGCCATCCTGTTTTAGAGATGGAAAGAATTTATCAGGATGGTTTCCAAGCTGATCTAAGTTCCAAAAGTCTATCTTCAACCTGTTTAATTTATGAATGTAGGTGAAGCCAAGATGTCCTGCTCTGTTCCCTTTTCCATGAACCATGACTATGTTAAACCTTGAGAAGCAAAGGTTTCAGTTTGACAGTTCTTTTGTTACCATACATTCTAAATATACCTTTGAACTGGCGGGCTTACTGAGATTGTCGTCTTCTTTAACTTTTAGGTCTCAGATTCCTTTTCTATAGAAGCTTTGCACTGAGAAAGAAATACAATGAGGAATTCTTCAATGACAGCAAGATGCAGCACTAGGTGCAATGCTATATTCTGGGTAAATGATACCATTTAAAGGACAGGGCAGAGCATGAATAGCACTGATTTCTAGAACAGCTATTTCAGGACTTAGCAAATTTTGGGCAGGTTGTTCTCTGATCTGGTTGATCTGATAGGAGGCTGTGTCCCTCCCTGGCAGACAGCAATATGGCCTGAGTTACACGCAGCTTCACACCTCCTGCTTGGGTCATAGCATTACTTTGTGCTTGGCACACTATTGCCTTACAGAAAACATGACAGTGCCTTGCACTACCACTGTGCTAAAGAAGGGGTTTCCAAAACCATGCTTTACACTCTAAGTGGCTTACAAAGAGGGTTTCTATCATCGCAGTACTTTGTGACCTTCTCCAAGGACACCTGAAATTTACCTGGGGTTCAAGGATGAAGGCCTGAATGGAGGCTTAGACTGTCCAAGAGTGAAGCTGCGCAGGAGGAGACTTGATGAAGCCAGTCAAAGCAATGGGATGCACTTTCAGGGCCTCAAAAACAAAAGCAGCAGCATCAACTACTGAAAGTAGCTTACCTGGCAGCTTTCATCTGTGTGAGTGAACTATACCTTAAAAGTGCTGCTTTTTTTGCACTAGCTCTAAATGGAGTCTAGAGAAGCAGCTCTGGTGTAAAAAATCACGTTCTCCAGGTTTTAATGGGAGAATCCATCTCCAAGCAACTAGCTGTGTTATGGCTGCCCACACAAAGACCTGCAATTAAACAGAAAGATTTGCAATCATAAAGCATGGATATATACCAATTTTCAGATTAAGTTGTATAAAATTGAGGTAACTATATTTTGTGGATGATTTGGAAAGAAAAAAGCACAGATTGTTTGTTCAATTCTACTACTGTGTAAAATCCATTCTTTCATGGATTTGAAAGTATTTTCTTTCTAAACATCTCTAACCTTTGATTAAACAGGGTGTTTTAAAGCTTTTATGGTTTTAAACATTTTATGACGATAACTTTCAGCTGCTTTACCAGCACAAGTGTGTGAATAAAGTGTTGTCTCATTAGAACGTCCTTTATCCACCTGAATAACTCAACATTGGCAGCATTTCAGAGCACAAAACTTGGCAGTGAAATAGCCTGACTATATATCCAAAACTAGCCCTGAGTGCTTTCTGTGGCATGCTAACCTTGCGTGCTTTGAAACTGCACAGGTATTTTAAGAAGTCAGAGTGCTGCTGTCAGCTTGTAAATTACTTCATTTCACCAATTACCACAGCACGGATGCCACTATAGATGTCACAGGTCTCACAAAGTTCCTTCCAAATTAGGCCTCCTCCACCACTGCTGGAGGCTAGGGATTTGCTTACTGAAGTTCTAGCATTTTTGCTGAACACAGAACTGGAAATTCTAATTGCTGTCAATGGAAGTTTTAAAGTTCCAGCTTCTTCATGCAGCACCGTGGAAAGGTGGCATGGCGGGCAGGAGCTGGGCTGGCAGGGAGGACTGTGATGGGACTAAATCTTTGCAAAGTCCCATTACCTAACAGGTCCATTTACTCCTCTTCATCTTTCCCAGATCTTGCCACCACAGTTTTCTGTTGTGGGTGTCTTTCCTCTGCCATGTTAGACCACAACACGGATGTCCATGTTCAACAGCATATGAATTTCTCCAATGCCTTCCTCAGCCAGCTTCGGATTGGGAAACAAAGATAAACTAGGTGTAAAGCCTTGCTTTTCTGATCCTTTCCAGGCTCCTGAGCAGTCCTGTGGCCATCACTCCAGCACAGATCCCTGTCTTGCACATCGCCGCTATGTTAATATTTCCCATACAGCTTTAGCTGCCCCATAAATCCTCAATGCATTCCTTGCATCACCCTGTCTGTTCACCACGATTACTGCTGCTTTCCCCTTGTCTCTCTAATAACTCAATGAATTCAGCCGAAGGCCAGGAGACTTAATGTTGTCTCGTCAAATCTTGGAAGATCTACTTGTAATTCCAACTGGTTATTTTAAGGAGAAGCCAAAAAAAAAAAAAAAAAAAAAAAAAAAGGAAAAAAAAAGGAGCAAGAGCATAAAAATGTGTTTGCAAAGGCTGAATACTGATGTTCAGTCTCCTGACACGATGCATTCACCCAGAAAAGCTGCATCTCAAGCATAAAAGAATCTGTTAGGAAAGAGACACTGCAGGTAGCTGGGCAGACAGAGAGTCATCATGGCTGTGACCATTATTTTCCTCAGGTAATATCCTTGTCAAAGGCACCAGGGCTTCTCTGCATATGTAGGATGCAGAGCCAGCCACTGGGCAGGTGAGTTCCAATTCAGCTCTTCAGCCACAAATGAATCTTGAGTCCATCAGTGCCTGCTGAGATGTAGAATCTGTTTGAATGGTCAGTGCAGAAGAAAGCCCTTCAATAGCCTTCTTTAGTGTTCACATTCCTTCCTTACATTTCTGTCTCCTTCAATTCCTTTGATTCTTAACAGGAACAAGGAAAAAAAAGCAACAAATTGGCTTAGTGCAGTTCCTACAAGTTCCTATTTACAAGCTACAGACAGCAGCATCTCAGTGATGGCTGCAACAGATGAGCGTGCAATGAGCCCCACCACCACCATGCTTATTACAAGCTGGGTGCAGGCCCAACTCCAGCTCCTCCAGTCAGTGCTGCTCCTCACCCTTCAGGCACTGCTATCAATGTGCCACTGTGTCAGCGGAGGGTCAGGGGCTCACTAACCACCATTACAACATCCTGCTGCCTATCAGTCTCTCCAGGCATTTCCTTGTCTGATTCCTGACCATCCCATTCTTTCCTTCACTCCAAGAAGAGCTATTTTCCCATTGCTGTTCCTATCATGTTTCCTATTCCAGAGGGCACGGAAATATTCAGTGGCTGAAAGGAGAGCTAACAAAGACTGAGCACGAGTCCGTGCTCAGGAGTTGCGGCACCCAAATAGGAAAGAGTCAGAGCCTGGTTCTCCTTCCTCAGACTATCCAAGCATGCTGGTGTGACAGGAACAAGGACAGCAACAGAAACTCTGCACTTGTCTTTGCCCTGCCTTGCTCATCTTGCCCACACGCCCCCAGTTCTTATGTGCCTCTCTATCACATTGTTGCATAGCTGGTTGTGAGTATCACTGCAGAAAGTTTTGTGTTTTGGTTTGGGGTGGGTTTTTTGTTTGTTTGTTTTCTCTTGGGCTGATTTTGCTCCTGATTTCTCAGAGCTCCTATGCAGAACAGGAACTAAGAAATCCCACAAAGCCCACCATTCTTTTTCATAGATTTTCAGTAATGCATTCAATGAGACAATGCATCCAGTTACATTTCAAATCTGTGCTTTTTGGCAATCTTTTCACCGAATTAATTTGAAATACATGAGATCATGGTATCTTTATGATTTCTTTTTCATGATATTAGAGGAATCACACCAAGTCCTCTACAGAATGATGGGCAGCATATTTATTACTTCTTCTTTAGACTCCATCACTTCTCCTTGCTGGGGGACCAAGACACTCAAAGCTGTTGCAGTTTCAATTCCCAATATACTAAAACACAATTTTCCTGTTGCCGTGGCAAGATGCTAAGGACCAGATGAAATGAATTATGCTTCTGCTTGAATCTGGGGAAAGAAGGTCCCAGGAGCACAACAACAAAGTATAAATAACATCCATTCTGGCACATCTGACAAATGCAAGCTAGTAAAAAAAAAGAAAAAAAAAGAGTTTATAATGTGTTCCAACAAACTTAAGATCTTCCATATAAAAGCCCAAATGCTTCAAAACTGATGCTGTGCATGCACAAAACAAACAAACAAGCAAAAAAGAGGAAATCAAGTGTATCCGTCTTAGTTTTTTGTAGGAACAGAGTCTGTTACAGGAAGGCCACTTACAAAGGCTGGGGTCATGTGAAATATTTGAGGCTGAATCTATCCAGATTTCAACCCTGCCACACGACAGGATGTTTTGGAATAAGGATTTTGTTTGTAATGTAAATCAGGTCTGTGCCTCTATCTAACCCTAGAAAGGCTTTTCAGTACTCACACAAAGTAGGCAAACCTGGCAGGGTGAATGAGATTCCCAATTTCATCTTATCAGGAAGGTCTTTATTAGCATAGAATCATAGAATTGCTCAGGTTGGAAAAGACCCTCAAGATCATCAAGTCCAACCACAACCTAACCATACTACCCTAACTTTACAACCCACTGATAAATCATGTCCCTGAGCACTACATCCATACAGAAGTACTAGGGCTGGTCAGTTAAAAATGGTACAGATCTATGATAAAAAGACAGCCCTGTGATGCACTGTGATGAGGCACGAAACACAAAGGAAAAAGTGGAGAGCAATAAAGCAGCCCCAGAAGCAGCCTCTGCACACTCTGTATAACCAGTGCCAGCATTTTTGAGAGTGTCACAGGAGGAATGGTTTTAGAGGGGAACCTGAATACTAACAGTGAGGTAGCGTTGCTGCTATCCATCTGGAGCTCCTCCACACACAGATAAAGTCATCGCAAGTAATCTTCCATAGGTGACATCAAACTTCTCTTACACTCTCTCTTTAGCTGGGGGAGAAGATGAGAAGTTACATGCTGGAAGATATTACAAGTGCTTTATCCAAGCTGCCAGATACCTGTGGAACAGAATCAGGAGCTGACAGAGAAAACTCCAGTTTGGCAAAACCAAAGGGTTTTGCAGAAACATATTTATCTCAAGGAACCCGTAAGAAGTCCAAGAGAGGTTAGATGCTTTAACAAAAGCCAGAGTGAGGGAAAGACCTCATCTGACCTGCAAAATCTGGATGCCGCTTGCACATTATAAGTGGTAAGGCTGAAAATGTGCTGTAAATGCCATATCAGAGAGGACTCATAGTTGCAGCTCAGAATAAGCAATAATGAGCTTGGCTGTTGTGAAGTCTAGGTTTCAGCCATGCCTGTGTGTAAACTGAGCAGCGATGACATCTCTACGCTTTGCATCCCAAGAGGGTTCTCTTGTCGTGTTGCATCTCATCATACATCAGACATTCTTAGTGAAGTACTGTGAAAAGTCTGCAGTTTCCTTTTGTAAAAAATAAAAAAAATTAAAAAAAATTAAAAAAATTAAAAAAAAAAGAATTTTCTTTTCATAAGTTGGAGTCCTTGTTTTCCAATCCAACGGAGCTTTAAGCCATGGTTTTCAATTCTTCATGCAAATAATTTGGAACAGGAACACAGAAAGGTCTGGGTACAGGCTGAGTGTGAACAGAACAAATCAATAAGCATAAAACACACTTTTAACTCATTCCCTTCCCATAAATCCAAATATCATTGGCAGTGAAGTACAGATCTTCTTACAAGACTGAAAATGTTTTCAAATTTCCACTCACCCATTTAAATTATGCTGAGTGCCATAGAAAAGATATGCTTTAGAAATAACAGGTGATGAAACAGCCTGCCTCACATGTAAATAAGCATGGAATTCAGTCTGTTAGGTAAGTTATTTGATTTGCATCTCTTAGTTAAGTGTTGTGACTGCTTATCAGGGAGTCTCCACCTTCTTTTCTTTTGCAAGTAATCCCAAATTGCTGTTGATGCCAGGGGCAGGGAAATGGAACTGCTGTTCAGGCATGTAAGCCTTTTGCTAGGCAGTCATCTGCAATCCAGACACAGAACTCTAACATTATTATTCCAGCCCAGTATGAAAGACTGCAAAACATAAACTCAATGCCCAGTCTCACTCCTACTAATGCACATACAGCATAAGGCTCAAATGATGATGTTCAGCTATGAATATTTATGCTTTATATGTAGCTTTGTGGTGGTTAGAGGTTTAGTACACCTTTGACTGCTTCTCCTTGCCTAAACAGACAGTACAGGACCATGTTTTCTTTGTGGCAATTACTTTCTGAAATCTCCAATACAGAAGGAACATTACACAGATAAACAAAACACATCACGAGATTTCCTAGTGTTTGCTCCATTTCAGTGGGATGGATAAAAAATGGGAAGAGCTTTACTGATTGCAGAATTTACTTTCAAGAACCAGCAGCTTTCTGATGTATGGTAATCTAACCAGCTCTCTTGTGCCTGCAGCCAAAATTGTAGCAAGGTGCTAATGGACTCCAGAAATGTCTCTAATGTCTCTGTTGAGATTCTTCATCTAATAGACACTTGGTAAATCATTCAGTACTGTCGTATGTTTGTCTCTAATTTATTCTCTGAAGACACAGGAAACAGCTTTCTGAGCTTCCCCATTAGAAAAATGCCTTTCAGACATTAAAGGTAAACATTCATTATTGTATCTACAAACATAATGGTTGGGAAATCACATAAAACCAGCTGGAAAAGGTGCACGGTAATGAAATAAACCAGTGAAAATATGATCTGAACAGTAAAAATGGGTTATAACAGCAATAGTGATCACGTTTGTTATATGATTTCAGTACTGTCAAAACTAAAGGCTGCAACAGCTCTGCAGTCACTGATAACTAATTCATAAGGCACGGTCATAAAAGACTATGCATTAAAGAAGGCATTGTAAAATAACAATTAGATAACTGAATGTACTCTAAAACGCAAACACTGAACACAGAGATGAATCAAGAGAGAGAAGGCTGCATTTTAACTGCTGTGTTCTCTCTCTCCAATTCTGATTTAAATGCTGTCAGGTAGAACACAAGCGCCTCCAATACGATTAAAGGAAGTAGTAGTGACACAGACCATTTCCCCAGTGTGTCTGATCATGAATCTTTGCTGACAGTAACTTACATACAATAACTACAATTCCAGAGAAAGAAATAGGAGGAGACCCCAGGAATACATCCAGGCTTCATCATCATCAAGCACTTCTGTGAACCTTTCTGTTTTTGTGACCCTACTGTACTCATGAAATCTAAAAGGTTTTCTAAAGGGAAAGTCAAAGCTGCCAGCGTGATCATAGGATATTTATTCCCATCTGCAATTGGCTGTACTTCTTAGCTTGACTCTTCTCTCTGGATTGGCTCACAGCTGTATGTTGAGCCAAAAGTTTACTTCTGTTCAAAGGAAATATTAGGTTTTGGGCAAACTGTCGGAGACACAAGAACAGCCACAGACAGAGCAGTGATCTATCTAGTTCAGCATCCTGTCTCCATTTGGACAGGGCAGAGTATGACACTCATTAAAACCTGTCCTGATTATGTTCCCTGTCTCCTATCATGTGTAGCTCATGCATCTCCTGGACTACGTGCATTAACACAAATGTTAATATACAGAGATGAAGTGACAGAAATGAATACCAGTAACCATCCAGAATTAAAGTTGCCCTTTATATTTCTCACTATAAAGCATATTCTTCAGAAAAATTATGCAACTTTTTTGCAGCCTCTGAGTTTGTTTACTCCTTTTTTTCCAATATATTTATGTTGGGTGCTAAGTAGAGTTGCACAGAATTTCCTTTTGACTCAGCAGTTTTCTGTGCACCATCTCACGGTCAATTTAACTGTAGCACAAAGCTAGGATTTCATATTCAACCACGTTCTCACTATGATACTTAAAACTTTATCCGCATCATCGTTTTCCTGCATAGCATCCATTTGATTGCACTTGAGTACATTTTGTATAGCAAGCCCAACTCATCCAGCAATATACAGTCTGCTCTGCAGGTCTGGTTCCTAATCTCTATGGGTTTTTCTACAGTCTTTGTGAGATATGCAAATTTTATCCCGGCTTCCAGTTGAATGCTAAATATATAGAGTAGTACTGAGCCTTGCATAGAGCCTTGAAGGCTCTCATGAGACACATCTTAATCAGATGATGATTCCCTATGAAAAGCTTCTAGATTTATTCAAACTCAAGTCAATTCAGTGTTTTTCTAGGAAAACTGCTCTAAAAGTACATCTTATCCTTTACTTACATCTTGCTTTCAACAAGCAATTGAGAGAAGTTGGTTGGTGAACCTGGCCTCAAGTATGGCTGTGATAAACTAAAATGGGCCACCACAGAGTAATAGGTATAGAAATAAAGTGAGCAGGATTGCAATAGGGGTGGAGAAAAACCTTTTACACAAGTAGAGTGCCAATTAATGAACAGCTGCTGTTTGAGCCAGTGTGAGGCACATGTTCCCAGCCCACTGCCCACCATAACCTCCACAAAAAAATGAATCAAAATCAGGTATGTGGAGACAGGGAATACTTGAAACTATCAGGAATGGGGAAAAAGGGCAATGAGGGGGTGGGGATATTGACTTGGATTCTGATCTGTGGGGTCTGGGAAAAGAGAAGAGAGTGGGGCTTCTGATCCAAGTGCACAAAGGATGGGTGGTGTGGGAACCACAACTGTAAGGATGCACCATAGCACAAGTGGGACACCCTTATAGTAAAGCCAAAAGTGTTTTCTCCCAAAGAGGTGAAAATCTTCCTCTTGCTCCAACTCGTTTTTGAGTAAATATGATTCTTTCTCACCTCCACCAAATAACTGGCTACCAACCTATTTCATATACATACTCTTCATATTGTGCAGGTCTAACCTGTCTGTCAAAATAACAAGAGGAATCATCAGCTTCAGTCTCTTTATTTGTAATATGTATAGTCCCAGCAAAAAACAAAACAAAACAAAAAAACTAAAACAAAAACAATTCAGATTTGTTTAATTCTACATAACTTGAAATACTAAAATATCCCTCTGTCCTGTCTGGCCAACCAAATAAATTACAGGCCACTTTGTACTATCTGAATGCAAAGACATTACAGGACAGCTTTGGGAACATCTACCAAACCTCGATAAACACTTCCACTGATAACATAATAACGTGCTAAATATTGTTCAGCTGCCACACTACACTCAGAATCAGAGTGCACCTTCCTTGCCTTTTGTAATGCTACGCTTTGCTTCCATAAAAAGGGAAATCCTATAACAGTTTTGTTTTGAAATACTGGCTCACCCAGCAGGTTGCATATTTTCAAAACTCAGCTTTTCTCACTCTGGTTTCTGGGACACATCATTCTTTAACCTTGGGCTGCTCTCCTGACAAGGTGAAAACTCATTAACCGCCTCCGTATAATTTAAACACACAGCTTTGTTACTATGCTGGCAGCAGCCCACGGGGATAGCAGGGATCCTGTAGCAGGAGCTTGTTCTCGTGGCTGATTCTGTCCTCAATAGCTTTCTCTGGGACAGAGGATAATTACCTTCCCAATAACAGAACGGCAGTACCAAAAAACGCAAATGCTTTATGAACTCATACAAAGTAAGCGCACCTCCAACAGGACCGTCACATAGGGAGTGACACAAACAGTCCCTAGGGGATAAACACCTCCCCCCATCTCTCCTACACCTCCTGGTACAAGTGACAATAACACATACACATCTTCCAGCTCTTGTGTCAACCACGTTTCCTCAGACTTCCCCACATGTTTTTATTTCTAGGCGGAATGCTAAGCAGAAATTGTCAACTTTCCAGATTCAGTTTGGGTGATGCCAAAATCTTTTGAGCACAATCCAAGGAAGTCAGAGTGGAAGATATTTAATTCACTGAAGAAAAAAAATACCCCAAAAAGCTCTCCAGAGTGCAATAAGGGCGTGCATACAGAGAGCTCTGAGCTGAGGTTTGGCACTGGCATTCACAGCAACAGAAAGCCTCCAGCATCTGGCTAGTCCCAGTCAACCACCTCCTGCAGTGTTTCAGGTGCTGCCTAAAGCTACTTGTCATTGACTTTGATGGAGATACAGTGACAGCCCAAGAGCAGCAGCAAAGGAGCACGGAGAGACAAAAGAATTAACAGTCTAGCAAGATGCTGAATAACCAGCGTTTCCTATATGTAATTAAAATGATGGCATGAGATGGTTTTGAAAGGATCTAATGGTCTACTCATTGCTCCTCTTTTTCCTCATTCATCTCTCTTCTCACCACTATCCTTCACTGAACTACAGAGGCTTTTCCCCTTGCACCAGAGTAATTTCCTCCTTTTCTCTTTTAACTGAATCTTTTGGATCAGGAGCTGACTGACCATCAACTTACAGGCTGCCCAGAGCTAAGCAAGGACTGCAGCACCTCTGAGGAACCTCATTTCTCCCCACACTTTGCTATATGTAAGGCTCTGGATGGGACTAAAGGCCTCATCCAGTGGCAGGAACAGTAAGAAGTAAAATAGAATAAACCAGATTCCTACGGGATGACAGATGGGCATCTTCCTGTAGTCAGCTTTCTGTAACCTCATTCTTGCAAACCTTATTCTTTCATTCATGCATAGTTTACACTGGCACCTAGGTCACTTCCAATTTTGGCATAATACGCTTTGGCTTCATACAGCAAGCATGTTTCACAACACAGCACTAACAGAGACTGCTTCCCATTCCCATCCCCTTCTATTTCACATTTTTCCAGATCCTCCTACCTCCCTGGACTGACAAGAGTTATCTCTGTAGACCTATGGCAGTTTTTCACCATGAAAACTCATGTTTAGGGAAGTATTAAATGCTGTTTATTTATTAGAAATAGCTATTGTTTAGGAAGGTGACCAAAACACTAGGCAGGAAGCGCCAGAATGGCCTTTGCAATTTATAGCACATAAGTGCGTGGAAAATGCTGCTAGACCTAGGTTAGATGTCAGTAAGAAATTTTTTATTCAGAGGGTGAGGGTGGTGAGGCACAGCTGTCCAGAGAGCTGTGGGTGTCCCATCCCTGAAGGCACTCAAGGCCAGGCTGGATGGGGCCCTGGGCAGCCTGAGCTGGTAGGCAGCAACCCTGGCCACAGCAGGACATTGGGGCTGGGTGTGCTTTAAGGTCCACTCCAACCCAAACCACTTTGTGATTCCCTGAGAAGGAAAGAAACCCGTATATCTTAGGCTTACCTCTCTGAAGGTGACTGTCTCACATCCAACTCTCAGTGGAGAACACTCTCTGTTCAGAGCAGACCTGGAAACTGGCCTGGAGATGGTCTGACCACCCAGGTAACACCAGACTGAGCAGATGAAATCACTGGGATCATTTTTCCTTTTTATCACCTAGTTCAATAGTAGATCATATGGGGACTTGCTCGTGCTGGCAAGCAGGACAGACCTGGAGACAGGAGGTGTGTGATGATGATGAGAGAGATCCAAGCTGAAGCCAGGAAATCAATCCTCTTGTCAGGGTCAGGCCCAACAGAGGTACGCTGTGTCAGACGCAGTCCCAGGATGTCCTTGCGGGGCTGTGGGGATAGGGATGGACCACGAACAGTCTGGGACAGCAGCTTCCAGGGCCCATAACTGGCAGAGCAGGGCTGCAGTAGCTGGAGCCCAGATGCAGCATTGCTGAGGTGGAGGCTGATGGCTGCTGATGGTTGGGGCTGACAAGAGGTCCTAGACATTAGGCAGGTGAGGGGAACATTGAGGAGGCCTAGCAGGGGCAATAGGGGCTATTAGTGCTCTCAGGGCCTTGACAGTAGCTTACTTGTAAATATTCAGGCACTCCAGCTTATCAGATTTCATTAAAACTAATGGGATAGTCTCATACTTATTTATAATCTCTATTGCCCTCCTTTTCTAAAAATTTAAAAGTCTGTTGCTGTAAGCAGATTCATGAAAGCAGCTACAAGAATGGCTTGCTTTGAAGAATCCAGCCTGCAGTGCTGTAGGCTACTGCAGTTGCCTAAACCTTTAGCACTGTTGCAAATTACTTTCATTTGTCAGTGTCCCCATCCTGCCCACCCATGATGTTTCATTACCACTGCCTTTTGTTTCTGAATATTCCACACTGCTGCATTTGTTGCAGAACACATTTGTTACACAGCAATGCAAAATTTAAAGAAGACTGTTGCTTCTGTATAGCCTGGATAATATTCAGCATTCAGAATCAGCATTCAGCAAACACTCTTTACTAATTTATGCTTGCTCCTTTGCGACAAGCACACACATGCTGTGTAAACAGGGTCTCCATCAGAATGAGAGAGGCAGAGTATAGCTTCTCATTCCTCATTCACAATAGATAGACAGTCATCCCATAAAAGGTTCCATTTCTAAATTATCCAGTAGGTTAATAGATTTTAGAGCCTGAAGGGACTTCTGGCATCATCTGGCCTGTACTACCTCTTGCATATATATATGGCATATGGAAGCAGTAGAATTTTATCCAGCAACTTCAAATGAAGAAGAAATGATTCTCCCTAACTTGTCGCAGTGAGAGATCTTTGGGGCAATCACTAAGAATGAAGAGTCTTTTGCCCTTAAAAAATGACATTTAAAGGGAGATTTTATAAGTTCATTAGTCACCAGAAGAGAGGTGCCCTTTACACTAAATGGTAGATGTTATCAAGGTGACTTTGGGCTTCACTCCACTAAGGCATTTAAGAGTGGTTATCTTTAAACTTGTGAACTGTCTGGCTTCCTTGGGACTGCTTTTCACTTCTAACGGAGCCTGCATTTAACTCCTCTGCTCACTTAACCATCGAAAAAGCAAACTGAAGACATTTGTAAAACAGCTTTAGATGAGCTTTGGAGTGAGCCAAGACTCCAATAATAACTAGATTGTGGCAAAATAGTTTCAAGGCAAGTCTGGAAACATTACAGTGTCTATTTGTAACACCAAGTTGATTTCAACTTGACTCTGAGTATGACAATCACCCAGCTAAAAACAGCTTTGGTACTTAACACTCCTACTTGAGAAGCTTCATTTTTGCTATCAGTATCCACACACTGATGCTCATTTCTTCAGCACAGAACAAGAAATAGTTGATGCTGGTAAAGTATGTTGAGCAAAGACTGACTTTTAAGTGGTGGCTACAGCAGCTGGAGATGTTTGCTCAGCTCATGCCAGGTTAATTTGTCCCCTCTTTAAGATGATAGCATTGTCATAACAGCTGTTTCTTGACATAAATTCAACCTCAAAACATTAAATGGGATCTATGGGGAGCACCTGATATTTTTCAGGAAAATACATAATTATGTGAAAGTATATCAAAGAAAAGTAAGTTACATGTCAAGAAAATGAAAAAATAGTATCAAAATAGACAAATAAGAAGATGAAAGATTAAATGTGACAAACACTGCCAGCTTTGAAAACATCTGCTGTGTCCAGGTAACTACAAAATAGTTTGGAAAAAGAAGAACACGTTAGCTCATCAGCAAGTTAGGTTTGAGCTAGGAACCTAAATAAAAAGAGCAAAGCTGAATCATAGAATTGCTCAGGCTGGAAATTACCTTAAAGATCATCGAGTCCAACCATAACCCAACCATAGTACCCTAACTAACAACCCACTGATAAATCATGTCCCTGAGCACCACATCCAAACAGTTTTTAAACACATCCAGGGATGGTGACTCAACCACCTCACTGGGCAGCCTATTCCAGTGCTTAACTACCCTTTCTGTAAAGAAGTTTTTCCTGATATCCAACTAAACTTGCCCTGGTGCAACTTGAGGCCATTTCCCCTCATTCTATCACCTGTCACTAGTGAGAAGAGACCAGCTGCTCTCTCACTGTAAATGCCATTCAGATATTGGAAGAGAGCAATCAGGTCTCCCTTCAGCCTCCTTCTCCCCAGACTAAACAGTCCCAGTTCCTTCAGTCACTCCTCATAGGGCATATTCTCCAAGCCCTTCACAAGTCCTGTTGCCCTTCTCTGGACCTGCTCCAGCATCTCCATTTCCTTTCTGGATTGAGGTGCCCAAAACTGAACAAAATACTCAAGGTGAGGCCTCACCAGTGCTGCTCACCACACCATTCCTGATACAAGCCAGGATGCCACTGACCTTCTTGGCCACCTGGGCACACTGCTGGCTCATATTCATCTGCCTGTCCATCAGTACACCAAGGTCCCTTTCTATCAGGCAGCTTTCCAGCCATTCCTCCTGACTGGGGTTGTTGTGGCCAAAATGCAGGGTCCAACACTTAGCCCTACTGAAATTCATGCATTAACCTTGGCCCATCAATCCAGTCTACCCAGATCCCTCTTCAGTGCCCTTCTCCCCTCAAGCAGACCAACACTCCCTCCCAGCTTGGTGTCATCTGTAAACTTACTAAGGATGCACTCAATCCCCTCATCAAGATCATTAATAAAGATCTTAAACAGAAGCAGCCCTAGTACTGAGCCTTGGGGGACACCTCTCATGATCAGCCACCAACTGGATTTAACTCCATTGACTACAACTCTTGGGGCCCAGCCATCCAGCCAGTGCTCCACCCAGTGGAGTGTGCACCCATCCAAACCATGGGCAGCCAGCTTCTCCACGAGAATGTTGTGGGGGACAGTATCAAAGGCCTTGCTGAAGTTCAGGTAGACCACATTGACAGCCAAACCTTCATTCACTTTTTCCTTATATCCAGTCTGAATCTCCCCTATTATTCAACAACAGCAACAACAAAAACCTACACTATGGAAAAACCTGCAGGAATATCTATTAATGGCTATGCAGAGGCTAAAGTAATATCCATCTGTGATGTAGTGAGGAGCAGGATGGATTTGTAGAAGGAACAGACAGAACTGAAGACCTGGTTCCATAGCAGGAGCAGTTCAGAGCCTTTGCTTAGAACAAGACCTAGTCAGGATCCAAGGATCAAATGCCCACTAGCAGTGGCAATGCACTGCGTCTGCTCCTAGGATGCATCTTTAGTTCCTTCAAAAGGAATCCAACTTGTGTACTCCAAGATCACTTTCAGATACAAATCAAAGCATGCTAAGGGGGTAATTCAAAAGCATACTTCTTAAGTAAAACACCAATGCAGTTGCAGTGCGTACTGGAAGCTGGCACCAGTCTGTCTGCTGGTTTCAGAAACAAGGCAGTGAGTCAATCCCTCTGGCAGGACATGGAAACTAGTTGACTAGAGCTCTTTGGGAGCTTTCATGTAAGTTCAGTACCCTGTTACTGGAAGGTAAGGTGAGCCCTTCAAGAGGTTGATCTTTCCCCAAAACAATGAGCTCCTGTTGTGTTCTGAATGCAAAGACAGTCACAGAAGGAAAACTTCAGCACCATGAAATGGAACTGGAAAGAGAAATCAGTTCCCTTCAAGCTTCACATAGAGGCTGAAAGTTTCATAAATGATCTGTGTTGAAAAACTCCCTTGAAAACTGGGATGGAGCTTCAAATGGAAATACACGGGTACACCAAAATTTAGGAAAACTGAGAAAATCATTGCAAGTACTCAGTTGTTCAGCATACAGTTTCCTCATAGCATTCAGTAGAACTCAAAGGACTGAAATACTTGGATGAAGGATGGAAATACAATGAGAACTAGAGGTGTGAACAACCTCCTTTGGGAGTCCCCCCAAAACTGATCACCACCACAGAAGATAATCTCCCTAGTGGTTGTAGGCTCTGCCCACGGAAGACCTCATTCACCCCTTCCCACAACTATTTCATGTTCTCATGCAGTAAGTTTCTATTTCAGCACCAAAACACCCCAAGTGTAAGCAATTGTTTTACACATCCATGACCTGGACACAAGAGGGTTTATAAATTTTAGGCTTGAGAGAGAGGAATGAAAAAAATTGAAACTACCATTGATGATGTGTTTTCTTTTTTACCCTCTAGATAAGTTGCTAGCTGGTCCTAAAAAGTAAGATTAACGAGAACATCAGAGAGAATTTACTATCTCAGAAATGTGATGAAGAATTAGGGTTTTTGCCATTCCTTTACTTTTAAGGGAGTTTTTGTCTGGCATGGGAAGAACTAATCCACAGCCAAAGTGATGGTACACAGAGAGTAAAAAAAGACAGATGCAGCAAATTACCCATGTGCTGTGTGCTCAGTGCAGACTGGGGACTCCAGACATACCACTATCACTCCTGATAGAACATCTCACCAAAAATACACTGCCAGGAACATTCCGTTCCTCTCAGCTAGCGGTGGTGCTGCTCCTACAATCCTCTTACACCGAGCTTAAAGGCGTTGAAGAGCTAGGTTTTTGCTGAATCCTGCTGTACTCTATTGCTCCCTCATTCCCAGTTGGGCATGCCCAGCTCCCTGCAGAGCCATGATGAGCACACCTGCTGCTGCAGAGCAGCACATCCTGAAATGGCTTTACATCTCTGCTCATCTACCCAATCCCCAGTTTGCTGCACCAGGACAGATTTCCCCTGCATGTCCTCCCTTTCTAATACAAAAGAGGAGGGTACAAAACAGTGAATTTATACAATCTCTTAGCTGCCATTCTCTAAGAGATTGTGTTTTAGGGATGCTTTCTGATTCAGACATCACTCTGACCATCAGCAGCCTTGGATGTAGCTTAGTAATACAGTCAAAAATGAAAAGCCAAAGGAACCCAGACAAGTCACTGTAAGATGACAAGTTGTTATGTGTTGATCAACCTGCCACAGCTGCCTGTACCCACATTGTTAAACGTGGGCAATGGCAGATTTATGATTCTGTAATTTGCTCTTGCCACTGAGAAGATGTATTCTCTCACTGTACTTCAGCTGAGAAGAGGTCATCTCCACTTACATCCTGCCAGGGCCCATCATTTCATTGTTGGTTAATTTGACAGCCCCTGTGCAGACCGAGCCTGTGGATGACTGGAAGCGTGTTTCTATAATTTTCCACTTACCTCCTGTCTTTAGGACAGCCTGGCATTCTTTCTGCAGACAACAGGCTGGCAGGAGAAGCACCCATGGAGAGAGAAGGCAATGCTGACTGTGATGTAGCGTCCGGGGGGTGTAGAGTGGGTGTAGAGAAAGAAAAAGTACTCAGGTACTTCTCAGTGCAGCAGGGAACCTGAGGATTCACAGAGGCTGGAAGGTAACAGCTGACTGCAATGATATTTCTGAGGGCACTGACTCACTGCAAAAGAAAAAAATGCTTCAGCAAGTAAATAAATACTGCAGACATTTTTATACATTATGAAAATCCTTGAGTTAAGGACGAGCTTTCCTATGAGGAAAAATAGGTTCAAACAAAACCAAACAAACATGCATTACAACCGTATTTACCTTAGTAACCAGCACAAGAGTTCATCAACTCTGCTCTGAATGACATCCAGCTCAGGGTTCAGCATTTTGCATTTATTATTGAGCTCTTTGGATGAAAGAGATGGATTTTGTTTTCGCTCTAATGTTTTAAGTGATTCAGACACGCCTTTCACAGAATAAATAGTGCTGTTTTCTTTAAAATGCTGTTCCTGGACCTTGCTGGCTGGCAGGTCACATGCATTTCAACAGAAATTCAAGTTGGCTGCATACAACAGCAGAAATTAAACCAAGCGAAGCCCCATGGGAACAATAGATGAGAAAACAGACACACACCAGAATTTGGTCAATTATTTATGAAATGTGATCACTGTAAACAGGTTGTTTCTATGGCTGCTCACAAATCTTCTGTATTTCTGAGATTTAAGTTGGTGGGTTTTTATGTTTTGTTTTCTGTCTCCTGGGTTTCTCTAAATGTAAGTTAGAGTTCTCTGTTCGTTTACTTTCTTTCCCCCCAACACCAACCAAATCCCTGGGAATGGCACTGCAAATCCAGATGCCTGAAGAAGCAATATTTCAAATTGAGGCATAGACACTTGAATTTCTCTTGGGGTCTTAATAATCGCAATATCTTTCAGGTGTCAGGTACAAAGCTTCCTTTTGAAAAGAAAGCATCAATTCTTACACGTCTGACCTATTCCTTTGCAAAAGAGAAGTCTCAGATTCTCAAAGCAACAAAGGCAAAGACAGCTACTTAGTTATCTGAACTTGTATATCATCAGTATTTACTATTTATATCCCACTGGCATTGTCTTACACCCAGTGCAATATAGATGAAGAGAATCCTCTCTGCAATGTACAGCTTACAGTCATAACTACAGCCTCTAGGAATAAGTGAGGGGAGGATGCTCTTGGTTTCACCTCAGTTCATCACCTTTGAAATGATGATTCTGCAGGCTCAAAATATGTAGGCTAGCACCTAGCACAGAAAATAGTGAAAGCTACACACTTTAACAGATAGAGACTATTTAGAGACTTCTTCAGAGAGAATTTCACCACTAAGAAGTATCTTATAAATGTGGAACATTTGCTCTTGTGAATCCAAATAGCTGAGGGACACAGAGGGCAAATAAGGAAACTCCGATTTATTAGTAAGTGAATTGAACAAATACACACAAACACACACATAAAAAAACCCTTATAGCACGCAGGCCATTCTCATCAGTTTTAGAATTGCAAGTCAGGATTTTGAATGTGTCAAACTCTGGATTTTGCCCTTGTGTTCTCTAACTGCTGTCTCTGAGTGGGGCAGCAGCTACATCACTGACAGCCTTCTGTGTGATTTTGCAGCACATAAAGAGCTGCTACCCTTAAAATCTGCACATTTAAAAATACAAGTCAGCAAAACTCTTACCTGTTTTTTTTTCTTCTTTATTTTTATTATAGAATGACTAAATAACCTACCAGTTTAAACAGAAAAAACAAGCGGTGTTCAGTGAACACTAAACTGATTGGTTTCTGGTTTATCGGTTCTTACACTGGGCTCCCACCAGCTGGAGCCTCAGATGTGCTAAGCATAATTACAAATGTTATTTGCAAATATAATTCACAGTTCATTTATGATGGGAATTGTTTGTTTCTTACCTCAGGAATTTCTGCTTACTTGGCTGAACAGAAAAGGAACATTTCTTCACTTTAGGACTTGGATGTAGAAAAGAATTCTAGTGCATTTTCTTCAAAATCCTCTTGTTCTTTTTCACTTTCTCTTTTTAGTATGTAACACTACTTCTCAAACACTATGACTGCTGTTTAGACAACAGTATACATGTGCTCTTTGCTTCTGAGCACTGCACTGCCAGAAGAAGAAACATAAGCACCAGCTTTATAGGAAAACTAAAAAAAACCCTGATCTCAGAGTCGGTTATACAGTCATTTGTCACATCATATACCTCTACAGATTCATTAAGCACTGAAACAGAAGACTAAAAGCTGCCATCTGTGCCCTAATATAATAAAAGACCTGTGAGGCCTCTACCAAGTGAGGGTGACCTTCCTGATCACCCAAACTACAGATTCCTGCACTGCCTCCTCGCTATCCTTGTACAACCTCACAGGGTAAAATCTGCCTGAAAGCCAAATTCTCCTTCCTGTCATCACTTTCTCTGATTCTGCCCTTCATATGCAACCTAAGATCTCCCTCATCAAGCTACTACAGCCTTGAACTCCTTGAGTTTGAGCTCAGTTATGAGATTTAGCTGAGTATATCTAGTATAGAGCAACATGTGCCCAACTAATCAGCAGGTATGGAAAAACCTGCTGCAGTGTCATTTCATCCCTCCTTGCATCCACCACCTGTTTGCTGGCTCATCTGTTTCTGTTTCTTTCCCCATCCATCTGCTGTGCTTTCCACTGCCTTCACTGTAAGATGTGCTACATGTTTTTATAGCAACTAGCACAAAATGATACGTGTCAGCACTGAGGCATGAACAAAGTTAGCAGTAGAATGATAATAAGAAGACCCTGGAACAGTACGAATTTCACCGGAATCAGCTGAATTCAGTCATCAGAAGGAAACAAACTGGAGGAAACTCCAGCCTTTTATTTGTTCGGGATTTTTATTCTTGGCTCAATTAACCATTTCAGCCATCACAGACAGCACTGAACCTTTTTATCTGCACAGCAGCACATCTTTCCAGCACTAATCAGTAAAGCATTGACCTCTTGGTCAGTGACAACAGGCAAGCCTGCTTGTGCTCTGCAGTGGTGATAACTTCCTGCAATGTTGTAAGGAGCATGCTGTGACAGTCAGTAATGAGACCAGACAGATGACAATCTGAAAAACATGAGAGTAGTGCTGAAGTGAGCAAAACATTTAACCCTGTAATCTCTCCATGGAGAACACAACAGCAATCCCACATCCAGTCGCTCTCTGCAAGCAAAATAAGCCAGGAAGGGAACTAGGTGAAATCTGGAGATTTTGGTTCCTTCCATACAGAGCAGAGGAGTGACCCTTGTACACCTCAGCAGATAGTGCATTCAAACAGGTAATGACCTCAAGTATAAAGCAACTCGGTAACTATCTACAATTGTTCCATCTGTCCCAGTCAAGTCTGCATCATACAGCCTTGGTGCCAAGTAAGCAAGCTAAATATTCATAACCTTCTCCTTTGGAAAAAAGGAGCTAAAGCCATTAGGATTTTCTTTCTTTTGTACTTCTGTGTAACATTTACTGGAAAGAATTTCTCCTTTCCTGTGTCTGGGGAAGTTTTCTTCACTTTGACCTCGGCTCTAA
This sequence comes from Excalfactoria chinensis, assembly GCF_039878825.1. Taxonomy (NCBI): domain Eukaryota; kingdom Metazoa; phylum Chordata; class Aves; order Galliformes; family Phasianidae; genus Excalfactoria; species Excalfactoria chinensis. The sequence goes on from NC_092825.1 coordinate 165,258,414, forward strand.
ATAGACCTGACTGTTTGGACAAAGACTGAAAGCTCTTGAGGATAACATAGCAGCTGCCTAGAACCTGTGCCCATCTGACTGTTCCACTCAGTGCTGGCTGTTGGCACAGCCAGACAAATCCCAATTACTTATTCCCTTACCAGCTCTGTAATGTATCCGACAAAAGCTGTATAATCAGGAAAATTACAATGACTGCTATGCTTAATCTCCCCATTTTGTACAAGCCAATCCAAGATACTGACTGTCAACAACCTTAAATATAAAAAACACTTATTGATTGCTGGGATCACTTTCTAGGGCAGCATTTCACAGGGAAGCATCCTGCTTAAAAGAGAATAAAGAAGGGATGAAACACAGCACATCCAGACTCCAAAGACTAGGTGAATTTCCTGTTACAGTCATGCTGTGATACACATCCACATTCTTCATACAGAACTCTTGGCACTTTCTGAAGTTGAGTTTACATCTTGACAGCCTCAGGTCAACGCTGTACAACAAAAGAAGCTAGGTGGGTCAGGGCCTTTTCCCAAAGCCCTGGCTGTTTCAAGAAGTCTTTTGTAGATAGTGATAAAGAAATGGGATGCTCCCTTCATGAGACTATTGCAAGCTATTTCCTTTTGATTAGTGAGAGCCTTTCAGTATTTTCTCATTTAATACATTCTGTTTGTACTGCAGATTTCCATTAGTTTCCACAAGAACCATTTTTCAGAACTTCTTTTATTCTTGCTGTGGAGACAAAAGAGGAGATTGCTTCTTAAAAAAATGCATATTAAATAAATCGTGTTTTCCCTGAGTAACTCAGGTTGTTGCATAGAAAAAGAAACCCAGCATTTCCAATAGGTAGCTGATAGAGAAGTAGATAAACAAAAGAGAAGTAACCTAGGTTACAAACTGATGGCACAGGGACAAATATTGCTCGACACAGGTATCCAAAATCCCATGGTAGGGTCAAATCCATATTTGTGGCTTTGCTAAAGTTTCAACAGGAGTGCTTTTGTCTCCTCTGCTCTCCTTAATTAGTGTCACATCCACTACTGAGCTGCAGCAATACTGACATTCCAGGAAACAATGCCTAGCTCCAGCTAATGGGGAAAATGAGCTGTACATGTTGCAAGGAGAAGTTGCTTTTAATTTGTGCCTATGGGATTCTCATATTTAAACACTGGCCTTAAACACCTGCTCCATAGGGATATACTGCTGCACATTTATGCTAAAAGTACCAGTTGTTGAGTTGCAGTAATACTAAATAAGCAAGGACTGATATAAAGCTAAGTGGCATAGCACTGTGAATGCCATTCCATATGCAGGAGTGCACACACCCATTAAGCATTCTACACCAATAACCACCTCCTGTTTGTAAACATATTCACAGCCTGTACTGCTCACTTTGAGCAAGGATCAGCATTAGACAGCCCGAATTAACTCAGATCCACTCCCACATACATGTAGTTATATGGAACACCAAAAAAGCCCAGAGGTGATTTTGAGGTTGCTATCAGTTTTGCCACTACATGCATTATTTTCTGTGGCTATAATGATTCACACTGAGACATTTGATTGAGTCACCTTCCATGCAGTCTCTCATATAAAAATAGATAGATAAATAGATAGATAGACAGTTAGGTAGATAAAGGAGAGGAAGAGATCAGGCAAACATATGAAAGTCTTCTTAGATGCTTTTCTCCAGCTTAGTGCGCAGTTGGATTATGCAGTGTCCTAACTTTATTGCAAGGTGACATGAGGTCATCATGAACCATCCACTGCAGGTTAATACGTTTGCTCACTGTTGCAAATGGCACAACAGAATGCTAATGCCCATGGAAGCTCATGGTCAAGAAGGAAACTTCCATACTGTATTCAACAAGTCTCAAAATCCTCCTTGTGGTTACCCAACATATTGGCACTTTTCACAGAGATGGTGGTGAGATGGACTGCTGACTTGTTTCAAGGTGCAGTAAGGCAATCTAAGGGCCAGAGCTTTCTTTAAAAGGTTTGGTAAAATAACACCAACAAAGTAGGGCTTTAAAATAAGCCTGTAAACATCTTTCCTATATCAATACATAAAAATGAATATATTCCATATTCTATATGTAAAGACCATCATACTGTAGCAAACGTAACTTTAATAAAATGCAAAAGGACAAGGAAGATTTCAATGGACAGAGACAGAAGCTCTCCTTTTTCTCCATGAGATAAATCTTTATATTCAAGTAACTTCTGTTGTAATTCATTGACAATTAGTAATACCCTTGTGGCAGCTTCCCAAGGCATGATAATACCATGGTGTTTTACAGAGGAGGAGCTGAAAGAATGTGGTTCATCTCTTTGGACTTCAGGCATTTAAAACAAAAGTTCTCTCTGTTTTGAATGAGAGAAGCAAGCTCTTTTGAAGGCTGGTTAGTCCTTCCTAAGATAAATTTGTTGAAATTACTTCTGCATCTCATCTACACCTAAGCTTGCTACAGAAAGAAATGTGTTTGCTTGAGAAGATGAGGCAAATTTGTTTACATAATTCTCTCACATGCAGACTTGCTTAGATTAGAAAGAAAACATGCAGCTAAACGCTTTCAAAAATGCATGCGGTGAGTAATGAATCACACAGATGGGTCATGCTGCTGGTGGTTTATTCTTTTGAACCTACTGTAATACAAATGACAACATAAGGTCAAAAAACAGTCTGGATTTTTGGACTAAAATGTACCAGTTGAGTAATTCTGCACATTTAAGGATTGTTAAAAAATAATTTTACTTGGTTTTACTTTACATTCCTCCTATTTCCTTAAAATGATCCTCTATCACAAATCTGTCCTGGAGCTTCAGCATGAAACGTGGTGATTTCCAAGTAGTACAAGAGCAGGAGAAAGTGATCTAGCGTCTAAAGAGAACGGAGGGAACAAATCCACAAAATCAGTTAGTTTTTAAGCGCTATGGTCATATTGTAAAATTCCCATCAGTTTGGCTTGTTACAATGTATTTTTTCCATAATCATTTTTTTTCCAGAAGAAATGAAGTGTGATGCTATGGGCTGTGTTCAAAATCAAATGGTATCGCTGATTTCAGTGGAGCTGTCTGAGTGTAAAGTTAGAGCAGAAGTTTAGTTCATCTCATACAGTTAAGTGAAAACAGGTGTTCAGAACAGACAAAAGCAGGGTGGCCAAACTCTAGGCCTGTTCAAACTAGTATTAAAATGTATTCCACGTTTTGGAAACCAAGTTGCAGCCAAAGTGGTCTGGATTTAACATAGCGATTTTACTTATTTCACTTTTGTAACAGTTTGACAGCATACAAGTAAATCAATCAGGAAATTCAGATAAAGATCTAGTTTCAACCGAGCTTGTCTTCGTATGCACGAAAGCATACAGCTGAGAAATCTATGAGGAAGACTCTTCCCTTTTACAAACCTCAGCGTTTTTCAAAGTTTCTATTCATTCTCAACCCCCCCCCAAAAAGGATTGTCTGAGTCCTCCTACGTCTCAGATGAGTGGTTTCAGGCAACTTGTCCACACGCTGACCGCACAATCTCTTGTGCTTGTTTTTACAAGTCAGGAAGCCATACAAGTATATTTAGGTCAAATAAATAATATATATCTTATAAAGAGTACCAGTCAGTGGGAGTGGGCTAGTCCTTGGAGGTTTCTCTTTGGTGGGCAACATTTGTTACCTAAAAATAGATGCAAGTGAGTTTTAGCCATTTATAGCAACAGTACTGAAGATTTACATTATGTTGCTGTTGTTTTTTGTTTGTTTGTTTGTTCATTTTTTCATACAAACAAATATATATATATATGTATCTAGAGAAAAAAAGAAAGAGTCAGAGAAGCACATTCCAGGCATAAATGAATACATACTAGGTCAGCTTCTGACTATTTAGTAATGCTCTTACCAAGTTCTACTGAGCGGTCCAGAATTCTCCTTTTCCACTAGCCTCAGATCTGAATTCACCTGGAAACAAAGACTGAACTGATCTTGAGATAAAACATGGCAAGTTAGGAATCAAAATGTGCACAGCACTGTTGAACTGTCCAGCAGCCTGAGTTCATTGACTGTGCATTCCAGCTCCTATTATATACATATTTACTGTTCTATTACACACCAAACCATATATTTTCACATTTATTATCAGCCACCCACAGTCATAGATCACCATGTGCATTCCAACTCATTGCTTTGCTTAACAATGCACTTTATATATCTTCCTGTCTCAGTTATAACATCTGTCATATTTCCAAGCACTCGATTCAAGTAGCTACTTACAACCATAAATGGGGTGCATTTCAGACCACCACATGACCACCAGTTGGTGTACCCAGAACTCCCTGTCCTGCTGTGTACTCAGCAAACAGAGAAAGTCAGTGCTACAAACAGCTCCAATAACAATACCAACGTCCTTCCACTGGATTCACCACTCAGAATGGATACAGACCTAAGCTGTATCTGTCACCCAGAATTTTTCAAGCTTCTCTAATCACAGCCTGTCTTGCTTAGCACATAAGTTGGAAAACAAGGCTGGTCTCAAGCTGATGAGAAATATCCTTGGAATTAACCCAAAATATCTAAAAGTAAGAAACACTTCTGCTAGAATTTCTGCAGCTCATGGCTTGGGGCATTTCTACTGCTTCAGCTGTGAGGACATAAGCAAAGGTGTATTTACTTTTTCCATACAATAGCTACTATGTGGGAATTCAGAAACTTGTTGCAGATAGTCAGCCCTGTACTACTTCATCTGACCACTTTGCTATCTCCTGCCTTGTTTCATGTGCTATAAATCATTGCTGTGCCACTGAGGTTTAGAAAGAAAAAGACGGAAAGAAGAAATGTATCAATCACTGCATCCATAAATGAGGATGGAGGATTATTACGGCTTCTTTTCAGGCCATTGCTGGGGTGGTTATCGGCACGTACAGCAGTTCTCCTGGGATCAGCTGAAGCCTAATGGGTTATAGCAGCCTATATAGCAAGATTGTTAAAAACAGAGCCCAGGACTTGCCAAGAGAGATAGATATGAAGCCCACATCAAAGGAAACAACAAGATATAAAAAATGAGGGTAGATTCTTCAGTGCCATGAATGAGTTTGTTACAGTGTTAAGCTATCAGTATGGACTAATTTTACACAAAGGCAGTGGAACAGCATTACTGCAGATTCAGAAGTGGTGCTCTCCCCTGGGAAGGCTCCCAGGAGAACCACTTCCAAATGCTTTTGTTTCACTCATCCCCCCCACTCAACCCAGGGAAGAAGTGCTATATTTCAGCTTTTGCCAGAGAGAGACAAATGAGTGAAAAATCCTTCTACCAGGCTTGAAGTCCCCAAATGCTTGTAGTGGTTGTGATTTCCCCAGTGAGCAATTTTTAACAGAACGAGCAGATAAAATTACACCGCAAACCATCAGGTTGAAGGATAGAGCCATCATCATAATCAAGCATCGCTCTCACAACTGTTTCATCTCAGGAATTTCCTGAATATTCACTCTTCTTAATAGCAAAGGACAGAGATCACTAACATATTTTAAATACACATGGAAGAACTCTGCCTATGCTTCACTGCAATAGAAAAACTGGCTGTATTTACTGGGCATGTATTTATTGCTCCATTAGGGTAAGCCAGTGCAGCCCAATGTTCTCAGCTATATTATATACAGTTGTACACATGCACAGCAGCCGTATGATTGCACTGTTTACACTGTCACTGCATCAGCACCAAATTCCCTACCAGATCAGTGGGATCATTAAATATCAGACACTGATCCCAAACATGCATAAGTGACACCACGAGGCGATAAATTTACAGCCCTGTAAATGAAATCACGATGAGCTACCAGTGCTGCTCATTGCCCTTTTCCCACCGATCTTAAAATCTTCTTTACAGCATTATTCTTTATTCATATGACTGCCGTGAATAATGACTGCTCTTATAAATCTTCACAGGTTCAGCTACATAATCACACACCTAATGTGTCTATAAGCAGCCGAGCAGCCCTGTAGACCTGACTTATTAAGGCCAGCTTTCAATTACTAGCTCTGAGGTTGCATATTTCACTGTTCCTCTTTCCACCATCTAAATGTCAGATGTGTAAAACATTTGACACTTGGGGAAACAACAGCATTATAGCAACTCCCCAGAGTTTTGACCGTGCACTAATTTTTAGACAACAGCTGCTAATAAGCACGTCATTTTCAAGCTTTCATTTCAACTCTAAAATACATAATTTAAAATCTCCAATTGAAAGCATTTTAAAATTTAAATGAGATCTGTTGCTAGTATAAAGAAAATGATATATCAGCATGATTGCTAAACCAGAAATATGAGTAAATGCCCCATTAGCATGTGTGCATATAAATTCCACTGTATGAATGGGCACTGGTTACAAATAATTGATTTCTGAGTAGATCCTCTGTGAACTCCAGAAATGGTTTACTTACAATCACTCTCATTACAGAGACTGGTCATCTTAGTTGAAAATATTTCCATGGATGAATGAGCCATGAAAATTAATCACTTTTATGGCCACAGAATGAGGTTGTTCTGGGTCACTGTCCAGATAGTAAAATACTAGAAGCCTATGATCTACTTTATAATTCATCATAGGCTATAGTTGGCACTAGAGTTATTAAAGTCATTTTCTTGCTCTTTTTGAAACAGTAATTACTCTAGAGATTTCTGCAGCTTATAGTTTAAATGTCAAGTTCAATCATTTGATTACTATATGCCTGTAAGTTGGAAAATACTTCAGTAAAGTGCTTATTATTTGAGGTGGACATTCCAAAAGAAAATGCATCAACAAACATAGTCCTTGTAAGTTTCAGTAGTTCTGCAATCACATGGAAATTTGGCATAAGTTATTCATCATCAATATGACCGTAACAGTAGTATTACAGTAAAATACTTGAGCTCAGCAATGCATTTCATGCATACATAGTTCTTCAGCAAACACCAGTGGGCAATTGGATAGTGTGGGAAGGCCAAGAGTTAATGTATAAAAGAGGATGGCAGAAATGAGTGGATTTAGAGTTTCATAGGGTAAGTGGAATTCAGTGTATTTGAAAGGGGAAAATAAGTGCATTTAGCTCGGGATTCAAACAGGAGGGCATTGTGGTCAGAACATCAATGAAAAGTCCCTTAGTATCTTTATTCTATTACTTTTTGTTTCACGTCAGATTGGAAATGAACCAGTAGGAAACACAGCTCATGTCATCACACCTTTACTTTTGATAGAGACTGTGGAAGTAATTAAAAGTTCATGTGATGATGCTTGGCTCTTTGTCACTGAGATCAAGCTCTGTTTAACATCCAGTGCCATCAGTAACAGTTTTGGTTGTGTATAAGAGCCAAATACTGTAAAAGCAGTCAGAGGAGCAGGGAGGGTTCTGACAATGGCTCTTTATCTGATGTCACATTATGCAAAAGTACCTCTTTTCTATAGGAAATAAGAACACTTCTGGAAGCACGGTATACTAAAGTAAAGCCTAAAAAGCATATTCAGCTACTTACTGAGTGGATGAGGATAAAAGCAGCACTCAGAACAAACATCAAATAAAACTTAGAAATCCTGGAGATTCTTAACACTTAAGGGCAAGAGAAATCTTTGGACCAACAAGTCTGACCTCTGTAAGATTTCATCTAATACTCCTTTGATCTGCATAAATCCATCAACATCCATACTTGAATCAGGGAGAACAGGATAAAGTGCAAAGTGAGTTGCTTGAATGCATGTGGGCAGTGGCTCCATGAGTCAATCAGGAATGATGAATATTTCTCAGTATCAAATATTTCCTGAGGAGCTTTGGAAGAGAAAAAGAGCACCTCATATTTGAAGCTTGAGAGGCACCAATTTGGAAAGGTGGATCTGTCAGGAGCTCCTGAGATAGTTTCCTGTGACACAGAAGAGGAAGTCAAACCTTTCTATTCAGTTTATCTGGCCGCCAAGCAAGCTCGCAGCTAAAGCTCTTTCACTGAATGTTATGTCACAGAAAGCAGTCAATTAACAGTAATTCCAGTGTTTCTGCATAAAGAGAACATCTTGTTGGACAGCCCCTCCATCCAACCTCCCAACATCTCATTTATGCACCGCAGTACATTCCACCTGGACAATTCTGAAAAGACATCTGTGAGTTTTATAACAGCTTCAGGTGTACAGTGCTCAGATTAAGAACGTGTGTAGCTCACGTTTCTCTTTTTTGCCTATTATATAGGCTATACAGTTGCTTAACAAAATCGTGAAAGTATTGCCTCCAATAGCTGCCAGCTCCAGCATTCAGGTGTGATAACATACCTTTAAACATCGTTACCACAATTTCCACCAAGGTACAAACTTCAACATTTAAATCATCATACACATGTGATGTAGGAGTATAGAGAGGCTTCTGTCAGAGAAGTTGGTCATCTCAACTATTATAACTGAACACACCTTTCAGAAAAGTTCTCAGAAATATCCCCCATGCTTTTTAGACTCAGGATGCCCATTATCTCATTTTAAATACCTAGAATTATCAACACGCCTTCGATCATTTTCAGCTTTGAGATATTACTCTGCCAGCAACCAGAACAACCAAATACAGCTGGAAGCCAGCCTTTCCACCTGAGCATGTTCAAGATAATGATTCACAGTACAAACTTTTGCCATGCTAACATACACCCCTTAGTATCTTTATTAGGTATGTCTTGTTTTCTGGTTTAAAAAGCCTGAGAAGTGAGCATAGAACCAATGCTCTCTGTGGTCCTTTGAGGAACTTCACATACTTAGTGGTGGCCTGAAGCTCACTGCATATCACATTCAGCTCAAGCTTTATTCACAGTTAGTAATCCGAGACTGGCACAAAAGTGCTTGCAACAAAAAATAGATGCAAGATGGACAGAAGCATAAATAATGTGCACTGTACACAGTTCCAGAATAATCCAGCCATGACAAATTAAAATAATAATAATAATTTTAAAAATTAATTTAAAAAAAAAAAAAAAGGAGAAAAATAGTTATTTAATGTACACATGCAGAAGAAGTAAATCACTACGCTGCGCTAAAGGAAGCAGGAAACAGTGGTTGGAAACAAACAAATAAACACTGAACCAATTATCAGACAAAACAGCATTCTCTGACAGAGGATACCTCATACTAGCCATGGCTATTGAGAGCAGTTGGCATCCAAGTGAGAAGGGATGGCTTACATACATCTAAGACCATCATGTTCTCTTACCTGAAGAGAATAAACTGAGAGTTATGAGAAAAAATTCCCAACCTTCATAACCTATAGAGAAATAAAAATCAATTGCTACTAATTTGGGGTACATTTTTTCTTCTGGCTTTTGCCCATGTAGAACTTTCATTTCCTGAAGACATCTTCCCAGAAGGTATTAAGAGGAAATCATTTGTGCTGGATGTGCTGTTCCAGTAATTAATTATCGTGCAATTGAATGTGCTTGATTTTGAATCTGAACTTCTCTAACCTGGGCTTCCAGGCATTATACCCTTTTAGGGACATATAAAATCCAGGTGAAAGAATGTTCTAATCCAATCGTCTTGATTTTCTTCTAGATAAACTGAAAAGAGTAACTTCTATAAATCCTTTGCTATGAGGCAATTTCTCAGTTCTTCAATGCTGTATCTGTGACTTTTCTCTCTTCTTTTTCAGTACGTTAGAAAAAAACCCCACAGGTTGAGCAGGAAAGCATACACAGGGGTCTTGAATATCGCCAGAGAAGAAGGCTCCACCACCTCTCTGTGCAACCTGTTCCAGTTCTCTATCACCCTCACAGTAGAGAAGTTCTCTTGCCTGTTTGTATGTAACTTCTTGTGTCCCAGTTTTTACACACTGACCCTCATTCTGTCACTGTATAACCACCAAAAGGAGCCTGGCTTCAACCATGTGCCTCTCACACCTCGGGTATTTCTGAACAACGAAGTGATCCCTGCCGTCTTCTCTCCTCCGGGCTGAACAGCCCCAGCTCAGCCTTTTCCCATAAGGGAGATGCTCCAGGACCCAGTCACCTTTGTGGTCCTCAGCCTGACTTTCTCCAGTAGTTCCCTGTCTTTCTTGAACTGGGTGGCTCAGAACTGGACACAGTCGTCCAGATGTGGCCTTATAGGGCCAGAGTAGAGGGGGAGGATCACCTTCCCGGACCTGCTGGCCACACTCCTTGTAATGCACCGCAGGATCCCATTGGCCTTCTTGGCCACAGGGACACACTGCTGGCTCATGTCAAACCTGCTGCCCACCAGAACACCCAGGTCTTTCTCTGCAGAGCTCCTTTTCAGCAGGTCAGCTACCAACCCGTACTGGCGCACGTGGTTATTCCTCCGCATGTGCAGGACTCTACACTTGCCCTTGTTGCTCTCTTGTTCTCTACCCAGCTCCAGTATGTCCCGCTGAATGGCAGCACAGCCTTCTAGCTTCGTCTCATCAGCAAACCTGCTTGTGTGTGAGCTCTATCCCACTGTCCAAGTCACACCGTTCCTGTTCACGGCCCTCCATCACAGAGCCCTCAGTCACAGCCCCAAACAAGGATCCCTCCTATGAGCCACTCAACTCCCACCCGCGCCCACCGCCTCGCAGCAGGAGGCATCTGCGCAGGCGCGCGAGCACGAGGCGAGTCCCCGTTCCCGCGCAGAGCCCACGTGGCCGCGCGCGCGCCGCCTCCCTCTCTCCTCTCCTCACCCGAGCCGCTGCGCGCGCAGGGGAAACGAAGGGGAGGGGGGGGGGCGAGCGCGCGCACCTGCGCTGCGCCCTCGGCCCCTCGCGCCGAGCGGTGGAGGGCGGCCGCCTCGGAGGGACCCCGAGAGCCTCGTCCGCCGGGAGAGCCCAGGTGTGTGCCGGGCGGGGGGGCTGCCTGGGGGTCGCGGTGCCCGCGCGGAGTTTGTGAGCTCCTCGGGAGACCTCGCCCTCCTCCCCCCCCCACAACCCGGGCGGGGCTTTCCTCACTGAGGGTCGGGGAAGGACCGCCGCCCGCTCACCGGAACGCTGACCGCGGCTGCGGCGCTGCGAGGCGGGGGGGTCGTGCTGTGCTGTGCTGTGTTGTGTTGTGTTGTGGTGCCTTTCCCTCGGCGGGGGTCGGTGTTCGGCTGGCTCAGTGTGTGTGTGTGTGTCCCCCCACCGTCCCCCGCCTCTATCCGGGTGCCGTTTATGTAACAAGTGCCCTCCCGGCAGGCGGTGCCGCCCGGGGCGCTGCGCTCTCGGGGCGCTGCCCGCAGTGCTGCGGGCGGGCGGTAAAACCGTGTCTTTCCGTTGAAGAAGCGGGGTTAAAATGAATGAAGAGCCGACGGTCAATGCGAGCTGGCTGCCTCAGGACCGCGTAGAAGCCAGCTCTACCGAGAATGCCTCGGGCTCCTCCCTGGTTCCTGTGGTAGAGCCGGAGCCAGAGCTGTGGGTGAACCCCTGGGACATTGTCCTGTGCACCTCGGGGACCCTTATCTCCTGCGAGAATGCCGTGGTGGTGCTTATCATTTTCCATAACCCCAGCCTGCGAGCGCCCATGTTCCTGCTGATAGGCAGCCTGGCGCTGGCGGACCTCCTGGCTGGGATCGGACTGATCGTCAATTTCGTGTTTGCGTACCTGCTGCGCTCGGAAGCCACCAAACTGGTGACGGTTGGACTGATTGTCGCCTCTTTCTCCGCCTCCGTGGGCAGCTTGCTGGCTATCACTGTCGATCGGTACCTCTCCCTCTATTACGCTTTGACTTACAATTCGGAGAGGACCGTCACTTTTACCTATGTCATGCTTGTGTTGCTGTGGGGAGCAGCGATCTGTATCGGACTGCTGCCTGTGATGGGCTGGAACTGCCTCAGAGATGAATCCACCTGCAGTGTTATCAGACCGCTCACTAAAAATAACGCGGCGGTCCTCTCGGTCTCCTTCTTGCTTATGTTTGCCCTCATGCTGCAGCTCTACATTCAGATCTGTAAAATCGTGATGCGCCATGCCCATCAGATTGCCTTGCAGCACCATTTCCTGGCCACTTCCCACTATGTGACCACCCGAAAAGGAGTGTCTACCTTGGCCATTATTTTGGGGACTTTTGCTGCTTGCTGGATGCCTTTTACTCTCTATTCCTTAATAGCAGATTACACCTATCCTTCTATATACACCTATGCCACCCTCCTGCCAGCTACCTACAATTCCATCATCAACCCTGTAATATATGCTTTTAGAAACCAGGAGATACAGAAAGCGCTGTGGCTCGTCTGCTGTGGCTGCATTCCTTCTAACCTGTCTCAGAGAGCGAGATCACCCAGCGATGTCTGACTGGCGGCCGGCAGGACGTTCCTTAACACCTTCCTTCCCAGCCATCCTTGTGACCATGTCTTTGGTTTAGGTGCATTCATCAAGCGCTGTGTGGTGGGTTCTGATCGGAGCCACGGGACGTGCTGACCCTTCTGTGAACGGCAAACCCCAGTGACCAAAATGAAGCAAGTGGTTTGAAAAGGGAGATTTCCAAAATCAAAGTAATCGGTGTTCTTACAGATTTATAACGTTGCTCAGGGTCTTTTTGTTATAAATATATAACCCAGACTTTGCCATGCTTGCCACGATTTTACCTTAAGTTTGCTAATTAAAAATGGATTTAAATAGCATACCTCATTTGAAATTGCTTATGTGATTGAGTTCAGCCATACTGCATGTTACAGTCTGTCGTCAGGATGTGTTTCCCCTCTTAATTCCTATTAAAACAGTAGGGGGAAAAAAATAGAGGAAGGAAAAAAAAACCACTGTCCTGTTCCCACAAACTGATTTTTTTACATCATCAGAATGCTCTTCAAAATAATGGCCAATTGTCCTGATTTATCTGGTATTTATTGTGGTCATCTCAGTGCAATGAATTTGCTGTAAGTGAGGAAGTACTTGCACAGCTTCTATTGTATGTCTCAACGTGAATTAGGTTGATCGTTATTTTCATAGAGTTCCTGTTCTCTACCAAGTTCTGGCTGGATATTGAAACAGAAGATAGGCTTTGCCTTCCTGCTCAGAAGTCAGGCTGATGTTTTCCTCTTAGATGTGGGACATCAAGCCTTATTATATTATCAATTGTGAAAGAACTCACTGGGGAGTTTCAAAGTTGATGAATCAACACGGTCTCTTCTGACTGCATTTGTAACAGACGCAACACTTCGATGTGTCTTAGACAAGATCTGTCTTTCCATAGTGAAATATCAAATGGAATAACCTAATAATTTGGATCTACGTGAAATGCTTCCACTTCAGTTTATTGCCAAGCCAAAACGATTGCCACGTGTTTTCACTATTCTGCTGTAATTGAAAATGTAGAAATTTCTAATTCAGATTGTATCTGGCTCATAATTATGTGCAACCAGAACTGCAACATGAATCAAACTTCTCTCCCTTTCTGTCAGTTTTGCCCGTCACATATTGGGATTCTTCTCACTGTATGCATGTCAGTTCTCTTGATTATGAAGATGATAGCTCTGGTCTAAAAAGCGGAGCTTCCTCTCACGAAGGGTTAAGTTGAAAAGCTATTTCTTACCTTTTACTGGAGCCACGTTAGAATGCAATAGAAATAAAACATTGCTTTCTAATTTCAAGACTTAATTGTCAGAGAGGAGATATTTCTGGGAGATTTCTGATGTTCAGTGTCTATTCTAATGTCAGTACATGGGAGTTCACAGCACCCCTTGCATTGGTGTTACTGGGAGCTCCATGTGTTAATGCCCTGACATCAGCAGGAGGTTATATTCCCTTGAATGTCACAGTCTGCATACTGCATTGTTGCTTCAGAATCTTCCATTGCAGTTAAAACAAAAACTCTCAAATGTAAATCAGCAATATTTACAGTTCAATGAAATAATATACCTGTGTAGTATAAATAGTAGAGAGAACCGTGTTGCTGGTTTGGATTTTTCCAAACAGAACCTGTCCTTTTCCCATGGATGTTTGGATGACTGTAGCTTTTTGTGGCAGAGTTTCTGTGACGTTAAGAATCATATGCTATACGCAGTGCTGAATCTCAAACGTGAATGAATTGTCTACAAACAAGGCTCTGTAGAGGTTTTACAAGCAATAATTAAGTTGCAATGCTGGGTTCAAATTCCATTACCTACTTGCTTCAACCTTGATGATATTTGGCTCTCTGTAAGCTGATTAGTTTGGTGATTGCATGGCATGGTCTGGTAGAGCTGTGACCTCGTAGCTCCCATGGCTTCACTGCGATTTACAGATCCTCAGCACAGTTAGAATGTGGCCCCTACTCTGTGTGGGGTGCTGGTGTTCTTTGTCTACTTAGGAATGCTCATGACACTCTAGACATTGTCAGGTTCCTATTTTGTTACAGATCTTTGTATAAGAAATAATCAGGTCATAAATATCCACACTATGTATGTGTGCAGTTTTGCAAGTATGCAAAGTATTGCAATTAAATGGTGGTAGAAGGCACGAACTGAAGCGATACAAAGCCTAGCCCATCTTTTTGCTGTTTTCTTTTTGTTCCTCTGGATCGAATTGCTGAGGAAGTGTGATGAGGATGAGCAGCTACAACTGTGACCGTAATTCAGTCCCTAGGGCAGCTGTTCTGCTGCTAAAGCAGACCTGTTCTCATCTCCTCGCATTGCCTGGCAGGCACAAGTGGTTTTCTGCCTGCAACACCTGGGTGGCAGGGAAGCTAGAAAAAAAACACACAACAAAAAACAGCACAGAGGGAAATAATGTCATCCCCTCCTTCATGCTGCTCCTTGTTGTCTTCCTCACTCCACAGGCTGCTTAAATCCTCCATGGCTTTTAACAGTGTCGGGGGAACAGCCCTTTTCTTTGTGCCAGAGCAGAGAGATTTGTGATTGGAAGCTCCTCAGGAACAGTTCGAGTCAAAAAAGAGGAGAGAAAGATTAATTATAGAAGTTACAAAAAAAAAGACTCACAAGGGCATGATTTGCCCTCATTTGATGAGTAACTCATTTACCTTTCACCACAGACAGGTGAGAAACATGATTTTGCCTCCTGAGTTACTGCTGTGACATCCAGTGAGGATGCTGGCTCTTTGAGAAGTGGTCTTAAATTGGGACTGAGCAGCATAGGCCAGAAAATCCTTCTGGAAGTCAGTGACCTTGGTTTGTCCGTAGCTGATGGACAAACCAGATGGAGCTCTAGCACGGTTTACAGTAGTAGTGAGATGCTATTAAATGCACCTTTGAATGAGTTCTTGAGAGCAGGGGCCGAGCTGTGGGTACAAAGCCTCCTACCTCACTTCCATAAGAAGAAATGCATGACAGACAGCTGCTTTTCAGACTGTGAAACTAAGTAACTTACTGCTTTGACATTAGAGTGTGTAGGCAGTTACAGTGTAGGACCCAGATCCTTAGGGTCAGGTGCCAATATCCATCTGAAATACCTCTGAAACTGGCAGAAATCTAGACAGCTTGCAGGAATGTTGTTGGTTTTGTCCCATTGAAGCACACCTGTGCATCAAAATTCACTGTGTAAAGTGTTTTCATCACGTCAACAGATTCTTTTAATAATGAGTCATTTAGTTTTAAGATTTGAAGTTCATTTTTGTTTATTAACGTATCTGACCTGAAGTTAAATTTGCTGTAGTTGTTTTTGTCATCTGTTCAACCTCAAAGCCTTTGTTTTAATTGTATTATTTTAACCATTTCTCCTAACAGTGAGAATTCCAGCAATAAGGGAAAAAAGGGTTTTAGTATAACAGCAATAAAATCCTCCATGTTGCAGGTACTATAAACTGCTGAGTAACCTCAGAGCAATAGGGAGGAAGCAATATATTCTTCAGACAGAAAATGATCTGCGTAAGGAGAAGTCTTCCCTCATTAAGCAGGTGCTGTAGGACTGATGTGGGACATTATTTCTGGTTTGTGTTACAGTCCTTGAGTTACTGAATAGGATTACTCAGCAATAGCTGCTTACCTTAGTTTTTGGATGCTGAATTCACGCTGTTTGCAAGAGAGAGCGACATGCTGCAGAGGAGATTTTGCTCTTTTCTGTGTTGGGCACTTAGTTGTACATTGGTCTTTGGATAAATTACTTGTGTTCAGCATTTCTGATTGTTACTTAATTCTGGAAATCCTTGAATTAGTGGTGCTCATCAAGGTGGGTGTATCAGGATGAATATGATGACTGGTGCTAGCCTGTTCTGAAGGCAGCTTGGTTTTTAAAAGTACAAGACAAAGGTGCCATTAAAGAAACCCCCTGCCACTACTTGGGGTGTTTGGGAGCCGACTGAAAGGCTTGCTGAAGCTGCTGTATCTTCCTGCCATGGACAGCCAGTGATAGAAGCAGTTGCATCCATCCTTTGCTTTCAAGGGACAGCCTTGAAATGTCGTGGAGTGACTGAAATCCCTCCACAAACAGTAGTAAGTTTTGGCTTGGGCCAGCCCCTGTTCTGTCCCCAAAGTGTTATTCTTCTGTTGCCTCATTTTCTTAGGGCAAACTTAGCTTCTGAAAATGAGATACCTGTATTTGTTTCTCCAAAGCACTGGGCAGCCTGCACTGTGATTGAATGTTGGGATGAAACTGCATCACTAAAATTCAGATCCCTGAAACATTATCTCATTACTTTAAGCATCAGTGTTCTGTAGCATTCAGAACCCTATTTTCAAAATGCTAGCCCTGTCTTTCATACAGAGAAAGTAAGTGTTGATCTGCCTTTTAGATGTACAATTAAGAAAGAAAAACAGTTGGACAGAGTTGGTCACAGTTTAAAGAACAGCAACTCTTCTGCGGATGAAGGATGCAGCAGGACCTGTGGGAGAAATAAAGGATAACATGAAATATCTGCATGTGTTTTCATGACATACAGACTTTCCAAATAATTTATAGTGTGCAACAAACTGAGTCCTAATAGAGCAAGACACTGCACGTTAGGAAGAATCCCTCTGTAACTTGATTGAAATTAGGCAACAGTGTTACTCAAGGGCAGGCAGTGCTTATAAAATGAAGGAGCCTTCAGGTAATGGTGCATCACTATCATTAGGAAATAAGAATTTGAATGTTCTGATTATTTTTCTTTAGCTCTTGGAATGCTGATTTATAAAGTGGTGGGTTTTCCTCTCTTCCAATGTCACGTTTAGTTTGGCGTATTGGTAGTCCAGAGATGTGCAATAAAGAAGAAATGAGACCTCAGAATCTCTGCTTATAAAGAAGAAACTAAAAGGAAGAATTGTGCTTTATATGTAAGAGGTAGAAAATAACGCAGGGAGGGTGAATTAGGTCTGCTTACCTCCCCGTCTCCCAGTAAAATGATAGGGCTCCCAGTAAGCTGGAAGTCAGACTTCTTGGGACCAAGAACTTGCAGATCCCATTAATGGATGAAAAATCTCAATGCTGGGTGCTTTCATGTTAAGGAGGTGATGAAAAATGAGGAGATTCAAGTTCTTAAGGCCTGGGGAATCAGCCAAATCCTTAGCACTTGAACTTGGATAGGAAGGATGCTTGAATGAAAGCATCCCCTGGGAAGGAAAAGTCATTTTGCACTCTGCATCTTGAGCCTTCCATGATGTCCACAGAGCACCTGAAGGATGCCATAGTGCTGCCGGTGCAGGGCATAGTGCAGCAGCCCCTGTGCCCTTGAGGCCAGCATTACTGTTGTTATTGCTGAATGGTATCCCATTCCGAATGGTATCCCAAGAACAGAAAGGAGGAAGCGCAATCAGAAGTGAGGTGCTCCTCCCTCAAACACAAACTCATGAGTTTTATTCAGATCATTAAAGTCTGAAATGGCTCCACTGCAAATGAGAAGATTTTGGTGAATAAATATTGGAAATACTAAGGAGGTTATTTTACAGTAAATCCTTCTCTATTCCTTTATTTCTGTGGAGCATCTGGGCCAGTAACTTTACAGGAGTCGTATCTTCAAGAACAACTTGCCTTTGTGCTAAAAATCTGCGTGCTGAGTTGGTTCACAAACTGTTCAGGGTCTTCTAAGGCAGACTACAAGAAGAAACTGTTGCTTATATCACTGTTCCACAGAGATACAGACTTGTTCTGGAAGAGAAGGAAACAATAACGAACGTAGGTTAGATGTGTTACAGTTAAGTAGTGCTTCAGTGTCCAGATGCAAACTAATTCAGTGCCATTGAAAGGATATGGGAAAGTTTTGCAGGGGAGGTTCTGCAAATCGATTGAGAATAAAACTCTCAATCAAGCATTCCATCCCAAATTCCTTGAATTTACTTTTGAGGAAATTTTTTTCTGACCTCCCCCCATCTTTTGTTTTGCACTCCAAGTATGAGTATTGAACAAGATATAGTGCTGTGGATCACCCCAGGTTGGGAGCAGACTTTTCTGACCCAGAACTACAGAAGTGACTGATATATACATGGGCTTGTTGGAGGTTGTCCAGAGGAGGGCTACAAAAATGTTTCAAGGGATGGAACACCTCTCCTATGAGGACAGGCTGAGAGAGCTGGGGCTGTTGAGCCTGGAAAAGAGAGGGCTGCAGGGAGACCTGAGAGTGGCCTTTCAGTATCTAAAGGGGAGCTGTAAGAAAGAAGGGGACAGACTCTTCAGCAGGGTCTGTGGTGATAGAATGAGGGGAAATGGCTTCAAGCTCGAAGAGGGGAGGTTTAGGTTGGATATAAGGAAAAAGTGTTTTACAGTAAGGCACTGGCACAGGTTGCCCAGAGATGTGGTGGATGCCCCCATCCCTGGAGATTTTTAAGGTGCATCTGGATCAGGCCCTGGGCTACCTGATTGAGCTGTGACGTCCTTGTTCATTGCATGGGAGTTGGACTAGATGACCTTTAAAGATCCCTTCAACATTAAGGATGCTACGATTACTTCTAAATAAAACAGACCTTTCTTAAAATGCTAGAGTACTTAGAAACATTGGTTGCACAATCAAGTGCTTCATCAAACCAGTAGTGAAGAGAAATTCAGCTGGTGGCAATAGCGTTTCTCTCATATTAAACCAGCAGTTCTTTTTATTTCAAAAACTTGCCTCATTCTGTTGTGTAAGTACAGTGCTACATGTTTACATAAAAGCTTCTATACAAAGGGTTTATAGGTTTCTCCTCAGTGGAACCGTTTGGAAAACAATACGCTGATAAATCCATAGCTCTGTACAAGCTTCATAAATAAGTTTCTTCATTGAGAAGAGTTAGAGAGTCAGTGTTTAACCCTGTGATTTTATGGTTTACCTCTTTCAGGTGTATCAGCGGCACTTTTGAATTGAACAGCTTTGAGCATTTGCTCCCCACTGAAAATGTACTTGATTTACTTTCAGAGGAAAAAAAATGAGGGAACTTCTCATGTTTTCTTTATGTTGGTGATAATCCTTTAAATCATTTGATCCCGCTCCTGGTTTCTCACAAACAAAGCAAGTCTAAGTGCAGACTGTGAAGACTCTGTCCTTCAAAGACCTGCCTTAGCAAATGCAATGACCCTGTACTTCTAAGGAATAGGCTCCCACAAAATAGATTTGGTTGTAAAAAAAAATAACATCAGGGAGCAGCTGTACAGTGCACAGGTGATGGAGCACTGGCACACACTGCCCAGAGGCTGTGGAATATCCTCTTTGGAGATCTCCACATCGATCTGGGCATGGGTGCCCTGCTCTGGTGTCCCTGCTTGAGCAGAGGTTGAGCAAGGTGCCCTCCAGAGGTCCCTGTTAACCTCCATCCTTCTGTGTGATTGTGAATTCCTTTCCCTGTTCTCTCTCCCTTCGTCTTTCATAAATGCTCTGGAAACAGGACTGCATGGATCACAGGTCTAAGCAGCAGTCTGCTGAGTCATCTGACACAGGTGCGCATTTTGCACTACTGATGCTAACCTGCAGGGGATTGCAGTGTCTAAAAATTCCTCTGTATTTATTTTTAAAGAGCACACCCAATATATATGTGCTTTAGAAGCAGTCTGGAAAAAGACATCGCAGAACCACAGGTTGAAAGGAGCCTCTGGAATCCATTTGCTCACATCCCTGCTCCGGCAAGGACACCCAGGCCTGGGCCCATGTGATTTGGAAAGGTCCCCAAGGAGGAGACTTTGCAGCCTCTGGGCAGCCTGTGCCAATGCTCTGCCATCCACAGTACTCCTGGTGTTCAGAGGAACCACCTGTGTGTCAGCATGTGCTCGTGGCCTGGAACTGGGTACCACTAACAAAGCCTGGCTCTGACATCTTGGCACCCTCCCTTCAGGTACTGACAGCCATCTTCTCCAGGCTGAGCCATCCTTCTCGGCTTTTCCTGGTGGGATCTGTAAAATTTGGGACCATGGTGTGGAGCTATTTATGCCTTGATTAACTTTGTTCCCTTCTGAAGTTTTCTTTTACTGCAGCATGTGCTAAGATGAAACACATCACAATAATAGGGAATTCAGCTGTTGAGTTGCTATTTTATAGAACACAAATGAAAGCAGCGTGAACCGTTCCTTTGGAAACAGAGGAAGCCACGTCCCTTTTATGGTCCTGTGGAGCTCAGGGAGTTGTGCTCCATCCGTGGGTTTTTGCTTTGCTGCTCTTTTGTTCCTCTCTGACAGCATACTCCCTCAATACATGAGCCATGCTCAAGTTCTTCTTGTGGTGCTCCTGCCCCACAGAGCTCACAACAGAATGGCACACAGGTAGGGCTGTGCTTTCAGTGTTAATCCCAGGGTCAAAGCATGCTGGTTTTGGAAGCAAGCTCTGCGTGTAGAAGAGATCTTTCTGACTGCATGATATGAAAAAGCCTTCTGCAATGACGTTTAAACCTAACTTCATCCCTTTGCTTCTGCATTTCCCATTCATTGTAAGCAGAGACTGCCTTTAGTCTGGGAGGAGGGGAATAACACGCTATTTAGGGAGTTAGCGTGCCCCAGCATGCAGCTTTTTGCACAGCTGACCACAGAGCGCGCTGAAGGCATGGTAGTCTGCTGTTGGACTCGGGCTGGCCCCACAGGTTAACCTGTACAGAAGCAGGATGTAGTTTTCCAAAGTTTGGAAACAGAGCTTGTAACTTGTGCCAATAGCGTGGAATGGGTATTGCAGCTGAAAAGACAGGTAAATGGATTATGTACACAGCAAAATATTCAGGCAGTCTCTAGGGCTACTTGCCTGTGCTTAAATGCATTTTCCAGTGCAGCTGATAGCGGTCCCATGTGTGTATAGAGGAGGACAATATGGGCTCTTCTAGAAAATGGGATTCCTACTTTTTGTCTAGAAGTAGCCACATTAGACTTCTATATGCATTTTTCACGCCTGCAACTTTTTAGTCTAAAATCTACTGTTACGTTGTCCGTTTTTGGTCCCAGCTTTATTGTCACAGCCAATACGTACGGACATTGATTGTAAATGTGTTTACAAAGAAATTTCATAGAATGTTATAATTGTGCCTCTGAAATTAAGCTATAAAACTCTGTATTTCACTCCAGGCCGCGGAATTTAGAATACTCTGGGCTGATAGAATCACTCATAGTCTTCTAGGCCTACTACCAAGAGCCCTACTTTCTTTCTATTGCCAAATACAATGAAAAATAACCTATGGTTTACCATGCCCATCTGTGAGTTTTTTAGAGAGCTTTTCCTAGGAGATACTGCACAATTCATACAAACTCCTGGTTCTCCTGATTGAAATGTGGTTCCATTTGGAATTCTAAAAGCTTCCGCAAAAGCAGCTGCGCAGGGATTGTTTTCGGTCTACACATCCCATTAGGAGACAAATGGCTTTAAAACAACAACTGGAATTCTGTGTGTTGTGCTTTGATAAAAGAACCAATTATTGGTTTAGTGCATAGCGGCGTGTGGTGGTCACTTCTTATACTAGGTAGGTTTTTTGCTTTAACTGTGGTTGAAGTTTGAACCATAGCTTGCCAGTGTATAAAATCATTTGAAAGGGAAGCAAAACATCTTTGCCTCGGTTTCCCTTAAGATTTGGATTGCAACCTACAGAGCTTCTTGTTGTATACAAGATAGTCATTTAATGCACTTTATTTAAAAAAAGGCACAAATTATTTGTTAATAAATGGTTACAATTGCACTATGCTGTAAGCATCAGTTACAAAATATGAACTGTACAGTTTTGTAGTCAACATTGTAAGTGTTTAGTCATAAACGATTGAAACGATGACATGTTTCAGTTCAATGTTAATTTTATATGTGGTGTATGTAACTATAAATAAATTTTCCTTTCTAAAAAAGACACAAAACAGAATGATTGTCCATTGAATTGCATTTCACATTTCAAGCAGCATAACTGTATTCTTCCAAAAACACGCAGTTTAGTGTATCGCAATGCAACGAGATGGCAGAGGATACTAACTGAATTGGAGGGGGGGGGTTAAATTCAGATGTGCAAACTTCAGCTGAACTTCTGTTGATCCCCTG
Source organism: Excalfactoria chinensis (assembly GCF_039878825.1). NCBI lineage: Eukaryota > Metazoa > Chordata > Aves > Galliformes > Phasianidae > Excalfactoria > Excalfactoria chinensis. Next base: position 165,280,656 of record NC_092825.1, read on the forward strand.
ACACCACCGAAGGACACAGCAGGAACTCCGGTTTTCTGCACAAAGTCTGAAAGAAGAGCCTGAAGGAATTCTAGAATGTAGGGTTGTGCCAAAGCATCCTTACAAGTGTACCTTTGAAATCTAAATTAATTCATTCCTACTTCACTTGTTTTCTGTCCCTCTGCCATTTAATTTCATTGTGTGTGCTCAATTTTTGGGGAAGAAAATTCAGCTGCCGTGTATAAGAGGAGCTGCAGGAGATCTACCACATGGATGTATCATCATAGTATCATAGTATCATAGTATCGTGCGAGTTGGAAGGGACCTTAGAGATCATCGAGTCCAACTCCCGGGATTCGAGCCCTCTAGTGTAGCAGAGCGGCAGTTTTACCCCTTGCGCCACAAGAGGGATTCGAACCCGGGCCCTCTGGTGTTGCAAGCGGCGGTTCTAACACCGTGCACCACTGGGGGCACACAATGTAGACACCTAATGTTTCAGTTTCAGTTAATGATCATTATCTGGGGTACATAGGAGTTGAAAGAAACTGTGTTAACTTGAATTCTTCTATTGGTTACATCTGCTCTGATTGTCTGATTAAATAGCTCCAAATGAGATGCACGATTCATTCTGTGTTTCCAGTGTGACTCTGACAGACAGGCAAAAAGAAAATGGTTGAACTGTCTCATTTTCAGAGAAACAGGGAGAGAATTCACTTGTGTGTTTGTGTTTTGAATTATTTTCTTGAGTACCCATCTTATTTTTCAGGCACGCACATTGCTGGAAAGAGCTACATCTCTAACTTTAAAGCTGACTATTCCATATCGTAGTCAATGAAAATTTGACTGCTGAACTTATCTAGTGACAGATGGTCAGGTAAGTAACGGAGAGGGAGGCTGTACTACATAGGTCTGCAGTCCTGCAGCTCAGCTGTATCTTCTGCCTCCCAGATGGAGAAAATCTCAGTGATGTTTGCCTTACCAGACACAGCTCTTCTCTCCTGCTCTCACACCAGACGTGTGGGCACAAGTTGCTTACTCTAGAGAAGAAGAACTGATGTAATGGGGAAAAGCAGGGACAAGCTGGAGCGTACCGGTTTCTCTTTCTGCAGTTAAGCTATAGCCAGTACTACAGCGCAGTAGTGATAAGGATGTATTGGATACATGTTTTTTATTTAACTAAACTTCAACTGCAGCTACATCAATTTAGACCCCTGGGATCTACCAATCAACCAATCTGCTAAACTGGAAATTGAATAAAAATTAATGGGAAGAAACAGTAAGGAGGGAGGGGAAATAAATAGTTCATCTAACAGAGAAGGTGCAACATGTCATAAACCACATTACAATAAACATGAAAAAATATATAACACATTGATATCAAATGTATTCTGTAAAGGTGGAGGCTTGGTTCTTGAATATCTTATTCTCCTTTGCACATTTTTCTCTGTCTTTGCTGATAGATACAACAGGAAGAAGAAAAAGGCTGAGATCCAACATACAATTATCAAATAAATGTTCTGTAACAACAGCTATTTATTAAAATTCAGCACCCTTAGAAGAGAAGCCACAATATCCATTTCAGTGAGGTAATGATGTAAGGATGAATTCTGCTTCTAATAAAAGGAGCAGCTAAAATGGTGAATGGCTGGCAGGCAGCTCACAGATTCTTCTAAGACCCCCAGTAAAGCATCTACAATAAATGTATTATTTCTCTCAAAAAAGGCTGAGAGGATATCAAAAAGTGTGAGATTAAGCAAGGGGTTAAGGAGGCTGTTAGAAACAAAGTACCCAAAATGAAAAGACCTCTGACCATTGTATGTGTAGTCATACTAAGGCAAAACATAGAAGACTGTGAAGAGCACAACATGTCAAAGCACAAAGAAACCTCTAATAAAAAAACTATGACAGGCAGGAAGCTTGCTCAGACAGTCTGTGGATACAGTAAGTACAAAAAATAGGCGGTCACAAAAACACTGTGGAGGAAAGTAAAATTAATTATTTGCACTGATACGTATTAAAAGAGACTTAGAAATCTTCTCATGTTGGATATTTTGTTTGCAGAGAGAAGAGTCTGAAGAGTTGACTCTACAGCAAGGAAGATGGTTCAAAGTTAAGCCTACTGAGCAGGGTGGGAGAAACTGGCTGAAATGGGAGAAATTGGTCTACGTGACAGATAATGGTGTAAGAAAGTTAGGAAATGCAACAAAGGGTGGCTGGAATTTACAGGTGGGTAAGGGGAGTTTTGTGGGAAGGAACCAAATTTTGCAGGTGATTGAAGGGTAATGCTGGGAATCTTTTGGCACTGGAATCCAACAGGCCCAACACTGCTTCAGTGAGCACCTCAGTAGTACTGTAGAAGGCTAAAATTACCTATTTAGCAGTACTGAAACAATAATTGGTGTATACGCATACCAAAATGGGAACCAGTAGTGGAAAGGTAATTAGGGTCAAATTGTTTGGAGTAAGGCTGGGGTTAGCGTTGAAAAAGATGGTGAAGAAGAGTGAAAATGGGCAAAACCATTCGCATCACATTGCCAGGGCTGTCTGAAAGTCTTCTTAGGCAACCCTGTTCATGACCACAAGTCTAAAGCAGCAATCTCAAAGGAACATCTCATACGGAGGGCAGAGTGGCTGGCAAGATCAATACATCAAATAATAGTAAAAACCTGCCAAATCTTAATGGTACTCAGCCAGAATTGTAAAGAGATTCCTTTTAAAATAACGGAAGCATTAATGGTGTTAAGGAACTGGAGGAAATCTTGGCTGCATCTTTGTGTAGTGCAGGTAACATCCTTCTCCTTGCAAAGTGATGCAGCAGCATCACAAGCTCAGGAAATAGCACTGCTGGTAGGGGTGGTTAAACTGACAGAGATCCGAAGGTATTGACAAGGTATCTGAAGGTATTTACTTCACCCAGTAATCCCAAACTGCCTCATTTCTGAATGTAGAGCATTCTGTGCCCTGTGGTTGGATATCAGATATTATTGTCAACTGTGTCTGGAGCTAAACAGAGGGAAATGGCTGAATTTTTTATTATGGATATACAACAGAAAACTTTCATGGCCAATAATAGTAAACCTACTTATAAAGATAAGTAATTGAAAGCTGTTTATCCATCAAGCACATCAAATAATTGCCATGCTGTAGTAAACAAGAGAAAACGTAGTTGTGTGAGGCTCACTAGCTGAAATTAAAGCTATAGTTCAGCACTGCCCTTTTTTTCAAGGAGACTCAGCTGCAGTGTTGCAGATGCATGTGGCTGTTCCTACCTTCTTATGTGTCTGTAGGTCACATCGGAGACAGGCTGCTGGCTTGGTGGACATTTGGACTAAGTAGAGCATATCTTTTTGTACTAAATGATTATGAATGGCTCTATTTATAGCAGGAAACCAGAGAGCACCTACAACCTCACCACTGTCCCACAGCCAGGATTTCAGGATCTATTGAAAGTGTGAGGCCTGTGCGGTTAAGGGATATTTTACCCTCGTCACTTGAAAACTATATAAGAAATACCATTGATCTGTTGTGTAGGTCAAAGACAAGTCCATTTGCAGATACTCAGGCTTTTTAAAGGCTTCCAAGTCATAGCCACCTTTTAAAGTTATTTTTAAATGGCCTTAAGTAAATCTTTGTAGAACTGCTTTTAAAGCTAGCAGCTCAACACCATCACCCCACAGCCGAAATATATATATATATATATATCTACCAAAATGTTATATCCCTTTCCTTCGCACGGTGTTAGAACCACCGCTTGCAACACCAGAGGGCCCGGGTTCGAATCCCCCTTGTGGCGCAAGGGGTAAAACTGCCGCTCTGCTACACTAGAGGGCTCGAATCCCGGGAGTTGGACTCGATGATCTCTAAGGTCCCTTCCAACTCGCACGATACTATGATACTATGATGATACTATGATAATTGTGCTAATTGTAAAGACTGCCTTTCAACTCAGGGGATTCTTTATCTGACAACAAAAGATATTTTGCTATACCAGAACACTTTCTTCCCGCTTGTGGCCTACCAGAACTGGTTTCATCTTTATTTTTTATCATGATGTATGAGGTCTAAATCACACTTGATATAGAGCCTAAATAAGCATGTTTTTAAGATGCGATGAGTTTGCCATCATCATCATTTTGATCCATCAAGCTCAAGTGCATCCTCTCAGGATTTTCAGGACAAGAATCATCACTCTCCAGATCATTCCTCTTACAGGGCAAGGGGTGCAGAAAGACACAGAGAATGTAGCAAGGTAGGATAAGAGAATCACAGAATCACACAGAATCACAGAATGGCCTGGGTTGGAAGGGACCTCAAGGATCATGAATCTCCAGCCCCACTGCCACAGGCAGGGCCACCAACCTCCCCATTCAATACTAGACCAGGCTTCCCAGGGCCCCATCCAACCTGGCCTTGAACACCTCCAGGGACGGGGCATCCACAGCCTCACTGGGCAGCCTGTGCCAGCACCTCACCATTCTCATAGTAAAGAACTTTCCCCTGACATCTAACCTAAGAGAGCCTGTCCTCACAACCCCCAAAGTCTCAGGCACTAGATTGGCCAGTTCAACCTGGTAGAAAAATATTTCCTTCCTGACATCAATGCTTAAGGTGCCCGACTCTTGAGAGGGAGATAAGGGCAGGCACCGCTCTACTCCCACTGACCCTCTCCAAGGTCCTGCATGCCCCTTGGGCTCACCCCTGGCTCTGTTCTATCCAGGTACAGCTGAGTTCACTGCTTGGCAAGGTAGTGTGTGGGTCACGCAGCCAGGGCCATGCAGCAGCAGCAGCTCCCCTCTCCCTTTATGTTTTGGCTGCCTCTGCAGTCTGGTTGTTGAAGTGGACTCTAGGATTTATTGTCAGTGCTGGATTCCCAATCCCTTCAGACAGCTTTCTGGGAGAACTAATAAAGCAGATGGTTTTGTTGGTGTGGTTGATGATTGCTTTTTTATTTTTAATTCAGTCCCATATTTTTTCTGTGCTGAGGCTGGATTTGTTTGTTTGTTTTTCTCCTTCTAGGAAGAAGTCACAGAAAAATGTCATGACCCCTTAATGTCCATTTCAGTCATCAGGCTCATTCTAGGGCCAGTCTGCCTTTGGCTGGCCACAGCTTTGCCAGAACAGGCACCAATGGCAGCACTTAGCCTTAGATTATTGCAACTCCCTGCATCTGCTGCCACAGTTTTCACAAGCTAGCTCAGGCTGGCCCAATTTTCACCGGGAGCAGCAGCAGCCCTCTTCAGATGGCAGCACCCCACCATGCATTTGCTAAACTTGGTCTTCTCTGCTAGAAGTAGGGGAGCCCAGAGAGGGGCCCGAGGGTGCTGGTTGCTGCTGATGTGGAGAGGCTGATCTCTTGCTTGTGACACCAGCTAGTGAGCTGATGCAGAAACAAACATCTGTCCAAGATGGTATTCGCTGCTCAAACTCCTGTGGTGGATCACCTGTAGGAAAAAGTCACCAGGCTCAGTGAATGTGTCATAAGTCAGACTTGTCCCATGGATGTGCAGCTTGCCAGTGGTGGTGGAAGCACATACACAGCAGAGCCACAGCAGCTATTTGATTTCCAGCTCATACTAACTCAGTGTTTTCTTCACATTTACACTTAATTTGTCTTACCAGGAATGTATTCTTATCCAGAGATGAGACAAAGCATTTGTCAGAGTCTGTTAGTTTGCTCTACTCTGTTCAGCATCTTTCTGCTTCTACTTGATTCTATTAAAGGCTCCTTTAATGAGCACACATTAAACATCTCTCTCCAGAGGTCTACGCAGTGGAATCTCTGTCTTTTCCATTGCTTCACAAAGTGAAGAGACACTTTGTTTTAGTCAAGTTAAAAACGGAACAAAATGCTGCTGTTTCCCTTTCAGTCATCTCACCTTCAGCAGTGATTTGCAAGGAGACTGTTGCTTTTTTCCTTCATGCAAAAGTTATTTTTTACACCATTTAAATGACAGCTTAATCATACGATAAAGGGCTTCCCCAAGCGCGAGTCTTTTCCGTGTGTCAAAATATCAGTGGATTCCATATTTAACATCAGACAGAATTGTGCTGCAGCAGTAGGCAAAGCTTCCCTGATTATTATATCACTGTGGAGAGCACTTCCTTCTGGAAAGCTGTTCTGAGATAAAAGTCAGCAGGGCACTGATCCTCACAGCGGAAACCAGCAGGAAAAATCCATAGCAGCAGCCACGTACCTTGAAGGATGTCAGCGCACATGGAAAGGTGAGGCCATATGCAGAACAGTTCAGGCCATTTGTGACAAAGTAGTGATATTTTTTTCAGAGATGAGGAATCCTTGGCAAGCGCATGTAAAGCGCTTCACAGCGGGTGGCAACATGAGCAGAAAGAGGTCCAAGCACACGGGAAACACAAGTGTCTGCTGCTCGTCCTTCCTGCTTCCCTGCCCCTGTGCTTGCTGTGAGAAAGTAGCAGGTAAGAGTGGCTTACTCTGTGCGTTTGTGGGATGAACAGCTGACAGAAATTAATACAGTCAGTTGAACATCTTTCTTTTTTAAAGAACAATTTCCATTTTGAACAATTTCCACTCCTGCAAAAGGTAGGTTCCACCACACTGCTTTTATGTCTCCCTGTCGGTACCTTCTATCACCTAGAACAGCACACCGTCACATGTTAGTTTTAAAGCTTGACAATTTAAAATGACCGTGTCTGCCCTTCAGGGCCGTATCAACCTCTTGGTGATGCAGAAGCAAATGCCAGTAACATGAAAGGCTTCCAGTAATAGGCTGTGGGAAAGAAATTGATGCTTTGCAGGTTCTGGGGGGCTTTGGGGTCTGGGCACTCTCTTCCATTGCATGCTGGAGACGTGCCTTCATGCCCAGCTAGCAGAAATCCAACTGGAGATGCAGCAGCTGGGAGCTTAAAGGTTGTGAGAAGTATATGGTTTGCTTGGCCTCCTAATTACTATGAAAGTTATACAAACCCGCATGCTTAGTAGAGCTTTGCTAACACCAGTGAAGAATGGCTTTATTTTGTTCCTGGTAGAGACAGAGCCCAAGAAGTTTTTTTTGCAACCAGCATCAATTGGTTCAACTGCAGCAGAGAGAATATTTCCTGCAGAATGGTCAAGGGCCGTTTGCAGCTTTCCAAGTCAAAAACAATCCTTAAAACTCCATCTAAAAACCACCTAGCAGCTGTGTAGAGCCCTGTGATTACCCCTGGGTTGCAGCAGCTAACAATGAGAAACAGAACTAGAAACAGAATCCTGCTCAGGCGAGCATATGGGTTTGTTGCTGATGGAGAAACCAGAAGCCCCGTGCTTGACCTCAGGTAGGTTTTGGCTCAGAGAAATTCCACTGCTGTTAAGAGAGCAAGTGTGCAAGTAGAAGAGCACGACTGTACCAGGCATGTACATCATCACAGACTTCTAGGACGTGGCATTTCAGAAATAAACAGAGACAGAGTAATGAGCCAGTGCGTGTATTTTGTGAGAGCCTGTCCTCTCGACAGTGAACATTATAAAAGACATTAGGAAACAACCTCTGGCTCTGCTTTCCCTCTTGTTCTCCATCAGGAGCAGTCTGTGAGGTATGGAGATGACACATGAGATGCCTGTGAGGGGAGGCAGCCAGAGGAGTAGTTGGGAAGGAGCCAGCTTGGACCAGCCTAGAGGAAGGATTTTATGTTGATGCATGTGTTCTGAGCCGTAGAGAGGGCAGACAGATGGTGAGAAGGGGATACAGTCCCCTGTGTGCTGGTAGCCTGAGACAACACCCACAGCATATAGTACAAATTTAGTAACAGAGAGGAGCTGAGGAGAAGCTTTGGAAAACGGGCATAAAACTTTTACTTTCCCCAACCAGCAGCAGCCACAGAGAACACCTCCATTTGGGTCTGCAATAGTGCTCAATGACAGACACACCTGGGGGACCCAGGGCTGGTTATCTCGAACCAGTTCTTTAGTCCTTGAATGGGATGATTTTGCCTTTCTTTTTCTTCTCTGTACACTGAGATGAGAGTAGTGCTGAAAACTGCCACCCAATCTGTTCTCGTGCTTGTAAAAGTGTTTTTCTCATCAGAAAGAGTCTGATAACAAACATTTATGGGCAAGGGGAGGATTAAGGACGAAAGCTATTTCACTTATTCAACGAAAGCTAAAAGTGACATGAGTATAGCGTGGTAGGAATACCATCTGGAATGAACAGGAGATCTGAGGAGCCTATGAACAAAAAAAAGATGATGTAAGATGAGCTAATGGATGGAAGCTGAAGCAAGTTCAGTCTCCTTCAGTTCCCAGATATGTAAGCATTGGGTGACAGTCCCAGAAACATGGGTTCTCATACCTGATGATGGGATGGCTTGGGCTATTGGACTGCATAGAGGAATAAATGAGTGTAAAATAGAAGAGCCTTTAAAATATTGATGGCCTGACTTCATGGTTTAATGGCTTCTTACTATGAACCAGTGACCCACAGTAACATCAGTGCCTCCACAGGCTAAATACAATGGGCCTCCAGCCTTTTATTTTTTCCACTTACATATGATGCTCTTTGTGATCTTAAGTGTTACAATGAAATTTACCATGGAGCACAAGCTTTGGGAATAAGGTTATTTTAAATTAGACCAAGGTCTTCCTTGGCCCACAATGTGTTTATGTCCTACCAGAGGCAGAAATAGCCTTTCAAATACAAAAATAACACTTGAGTCTCTGTGTCTGCAACAGATAGACCAGAGCAGGTAGAAAGGCAGCATTACAAGCGTGTCCTTTAAGAAACGACATGGCTCACAGTCATGCAGCTCCAGCCCAAGCTGTAGGTGTACTTGATGGCCTCCGGGTCAGATCATCTAAAGCAGTCAAGGCAGGACGCTGTCTCTGCAGGGAATCTGGCGTGATCCTAAAAAGATTCATTCTTAGGAAAATACTGTAGGACAGAACGATGAACAGTCTGCTGCGTTTCTTGCCATTCATTCACATGAGCTTTTTAGGTTTCGATCACTTCAAGAATCACAGAATCACTGAGGTTGGAAAAGACCTCCGAGACCATCCAGTCCAACCATCCACCTACCACCAGTATTTCCCTGCTAAACCATATCCCTCAGTATAACATCTTCACGTTTCTTGAGCACCTCCAGCAACAGTGACTCCACCACCTCCCTGAGCAGCCCTTTCCAGCACCTGACCACTCTTTTGAAGAAGTAATTTTTCCTAACGTTCAACCTGAACCTCCCCTCACACAATTTGAGGCCAGTCCCTTCTCATCCTATTGCAGCTACAATGGAATTTGTAGTATCTAAAGTTATTTTCCACATTCTATTTGCCTGGACAGGGCACCGCCAAAGAAATCAAAGGACTTCACCATGAAAGCGTGAGGAATTAAGACACAAGGAGTATAAGATGGAATTTGAGGGAATGGCCCTTTACAAGGGTGGACAGTGATAGGGCAAGGGAATGGTTTTAAACTGAGATGGGGAGGTTTGGGTTAGATATGAGGAGGAAGTTTTTCACACAGAGGGTGTTGACGCACTGGAACAGGTTGCCCAAGGAGGTTGTGGATGCCCCATCCCTGGAGGCATTCAAGGCCAGGCTGGATGTGGCTCTGGGCAGCCTGTGCTGCTGGTTGGTGACCCTGCACATAGCAGGGGGATTGAAACTAAATGATCTTTGTGGTCCCTTTCAACCCAGGCCATTCTATGAAGATATAAGCCTTTAAATGCTGCATTGGAGAGTAGCTTTGCTGAAGAAACGCTGCCTGTACATGCATCTGCTGCATGTGCAGAAGCTGCACTACAAGTGGCTGTCGGCTCAATATTCACTTCTGTACTCCAAGATGCTCTGTAGAGAAAACCTTGACCCACAAAAGTTATAATTTTGAGTTATTCTCTTGAAAATCAATGCATGTACTCTGGAAAAAAGCCTGCTTGAAGAACTTTTCAAGGTTTTTGTACTGCCATCAGAATGAGAAGCCCAGCTTGCTGAGCAAGGTGAGCTAGTGGGCAAAGCACAGCAGCCTGTGTCTGCCTTCTGCTCAGACTAACACCTGCAGAGATGGGCTCCATCCCTGCTTCCCAGGACCTTTCCCAAGCACAACTCAGACTTGCAGAACAGCATGCAGAGAGACCCAGCCAGGAGTGCAGACATCCCGGCTCACTGCGCTCATTGCACTCTGCTCCTGTGACTCACCAGGAACTGCACAACATATGATTTTATGTACCAACTGTGGGCGTTCAGTCAGTCTTAATTGTATCTCATGTTGTGACAAGCTCTTGGAAAGAGACATTGTTCTGATGGAAATGTTTTCTTTCATTGTCACCTTTCTCTTCTGTTCGAGATCAAAGCAAATTGTAGAAAAACTGAGCTTGAAGAACAGAGCTGTGGAAGCAGATTGTTCCCCGGCTCCTGCCAGCTCAGAGGGAAGAACAACTGAATGAAGAGAGAGCAATTCCCTTCCCAGACACGGCACAGACCAATGCTGAGGTTGCACTATGGACAGATCCAGGCCAGCGGGTGCTGGGAATGGTACCACACACTTTGTGTATGCACTGACAACACAGTCTTTGCTGAAATGACTTCTTTTAATCTAAACCCAATTGCTGCTTCGTATCATTGCAGTGTAGCACTTTGTGCATTTCTATGGCAGATCGCTCTGCTCACGGGAGGGCTTTTCAATAAACAATGGCCAAGGCTTCTGTTCTGGTAGCATTGCTGCTGCCAGCTATCCCTCCAATCTGGGATAGACTGCAGGGATCATCATTTCTTTTTCATGTGTTTATATGGCATCTGGAATCTCAAGCTTCTTGCCATAACCGCAAACGCTAATAAAATGGCAACGTCTGCAATACATTTATTGCTCCGAAAGAACACAGAAACCATCTGGAAACTGCAAATATATCAAGTTTATTAAGAAAGGCAAAACGGGCCCTTTTTGTGCTATTAGTACTACTGGCTTGTAATCCCTTGATGCAGTTTAGACATCACAGGGTTTCTGATTTTGTATTCTGCCCAGAGGACGATATAAAAGCCACTATTGATTTCTATTCCCTGTAAGCAGGCTTCATCTCTATGTAAATTAAAGATTCTACAATGTATTTCACATTAAAGATTAGTTGTCATTCCAGCGTTGATCTATTCTTTCACCAGCAGGGTGACATATTGGCAAGTTGCAGACAATGAAAGAAGGAGTGCTGCACTTAAATGATGCTTCAGAAACCATCAATTGCCTTCATCGTTTCAGGGGATGAATTATCCCTATTTTTTTTCCACTGGGAATGGACAGCAGAAGATGCCAACATCTTCCATCTAACTATGCAAGTCCTTTGTGTGTCCAGAGAAGTTCCAGATGTGAGAGAGGAAAAAAAGAAGCTGTATGAATGTGCTGGGACCCTTCACGTAGTATTAATCCAACACCTCAGCTGGCTTAACCACATTCCTTGGGAGTAGGGAACGTGGGCACTGCAAGAGAGCTCTAACTGTACCTCAGTGAAGGAGTTTCCGAGGGGCTCTTCCCTCGGAGATCAGGAACCATTTGCTTTCTCACAGCATGACAGGATCCACAGCTGATCAGTCACTGTATTTCAGGAGTGGGACCTTAGACCCATCTCAGAGGCCCTTGCCACATGCTGGAGAACAACCTTAGCAGTGACACCAAATACTGGATGCAGCCCTGAGAGGTTCTGGTGTGACCCACACAACTGAAGTCCCTTCCAGCCTGGGATCCTATGAAAGAGGAGCACTTTGCCTCTTCAGCCCTTTTCTAATGGGCAGACACACAGCTCTCCCCTCCCCCTTACTAGCCTTTTCAAGCCAAATGGTGCCCTCGGGTTATTGCTCATTAGGCTGCTGAGGTAGGAAATTCCAGGGGACCTCCTTTAGCAGGGAGATGGACTAGATGGTCTGTGAATTCTCTGAGCACACCAAATTCACTGCACTTCTCCCAGGCAAGGCTAGAGAGAAACCAACAAGGTTTTCTGGCTTGGGTATATTCCCCTCAGCTACAGCCATTGAAAGTCTGCTGTGCAAATGCAGTATGTACAGCTAATCATCTTAGCGACTTATATTGCCATGTAACAGAAGAAGAGCAGCACACACACTGCCAGCCATGCACAATCTCCCCTGCAGAAAGAGGAAATTCCACCTTTTTTAACTCAGTGGTTCCATTTACAGCAGCACAGACCAAGCATAAATGCTCATCTTCCCCAGAGTTCAAGCATGTATCAAGATGAAATGCTTGCGACTCAACAACACAAAGCTTCTGCAGTCAGCACCCAGCTTCCATGGAGGCCTCCTCTACATGGAACACTCTGAGCCAAAAGAGCCACACAACATAACTGACTCCTGGCTCCCCAGAGGAACACTGCATGGTATCACCCAGTTACTGGCAGAGCAACAGTTAAAACCAGCATCTGCATAGGACCATTCCCAGCACCTTTATCCCCTTAGAGCTATCAAATCAGAGCAGCAGAGCTCACATTAGAGCTTGTGCTAATAGCTGAGTTTCTCTTTGCTTCAGAACCTCAGCAGCCAAGGAAGGTTTCCTCGTGGGGATGAGGTTAGAGGTAGGTGGGTTTTGCGAGACAATCAATAGTTTAAAAGACACGGAAATCTCACCAGGTGATGTAGAAATGCTTACTCTGTGGTTGCATAGTAGTGACTCCATAGTAGAACTAAATGATGGCGCTAAGAGTTTGGGGAACAGCGAAATGCACGAATCTCTGTATCTTCATCGCTCTTGTGTTATCATCACACAGATTACTCTTAATTAGAAGAAACTCTTATGATTGCCTCTTTTGTCCGCTGGAGGTCAGTATCCTACAGAAATACAATTCCTCTTACCTGGTGTAAGGGTTTGCAGCGGATAACAATCTCGTAGCAGCATCTGATTTTTCTGTCGTAGGATTTTAAGGCTTCTGGTACAACGAGATGAAGACAGAAGCCTGTTCTGGGTCCTGCACTGCCAAGGGAAGATCTTCCTTCTCAATCAACCTGGCATTTTCCAACTGTCACATGAAGAATTCAACAGACTCATTTCCGAGGCGCACACCTGGCCTTGTATTTTAGACAGATGCCGAAGCGTAACTGCCCGATGATAGATTTTTTTGCTACCTATATAATCCTACTTGGCTCATTTTGCAGGATTAGCTCCAGAGCCGCCGGCTGTTTGGGCTGCTGCACAAACTGTAGGAACGCAATGCTGCACCACGCTGCTTTCAAAAACCCATCTGCAATGCTCCGTCATCGATCAGCAGCACCTTGCTTGGTGCCTCTGCGCAGCCTAGCGACATATAATGCTGAAGAATCACAATAGTAGATGAAAGTGAGTGTGTCCCAGAAACATAAATGGATGTGCAAACAGCTGTTAGGCAGTGCAGTATCACAGCCACCTTTCAGGCACTGTTCATACCAGTAATAGATACATTCTAAGGAAAATCTCCTGCTCATTCTCACTTGCCATGCTTTAATTCACATGATGGAGCAGTGCATGAATTCAGTTTCTTCCCACTGAAGTAAGTGATGTTCTCGCTGCAGCGGGTATTTTGTGCACAGATGAAGACTGGAGATAGAATGAGGCGAACTCTTGAAATGGGGACAGGACTGACCAGCACCACCTGCTCCATCTGATGGACTCGCTCTCTCTGAAGCTCACTTAACATGGAGACAGCTGACGTGCTAGTTGGCCTCATGGCTGCCTAAGCCGCAGTTTCACCTGTCTCCAGTAGCGTGCTTGACATCTATAGATCTGAAGGTAGTTTGAGTAGAAAGTAATGCTTTGAAGGACCCCACCGTCTGTCTAGTGAAGCACCAAGTGGAAAACATGAGGCGTTAAGTCTGAGCCGATGCGACAGTCCCAATGCCATATATCTGAAGAGCTGTAACGTGCAAACCTTACATTAACTTCTGTTCTAACACACTGATGGTGCCCTGATATCTTCAGTTCTGTTCTGTCAAGAAGTCATATTCTAAGGGGTCAGTCACTGTCCTGGGAGGTGTTTAATAAACATGGAGATGTGGTACTGAGGGACGTGGTCAGTGGGCATTGGGGGAATGGGTTGGGGTTGAACTGGATGATCTTTGAGGTTTTTTCCAGTGTTAATCCTTTTATCACTCTGTGTTTCACCCTCAGACTCCTTAAATATCCTACCACCTTGAACCCGTGGCTTACTTTCTGCACAGAAGACATTCCTGGTTCACTGGACTCCTTTTAATAGCTCTTGCATTCATGAATTTTGAAAGGCATCTATTTATCATTTAAATGTCATGTTAACTCTATTCATCCTAATCCCGTAGCAAGGCACTGCCAGCGCTGTTTGTGCTCCCACGTCTCATCTGATCAATGAGGGAAATAAAAGCTGAAACGGGCAAAAGGATGGATTGAAAATAAAGGTCATTACATATCGGAACTGATAAGGCGAAGAAAATGAAACACGTAAGGTAATCTCCAGGGAGAAGGTTAAAACTTAGCCTCACAGGGGAGTTCTGTATGGAGATGGAATAAAACAAAGAAGTATCATCAATTATTCACTGAAACATCTCTTACTCTTCAGGATAGTAAGGACCTTCCTCCCCCATCTCAGTCCTAAAATGTCTATTCTACTACCTCCCTTTAAGAGGGAAAGGAATCCCACAGATCTGCACTGTAATTCTCCCCATTTAAGGGAGGCACCTCGTAGTTACTGCTTTTCCTTAGGTACAGCCATAAGAAAAAAGCAACATTACAGTTAGACAACCCCCACGTCTCCTATGTGAAATAATTCTAGCTGATCGCGGCCGTCTTTCACTTTGGTATATTTTAACAAGATTTGAAAATCCCTGAAGTGAGGATTTGTTATCTCTTTCAGCCAAGAATGAAGTAAATCTATCACGCCGTATAAATAATTCATATAAACTCCAGAAACGTAGCAGGGAATATAGGTCAGGAGGAGCATCACAGGAGAGGGACAGAATGTCCTTCACTTGGAGAGTGAGGCAGATCTAAATTCTGCTTCCTGAGACAGACTGTGTCAACTGAAAGAATGAAAAGGCTCTTAAATCATTTACAAAGCAAAGGGTGACTTGACAGTCACTGGGGGATTCTGAAGAGGATACGGAGGATGAAAGAAACTATAACCTCTTTTTTAGATGCGGATTTGTCTGAGGTAAGTCAGCTGGATATGAAGAAGGTGATCTTGTCTATCTTCAGAAAATAAAAGCTTGAAAAGTGGCAGGGGGTTGGAACTGGATGGTCTTAGAGGTCTCTCCCAACCCAAGTCATTCTATGACTCTATAATGGTGATTTCCAGCCGTAAAGGCCAATCAGTAACCCATCACTGGGAGAAGCAATGAGCCAGCCAGGGAGGATCCACACATGTTAAGTGAAACTCCAAATGCTTCCAGGATCAACCCTCTTACAAATAATTGAGAGCTGGGAGTATGCAGTTCGGTTTAAACACTGACATACACCACTTTACACATCACATGCCTTAGCATATAGAAGTTCTCTAGTCACAACCAAACATTTTGATGAAGCTCTAAAGGAGACCTTCCCAGCAGCCCAAAAGTCCCCTGGCTGCTGTAAAGAAAGCCTCCAAACATTCTCTATTCAGGATGTGCCATAAAGAGATCACACAGAAATACATTTATGAGGAAGCTTCTATGGAAAGTCTGGACAATGTTACTTTAGTAGTCACTCTGAGAATATAAAACACAGAAGGAAATTCTTCTTGCTTAAATACGGAAATAACATTCACAACATATTGATAATCAGTTTAGCCAGCTGCTTGAAAACAACACAAGAGAACATCTCGGGAAATATGTAAAGTTTGGAATTAAAAACAAGCACAAAAGCAGAGCAGAAGAATGAGCTGATACAGGTGTAGCTGAAAACAGCACAAGAGCAGACCAGGTACAAACAAACTTGAAAGAATGCCCCATGTGAAGCCAAGGTGAGACCTTCCTTGATGGAATGAGCAGTAGTTCTGGACCACTAAGTTAAATCTAGGATAAAGAACCTTGCTGCTGTCAGCATCATCCTCTGTGGAAGAGAAAAGCCCCCATAGCTGGAAATGGCATCCCTTGGAACACCCACTTTTGCTGATAACACGAATCTATCCGAGGGAAAGAAACCACAACCAACCAAACCACACATCCTGCTGCAGCAGTGAACAGAAATAGCCTTGGCTGATAATGCAAACTATCTATTAAAAGAAGTTGAAAGAAAACAGAAGGATGCAGAGGGATACGCTGATGCGCAGTGCTGTATTGCCTCCCGCTGTTACGCATGTAACACACATGGCCACGCTGCCAAGGGGTTCAGCAGGCATCTCACCACCACTACCTGCTGGGGGCAACCCCAGGGCAGACCCGACACCCATGGCTGCCACCAGTACTGAGAACTTGGTGGAGACTGACTGGCCAGCAGCCGTGCTCATGTGAGAAGCTCTGCATTAAGCTGATGAATTTGAGCTCGTCTCCGTGCACATTCTTCGCGATCAGTAAAACTTGCACGGAGGTGCTGTAGTTTTGGCATTACCCCATCTCTTTCAGTGTACTCAGCAGGATTCCTGCCTCAAAGCCAGGTGGGACAAACTGCCCACTATTAACCGGTTTTGGGGTAACTCTGCCAGATGTCTGGCCCTCTTTTCCTTCGCCTACCCTTCATTACACAGCATGAGTGACTGCTGAGCAGGGCAGATAGATGTGTCACCTCTCCAAGTTGCTCAGCCTTTTCCACCAGTAACATGCTGTTGTACCACGTAAGAAGACAAGCTGTTAAGATGTCTAAGATACACTTGCCCTCAGCTCGAATCTCCCAAGTACTTTGCATGTGGCCTCTCACTGTGAGCAAAGTACAGCTAATCAGATAAGAACTTCCTTATTTATCTGCAACGTTAAGAATTAATCTCCAGATATAGACTACTATATTTAGCTAAGAATCTCTTAAAGGCTACTTGTTTTCCTACACAGCTGAAAAAATGCCTGATCCAGCACAAACATATGAGGTTGCTTTCCATATGTATGAGCACACACTCTTGTCACCCGCAGACAAGAACACGCTGCTCCAGAGAAAACTAAAGATATCTGACAGCACGTGAAAAATCACTCCTTGCCTCCAGCTATTACTGGAGAAGGCAGATACAAAATTCTTTCTCCTATTGCATACCAAATATTTTCTCCGATGGTCCAACTCTTTTCTATTCCCCTGTACAAAGAGATGGGATGGTTGGTTGGAAACCTACAGCCAGTCCTTCCAAAGTACCCAACGCTTCCTTTCAAGTCCCAGAGAACTGAGTTCATCACTAAATAACCTTCACGATCACTCCTACCTACTTTGTGCTGATCCAGGGCCTGGTGGGTTCCAGCAGGGATTATCCTTTATTTCCATTCCCCACATAATGCTGAACATACTGACAAGGCTTCAGGACACGAATACAAACCCACGCCGAGATCCTGCTGAACATCCATGGATGTGTGAACATACATGCATGTGTGTGTAACCCACGTACGTACCGGAATCGGAAAGGACTCCAACTCAGACTTCATACAAATCAGCCAAAAAAGAACAGTGAGCCAGAAGGAATGGAATTTTCAGTTGAATAGTGTAAAGATGAGCAGCTCCTTCTCCTACAAAACAAGCATGTCTAAGATGCATAGATTTGTTTAACGTGCAATAGGCTACTCTGCATTGAAGAACTGGCTTATGCGAGCTCTTCCCAAAATGATGGGAAATCTTTACTGTTACCATATGAGGTCTTAACTCTGTTAAAAGATTAACGTACAAATATTTTTGTAGCAGGTGGGTATGAGCTCACATTTGTCCAATAGTATGTTTGGCATCATTAATCCACAGGGTTCCTTATGAAAGGGTGGAGGGGGAAGGAGCTGCTGAGTACCATTTCCTGCCCTGTGCTTTGTGAAAGCCAAGGTGTTGTTTCTTATAGCAAAATCTTAATAATCTAAGGAAAGAAAGACAGGCTCAAAAGTGAGATTTTATTCATATTTGTTACTTATTCACAACCCGAAGTATGATAAAACTGATAAAAACAGCCTAGAATGTTAGTTCACATCACTAAATTCAATTCACATTTATATTAATAAAATACTGAAAGGAAAATGACAACACTGCAGGTTCAGGAAAACAGGGTGGCTACTATGACTGGAAATCTACACCGGTCACGAGTGATCACTTGTTTCACGTTTATTGTTTAAAAACACCATCGATTACAAAATTCCTGATAGCCCCACGTCCTCCGTGCTCATAAAATATATCTTCTGTCTTATCAAATTTCAGTAGAATGGGAAGAAAGAACCGCTGAGATATTTCATTTCAATATGTAGTACAAGAATACTGAGTGCCCCCCCAGCTGTACAGCAGAGCCGCACTGCATCCGAGTTGCATTTCTGTCCAACTCACGTGAAGAATCATTTTGCAAGCTGCTCTGCAAGTGCATCGCTATGGTCAGAACAAACCTTCACTCATGCCATGGTCAGTGCCATCATCAAGCTGTGACCTAAACTGCCCTGTGTGCACACTGACCTCAGACTCCAGAGCACAAAATAAAACAAAGCTGAGGTCTGTATTTAAGGCAATCAGATCCAACAAACTGAGATGAGTACCCTCAGCTGCCACCACTAAACAGCAGCTGCTCACCATTAGGCAGAGATTGGTTACACTTGGTACGATTAACTTTCAGTACCGATACAGAGGCAGCACTTTGCTACCCTACCATAAAAACAACCGTCCCAGATCAAAGTCACACGCAGATGGAACAGCAGTGAAACAGCCATTAGCTTGCATGCAAACATCGTGTTAGACCGTTACATTCTTGAGAATAAAACTGTTAATGGTGTAAACACGGGTGAGATATCCTTTATTTTGTCTTTTTATTTTTACTCCGTTTCCACATCACACACCTTTTTCCCTGCTGTTATTTTTAAGAATGGGGGGGGGGTCTCACAGAACAAAAGAGCTTGAACAAATGTTTAGACCTGGAATTACAGACTTCTGTTACAAAGATTAAAACTGCAGTCTGTTAAAGAATTCTTCTTCCTCTTCCTAAAATGCCTTTAAAAGCCTCGACAGGTGAAGCAGCGGCTCGACTCTCAGTCCAGAAGAAAAAACCATTTTCATACTGTACTGAAAAAAAGCCCATGGATCATTTTTAAGAGAAAACAGAAACAGCCAAAGCAGACTGTATGTCAGCAGCTCTACCAAAGGGAAGAGAAGAATAATGAATATAGATGGCACAGTACCTAAACAGCCATTGGAACTGTTTTAACTGCCAAATGTTACAGAAATGCACTGTATGGGGCAGAAAATACATTCAGAATAATGGTAGCTTTGGGTAAGTGTGCTACGGGAAACGGAAAGCAATCTCTGTTGACTGTACATATAGGAATCAATCAAGAAAAAAACTTATTTACAGGCATTTGTACCTACAGGCAAAAGGACCACGTTCAATACTTGTGAAATGCATCTGACTGCTAGATCTAGACTGACACAGTTCCATTCTTTAGTCCTAGTACTGTTACCTTTACTCTACACTGGAATAACCCTATTGTTTCAATCAGGCCCACCCTGAAACTTTTGTGTCTGGTTGGCCCGGATGGTGGAGATGAAAAGCTGTACAGGTGTTCAGATTTTATTTTGTAACATGGGCACGCGTTCACAACCTAAGACTTCCCAGCACCCTACCCAACAAGCTGCCAGCACCCTACAGCTACCACTGTTACAAACTTATCCAGTCTGCTCACCAATGTGTTAATTTTGGATCAAGGGGATTCATTCTTCAAAATACGCATTTCATTATCTGCTACAGATTAAAAAAAGAAGTTGTATAAAATCAGGTCTGTATGCAAAAATCTAAGCCCAGTAGTTCTTAAAAATAGACTAAGTAGGTATTTAGTTACTGCCTACTGCATTTTAACGTGGGCATAATCAGCATCTAATAAAAAGCTAAAAGTTGTATGTTTGTGGAACAACGCTTCATCCAGCTTTATAGTCAACCAACCCCGAAGACTAACAAGCAGACCAATTCACAAGTACCTACATTGCTTACAGAACTAAAGGAATAAGATGCAAAGTCAAAAAATATATTTTATCCTTCAAAAGATCAGGAAAGTAAAACAAAATGCTGGTTCTGTAACAGTGCAGCAACTGCAGCATGTTTTGCACGCAGCACATGATTTGCTACATTTAGTGGCACTTAAGTATTATGCGGTAAATACTGAAAGTAAGACAAGTTTCTGATCTGCATAAGCATAATCACATTATTACCAGAGTTGCTAAGCTACAGCATTCTGAATAATATCAATTCAATTTTAGCATTTCAATCACTAGCCTTAATACACGTCAACATCCTGCTTTACATCTTGCTACCAAAGCAATCACTGAAGCCAAGTATTTCGTGAACTTGCCACAGTGTTCAGAGCAGGTTCAATCTGACCAATCATTCTCATCGAATTCTGAATCATCATCAGAATCACTGTACTCCACAGCAATGCGTCTCGAAAGGATGGTTGCCACGTCATTCCCAACAGGTTCTCGCTTTGCTTCTTGCTCACGTTGCTCTTGCACCTTTTTCAGCTGTATTCCTGTAGAGATTAAGTTTTCCAGATTTAGTTGGCAAATTTCTTTCATTTCTCACTTCACATATTCAGAGAAACTTTGAATTAGAGCACCTTCCTGAGCAAGGAAGAGACAAAGTCCAGAAAAAATAGGCAGACTGGAATTCATTCTCAAGACTTGAGTTCTTCTAGACTTACCATAGAATAGCTTGGGTTGGAAGAGATCTTAGAGATCATCTAATTCCAACCTCCCTGTCACAGGCAGGGTTACCAACCACTAAATCAGGCTGTCCAGGGCCCCATCCAACCTGGCCCTGAACACCTGCAGGGATGGGGCATCCACAGTGTCCCTGAGCAGCTATGCCAGTGCCTCACCATCCTCTGAGTAAAGAATTTCTTCCCAACATCTAACCTGAATATCCCCTCTTCTAGTTTAAAACCATTCCCCCCTGTCCTATCAATATCTGCCCATACAAGAAGTCTGTCTCCCTCCTATTTAAAAGTTCTCTTCAAGTACTGGATTAAGGTCTCTTTGGATCCTTGTCCTCTCCAGGCTGAACAACATGGCGATAGTATATTAAACAAATATTCAAGACAGTACGTATCCTTTTGATACTTGTTTCCACAAGTGCATATGGAAACAGCAGAGCTACTCTGCAGTTTAAACAAAGACAGGAGTAGCTATAAGCCACCAGTTAAAAATCACTGGGCTGAAATTTGGTGTTGGATACCTCAGTTCTGATTAGAACAAAAAATTTGTATACTTCTAATGGAACATTCTACGTGAGATACATAAATATAGTTTTCATTTTATTATGTACACACACAGACTAGCATGCATTTAGCAAAGCTTCAAGATCTTGAATCTGTCACTACAAAGTAATGCTCCAAAGTCATGATAAGGTTAGATAGAGTACACCTGTGGTACCTGCGGCAAACCAGTCTTCTCAAAGAAATTCTGCCTAGCGGGGAACAGAAGCCATGAACTTGGATCACTGGATAATACAGTGCTGTCATTGAAGAAAAAGAGGGGGAAAAAAAAGGAATGGTTAAAATGGAAAGTGCCCACTTACCCATCCGAATGGCAGCCAGCAGGTCACTTCGCGCATCACTCACTGGCGGCTGGGCAAGTTCGTGGCGCTTTGCCTCAGCAGCTGGAGGAGCGTGCATGGGGGAGGAAGAAAGGGAGGAAGCTGCAGCAGGGGGGCCTGGCGGGGGTGGAGGGGGGCCAGGAGGAGGAGGAGCGGTGACAACAAGCCCACTGGGAGGAGGAGGATGAGCGGATACGTATACAGAGCCCGTCACCAGTCCAGAATGGGAAGGTGGCCCAGGAAGCTGAAGGGGACTAACAAATGCTGTTTGTGCTGATGGAATCACAGGGGGAGGAGGAGGAGGGGGAGGGCCTGCAGGATTGTAATAATCCATCATCTGAGCTGGAAGCATCCTATATAAAACAAAATAAAAACATTAAACACATCAGAATTTAAGGCTTACAGAACCATCACCCCTCATCCAACCTCAGCTTAAAACAAAGAATTGAAAGAAATGTAAATTGTGAGTTAAATAAGCAAACAATGATAAAACATGTAAATTGCCACATATTGAGAATACTCTGTTAAAGCAGAAGGGCACCTCCTTCCAGAAATACACACACACAAATGGGAGTTTATGTTATTACTCCTGCCTAGTTAACTACGCACCTCCATGCATTCCTAAACACCTGTACAGCACTGATGTAAATCCAAATGAATCAAGAAAACTGCAGACTACAAATATCACTTCCATAGAAGGTAGCGTTAGAACAAATACTAGGAGATAACAGATAAGGCATGGAGAATAATGGAAAGTAGGACTGGGCAGCTTCATCCAATGGTCTATCATGCATCTCATGTGCTTCTTTAGTCAAGTTTATCAACTTAAATATCATCCAATGACTGATAAATCTGATGCACACTTTAAAGAAGAACAGGGAAAAGCTACTTGGCTGAAATGTAATTAACGGAAATGTTAAAAAAGAAAAAAATGGGAAATTCATATATGTGTTATGGTGAAGATCTAGATACAGAAGACAGGAGTAAATGACATTCAGTGATACATGTCAATGAATGACAATTCTAATACACTGCCAAACGTCACCTATCTGCGAGCTAACTACAAGAATTTCTGCCATGGACTGGAAATAACAGAAAAGACAGGATGGAGCAATCAATCAGAGCAAAAATGAATAACCTACACCATGATAGCACCATTAATCGGGCAAACGCTATCCCAGGATGCACCAACCAAAGCTGAAAAGGTTTGTCTGGCTTAGCTTAAAATGACCAGAGAAGAGCAAATACAAATTAACTGAGGTTGTAATCGGAAGTTTTAGGCCACTAAAGCAAAAAGGTATTGGCAAAAGAAAAAAAATAGGCATAGACTCATTAGAAAGTAGGTGATCTCTTTCTATCAGAGAGCCAATACATGAGAAGGAACCTTTCTTCACAAGGTGTTGAGGCAAAATATTTACATAGGTAAATCACATATATAAATTCATAATCAAATAATGGAGATGTCTGTGGCAGCAGGGAACTCAATTCTGCGTCTGATGAGATCCCTTCTAGTTCAGTCACTGGCTCCTCTATAAATCATTTCAGTGATGCAATACAATGATGTCTACCACATTCACCAATACCTTTTCTGCACCTTTCCTGGGTTTGAACACATCATACGAATTATGTTCTACCTGTCCTAACTACCTTCTGCTATAGAGGAAAATTGTCCCCTTCTTGATATTATGTTAGGGACCTCTAGTATTTCAGATGCATTGACTTCATCACATTCTGTACAGAATTCATTATTTCTGCTTTCACTGCTTATTTCTTCACTCAAATTCAGCTCATACATAAGAATAACATCAAACTTGTTCTGCTCTCCGCAGTGAGATAATGAAGGCACTTGGGACCCTCTGTACCCGCGTTACGCTGATGGTTATGAGAAACATGTGACCCTCTAGCTTTGTCAAGAATTCACTGGAGTAAGTCAGGAGTTTTACCCATATTCTGCTGGTACCACAGGTACTGAGCCATGCTGGCCATCTGCAGGCTGGGGAGGAGGTGGAGGTGGCTGCTGAGGTCTGTTTAAAGTAGCGTGTCGCGCTGTGGTAGAAGGTGGTCTGTATTCGTGTTCATGGCTTTGCGATACACCCACGTACTGTGCACCATCTCCCGTTCCATAGGAAGGCATTGCTATCTGCTGATGGAGGGAATGATTCGGAGTGGCAGGATAAGAATAATCTGTAACATCAGATGCATGGGACCTGAAATTAAAGTAAATGGATGCAGAAGAACAGATGACGCAAGCTTAACAGTATTATCTAAACAGCTCACAAGAAAGCCTAAAAAGAATGCAATCGGGATTATTTTTCCTGCAGTGGGACTCCCCAACTATCATTCTCATCTAAGGCCATTAAGTAACAGAGAATTCCAAAAAGAAAAGGAATGGTCTTCAGTTTCTACTAATCTTTAGTAACAGCGAGGAATCACACTGTTAATGTCAATGATTTTGTCAGTCTACTGTTTGAAGTGATGTTACTTATCACTTTGGCTTTATGTTAACAACAGCAGCAGAAAAAGGAAAGCAATACTGCAAGCACTCCAATATGCAGAAGATTATGCTTTACCAAAGCAGAGAAAATGAATTTCTAAAGTTAGGAAATGCTTTTCCTTTGCACAAATAGTTTTGCTGCAAAGGCTTAGAGATGCTGGGAAATATAAATATTAGTTGAGCAGAGAGTTCATAAAGATACAAAGTCCAGGGTGCTCTTTCAAACAAGCCCAAGAGAGGGAGCAGAAGAATCCCTTCATCCCATTACTGCACAGAGCTGTATCGTATTAGTAATGAACAATGGTGCAGCCTGGCTTTTAGTGAACGCAGTAAACCGATGCACTTATCTGTAAGACTGGAAGCAAGGTAAGCAACAAAAAGCCAGGGCTTTGAGTAAAGCAAAATGACAAACCCTTTGGGCATTTTGTCCTCTTTCATGCTTCCTGCCTGCTCCATTTTCTTTGCGTCACTCATGAACTCAATGCCCATTTTCCTTCTCTCCCACTCTTCTTTTCTTGTTCTTACTTTTCTCACATTAACTTGCTGGTTTCTGTTTGGATTCAGCTTGTGTTTCTCTCTCTGAAGTATAATAAGTATAACAAATTAATTGTGAATTGCCGCAGTTTGGACACTTGGATATCAACCTTCAATGTGCAAGTTTTACAATTAGCAAGTTAAGTCAAATACAAACTCGTTAATTTAATCTTGTAATTAAAATAAATACAGAGATGAATACAAATAAGGTCCCAAATAAGTGAAACACACCGCTCATGCAGTAGCAGTCAGCTTAAGAACCTCTCTGAAGCCAGCACTTATATCTGAATGCATCATGCCTTTATAATTTAGTTTCCACAAGTGAAACAGCCCCCAGGATAAAGTGATCTTCCCTCCACCTCACTACTGCTCACTAAATTAAGTTTTAACGTACGTAAAATAGATTTCAGGGTTTAATCACAAATATTTGCTTCACTGAAATTGCATGTTCTTCACTTTGTAAGTACTTGAAGTTTTATAATAAGCACAAGATAAGTTGTCCCAAAAAAATCTATACCCATCTTTACAATTTCTGCTTACAGTGCCTTGCAGATTGCGACCATTACTGATATCTGCAAATAGCTAAATACATTTCAACACTGCTGGGAGATTAGAGACAATGTCTATGTCAGTAATGAGATTTGAGAAACCTGGAAGCAAGGTGTTAAGGCCAGAAAAAGGACTTGAAATGTGTGAAAGACAGAGCTCAAAGACAATAAAAAATCCCACATCTTGCACTTGCCAGATAAAAATCAATGTCATCTTATCAGAGAAACCTCTGGCAAGAATGGTCTTTGTGACACGTAGCAGACTGGCAACCAGGAGATAACATTTTAGAGTAAGAACCATAAAAAAACTGTGACTAAAAGATTTCAGACTCTCTAAACACACTATTGACGTAGCAAGAAGCAGGGTTTTTTTATGTGTCCTGTTACTTTTATAATTTTTATAATTTTTATTATTATTTTGTTATTACTGATCCTCACTAAGGTTGAAACATGAGGTACACTAAGTGCTGAGCAGTGTGGATGTATGGATGTTTATACCAGCTGGATGGCAAACTGAAGGTATCACAGTGCACACTACTGCAGTGCTGGTTGTTTCCCTATCCTGGCTACTCAACAAATGAGTTCCATTCATCCCCAGCACTACCGCTACCAATTAACCATGACGGAAACAAAATGGGAGAGAATCGTTTTTGTGAAACCAGCTTAGTGAACAAACTCAGACTTCTGTGCACAACAGGAGAAGGTGACTCCCACTGAGCTCAAAGGGAATCTCGCACAATGAAAATGAGCTCTGCTGTGTATCCTAAAGTAGAGATTTTTCTTCAGAGAGATCAAGCAATAATGTTACATCTGGTATTGCAGTTGGTTTTGTGGACAAACTAGACATGAAGAAAGAAGTACCACCGTGACCTGGTAGAATGTAATTGAGCTGCTTTTGCAACTACAACCACTTAAGATTGAATACAAAGCATAAAGCAAATGCTTATTTCATTCTAATGCAAAATTAATTATGATGACAAAATGATCATCTGACGCTAAGGAAGAAAAATATCATTAATTACAGAATTTATGTTATTATCTATAAGAAGAGCTTTAAAGCACACAGTACGTTTTGTCTATTCTAACTACCCCCAGCCTGTACAAACATCTAATTCTACTCAGTGTTTGGGAACATACAACTATGGCATAAAAAACAGCTTGGTTGTAAACAGACCTAGTATCTGGGGACAGTGATCCCTCGGAAGATGCTCCATGGTACACACTCTGAGACAACCTGTTGTCAGGTCTAAGCTCTTTGTCATATGCCATCATATTCCACTCCTGGCGTCTGTTCCTGGCTTTTCTAACCTTTTTCACCTCACGGGTGGTGCCATCTATACGCTTTTGCTCCTGATGTTCAAACAAAAGAAATAAAGCACGCAAAGAGAGAAAAAAAAGGGAAAGGAAAAAAGCAGGTTAAATTGCAGTTAGAGTGCATGAAAATAAGACCAGATTTACAGACGAAGCCAAGTCTTCATAAAATTTCTCTGCACTGAAAATGCTGAGAATTCCTCAAGCTATGAACCCCATTAGCAGAAAAATGCAACTTTGCCCTTCTTCTGTAGGATGCACATCCCAGTGCAATACAGACCTACTGTTTTTATTGTTTAACATGCCCTCCTTCATACATCTGGTAAGTTACCAGCGTTCCTCCTAGTTGCGCTTCATCCTTGCTTCTGATTATTCTGTATAAAAATGATCAAATGACACTAATTCTCTCTGCAATGTGTCAGTAATATTCAGGCCAGTGATATATTACAGCTTGATTACTTCAGTTGGTTTAGCTTTTGAAATCTTTCAGCATCACTTCAGGCCCAGTCAACATCAGTGATAGCTATCTATCAGATCTCCCAGCAGTGGGACTCCATGCTTTCCCAAATCTGGCACTTCTCCTTCTGCCACCTTTTGAATACAAAATCATACTGGTGCTTCGTTATGACAATAAGGAAGGTTGAACAATCCATACTGAAAGACATGCGTGCAACTCTTTTCCTCAATATTTACGAGGACATTGGATTATTATTATTTCTAATCAGATCAAGAATCCACATTTTACAATACTAACGCATAGACAGGGAACCTCTTTAACCTATTTATTTATAATTTGGTATTAATCTTTTGGCTGTAAGAAAAACTCTCACTAATGCAAGCATAATCAATAGTATTTAGACAGGAGCGACGTAAAATGCTGATGGGCAAGCATTTTATTCTTGAGGATCAACCTCCGAAGTACAGGGGATAGCTGGAAAGTCAGAGTCCCACCAAAAAGGAAAAGAAAGGTTATCTCACAGATGAGCAGAAATTCCCAAAGCTGTCAAATAGCACCAACTAAATAATTCTGAAACAATTTACTTGGCATCATGCAACTAAAAAATAACAAATATTTGCTTGCCATTGTTTCGGATCACTGTTTTGCTCATGCATGTTGGTATCACAGTGCTGCTGAGCCACATTTGCCAGCATTAACAACGACAGAAAAACCTTTATCAAATGTTCTTGACAGCACTTGCTCATTCCTGGCCCCTGCAGTGCGTAACTTTTTTCCTTTGATTCATGTTAAGCAAAGATTACCACTTCGGTTCTTTTTTTTTTTTTCCCTGCCTATGACTTCTTTTTAGTTTTTTCCCCCCAAACTTTTTAGCACCACTCCCTTGTATATTCAGGTTATGCAACACTTTACCTTCTCTTTTAATGCCATTTCCTTACGTCAACATTTTCTAATGTGGGAATTGGAGGCGACAGGTTCAATCGTGCTTTATTTTAAAGATACAAAGTTCTGCTGTTCCCCACACTCGCTAAATGCTTCACATCTGTCTTTTTCATTTGATTGCTGAAAAATTTCATTTGGTTTAATTTTCATCTTTCATCCTGATTCATTTCCTTAACTTTCGTTATCGACTCATCATGTATTTGAGAAGTACAAGCGGGCTTCCAGGTTAACTGAAAATCTGCTTTCGTGTTTTCTCCTCACAGAAACATAATCCCATCCTATGAGGGTCACTACCATCCATTTCCTTTAAGTTTCTAAAGTAAATGTCAGCCCCTTGAACTACGCACAACACTCCTTGGAAGATAATCATTCCAATACAGTTCCTGCATGAATAAGGGTGCTTACATGACTGCTTACTCATCATCACCCATTTAATAGCTTTTTAAATTTTTTTTTAATTTTAGGAGGTCACCATGTTTTAATGAAAAACAGCAAACAGGTGTGTGTGTTAATAAACAACAACATACACCCAAGCCTTGGTTTGATTTTATTGGATTGGACTTGGATAGGTTGTTCCAGACCACCATCTGTAAGTGTGCTAAAGCAATAAATACTCAAGCTGTACTAAGCACTACTTGTACTGATTTCTCGATTATCATCTAAAGGCATCTCTAAAACACTTAATTTTTTCAATAACAGTGGGGCAGACAAATAGCAGCAGCAGACAAAACCTCATATAACTCTGGTAGAGCAGCTCTACGCTGTCCCAGGAGCAGAGGATGATTTTATTAGTTCTTACACGCTGTGGAAATACTTTCACGTCCTGAAAAAATGAACGATAGTTCTGGGACTAATGCATGAAACAGTTTGAGGGGACATGAAGGCTTCAAAAATAACTACAGTTAAAAACATTTTTTTAATGAAAATTAAGCATTATTAAGAAGAGTTGCTTCCTCTTAGTTATGTGTAATTGAAGCTGTGATAGACAAAGGAATGCTGTAGGTTAAGCCAGCAAGCAGATACATCGTTCATCTATTGGCAGGAAGTGATTTTAGTCATACGGCAAAGTGTATTACAGCCTTCAGAGTTAAGTTAATTTCAAGTTTGATATTTGCATCAAGAGTTAGCAAACGATATTTCAAGCATCTATGTAAGGAATAACAGCCTGTAACTGAAAATACTGAAAAGAGAAAAACAAATAGTTGAGCCTAGCATATTTTCCTGACTTTATAAAACTTACAGGATCACATCTGTCACAAATCATCAATGATGATGAAATGCAAGCAGACAACCCTCTCCCCCCCTCAAATTTAGAGTTTTATAATTATCTGGATAACTGGTTGTATGGGAACGGCTGAGTCATGGACTGAACCACTGATCGATCACCTGAGGCAAGCACTGGGTCAGCCCTATGAGCAGAAGTGAAGGCAGTTCAGCTGTGTGACTGGAAGGAGTGGAACCTGGCTGCACCTCACTTAGATCCCATTTAAGGGCTGACTGACACTGGGGAAGGATCTCTTTATGGAGATTGCTCCTTTGTGGAGCCTAAATTGTGAGCCTAAATCTATGAATACGGGTGAGTATTCCTTCTCTGTTCCTTTGTTATCTCACTACAATACTCTTTTTCCAACTGCACTTTGTTGACACTAATTATTCCTAACGAAAATCTGGGGAACAATAAATAGTAAAGTAGAACAAACTTCCTCTGGCAAACCAAATGATTAATAACTGGTATACAGTCGCACCATTCAGATTACTGCTATATGAAAGCCAAACTGACTGTACTCTTATGCACTGATCTACTGAAAGCTCAAAAGTTTAAAAAGCAACCTTCAAACAAAAATACCAATCACAAGAAAACAAACAAAAAACACCAAACAAACAGGGAGTGTACTGTGGATTTTAAACTTGTAAAGGAGATGACAGCTATGAAGCTGTATGAATGGAGCTATGAAACTCCATATGAATGAAGCTGGAAGAGCAGATCAGAGGAAATCTGTGCTAAAATTCTCTGCAGTTAAGCTGAAAGAAGAACTGAGAAATTTGAAGGTGGGAAAACGAAACACCTCACTAAATTTCTGCTGCTCATACATTTAAGGCACATTACCAATGCAGTATTGGAAAACACACTCTCTGGTGCAGCATTCTTAATCTTCATTGACCACCTGAAATGTTGAGGCTAAAAACCAGCTACATTTGGTCAGTGTAGTAGGACTGCATAGTGTTACTAATATGCTAAGCAATAAATCTATTTCTTGCCTCACAGTCTCTCAACAGGTTTTATACTTTATGCTTCTGTAAAGTATAAATTGCTGGCAAAATTCTCAGTTAAGTGATCCCAAGTATAACTTCAACCATGAAATAGTTAGAAGATGCCCTGGATTCATCCTCAGCCATTTAGGGACAAACAAAGAAAAAGAAATGGTAATCTCAAGCAACCTGTGGAATAAAATCTCAACCCAACCATGTAGCCCGCCACAGATTCCAGAAGATACTATGCTGATTTGCACATCGACTTCTGGAATGCTAAAAAACCCTGACTTTTACTTGTCAAAGTCACATCTTTCTATGCAAATTTCCACCTGTTTTGCTTTCTTCTTAGCTGATCTCGTTGTACGTGCAATCAAATCAAATAGCACTCCAGGTAGAATTCATGTTTCTGAGATGCACGGCTATACTTCCACATGATTGGAACAGAGTGTATTTTGCATCTTGTTTGTAGACTGTAATATGGCAATTAAAATCTACAAAAAACATTCCATGGGTGGAAATAAGTGAGACACGCATTGCCTAAAATAGTCTGACAGCAAGTCATTGATATAAAAGCTTCTGTAAAAATCTTTGAAGGTATCAAAACATTTTCAAGTGGTATCATGTTATAAACTTGAAGAAGGCCTTTGTATTTTCCCTTTTTTAGTATCAAATCAGAACAGAAAATTTAACAGTTGATATTTTATCCCTTTCTCTAATGAAAAACCCTAAATTTGAAGGGGGAAAAGAGGGCTAGAAGGAAAAATTCTCAAAGGTTCTAATTAACCCTATGCATTATTTTTCCACAAAAAATACTGGAAAACAAAAGCTGCTATAATTGTTTCCCATCTCTCAGTCAATTCTATCATTTATCATAATGAGGACAGTGCTATTTTATACTGAGCTACCTTTCAAAACAAAACACTTTTGACTGGTACTATAACAGGAAGATCTGATTATTTGTTTCCAAAATTAGAATCATAAATTAAAGCAGCTGCTGAATTCAAGTAGTTAACTAAGTTTTCATGTTCTGTTTAAAAATGTTGTAGTCAGAAAGCTACATGATGGGATAGTTTTGGTCCTGCTCTGAAAGCTGGATGCTTACAAGTCCATGGGGCCGGATGGATTGCACCCTAGAGTGCTGAGGGAGTTGGTGGATGTGGTTGCCAAACCACTCTTCATCATTTTTTGGCTGTCCTGGCTAAGCAGGGATGTCCCAGCAGACTGGAGGCTGGCAAATGTGACGCCCATCTTCAAAAAGGGCCAGAAAGATGATTCTGGTAGCTACAGACCTATCAGTCTCACCTCGGTGTCCGGGAAGGAATGGATAATCTCAGGAACCATTATAGACAAATTGAAGATCAACCAGGGGATCAGACCCAGTCAGCATGGGTTTATGAATGGTAGATCCTGTCTGGCAAATCTGATTTCTTTCTATGACAAGGTGACCCACTTAGTTGATGAGGGTAAGCCTGTCAATGTGGTCTACCTGGACTTCAGTAAGGCCTTTGATACTGTCCCACATAACATTCTTGTGGAGAAGCCAGCTGCCCATGGTTTGGATGGCTGTATGCTCTGCTGGGTGAAGCACTGGCTGGATGGCCAGGCCCAGAGAGTTGTGGTCAATGGAGTTAAATTCATTTAGCGGCTGGTCACAAGTGGCGTTCCTCAGGGCTCAGTGCTGGGGCCGCTTCTATTTAACATCTTCATTGATGATCTAGATGAGGGGATTGAGTGTAAATTTGCAGATGACATCAAGCTGGGTGGGAGTGTTGATTTGCCAGAGGGAAGAAGGGCACTACAGATGGACCTGGATAGACTGGATCAATGGGCCAAGGTTAACAGCATGAGTTTCAATAGGGCCAAGTACTGGGTCCTGCATTTTGGTTACAACAACCCCAGGAAACCCTACAGGCTTGAGCAGAGGTGGCTGGAAATCTGCCTGACGGAAATGGACCTTGGTGTGCTGATGGACAAGCGGCTGAACATGAGCCAGCAGTGTGCCCAGGTGGCCAAGAAGGCCAATGGTATCCTGGTTTGTACCAGGAATAGTGTGGTAAGCAGGACTAGGGAAGTCATCCTGCCCCCATACTCGGCTTTGGTGAGGCCTTATCTCAAGTACTGTGTTCAGTTTTGGGCACCTCAGTACAAAAAGGACATGGACATACTGGAGCAGGCCCAGAGAAAGGCAACAAGGCTTGTGAAGGGCTTGGAGAGTATACCCTACGAGGAGAGACTGAAGGAGCTAGGGCTGTTTAGTCTGGGGAAAAGGAGGCTGAAGGGGGACCTGATTGCTCTCTTCCAGGATCTGAAAGGTACTTACAGTGAGAGCGTGGCTGGTCTCTTCTCACTAGTGACAAGTGACAGGACGAGGGGAAATAGCCTCAAGTTGCACCAGGGTTAGTTCAGGTTGGACATTAGGAAACACTTCTTTACAGAAACGGTAGTTAAACACTGGAATAGGCTCCTCCGGAAGGTGGTTGAGTCACCTCCCTGGATGTGTTTAAGAGCCATTTGGATGTGGTGCTCAGAGATATGATTTAGCAGAAGGTTGTTAGAGTTAGGGTACTATGGTTAGGCTGAGGTTGGGCTTGATGATCATTAAGGTCTTTTCCAAAGTGAGTAATTCTATGATTCTTTGTCCAGCCACAGGAACAAGGAATAAATCACAATAGCAAAACTCCCCTATAGTCATGTTCTATACACAGATTTCTAAGCAGCTATCACACACACTAGCATACATCCAGGTATATGATATAAAGCAACTACTTATACTTAAATTCCTATATAGATGTCAATATCTATGATGTTTGTATATATCTGTGTACTGAGAACTAAGAAATTTCCTTCTATTTCCTCTGAAGCCTGTGCACCTGCCACATCTTAATTCAAATCCTTTATCTCTCATTGAACTTATCTAGAAGAGCACCTGCTGTCAGATGGGCAGTCAATGCTTAACACTTAAAGGAAAAAGAAACTGTCCTCAGTAGTGTTATGGCCCTCACAGTAACAAAACTCTTCATTCAAAGCTAAAAACCATGAAAAGAAGAAATTTTGTTTGCTTCAAATACACATCTCGATCAAGCTACTGAAAGGAATCCAGGACTGAAGACACTTCTCTAAGAAAAAGCCATTTTGTTGTTGTTTTTGAACTTTGAGGAAGAAAGCAATATTGTGACTAAAACAGGCCTACTCTTGGTGCTAAAGCACATGACTAGGCCATATATTGTCATTTTACTATCTTGTTATGTGTAGAAAAGTGAAGGGTTACTACCAAGGAACTGGTAAAAACAGAGTATATACTTCTGAATAAGCCCATGTTTTGTTACAGGAGATGATGCAGCTGGATAAAGAA
Source organism: Excalfactoria chinensis (assembly GCF_039878825.1). NCBI lineage: Eukaryota > Metazoa > Chordata > Aves > Galliformes > Phasianidae > Excalfactoria > Excalfactoria chinensis. The sequence continues at coordinate 165,314,111 of NC_092825.1, forward strand.
CTAAGAAAATGACACCGCAATTTCTAATTCATTTTTCCCCCCTAAATCACAGGGTCTTTTTTTTCCTAAAGCACTACAGGACTATTTCACTGAGTATTAATAACCAGTTACTGGCAAACGATTAAAGAAAGCATGTTGGAAGACAACTACAGTTCTCCTAACATTCAATTTGCCAACTTAAAACAGGCATTATGAACTATAAAAACAGAAATGACTCAGAGTCTTCATGAGTGGTTACTCATGAAGTGGAAAAATCCTTCCATGCACACAAACAAAGTATGGCCCAGCAATTCTTACATCTAGAAGAGTGTACACAAATTTTTAATGTATTTATTTCTTATTATGTTTCTGCTTTTACCTTTTGTCTCCTCTTTTCTTTTCGTTTATCTTCAGTATCTTGCAACATTTTTTCTTTCCAAAGATCAAAAAAATAGGAAGGATCAGTATAGAACTTCAATCCATCTTTCTTATCATCTCTGTAAATACAGTAGAAGAGAAGCTAAGAAAATACAAAGCAGCATTTTTGAACTAACAAACCTTACCTTCAAAGGTCATCCAAATTAATTTTCTCTACATCATAAAATGACAGGAAGTCAAGTGCATGAAGTGCCACTCCTGGCAATGGCAACTTGCAGTTGGCTTGACTCATGCCAAGAATCTCAGGGAAATGGGGTGAAATCCACAGCCCTTCAGGAGGCCCACTCCTAGCTGACAGCTAGTGTGAAATTCCCTGGTCCTACAAGATGATCAATGCCAAAATAGGATGTGTAGGGGACAGAGGAGCCTGAGTTATGCATGGAACACAGCTGACTCAAAAGAACTGGAAAGGGAATATTTAGTCCAATCCAAACAAGGAAGCACAAGATCATTCTGAATGGCAGAAGAGCTAGAAAGGTGGCACCAACTGAGGGTTGAGTTCTGCCAAACTCTTCTAGGAAGATTTGAGACAAAGCTGATAGAGGCTTGGTAGTTTGAATTGGCAGCAGCACATGATCACTGAGATTGTTGGTTCAGGGTATAGAGAGCAGATCTTACACACTATCTGGTCCTACAGTGGTGAAATCCTTACTTTCTGTGTGCTAGATCTCCTCATCACTAAGATCTAACATACTAAAGGGAGTCGTGGGGCCATTCTTCCATCCCTTCAGCTTTGATCAGACTACAAACTGCAGTAGTATAAACCTTATCCAAAGCAAGTAAAAATAATTTAAAACCAGTGGCTGTAAAATACTCTAAAATAAAGTAAATTTCACTAATGCATTCCCAATACAAAAGGAAGAAAGCAATAAAGCTCACTGGCAGTACTATCCTGATACAAACTGGACCACAGCTTTGCAGTACACTTGATTGATTGAACACTCACTGGATGCCCATAAATATGGAACACAGATGTCTGTAGCAGTGAGTAAAACACTGTACACCAGCTATAAATTGAATAATTTTATCTTCCAAGTAAAAACTACAAAATAATAAATAAATAGAAACCAACCCAACAATGTAAATGTTTTATGTCGTTCCTAATAAAAAATATATATATTCAAATAAGCTACCACAGAGCTTCAGTTCCTGCTTTACGTAGATGTCACAAATCTTGTAATCCAGTATCTATCAAAAGTTAAAGGATGAAGTAAAAATGTGTTTGTCCCTTCACAGGTGAAGCTAATTCCATTAACAGGTGAGTTAACGTGTGTAAGCACACACATACATACATACATATTGGGAGAGGACAGGGAAAGCAAAAACAACAAAACCAAATTTCTAGATAAGTAAACCAAACAAAGAATTGTTCCCTGTATCATTAATTTTCTTTTTACATGATGAATGGCACTTGCCCTCTGATGCCATGCTGCCACGTAACACTGTTACGCTAAAATACAATGATTTTTGTGTCAGATATAATCTATGGTAACAGCTATGGTAACAGCTATTTTTGTTTTCATGAACAGAGAAGTCTTCAACAAAAACAAATCTCATTAACCAACGAAGGTTTCCCCATCCACTGTAGTCACTCTCTACATACAAACAGAAGAATGCAAGCACTCAGTGTTTCCATACCTGTAAGGTGAAAGAATATTCAGAGGAGGTGGTTTATCACTCTGATTATAAATATCAGCCACTGGGTTAGGAATGCTGTTCTTTGAAACTACCTGCTGATCTTGAATTGTTGAACTCTTGAATGCCTTTTTCATGTTGATGTCCTGTAGTGATACTGTTAAAAACAAAAGCACATTTAACATAAATCTGAAATTAAGTGAAAATTCATTTTATGTGAACTCTTTAAAAGTATCTGTAGAGAAAACACGTAAGGAAAACAGAAAGATTTGTCTGTACTTTCCAGGAGCAATCACAATATATATGTATACAGGCATGTAAGAACTGATGTAACAGATCAAATTTACATCCCACTTGGTCCAGAAGTTCACTTGAAATAACAGGAACATGAACCGTATGTCTTGGAAGTAGATGAAGTAATCCTGTCATATGTAGATGTGCAATGATTGCCCCTTTTTTGCAGGGTTCAGCCTGGATTTCATATAGCAGAAAGCTGGGCTTCAGCCATGGAACACAAAGTTTGATATTCCTCTGTCACAGCAAGGTTTATAATTACATCTGCTATCCATCAGCATTCAATCCCACTCTAATGATTCAATTACAACCTCTGGAATTCCTGTGAGAGCATTCAACGACTTCTACTATCTTTCAATTCCCTGTGTTCCCATACAACCAATAATGTCTTTCAATCTTAAGTCTTCATCATCTCACTACAGAGAGAAATAGGTTTGTGCATTCCAATAACATACTTTTATTGCATCTTTGCTGGTACACAGCCCTGTCAGTCTAGCTATGCTTTCTTTTGTGCTTAATATATATTTCTCTGAGATGGAGTGTCCTTTGCTGAAAAGCTCCAGATAATGCCAATCACAATTTAAACGTGACAGTAAGCTACCTTATCTTCTATTCTTAGGCAACCTGACGTTGGGTGGGGAGAGTGCTGTGTTTGACTGTCAGACAGAGAACTGAAGTCTTCACTGGCTTATTTACAATGATATTATTTCTAAAATTTATTGTATATAACAAAATGCATATTCATCTGCATGCAGCTTATTACCATGAAGGTGACAGCAAAAGCATAAACTGAAGACAATTTAAAATAAGATCTGATTATAATCTCAGTCCATTCACTTTTCAACCTCTTTCAACACTCCTTTCAATAACTCTCAGAACTCTGGAAACTAACAAGAAGGTATCCTGCAATACAAATGAGACCTTAGAAAAAGGAAGCAAAACCACACACATACACACACACAAAAACAGCATTTCCAAAAATAATGTACTTGAAAGTCATGCAGTCTGGCATAACCCATCTCAATGTGGAATGAATTCACTCTACAAATATTTTGCTCATATATTTTGCTCATCTAGTTTGCTCATATTACCACCACGACATGCCTCAAAATCTAAGCTGACTAATGGCTCAATAAGAGCAGAGCTTACATTCCCATGTAGCTCATAACCTCACTTCCAGTTAATGTTTTTCAAAACATAAACAATATGCATCATGCAATAATTTCCAGCCAGCTAGCAATGGAAAGCTAAATATTATAGTATTCAATATTAATGGCACCATTTAACATTAGCATTAACAGTAACATTAAATAGAACATATAAGCTTTATAATGAGTAATATTAAATGTATTTAAAGCAGCATCCATTAATAAGTGTATAATAAATGTAAAAGGATTAATAAATGTTAAAGGATTTCACATTTTATTATGTCAGAAATTTTAATTTTCGGGAAAACAGAAGAAGTGATTCAAGCAAGACATACACGCAGTGGCTGGCTCAGACAGGTAACCGAACATGAAAGCAAACACACATATTAGAGCTTTCAGGCCCAGATACAAGCATGTTCTGCTCACTTTGATGAAGGAAGTACTTTCAAACAATGTAATGAGATGACTCAAATTCTTCATCTTCACTGTTTATGTATGATGTTACTGTGTATATATGTTTTAATATTTCATAACTTTTGGAACACGTTGCCCAGAGAGATGGTAGCTGCCCCATTCCTTGCAGACATTTCAGACAAGGTTGAACCAGGCTCTGAACTGTCTGATTGAGCTGCACTGCCCCTGTTCCCTGGCGGGGAGTTGGACTAGATGACCTTTAAAGGTCCCTTCCAACTCTGAAGATTCCATGATCCTGTGATTTATGATGTTAATAACCAAATGTTTCAGCAAGTGAGGACACAGCAGCAGAACTGCTGTTTTAAATGACTATGACCTCCTAGAGAGCTAGGCAAAGCAGACATGCTTAAGAAGTGCTTTAAGATCTTTGGTAACTGTAGCCAGTGATCCTGAACCCACTCCAGTAAAACAGTTTGTTACCACTCCATCCTGAAACGAACAGATCTACAGCCCTGAACTTTTCCAAATGCACTCATTTATTTCCAGTGAGGCTTAGACTTACTCACAATTTTTTTTTTATTCATGGACTAAAGTTCTCCTCATGACAAATGCAGCTTAATAGTTCCATTACTTTAGGCGTTTCATCAAGTAATACTAAGTCAAAAATGAAGACAGTTATATGACCTAAGACATTTTTTTTTCCCCTTGCTCTTCTAACAAGTTTTCTTAGTAGTGCAAACCGGGAAAAGTCAAGATGAAATATTGGTTCAAGATTACTTTGAAAAGAGAGAGACTGTTGTGTAATTAAATACAGTGGCCTTGTCAACATCACTCCTGGCTCAACGCCTTCATGCAATTACCTACCTTCTTCTACCGTTGAATCCAGCTGGGTGACTTTGACAGCAAGGCGATCGATTCTGTCTTGAAGGGAATTTGCTCTGATGTAGAAGCTGTTAGCCTCATTAAACAATTCACCAAATATGTCTTCAGCATGTTTACCTGTATAGGAAAAGAGGCAAGGAAATCTCTTTGCTAGAGAGGTACAAAATACAAGACAAATGGCTTCAATATCGTGTAGTTATAATACAACACTATCTGCAAGATTGTAACAGCATAGTTTTTCATTTAGCAAAGTTTTGGGCAATAGATTTGGACAAAGTCTCCAAACATGCTAAATGTTGTGTGAAGTCTATTCTGGACATCCAGCTTGGCCATCTGCTTAAAATAACAGAAAAAAAAAACCCAACCAACAAATCCCACGTACACACACAAAAAAATGCACGCAGACTGCCAAGTGTCATAAGGCTGCTCATTAAAACCTGCCTCCACAACGAAAAAGATGACTTAAAATTATTGCTCTAAAAGCTGCTGAAGTACATCTGGAATACTAGGATCTAGTAACCTATAATCATTAACAATTATTTAATTAGAGACACAAGCATAAGCCAATGTTAAAACAAAGGCAAAGTGAAGCAAACTGAAGCAGGTTTCTCAAACAATATGGTTTGCTCAGCTTTACACTTACCCTCCATGTTACTCTGTCACTGAAGCCTTCTGTGAGACTGAGATGACAGTGCCCACATTGAGCATGGCTTGTCTGAACTGGACAGAGTACAAAAGGGGAATCTACAGTCTTTTCAGCCTCCCTTTCAGCTGTCATGTGTTCTTAACCACTATAACAGCATAGATCATATAGCAGTCTAGATCTGTAGCCATAAATCCCATCTTAATTAAATGTGCTACAGTGGATACAAGTGCCACATGACAAAACCGACCTTGTGTTTGCCCATCCCCTCCCTAGACCTTTCTTCTCCCAAAGTGCCAGACACCCTCATCCATTTCATTCACCTCCTGCCCCAGCCATTCTCTCAGCTCCATTTTTAATATTCCCTCTGCACAAGAAATTCCTCTACAAATTTCAGATTCCACCTGCCCACTAAACTGACAGTACTGCACCTACTTACGTCTCAGTCCCCTCTTCTACTCTACAAAGACACTGTTGCCATTAGGTTATAATTCCCCCAACTATTTCTGTATCCAGTATCTCAAGACTTCTATGCTCTGTTAGTCCCTCACATAGCAGAAGTGCTCCAGTCACTTCTGTGTCTTCATGACCTTATGTTGGGCTCTCTCCAGTATGTTCATGGCTCTCTTGTACTGGGAGTATTCAGAACTGGACCCAGAACACCAGGTACAGCCTCACCAGGGCTGAGAAGAGGGGAAGGATCACCTCCCTCAAGCTGCTGGACATGCTTTGCCTAATGCAGCTAAAACACCATCGGCCCTCTTAGCAGTTTGTAGGTTCATGGCTCCTCCTTCTTGCCTCGTTGAAAACAGGCCAGATACTTGCTTTCCTCCAGATGCACACACCTCCTAGTTGCCACAACTCCAAACATTACAGAGAATGGCTTTGTGATCAAGTCATCCAGCTCCCTCAGAACCTATGAGTGCACTGTATCAGAGCCCATAGACTGCTGAAAGTCCAGTTTGCTCAAGAATTCTGTGGCCCAATCCTCCTACAGCAAAAGTTATACTCTCCTTGCTCCAGCCTTTCCTCCTGGTCTCTGAGACCTGGTCTCTGTCCTGAAGGCCAGACTTGCAGCTAAAGACAGAAGCAAATAAGGAATTCAGTACCTCAGCCACTCCACTGCCCTATGTAACACCAGGTCTCCCATTTCATTCAGGAAGGGGCCCACATTTTCCCTATGTGTTGTTACCCTTTGTATCCTGGCCAGATTCAGTTCCACTTGGGCTTTTTTCATCCCTTCAACTAAACAAAGCAAGTCTTACATTCTTCATCCACCAGCATTCTGAGATCAAAACATCAATACATTTCAGTGTATGCTAGTTTACATTAATATGTTGAGATCAAAGACATCATCGCTAGAAAGGTCACACAGATGCATGCTTGTCTGTTATCTTGTCAGTAGACAAAGTAAGTCAAAGTTTGGTTGTGAATATACTTTTAATAGTGACTAATTAAAAACAAAACAAACAAACAAACAAACAAACCCACTTGCCACTCTAAAGCAAGTGAAAATTTGATCAGTACCCAAACATGGTCTAGAAATAAAATTTCAGCCTCACAGGCAGTATATGAATCAATAGAGAAGTCAAAGATAAAGAAACAGGAAATATTTAAAGACTCAAAGAAAGGAAAGTCAAGTAGTCATAATGCCAACTTAGCAAGTATGTTAATGTACAGGATAAGATCTAATTAGGAAGTGTTCGATACAGAAGTATATTTATGGCTTTAATACTTAAGTCTTCAAAAGTAATCAGGTGCCATTATTTTTTACACGTAACCTTAAGTCAGTAACAAAACCACAATGCAACAGATCCTGCTGCAGAGACCAGTTTTTTTAATTGGCAAGAGCCCTGCTGCCATCAGTCCAAACTCCAGTGCCAAAAGTTACAGAGCGGATGGTGTTTCTTCAAGGTCTTCCCTTTGTGTTTTACCCTATGAAGCAAGCATCGTACTCTTAAAGACAGGCTGCAAATCCTCACAAGTACTCCTACACGGTAGATTCTCTTCCTCCAAATGGAGGTGAATCCCCTAGTCAAGCTTTTGCCTTATGTAAGGAGCGCAGTTTCACATAAAACTCTGCTTATTCTGCCTGTGCTCCAAGCCAGCTGGCTGCAAACAAACCCAAATCTGAAGTCATAATAGAAAAAAAAGTTCCATTGAGATCACATTCCCTTTGGATAAGAGCTTGTTCATGTCTCCTGAAAAGAGCAGAAGCAAGCCAAATTTGTAAGCAACAGCTCAGATCTGCCAGTTTGTAGAATCTATAGCGAGCTTACAGTGAAACATTAAAACACAGTATGACTGCAAGATGGACTTGCACTTGCTCTCTCCATGCTTCATGATCTGGGAATACCCAAAAGCTCTGATACTGTCAGCAAGACACACTACATTAGCTCCAGCACAATATTTTTCTACGATCATTTCCTTGCTCCCAGTTGGCTTGAAACAGGCAAAAAAAGCCCACAAACCCAGTGTTGCCTGAAAAAAAATGCTCTGCAAACATGATGGATTTTCCTGTTAGACTGTGGATAAACCTGGTTGTAAGACCTCACTCATTAAAAATCACATTCATCTGTTCAAACAAGTGACGCATCACTTATTCACATAGATCTTTAACTGGACCCTAATAAAGTACCTCAGGGCTATCTGGAGGGACTTCTGATGACTTGAGAAACCTGCTAAGCAGCGGACAAATAGTTTCTCAGCTAGTTCCTCAGCAGCAGTCCCAAGAGGATGTGAATACACACGACAACAGATGAATTAGCCCCAATACTGTACCTGGAGAAGTGAAAGCTAGACATTCTGAGCAAGATTCAACAAGGCAGAGATGCTAAGGAACTATTACCCACATTCTGGCAATCACTGTATAACTCCAAAATGAGGTCAGATACCCCTGAATGTCATCAGGAAACATCAACTGTTCTTCTCCACTTTCTGAAACTCCAAACAGAGCAACGGCCAAACGAAACAGCAATTGAAGGTAATGATAGTAAACGCAAATACACATTAACTGTAAATACCTTTAAGCTGTACATTAGCAGCTACTGCTTAAAAACAACCAAATATTTGACAACCACTTAGATACTCCCCTGAAAATGTCAACTCAAAAGTCCATCAGCAGTCAAAAAACAGCATTCCTTAAACTTTCAGGGAGTTAACGGCAGAAAGTCACTGTGACACTGTTTGGATTACAACGCAACTTCACATTTAAAAAACTCCTCTAACTTCAATCTCCCAGACAGAAATAAACTAAATTACAAGACGATCTCACTCCAAAAGAAATGTTAACAGTACAGGACACTCCAACTCACAACATATCACCTGGAGGATAATAATGACTTAAAAATCACAGCTAATAACAGAAAAACATGGAAGGTAACCACTTTCTATTATGTTTCAGAAGTATCAAAAGGAAGAAAGGGAACAATTTCTATCGTGGGACATTTTGCCACAGGTCATTGTGCATGAAAAATGCACAATTCTATTTGAGCACATCTGAACAATTCCAGAGATGATAGATAGGTTTACAAAAGCTTGCTACATAGGATGATTCAGATAAACCTCCAGCTCAGAAAATCCTTAAATCACTGACCACTGGAAAGGAGAACACAACGTGTATCTGGTACTCTCTCCCTAAGCAGAGGCTATTTAGTATCATCACAAACTGAACATCCATCTAGTGGGATCCACAGTCAAACCACACAGGCTTTAACAAACCATTTACATCTGCAAAGTGAAAAAAAACCTGATGAACGGATTGTTTCTTTCCTAGGACCAGAATTATCAGCACAAACAACAGCTGCTGGCTGTTAGATGCTTTCTGAAGAAGGCAGATTTCTCATTATTAAGAAGCCTTATTCTTCTTGCAAGTACTCCACTCCAGACATGCTGCTAGAACTGCTAGCTGTGGTGTCAGCTGAGAGGTGCAGTGTGGAGGCTGTTCACTGCAGAGCAGCCTGTAGATTTGTTTATGGCAAATTCCATTCCTTCAGAATGTTAAATGTCATTCATATTATTTGATAAAACACATTAAAAAACAACAACAAAGGGCCTAAGAAATAATAATACCTTAAATAAACTGAAATTTCAGTCAGATCTGTTATTTAATGCCAGGAGGCGCAAGTTTGCTGTCTTCATCTTGGACAGTTGCAAGCCAAGAACTACTCAAGTGCTAGTTCCATACCTTGCACCAATTTCTCACATCTAAGAAAAAGCTCCTACTTGACTGTCATGGCTGTTTCTTCCTCACAGTTAAACATCTCAGAGAGGCTCTGCCTATATAAAAATTTAAAATACAGAAGAGCATAAAAGCAATGAAGTAGCATAATACCATTGTATTACATAGGTGGCAATGTCCTGAATCAGTTTTGCTATTACAAAAAGCTATTTTAGAGCCTTCCATTTGTTCAGTTTTTCATCAGGAAGCTGAAACGTAAAAGAAGCTGCAGATACTTACTCAAGCTGCTTAGCTGGCGTATGATAGCAGCAAGGGTACTATTTGTTACACATTCCAGCTCACTAGTAATTCCCTCTGGTAGAGCTCCTCGGCAGAGATGCCTCGGTTCAATGTTTCTTTTCACCAAAGGCATGGTTTACAACCTGGAATTTACAGAAAAACAGAGATTGTGTTTACAACAGTGGAAATAAGAGCTATGAATTTATTCAGCACACATTCAGCTTCTTCTGAAAAACATACTTCACCTTCCTTCTTTTAAAGCACTTGCTTCAGTCTTCCCCTTGTAAGATGCTGTACCACTTCTATAAAGGCAAAGGAGTCATGTGCTCAAGTCAGAATGTGACAAGAACACAAGAGCACGCAGCCGACATAGACAACATGCACCAATTCCAAGGCAAGAAGTATGCTATTTACTGCTATGCAGACCAGTGCTACAGTGTGTGCCAGTGCTTCGTGGAATCATTGGGCTTCAGCAGGCATTTGCATTTTAAAAACTGGCAGTTCCCCCTGGACTCACAGGAATGAATGCTGTCTGCAGCGAGCAGGTCACTGCCTTGGCACAGAGCATTCGCCCAGCAGGACACAGACTGGTCATCCACGCACTGCAGCCCCATAACTGCGTCAGATGCTGACCAACCCTCATCACAACAGGTTTTCTATCAAAATGATGAACTCATCTGACAGATAAGGGCACAACACCTGAACAGAAACAGGCTGGGTGAGAATAGAAGTTCTATGTAATGAGAAATATTGTTTTCCATTAGTATTGTTGGATGACATTCTGAATGAGGCAATAAAATGTATTTGCCACAGTTTGGACACATGCTAGATAAGAGAAGACATTTTTTCTGAGAGAACAAAGGCTATTAGAGTTGTTCATCTAGGGGACAAAAAACAAACATACATAGACATGGTATAAACTAGGGAAAACTAGTGGAACTGAATACTTCATTAGGCTTAGCCAGCGTGGAGGGAAGTATGATGCTGGAAACAGAAAAACAGATAAGAAGCATTTAAGGAATCAGCTGACCAATTAGTGAATGCAGAATGCTAAATACTTTAATGAGCACTTTTTTAGCCTAAGTTCTACAGAACCATTCCCAGATGAAAAACATGCAGAGTTGGACTTTCAGAGGTAAGATGTTTTCTTTAATTGTATTTTCTATTGCTGTTTCCAGCCTTCCAGAACAAGGACTGCTTGTTACAAGGAACTGAACTTCTCTCTGTGCCTGAAAGAAACAGCAGCAAGTTTATTCCATTCTGATTAATTTATGCATTAAGCGTAATTATGTAGGCTAAGATGCTGTATTTTCCAAAGAAACTGAAACCACTCATTATAAAAATACCTCAAGGAATTAAATAAAGGTTCCTTGAAAGTTGCCTTTGAGAAACAGCAACAATCAAGTTGAGAGCTCATGGGTTAAAATTAGGGCAATCCGGGACATCTGATGGTTGGGGCTTACCACAGGATTTCTGATCAATGACAGACTGCTGACAAGGTCTTCTTACTTCAGCTAAAAGGAGCACCATGCTCCCAGGCTCTCATCCTGACAGGGGATTACAAACACCTGGGTTTCTGCCAGGAAAACAACATGGCAGGCTAAAGCAAATCCAGGAGATTCCTGGAGTCCATTCAGTATAACTTCCAGATCTAATTATTTGACAGACCAACTGAAACCATCTACTTGGATTTGTGCAAAGCCTTTGACATGGTCTCGCACCACATCCTTATCTCTGAATTGGAGAAATATAAATTTGAAGGCCTGAATATCCTACAGATAAATAATTGGTAGGATGGTTATAGTCAACTGCTCTAGCTCCAGGTAAAGACCAGTCAAGAGTGGTATCACCAGGGATCCACCTCAGGACTGGTGTTCTTCAACACCTTTATTAATGACTTGGACAGCAGGATTGAGTGCATCCTCAGCAAGTTTGCTGAGGGCACTGAGCTGACTGGTGCAGCTGGCAAAATAAAATGAAGGGATGCCATCCAAAGGGACCTGAACAGGCCTGAAAAGTGAGCCCATGTGAATTTAAAAAGGTTTCACAAGACCAAGGGCAAAGATGCTGCATTCAGCTCAGGGCAACCCATAACATGTGTAAAGAAAAGAAGAACTTACTGAGAGCAGCCCTGCAAAAGAGGACCTGGGGCTCCTGACGGATGAAAACTAGACATGAGACAGCAGTGTGCTCCTACAGCCCAGGAAGGCCAACAGTATCCTGGGCTACATCAAAAGAGGGACAGCAGGGTAAGGGTGGGGATTATCCCACTCAGCTCTGCCATCATGAGGCGGAAGTTATCTGGAGTTCTGTACCCTGGGGCTCTAAGCATAAGAAAGATGCGTAACTGTGGGAGATGGTTCAGAGGAGGGCCACAAAATTGATTAGAGGGGTGAGAGCGACTCTCTTATGAAGAAAGGTTGAGGAAGCTGGGCTTGTTTAGCTAGGAGAAGAGAAGACTCTGAGGAGGCTACACTGTGACCTCCCAGTACTGGAAGGGAGCTTTTAAACAGTAGGTAGAGTGACTTCTTACACAGTCTGATAGCAGTAAGACAAGGGGAATAGCTTTAAATTTAAAAAGGGAAGATTTAGGTTAGATGGTAGGAAAAAAATCTTTACTCTGAGTTCTGTGGCGCTGGCTCAGGTTGCCCAGAAGAGCTGTGGTTGCCCCTTGGAGGTGTTCAAGGCTGGGTTGGATGGGACTTTGGACATCCTGATCTAGTGGTTGACAACTCGGTCCACAGGAGTGGGGTTGGAACTACATGGACTTTAAGGTCCTTTCCAGCCTAAGCCATTGTATGATTCTATGGTATCAGTCCATGATTCCCACATCTGTGTTGTGCAGTGAATGCTGTTACTGCAATGGTGTTCCACTGAGCATCATGTTCCTCTGTTATCTCAGGTTATTCTTCAGCCCCAGTTTATTTCTAACAGAGAAACACATCCTGATTATCTGGCACTACATTAAACATGTTGAATCAGATACATGACAGACCACATTTGGATTTTATAACAGTTTTAATACAGCTTCTTTTCCCATTCACAACCCAGACAAACAGAAAACAAAACAAAGAGTTGTTATTAATTTCAAGACTTACACCAGTTCAGAATGTTGGGACCTATCACAGAAGACTGTTTGACTTTAGCTAAGTAGATATCACAGTCAGAGACTTGCACCTAGGATGAATGGGACCAAGCCTCAGCTGGGCATCACACAGCTGATCCAGAAGCCTGTCTGCACAGTGCTCACACCATTAGTCACACTGAACACAGATTCACTCCTCTGCTTCAAGCAAAATAGGGATCAGCTTCCATGTTGAGCCACGGCATCAGCCCACCCTCTGCATCTGGCACCAGAGATGAAGGGCTCAGAAAGCAGTTCTGAGGCTGCACCAGGAAGTATATGAGACACAAACGCTAGACATGAAGAAAAGGAACAGAAGTCAACAGGTGAGAAAGGAAACATAAGGTTGGATGTCACTTAACATCTCCCTAAATCCATCTGTTTGATGCTGATCAGAAATAACATCTCACAGGGCCAAACTGACCCGAGCACAGATACCACTCAAACCCTACAGACAACAGCAAGTGCAGTTAACTTTATTTCCATGCATATTTGAGAAGAACAGCACAGCAGAAACTTGAATTAGCCTAGATCAGTCCATTAAAAATTAGCATTAGATACATTCCCTCTGTTTTCTCACTTCCTTTTTCTCCCTTTTTTTTCCCCCTTGCTCATAATAATGTGCTTAACTGCCTTGTGTTTTAAAATTAGAAGGCACTTAGCAACAGCTGCTGCCTTAGAAGTAAGCAGGTAAAGATCTACCTACAGACAGAGATAACTAAGGAATTGGTGCTTCTCTTATTAGGCTTTTCCTGCTCTTGCAAAGCATCCCCTCCCCCCAGGTCACTTCTGACCACCTTCCTGCACCCAGCAGCTGTTGAACTGCATGCAGGGAGCTTGACATTGCCTTGGCAAGTCAGATTTAAAAATCAAGCAGAAAGCAGATGTACAGTAACAAAGATGAAAGAAGACAAACACAATGTACAATCTTTCTAAACAACAGCAGAGCGTGGCTATTATAAACAGCAAGCTGAGTTTTCAAGCATTTGACCAACTGGCAAAAACACAAACCAACAGCTGCTCCTAGAATCTGCTTTGACCTTTCCACACCCCCCAAAAGGCACTGTCATTTACACTAAAAACATACCAGCAGCATCAAAAACATGAAACAAAAATGGAGCTGGATTTTGTGATTCTTACAGTACTCAAGTTCATTGTATGTTGACTAATAGTACAAAGCAAATGCCAGTTCATTATATAATCCCTTTCCTTGTGAATGTTTTCTTATTTTATTTTCTCAAAGACATTGTTCAATTCTTTTTTTTTTTTATTAATTCTTAAAAGGAGCGTTTTTTTCTTATGCCCGCGAGTAGAATATAACAAAGCTGAATGTATTTGCCTCAAAAAAGAGCTTTCCATACATTCACCCTAATTCTCTCTGAATATATAACTTCTAGGTTTTAGAACTGACAAATTTCATAACCCCCTTAAAAAAAAAAAAACCAACAAAGAGGAACCACCACAATTCTCTTTCCATAGAGAAGAAAGGGATGGACTGAATAAGCAGCTTGTTGAAAGCAATGGAGTTTGATATTACATGAATGTATTCGGTGTCCACATTCCTCAGGAAAGGTCCACAGAAGCCGAGAGGACAACTTATTTGTTGCATCTATCAACAGACAGGTACAAGCAAAATAAGACGAGATGAAACACCTCATCCATCAGCTCTGCTACGCAGCCACCTAAATTTAAGCACCTAAACCCTAGAACTGAATATCACCTCACCAGAAACACAGAAGTGCTGTAGACTTCTATGCCTCTAGACACGCAGTCTAAATTCACTGCCTCGTAGTAAGCAAGCTGCCTCTGTGCCTGGGGTACTTCAGCTTTTCAAATGCCTACAAACAGTTATATGTTGCCATATCCAGTGTCCTACCACTCAACTCAACATCCTAAATTTTCATTGAAGTTGCACTCAGTTGGAGTAACATTAACCATTCTCCTGTTCAGGTTTGTAATTAAAGCCACCTGGTGTGTGCTAAACAGGAAGAGAAAGGAAAAAGCAGGAAGACGAATGAACCCAAAGCTCTAGATCTGCAGATCTTCTCAGGATTTCCCACCCCCAGCCACTACCAGCACAGATCTCCCTGTACTCTAAAGGCCCTCATCCTTCACCGAAGATGCAAAGAAGGAGCTACATGGATAATATACTCCAGTTCTCTTATCTCAAGGGAAAGAAAGGAATATACATCCCTTTACATACATTCCATTGTGTTTTCCTTCATCCAAAAAAAGATGACAACAACTGGGAAATCAAGCTTTAAGGTCACGATCTGGATGCCATTAATCTATCCTTTCTAATAAGAAACAAAACAATGTGGGTTTTGGTTGTGTGTTTTTTTTATTATTATTATTATTATTGTTATTTAAACTAAGTTCATTCCAACCAAGCTTTTAGTCAGCATTTTGTATGCTGCAAAAGTACGTACAAGACATGGCCATCCATTACCATGTGCCATTGTTTAAATGGCCCAGAATAATAAGATTACCTGCAATTGCCAAGTTTTTAAAAGAACTGTGAATAAGTAGAAAATCCATCAAGCATGCAATTACTGTCTCAAAGAATCAAAATGAAGTATTTTGACTAAACACCATGATTGTAAGTCATAAGTGCTTTAAGCGCTTTACTTCTATAGTTTACTTAAGCGACCAAGTATATTATTTTCTTATTAGTAAACACAGATTTTTGTGGTTTTTTTTTCTTGTTTTCTTTATTCTTAATAAAATTCTTGATTTTGATACTGACAGGCATTTGTCAGAAGTACACAGAATGTCTGATAGAATCTTCCTCCTTAAGGTAACTAAGGAGCAAGAACAATTTCTCTTACCCTTAGTAAACTAGATCTTTTGACAAGACATTACAGATAAAGCCAAATGCCTAGAAAATACCCACCTCAAAAAGAATAGGTGAAATTTATTATCCAAGCAACTGTCTACCAACATCATTTCCAGAAATCTTCCTTCTGGCTGCCAAATCTACCTGAAAAAGGCATTGATATCCAAGGCTGGAACAAGAATTTCTGGTCTTCCCAGCATCAGACCACCACTTCTGATCTTCTTGTCACACCAACCTGGTAGTGTTGATGAAATTAGCACTGAGATTCCCCAAACAATTTTGTTTCCTTAATAAAACTCTACAGTCCATTATCTAGGAAACATGGCACAAAGAACAAGACTGAGAGATGTTACTACTTTAAATTCTTCCTTTTGAATGGAAAGAAAACATTCCAAAACTACAATCCCAACACTAACTTATCTCCATCACAATGCTCTGTGTCATTTTGATAGAGACTGTGATAAAGTTCCATCTTCTACTCCAAAGTAAGTACGAGATGTATATGATCCTTTAAGTAGCCTAACCAATGTTAAAGAAATAAAGATATTTCATGCTCTCTATAAATTAAGCAAGCAAACAGACAATCATCAGCATAACTGAGGTTACTGAATTTTTATCTTCGTTTCTGCAAAATTCCACTACAGCTCTTTACTAGTTCAATTAGGACATTATCTAAAGAATATATTTTTTTCTTGTACTACTTATCATCCAAATCAATTGATTATAAAATATTTCTCAGCTTGTTTTAACCCTTCCTCCTTTCCCCATGGGTCATCTTTCCCCAAAAGCCATCTGAAATAATTTTCGTCTGTCTCCTCCTTACGATTCACATTCTCACTTACAGCAGCTTACTACAATTAGGGTAGGAGGAGTTTCAGGCTTTAAACACCTCAATCCAAGTTGCATTCTTCAGTATAATATTGGGTTCCCATTCTTTGAAATTCTTTTCACAAAATGGAACACAAAGCAATGAAAGAAAACCAAGGCAGCCCCACTGAAACCATTTTGTAAGTTTTGAAATAAGATTCTCATTCATTGAGCTTAGCAAGGGAGATAAAAATGTGTCAGTGCTACTAAGATAACTATTTAGGGGGGAAAACTGCATATCTGAAATTTAACAGAGGTTCACAGATTGCACAATACAATAGCTGGCTGTCCTGAATTCAATCACCCTGCCAGTATCAGTTCCACTCACTCCTTTGTACTCATCCTGTATCACAAAACAGATGATCCAGGACACCTTCACACTTGACTAGAGCCTCTCATCAGCTGTTCTTTTCCTAACCCAAACCCTGTTCATTACATCAAAACACTGATCTCTCTCTCCCAGATAAAGTAATGGCACTCAAGAAATCAAGCTAATTAAACTGGGAGGCATCTACCAGCTATACTTGTTGCTGGAGAAAAAAATAAAAACAAAAAGCACACCACTAACAACACTGGGCTGAAAAAAATACCATACCAAGAGCATGGACTGGAACACTCTGGGAAAACAAAGACAGAAGCCTTTGCTGAACCTAAACAGGTAAATTTAAATCTGATGTAACAACTCACACTGTGCTCAAGGGTAAAAGGTGGTCAGTCACATCACCGTCATGGAAAAAAAGTTGAACTGTGCCTGTGTGGGTCCAAGCCTGGAATGGCCACCATAAATGTATTTTATTGTTCAGCAGAAAGCACAATTACTCATCTTCTCTCCATATGCACGTGGATAATTAACCACACACACAATGACGACAACTCACATTCTTGCTTTCCCCTTGAACAAACAGTGCCCAGTTTAAAGTATCAACAAAAGATGCTGAGACATTAATCTTGCTATTAGCGCGACGGCTGCTTGTCCTGCACAAGCCCCCTCCAGATGGCTCCATGTGAGAGGAATGGTGGGATGGGGAAGCAGGAATATTCCATACCATTCTGAACATCTGTTCAGCTGCTTTCATGCATTAAAAAACAACAGAAAAACTTACTGCCACCATTAATTGTACTATTCCAAACAAACACCACGTTAGCACCAAATGCACTGTAAATGTTACAAGTGCACACAGCTTTTCAAATCACGCAAGCACATTTGATTGTTCTTTGCTATCTTAAGAATGGACTTGTCCCAATAACTACTTATACTGCACTGAAAACATTTCTCTTTCATATGACCTTTCTTGAAATCTGCATCATGCGCCAGGAATTTATTATGTCTCTTCTCCTATTCAAACAAACAGAACTGAACTGAGTCACCATTTGTTTTCCTTTATTTCTAGTTTTATTTCTGTTTGACTTCACTGAAAAGATATACAGAATGCATTTGTCAGAGTTTAGGTTCTGTCTCAATAGTTCTGCACATCAACTCGAAAATATTTTCCTTGGGCATATACAAAAAACATGGCAGCTCTCTTCTTCAAGCAGAGGTGAAAGAAATAAATGTAGAGCTACTTTATTTTACCACAGTCTACCTCTCAAGTAACGTTGATGCTGTAAAAATACCACTGCTAGAAAAGAAGCACTCAGCCAGAAGAAGGAACTCCGCGCTATGTTAAGAAAGCGGAAGCAGCACTTTGTCCTACAGCACAGAAAGGAGACTTCAGACTGATAATCCTCAGGTCCTGCCTCTGCACGTGCAAACCATAGGGCTGCTAAACTTATTCTGCTCTTTCTACATGGAAAAAACAATGGTTACACAAAGGAAAACGTGCAAGAACTGACAATAACGCTGACTGGAAAAACAGCATCTTGCCAAATCTCATCGTTTTCACCTTTGTGACCTAAATGATAACATTTAATGAGGAGTATAAGCTGTATGAGGTCAAAAGGAGCAAAGTCACAGAGCAGCAGAGAGCTAGTTATAACACCAAGCTAATTCAGTACGGCACAGTCCTCCAATAGCGGTTCAAAATTCTTTCCAGATGTCATCTCCATGGATCTCATCAAGTTTGACTATGGAGTTAATTATGGAGAGAGCCATACAGTTCACACTCTTTAACCAAAGTCAATAGCCCAGCTAGCTAGAAAAGTGCCTATGTGTCATTCTCAGGTCATTCTTATACCACTCAGCAGAAGCATTCCTGGCCTCAAAGCACATCACGGTTCAAATACTTCACAGTACACTTAAAATACTAATGATACCCACCTATCCAGTACTACTACATTTTTCTAGCACATACTGTTTCTCTTGGGATAATAGGGTAATAAAAATCAAGACCTGACAAAAAAAACTGCTATTCAACAAATACTACTATTTAGCTAAGTCAAGCATACTAAGATGTTTCCCACCCATCTGGAGGAAGTTCGCCTTGCTCAGCATCTGCCCACTGGAGGACCTGATAGGACTGCAGTCCAAAATGCATTACAAAAACCAACTCCCCCTCATGAAACTGAGAGCACAGAGGGGCTGTTACTTTCAACTACCAAGAGACAACAGTAACTTCCAGTAGGGCCTCCTGGATGAATGACTATCAGGCATCCAAACCAGGCAATCACCCTAATACATATTCTCACTGCAGTTTAAATTATGGAAAGTTACCTTTCATCTAGGTTACAGAAATGCAATAATTTGGTCATATATGAACACCAGTAGCATTATGACTATATGACTGTATGGTACGTTATGCTACTTCAGACAATTTGACACTGGAACAAATTCTGTAACAAAATATTACAAATTTGCACTAATTTTCTTCTCACACATTCAAACTACAATAATGCACGAACAGTTCTCGGAGCCCATTTAGAACACACTTGTACCAGCCTTCCTCCTTCACAAATAGCAAGTGTTATCAGAAGCTAATTCCTTGATTATCTGAAGAAAATGTAGATGGCAGTTAGGCCTTGTTGGATTAGCCTGACGCCATTTAGCAGAGCCTTGCTGGATTTAAAGTGCTCGAAATACCTGTCTGGGTCACAGTCCACGTGATGAAGGCTGAACGTTAAGACCTCCAGGATCCAGCATGTGGTGAGAACATGCAGTTCAAATCCTCAAATCACCTTAAGCTAAACCAGAAGCAAATTCAGTCATTTGCTTCTCAGGATTCCAATTAACCTTAAATTACAGGGGAGAGTACAGAAGTGACGAAGAATCCACTTTGTGCCCAATAATACCCATTTATATGGCAATACATTGTGTTCCCTACCTCCCTGACAGGTCTAATAATTATTACCAAGAGAATACTTTCAGAACAGCATTTTTCAGAAAAAAATATGCTGTTCTTCAACTTCTTCCCCTCGGCAGTTAATCTAAAAGGTCACGGGGATGTGCTGAGTTCCCATGGTTGTTTTTCATTTAAAAAATCATGCATGCATACACATGTTTGTTGTTGTATGTATACACATACAGTGTGCATGCATGTATTCGATATATATACACACACATATACACAGCTGTTATGCACATGGAACTCTAGGATGATGGATGAGAGCAATTACACAGGTCAAACTGCATGAGAAAGAACACTTTGTATCCTGACAGTTACGCATCAGTCTTAGTCTACTGTAGCTCCTGATGCGCCTCCTGGAACCCCAGTTCTCACCATGCAGGACAGACTTTTCCAGTGGAAAGCAGCTGTAGTGATGTTTGACCATGCCACCACAGTATGTATCACAATACCTGAAATGCCTTGCAGGTAACTTCAATGTCCACCTGAACAACCAAGCTCTTTGAGCACAAGTTTCCCAGCATATGTCTCCAGTGCACAGAGAGATCACAAAAATTTAAGCTACAATTCCCCAAGGCAGAGCTTCCCATCCACTCCTACCAAAGAAAACATTCTTTACTCAGAGGGCAGTTAGGCACAGGCACCCATTGCCCAGAGAAGCTGTGCCCCCCCCCCCCCCCCATCCCTGCAGGTTCTCAAGGTCAGGCTGGATGGGGCCCTGGGCAGACAGGTCTAGTGCTCGGCAACTCCGCCTGTGGCAGAGGTTGAAGCTCAATGTTCTTTAAGATCCTTTCCAACCCAAGTCATCCCATGATTGTATGATTTCAGCTCTAAACTCCAGATTTTCCCAATCCTTCAGTATTTTACTTTGCCTACATATCAGAAATCTAGAAACAACAGTTACCGTTATGTGGGGAAAACACATTTATTTGGATTCATTTTAAGGAAAAACTTAACAAAATATTGTATCTAGATTCTGTTATTAACAGCTGAGTCTAAAGAAAGCAACATAAGAATTCCCAACTATTTTCATCCTGAGCCAAGCATGCCATCTGCTCCAACAAAGCATGCCAGTCACCACAAGACGGACCAGAGAATACCAAAGGGTGCAGTGCAATCAAGGAAGATGCTATAAGTGACAGAAGGGCATCACAACAGTGGCAAAAAAAATCCCAAAAACCCACACTCACCACAACCTACACACAGTCTTACTAAGCACCAGGACTAACGCAGCCAGGTATAAACTGGAAGAGGGTAAATTTAGACTAGATACGAGGAAGAAATTCTTTACTGTGAGGGTAGTGAGAGACTGGAACAGGCTGCCCAGTGAGGCTGTGAATGTCCTCTCCCTGGAAACATTTAAGGCCAGGCTGGATGGGGCTGTGAGCAACCTGGTGTAGAGGGAGGTGTCCCTGCCTATTGCAGGGAGGTTGAAACTGAATGATCTTAAAGGTCCCTCCCAACCCAGCCATTCTGTGATTCTGCAGCTCTATGTGGCTGTTTTCCCTAAAGAGGGCTGAGCTCTGGTTAGAGGTTTCCCAGAGCAGGAATACTTTTCATAGCTATCCTACAAGTTATCTGCCAGCATTCATAAACTTGAGCGCTAATTATGCAATTCCTCCCTATCAAGTAACCTTCCTCCTCTCTGCCTTCCATGTCGTTACCGTCTTCAAATCACCACAAAAATCATTCATCTTTGAAACAAGAAGTTAGCAATTCGTAATTTTCCAGATCATAACATAAAATAGTAATGGTTACAGACAGCACAGCAGAACATTCAGCTATTAAAGGCACAGAAGCTCCATACACACCTACAGTTGTGTTACAATCAAATAGCAAACAGGGGCCGGCAGAAATAAAAATGGATCATATCCCTTTCCTACCTCATCACCTCATCAGTGCTGAAGACATTTTTCAGCAAATGAAGTTACCTGGACAGGTACCAACTTACATCTTTCACCAAGAACAGAATAATGGGGGGGGGGGGGAGGGGGAAAAGCGGTATAATAATAATAAGAAAAAGAAATATCTGAATACATGTGATACATCTACTATCTCATTAATGCATGAAGCACATCATATACAAAGATCTCCCCAAACACAAAACATTTACTCAAGCTGGCCTTTCTGTAATATATTCTCCCTTCTACCAGCATCCCAAACTTGTACATCCAAGTTCTGCCCTGTATTAGCTTCCTAATAATTCAATCTATTATCCTTGTTTTGTTTTCTTTTTAAATGAAGCCTAAACTGAGCATCAAGCATTACCAGTAATACACAACCTTATTTGCAGCACTTAAGAGATTTCCTCACTATGCTTACAGTAACTCCCACTGTGAGATAAATAAGCTACTATTAAACCATCATGAGTCTCAGACCAAATACAGCAGTTAACCTTCTCTAAAAATCCTCTTTCAAGACCTGGGAGGCTGAAAAGCTGTGTTCCATGAAATCTGGCATTGCATCAACAGATCTCCATGGAGCTGGCAGGGCAGGAGTGCTCAGAAACCAGCTTCAAGGAAAAAAAAACAACATTCTCACTATATGTAATCAGCCACTTAGAGGCTTAAGCAACTTTTTCCAGTTACAGTCATCAAATCTTAGCTAAGACTGCTGGGGTTACAGATAATTCCAGTGATAATGCTAAAGTGTTTTTAAAGTCTACTTTCTTCCAGTATTTCAAATCATGTAGTAATATGCATTTAGTAACACGCCATGACAACATGGCGCCTACAACATGGCGATGTGCGGGTTGCACAACCAGCCGCGTGGCTTGGAGATAATCCAGAGAAGACTAAATAAGGGAGAAAACGGTGACCACGCGAAACCATTGGACAGCCGTCGCCATGACGCGGGCAGCCAGGATTGGATAAGGATGTAATCTTAGAGACTATATAACGTTTATGTTGCTTACAATAAACGCCATTTGCTGTTCACCACATTGGTGTTCACCTCAGTGAATGGACAGGCCGATGTGTCTCCAAGGGTGACGCACAAATCATTACAACAATTGGTGCCCCGTGTGAGGCATCCTTGGAGAAAAGTGGCTGCTCGCTGACAGCGCAGGGTGCCCACCGCTTTCCATCTTCTTCGGGGGGAAGATGATGACCCTGGAGTAGCAGGGGGCTGCGGCTTACGGTGGTGGAAGCTGAGTGACTCCGGGGGCCGCACTTTGGCCAAGTGCTCATCGCTCGCCGGCCACTCAGAATCGTCGGCAGGTACTCAGGCGCCTATCGTACCGCAACGAAACCGACAGAGCTCGAGGAACGAGGACGCAGTTGGGATGGATGCCGTCATTAAGGTGATATCCTCCGCTTGTAAAACCTATTGCGGGAAAGAATCTCCTTCTAAGAAGGAGATTTCGGCAGTGCTTACGCTACTGCAAAAAGAGGGTTTGGTCACCCCCCTCTCTGAAATATATAACCCCACGCTATGGGACTCGATTACCGCTGCGCTCGCGCAGCGCACTATGCTCACGCAGAAGTCTGCGGAGCTCAAAACATGGGGGCTAATTTTGAGTGCCCTTAAAGCGGCACGGGAGGAGAAATTATCCAATCAGCAGGCTCGTGTCCTGCTAGGTATTGATATTGGCTCGGGGAGCCTTTCTTCTCCTTCAGGCACGGGTTGTGATGACATCGCTGCCAACATGGCGCCTGAGGCTAAGACCGCACCCCAACGGTCAGATCCGCCTGAGTCTTCCCTTTTTGTGCCATCTGCCGCACAAGCGACGGCCCCCCCGCCCCCCTATGGGTGTGGTTCTTCTCTTTACCCTTCTCTTGAGCTATGGAAGGGCGGAGGTAATGCGGTGCTATCGCAGGGGGAAGGGGGAGGGATTAGTGAAGAGCCGCGCTGCCCGCCTCCTCCTGCGGCCCTTTCTGCTCAGGGGGATGGAGAAAGGAGGCAGGGCCAGTGTGGCCCGGCCCTCAGCGACTGGGCACGAATTAGGGCGGACCTTATGTCCTCAGCCCCTGATACCTCTCCCCTTATTGCCATGCCGGTAGAGTACAAGGTATGGGAGGATGAGGGGCCCGCTTGGACCCCGGTGGAGCCCAAGACGCTTACACGACTAGCCGACACAGTTAGAACCAAAGGCTTGCGATCGCCAGTCACTATGGGAGAGGTCGAGGCGATTTTGTCCTCTTCGCTCCTGCCCTATGACCTTACTAACCTCATGCGGGTCGTCCTCAACCCCTCCCAGTACCTTCTTTGGGTTGATGCCTGGACTACACGCCTCCAGGCGGTAGTCACGGCCGTGAGTAAAGACCCGAACCATCCTGCCAATGGCCAAGGAAGGAAAAATAGAACGACTCTTGCACGCCTTAAAGGCGAGGCAGATGGCATGGCCAGTAATCCCCAAGGCCAGCTAGCAGAGCTGAGACCGGGAGAGTTGGTGGCCTCTACTACCGCCGCCCTCCAGGCATTTAAAGATGTTGCCAGCTTGGCAGAACAGTCTACCCCTTGGGCCAATATCACCCAAGGGCCGGCAGAGTCGTTTCTTGATTTTGCTAATCGACTGATCCGTGCGGTGGAAAGCTCTGACCTTCCCCAAGCGGCACAAGGGCCAGTCATAATTGACTGCCTTAGGCAGAAATCTCATGAGGAGATCCAGCAGATTATACGCGCCGCCCCAGGAAAGTTGGATGCTCCTGGGGACATTATTAAGTATGTTTTGGACAGACAAAAGGTCGCTCCACTATCTGAGAAGGGGATGGCAGCAGTCGTGGCAACGGCGGTATCCTCAGCAGTTCAGCCTTTGGTCATGGCAGTGACAAATAGGAGGACAGACCGCGCGGGTGCATGCTACTCGTGTGGCACTCCCGGGCACTTTAAAGCTGAATGCCCGAGGAGAAAGCCTGGTGGTAACATTAAATGCCAGCTTTGCGGAGGAGGAGGCCATAGTGCTCGGTCCTGCCGCAAGTTTGTTGTTACACAGCAGGGAAACGAGAAAGGGAGGGACCCCAGAGCCCGGAGGCCCCTCCCCAAGTAACCTTATGGGCTAGTGACGAACAACCCGCGTTGGTGTCTCTCGCCGTTCATATGGATAAAGGAGAACGGCCGTTAGTCAGAGTAATGCTTGCCAACACGGCAAACCCCCCTCCTCCTCCTGACCCACACGAACATACGTACCCCCCCCGCCCCTTTCTTCCTAAGTCGGGCCCCCTTAGTACCATAGTTACCGCTCTATTAGATTCTGGGGCAGATATTACAGTCATTTCAGAGTATGACTGGCCACGTCAATGGGAAACCATGGAATCTGACAACCAGGAAATAGCTGGCATCGGAGGATCTATACCTTTAAGGAGGGCTAAGGATGTCATTGAGCTCACGGTCATTGACCGCGATGGCTCTTTGGAGAGGCCAGTTTTTCTACATCCTGCTGTTGCCCCCGTACCGGGTACTATTTTGGGCCGCGATTTCTTGCAGGCATCAGGATACCGGTTGACAAATTTGACAAATTTATAAAAGGGGCCACTGTTCAAACACTAGCGCTGCACCATGCTATCCCTCTACGATGGAAGGCAGGGAGTTCCCCTGTTTGGATTGACCAGTGGCCCCTCCCAGAAACTAAATTAGCAGCGCTACAAGAATTGGTTTCACGAGAGTTACAGATGGGACACATTGAACCTTCACTTAGCAATTGGAATACCCCTGTTTTTGTTATAAAGAAATCATCTGGATCCTTTCAGTTGCTTCACGACTTGCGAGCTGTTAACGCGCTACTTGTCCCCTTTGGCCCGGTGCAGCAAGGCGCACCGGTTCTCTCGGCCATTCCACAGGGATGGCCACTGCTTGTTATAGATCTTAAGGACTGTTTCTTCTCCATTCCCCTTGCTGAGCAAGACCGCGAGGCCTTTGCGTTCACACTCCCCACCACCAACAACCAAGCACCCTCCTCGCGGTACCAGTGGAAAGTCCTCCCTCAGGGGATGTCATGTTCCCCAACCATTTGCCAGTTGGTCGTGGCTCGGGTCCTTGACCCAGTCAGAAATTCCTTCCCGCAGTGCCATATATTACACTATATGGATGATTTGCTGCTCGCCGCCCCAGATATCACAACCTTGGGGGCTTTAGAATCCACATCAACCACGGCCCTTAATTCCGCCGGTTTTGTTATCTCCTCTGAAAAAATTCAAAGGGAGCCAGGTATTGAATACTTAGGTTTCCGGCTAGGA
This sequence comes from Excalfactoria chinensis, assembly GCF_039878825.1. Taxonomy (NCBI): domain Eukaryota; kingdom Metazoa; phylum Chordata; class Aves; order Galliformes; family Phasianidae; genus Excalfactoria; species Excalfactoria chinensis. Next base: position 165,340,281 of record NC_092825.1, read on the forward strand.
TCTGATCACGTTATCCCAGTAGGGCTCCTGGTGGAGCCCCAAATTAGAACCTTGTGGGATGTTCAGAAATTAGTTGGTTCCCTGCAATGGGTGAGAAACGCGCTAGGGATCCCACCCCGCCTGATGAAACCCTTTTACGACCAGTTGAAAGGGTCTAAGCCTGACGAGGTTCGGCAATGGACTTCAGAAATGAGAGAAGCATGGCAGGAGATTTTTGCGCTTAGTTCTAGCGCAGCACTTGACCGGTGGAGGCCAGAGCAACCTCTTGAAGCGGCCTTTACCAAGTGCCAAGATGGAGCGGTTGCCGTAATCGGTCAGAGCTTGTCAGCAAACCCGTGGCCATCTTATTGGTTGTTTTCGGCACAACCTACTTGGGCGTTCACGGCTTGGCTCGAGGTCCTGGTCTTTTTACTTCGCAAAGCCCGCAGCGTTGCCATGAAGGTCTTCGGAAGGGATATTGATGTTATCTCGCTCCCTGCTACCTTCCGTGTGGCTCAACCGCTTCCAGATGACTTGCTGATGGCCTTGCAAGGTTATGGGGGCGCGATTCGTTATACAGACTCCCTCCTCATTTTTGATTTGGTGCGCCCCTTACAGATTTCTCTCAAACATAGGGTGCTTGATAAGCCAATTGAGGGGCCCACAGTTTTCACAGACGCCTCCTCTTCTACAAGTCAGGGTGTGGCGGTATGGAGGGAGGGTGGGGAATGGAGGTCCAAAACCATTGTTGACCCTGCAGCCAGTGTCCAACAGCTTGAGACACGTGCGGTTGCTATGGCACTACTTTTGTGGCCCTCAATACCATGCAATGTGGTCACCGATTCCGCATTCGTCGCCCGATTACTCATGCGAATGGGAAGAGAAGGGTTGCCCAATACAGCGGCAGCTTTCACGCTGGAGGACGCTTTAAGCCACAGGGCTGCGCCAGTCGCCGTCCTCTACGTACGAAGCCATTCTGATGTACCTGGGTTTTTCACAACTGGCAACGCACTCGCGGATGAATTGGCGGGGAATCGGGTTTTCACTTTACAGGAAGCCCGGGACCTCCACTCTACCTTCCACATTGGGGCCCGTGCACTCTCGCGTGCGTGTTCCATCTCTTTACAGGCTGCCAGGGAAGTTGTCCAGACTTGCCCACATTGCAACTCAGCCCCCGCACTTGAGGCCGGGGTAAATCCACGAGGCCTTGGTCCACTGCAGATTTGGCAGACAGACTTTACTATGGAGCCACGCCTGTCCCCGCGACCTTGGCTCGCAGTTACTATTGACTCAGCTTCGTCTGTCATTGTGGCTACTCAGCATGGCCGTACAACATCTACAGCTGCACAACACCATTGGGCTACAGCGATTGCCGTCTTAGGCAAGCCCAGAGCGATCAAGACAGACAATGGCTCTTGCTTTATTTCTAAATCAATGCAATCTTGGTTACATAGATGGGGAATCTCGCATACGACAGGCATCCCAGGAAATTCCCAAGGGCAAGCTTTGGTAGAACGGGCAAACCGTTTGCTCAAAGAAAAACTACGGGTCCTTGGGGAGGGGGAGGGATATCTACAAAGAATTCCGGTACCACGACAAGGGGAGCTATTAGCTAAGGCATTGTATGCTCTCAACCATTATGAAAGGGGAGATAACACACGTACACCAATTCAGAAGCACTGGCGGCCAGCAATATTGACAGAAGGGCCATGGGTCCATGTTCGTTCTGACCTAGGTACCTGGGATCCAGGGTGGACTCTCTTGGTTTGGGGACGGGGATACGCCGCGGTAAAACATGAGGAATCTGGGGACATAGTATGGGTCCCCTCTAGAAAAGTTAAACCTGATTTTCAGCCCAAGGATAAGAAGCTGGATACTAACCCTTCTCCCTAGGCATTTCTGACTGGAAGACCTCGGCCCCGGCCACCTCATCCTCCACCGCGAGACAAGGACTCGGATAAATATCCGTTGATCATCGGGAAGCTGACAAGCATTACTATGGTAACATTAGGGGTTGTCATTTGTTTGCTCGTGGCACCCCACATTGCTCACGGCACACACTTGATTCAACAACCAGGTAACTTATGGGTTACCTGGGCTAACAGAACAGGGCAGACAGATTTTTGTTTAAGCATGCAGTCAGCAGATTCTCCCTTCCAAACATGTTTGATTGGGATTCCGTACTTTAACCTCTCAGAGCTTAAAGGGTACATTAAGGGAGAATGTAACATCATTGAGAGACCCCTTTTTATAGATGACATCAACAGTCAATGTCACGCTGACTGGCAACCTTACACAACATCTTGTGGCATGCCTGCTCTCACAATTGAACGTATCTCTCACTCGAGACCCTCCAGAATTTCAACTCCTAGGCTCACAATCGGTCCCCAACATTACGTTTAAATCAGGGAATTGGTCAGAAGCTACCGCTTGCATAGGATTTCTTCCGAGAGGGATGAATGATTTGTCGATAACTACTGAGTGGGATAGATATCAACTCACACATAACTTATTGGTTACTCCCTGGATGAACCCATTTTGGAATGAGAGGACCAAAATGATGAAACAATTTACTATTGTTAACCCAGACAGGAGCACGCTATATGGAGGTATGGGAGGACATTGCGGATTCATACCTATGTATTGTAAATTTGTTAATTGCATTAAGGAATACGACATCTACACTCTCAACACTGAAGGTATATTCTACCAGTCACTGTATGCCCCTTGGGCCAGCAAAGGTTATTGCCGAGGGAGACAGTGGTTTAATCAGTCTTCCCCAGGGACAATATTAGGCAGCAACTTCACATGCCAAGGAAAAATACCATCACCAGGTAATTGTGCGGGATGCTGCTGTGGCTCCACCCCTTTATATGGAGGTGTTACTACGGCCCAGATAGCCGACAAAGATTACAAAAATTTTGAGACTCCTAAAGCATTACCTCCAGGAGTATTCCTGATATGTGGGGATAGGGCTTGGCAAGGCGTGCCAACGAATCCCTTAGGGGGACCTTGCTATATAGGGAAACTCACTATGCTGGCCCCAAACCACAATGAGATACGAGACATCATGAAAAATCTCACACAGACACATAGAAGTAGACGAAGCATCCAGCATCTGGGGCCAAATTGCTCTGATGCCCTCCAGTTATGGGGTCCTGCCGTGGGCATTTTTGCTTCTTTCCTAGCCCCGGGGGTCGCGGCAGCCCAAGCACTTCGAGAGATCGAGCGGTTGGCATGTTGGACGGTAAAGCAGGCAAATGTTACCTCACAAGTCCTGTCGGAGCTATTAGTAGACGTAGGAAGCATTAGGCATGCCCTACTCCAGAACTGAGCCGCCATAGATTTCCTCCTCTTGGCACATGGACACGGATGTGCTGATATTGACGGGATGTGTTGCTTCAACCTTAGCGATCACAGTGAATCCATACACAAGAAGTTAGCCTGGCTTAAGGAACACACCTCGAAGATTACAGTTAGTGATGACCCCTTTGGGGACTGGCTTAAAGGGATTTTTGGTAATATGGGGTCATGGGTTTTGCATCTGCTTAAAGCTCTAGCCATAATCGCAGTAATATTTCTTTTATTGTTAGTTTGTGCTCCATGCATTATGCAGTGTTTACTGCATCCGCTTGCAGCGGATGACGGAGAGGATCTTCGATCAGAAGTTGGAATACCACAGAATGCAGGAAAGACTATGAGGAAGAATCGGCTACGCAAGTTTCAGTTAACATTAGAAAAAGGGGGGTATCGCGGGAGCTTTTGTGCATCGGGATGTTATGGACCATGACACGCCGAACAAAGGAGGAAGGTATTGTATTAGGCGAGGCCACGAGGAGTCGGGATGTAACGCGGAAAAGGCCTCCTTTGTCCCGGTACGCAAGTTTTGCTTTAGCATAAAGGGGGGGGGAGATGTAGTAATATGCATTTAGTAACACGCCATGACAACATGGCGCCTACAACATGGCGATGTGCGGGTTGCACAACCAGCCGCGTGGCTTGGAGATAATCCAGAGAAGACTAAATAAGGGAGAAAACGGTGACCACGCGAAACCATTGGACAGCCGTCGCCATGACGCGGGCAGCCAGGATTGGATAAGGATGTAATCTTAGAGACTATATAACGTTTATGTTGCTTACAATAAATGCCATTTGCTGTTCACCACATTGGTGTTCACCTCAGTGAATGGACAGGCCGATGTGTCTCCAAGGGTGACGCACAAATCATTACAACAAAATCAGTGCACATAAACATGCTTTGTGGAACCCATTTTAACTACATAGGTAGAATCTACTTTCTTTTCTTTGTATATACATATGCTGTATATGCTTATATACATTATCTAAATATATAAATTCACATATGTATCAGTTTGGAAAATGTTAATACTGTTTTTTAAGAGTACTAAATTTCAGAACCTAACATCGAGCATTTGGAAACATCGTGCTGACTCCATCTATCTCCAGTTCTGCTTTTAGTCAATATCAAGTGTTGAAGAGTTGGGAGAAAAATAAAGCGGTATAACACTGCACTATTATACTGTGTAATAATATTATAGAATAGCATAATACAGTAGTAGAGTAAAAACAGACCTGAACTAAACGAATGGAGTTCACGTGGAAGAGTGGCACCACCCACTAGTGGTTTTCCACTTGTAGACCTCCAGGGATGTTCAAAGACTTCAAAAGGAATTAGGAAATATGCCACAGGAAACTATGGCCAGAGCTGACATTAGCAAGTTGTGTGGTACAACAGGAGCTGACTGGGGGGTGCTGATGATCCCGTGCCTGCATTATACCCATTTTTTGAAAAAGAAGTGGGATTTTTGTTCCAAACAAGCTCTCTCAGTATCATGACCCACTAGATTCTGATCACCACTACATACGTTCCTAGGGAGCACCTTACAGTTTTATAATACTCAAAAAAGAAAATCATTCATACACCCCACAGCTGGGGTGATTTGCATCATCAAGGTATGCCTGATTGTGGAGCTAGAATTACTAATACTTAAGATTTTAGAGGTCAGGCTTTTTTCCCCCAGGACTCTACAATTACTTGGGAGACAGCAGGAGAGCAGATGGAGAGATGCTGTCCCAGTGTTCTCTCACTATGATCAAAGACCCAAACTGTATTCTACTTGTGTTACTGTACACCCGGCATCCTCAGATCTCCAAGAGGATCCAAACCAAAATGACAGCATATTGCTATAGGCTAAGAAGCCTATTCACTATGTTAAGGTCAAAAAAGAACTAAATTTATTTTGCTTTTTTGGGGACAAGGTGAATAGGGAAGGGAAAACACTTGGGGAAAAAAAAAACAAAACCAAAAACTATCAACCCAAGGCTGAAAACCTGCCACATAGTAGCTTTGCATTATGTCTCACCCCGGTTTTAGTGAAGGAAGGTTTCACGGGAAAGAAGGGAATAAAGACACTTTATGAGCAAAATTCACAGCTTTATCTACCTCTTTCCCTCCAACACACTCAGCCACCAAACGCCTGAGGAAGGACCTCATCTTCCCACTAGCTGGCAGCCATCCTGCTGGCAGCAAACCACATACCAGAGCCTTGGCAGTAAGGACAATGAAAAAAAACACTAAAGAAAAGGACTGCCCAAGTTTGGCAAGGTTACCACTGCAAAAGAGCACCAGAAAGCCTGTTACAGTAAGGTTGCGTGGTACCTGTGTTACTACAGTATCTGGATAATTAGACATTGTATTTACTCTCCAAAGCTGAGAAAAGCAAGCAGCATCTCAGCTATATTGTTGAGAAAGACAAAGATATTTGATTATGCTTACGGGCTCTCAGGGACTGTAGAAGGACTGGAAACTGGACATAGATCACACCAATACTGTGCAATAAATGCTTCAACTACAAGGTGAGTTATGTTTCCTCAGAAGCAAAACCCAGCTATTGCCTTAGGACCCACTCCACTTAAAGTTGTGCTTTTTAAGACAGCTGTGAACCAACTACTCCACGATTTAATTAAATGGATTATTTTCCCCATTCCCTGTTTCAACCTCTCTGCTATCATAGTTGCTGCTCCTGGCTGAGCTACTTGCAAGCTGGAATCAGACGTAAGCAAACAGAAACATAATCCAAAGGAAAGAAGCCAAAGCAGTTTATGGAATTACTGCCCTTATAGCCAAGACTATGTAAGTGATAGTGAGAGCACTCAATCTGCTTTCGTACAAAGACAGAAAGACAGAAAGACAAACAGCTAGTGATTCAAGTTAATCTCTCATACAGAAACAGAACAGAGACATTGAAAAGACCAGCTATGTCTAGTTGGACAAAGACCAGCTATGTCTAGTAGTGCAGGTCAATAGCAAGCTAAAAAGAAGTGATTACTTCATGTCAAAACTGGACCTGAAAGATATATTGGCCTCGGTGATCAATACCAGCTTTTGCAAGAACCAACATCAATACTGTCATTGGAGGAAGATTTAAATCTTGTCATTCTTGTTGCTAGGAATATAAAATTAAGGTAAACAGCTCAGAGTTGTTGCAGTTTTCTGTCACCCTCAGTTGTCCCATCTCCCAAAAATCACTTTGGAGGCCCAGTAAGAGATTCTGTTACCAGACTGACAAAATCTTACTGAACAGAAGAAAACAGGCATTTCTTATATATTCACTCCCAAGACTCACAGAAGCATGTGAAGCGTTGTAAGGACTGTGTTACATGACATTTCTCCTGCATACACTACAAATGCTATTTCCCTTGTTAGCCATGTAACTAATTCATGTCTGCATCATTCTCATAAAAAGATGCTTTTGTTGTGAATATTTGTGTGGTATATGTTGGTTTAAATGGTTTATTTGCAAGCAAAAGCAACAACAAAACAGCATACACCTATGAATGCTTAAGACCAAACTAATTTAAAAGGCATGAAGTATTTAAAGGTTTTTATGCTTGCTTCAACAAAGATACAGTACTCTGAAAGGTGGAAGGAGACTCCACAACCTCTCGGGGTAGTTTGTTTCAGTGCTTTGTCTCCCTCAAAGTAAAGAAGCTTTTCATCGCATTCAGTGGGAACTTCCTGTGTTCTGGTCTGTGCCCTCTGTCTCTCATCCCCTCCTTTTCTCAGCTGACCTAGACAGAAATCATCCAGGGGATGCAAAGAATACTCAAAGGCTCTCCTTATGCCTTTGGTCTCTACGTATAGCCTGTCACAGAAGATTTGTAATGAAGGTGCTGAGAGTTTTCCCTTAAGTGAAATGCATGCCTTTCAAAAACAAGAAGTTTTGCAAAGATGACGTAACATAATAATAATCATCTTTTGTTTTGTACACCAAGTCAGAGATGATCATCATCTGTTCCCAACCGCATCATGCATCAGTGCTCACTTCCCCCAAAGTGTTCTCTCATCTAAAACCATCATGTCCGTGTTGCAATCCTCTAAATAGAATATCCATTTTTCAAGGCTATTTCTGTACTTCTATCTGAACATACTGCTGTTTTAAAAAGGAAATGTGAACAGTTCTATGAGGAAAGTCAGAAGCCAGGACCCCCTCTCCCCTCATCAGACAGTGGGATCAGGTCCTCCTTCTTTCCCTCAAACACCACATTCTCAGCTTCACAGCCCCAACAAGCTAGGAAGCATGCCTCCATCCCAGCACTGGTGCTGCTGTTATCCTTGTGAGTACAACACTATCTTGGGAAATGCAATTATTAGTTTAAATCCCACTGAGCTGGTGAGACCTTGCAATCCAAAAGGAGAGTGCTTTTTGACCATGGCTGCAAGCAGCTGGCCACTGTGCATGAGAACTGCTCTCACCAGCTCTGTGTTGAGGCTCCAGAAGGCAGGTGGTTGTCAGCACCCTGCCTAAGGCTGTTTGAGAATCACAACAAAATGAGCAAAATTTGCACAACTGCACTGGAGACCAGAGGTTCTGTAGATTAACAAGTTAACATTAGGTACAAAGGCACTGATGCCAATTATGGGCTGAAACTTCAGCATAGGAAGTTCCGCACGAATGTGCGCAAGAACTTCTTTACAGTGAGGGTGACTGAGCACTGGAACAGGCTGCCCAGGGAGGTGGTGGAGTCTCCTTCTCTGGAGATATTCAAGACCCGCCTGGACGCCTACCTGTGCGACGTGGTGTAGGGAGCCTGCTTTGGCAGGGGGGTTGGACTCAATGATCTCTAGAGGTCCCTTCCAACCCCTATAATTCTGTGATTCTGTGATTCTGACTCAAGAAGTATCATTCAAGTCATTTGAGAATCATAAAGGCTGCTGGAAAAGACATAGGATCACCTAGTCCAACCATTATCACCAATATTGCTCACCTAAGCCATATCCTCAGGTACTACATCTACGTTTTCCTAAAACAACTCCAAGGATGATGAGTCTGCCACTTCCCTGGGCAGCCTATTCCAATGCCTCTCCACTCTTCCTGAGAAAAAATTCTTCCTAATAAACAACCTAAATCACCCCTGGTATGACTTAAAGCTATTCCCTCTTGTTCTGCCACAGTTACCTAAGAGAAGAAGCCAACCCCCATCTCATCACAACCTCCTTTCAGGCTGTAGAGAGCAATAAGGTCTCCTGAAGATTACACTGTCCTTTCACACGCCAAGTTATGTAACTAATCAATTCTTACATTGCTTTCAACTACACTTTAAATAGTCGATGTAATCTACAGAGACAAGTTGCATATATGGAAAAAATCAAGCCATCAGAGACTAATCGACACACAGTTCAAAAAGCAATTTAACCACATCAGTTTAAATTTAGAAACCGATTCAGTTAAATCAGTGCACAGACAACTGAGATTTAAACTTCATCTTTGAGCAGATTCCCACATACTAGCTGTATAATTCTGAAGGATGCCTACCACAAAAAGAGTTCAAGGAAGAATCCAGAAACTGTATCTGTAGTACAGCCATGGCACTGAACTGCTCATATGGACAGTCATCACAAAGAATCTGTTCAAACCACCGCCCTGAACAGGATGGGCATACTTAGGTCTCTCACTGCACAGATGCTGCTTTTATCAAATTACTTCACCTTGCACATGACCATCAAATCCATTTTGCCAGGCTTCAATTCAAGAATAAAGCAGTTCAGGGGAGCACTAAAGGGGAGCTACAGAAAAGGAGACAGACTCTTTAGCAGAGTCGATGGTGACAAAACAAAGGGAAACGGTTTCAAGCTCAAAGAGGGAAGATTTAGTTTAGATGTAAGGAAAAAATCTTCTAGTGAGGGCGGTGAGGCACTGAACAGGTTACCCAGAGATGTGGTTGATGCCCCATCCTTGGAGACTTTCAAGGTGAGGCTGAATAAAGCCCTGGACAATCTGATCTAGCTGTGGTGCCCCTGTTCATTGCAAGGGAGTTGGACTGGACGGCCTTCAGAAGTCTCTTCGAACTCTAAGGATTCAATGACTCTATAAGTCCCAATGATAAATAAAAGCACACTGCATAGAAACCATAGCCAATACATAAAAAAGTTAAGCCCAAATACCAAATAAGTCTCCTTTAAAATCAAGATCAGAAAACATCAGAAGCTCATGAACAATGCACGCACCTCTCAATTAAGATCATAATCTGCGATCAAATTTCTTTGATTTTTAAGTCAGATCTACTCAAAAATAGATCCACGACAACTTGACTTTACCCACTAGTAATACAAAGGTTTCAGGACACTCTCTCCTCTCAAAGGGCATTCCCCCACCTCCACAGGGCACTCAATTGAGAAACACTGTCCTGCCTCTCTCTCTCAACACTGTTATATAATTAATGAACTTCAGCTTTTTGCTGACTGAGTCAGTGTTTTTCATTAGTTTACTACAGTTGGGCAGAAAAAAATAGGCTTCTGGAGAACAGCAGAAGTTTGGACTACTCAGACAGCAAAAAGCTGGCATGTTAAGGAATCAGTACCTTCCACAAATATTTAACAATTGTATTTTATTTTGAGCAGCTTACAACTATTGGGCTGTTTGTAGTAGCAAAACACACTAGGAAACCCAGAGAAGCAAGAAAAGATAAGGTACAACGATCATTCAAGCAAGGATAAAAATGACTCAAAAACAATTTACTATACATGCAAAACAGGCTTATTTCATAGACTCTGGAAGAAAGGGGTCTCTCCCACAAACAGCTAAATACTACTTTCAACCTCCTCATCTTCTCAGAAGGAAGAACACTAAACCTGTCCCCCAGGATTAGGTTTTTCTGCTTCCCGTTACAGACATAGAAAAGCTGCAGTCTCTTAAAATCAGTACATCTTTACTTACACTAACAAAACTGTCTAAATTTTGGCAGAAGTCCTTTCTAGCATCAAGCAGCACAGCCCATATCTCCCATCTCACAGTCAAGCAGATGCTACACAGCTTTTTCTTGCTTTCCTACAATCAGAAAAGATGTTCCGCATCCAGAAGTGTTGGGTGTATGTGAGCATCCCAACCAAGACTAACTGGGTAAAAGGGGCTTTTCCATGGGAAGCTAGTCTAACATCAATAAATAGAAATCTTTTATTATCCATTGCACTTTTTGAGGCAAGCAGTCAAATATATAACCCCAGCAGATTTGGTTTAAATCTCTAAGACAGCACATCAGCAAAGTACAGATTATAGAGAGTAAAAATAATTAATGGATGCAAATTTAAAATCCAGTATTTCCTAAGCATCCACAAATACAATAAATTTATTTCTGTTTTCTACACAAGATTAGTATTTAAATAATAACAGTCCCCTGGGCAATCAGTGTGTTTTCCCATTTGTTTCATTGCATACTACAGCCCATCTTTAACATGAGAGAAATATAAGCCTGATTCACAATTGTAATTCAGAACCTCCCAGACAGTTTCCAAACTTCAGCACTGGTCTTTAGTTTAAGAAGTTTACCACAGCTTTAAATAATAGAGTCATACATGACAAGGTGTGTTCAATAAGAGCTCCATTGACCAGCTCACCATTTAAAAAGGGGAGTAGAGAATATCCTTTCCAGTTACTCAATCGAGAAGACGGTTGCTCTTGCTAGCACTCTCAGGTGGCTTTATCTGCAATCAGAAAGACAAATTTGTCAGTAATTTCTCAGTATCACAATGACAAACTGAACGTATACATTAAAAACTGGGCTCACCAATCAATTAAAATACTAAAAATGTGAGTTTCTAGAGACACTATTGAGCTAAACACTAACATCATGCTAGAGCTTAATTATATTCTTAAAGGTCAGAAAAATGCTTGGCTATTTCATAATTAAGGCCCCTGTTTTTAACAAGAAATATCTAAAGAGGAAGTAAGACTGACCCACTTAAAGATAGGGATGGGAAAATGGAAGATAATGGCTTATTGTCAAGCATAATAAAACACAGGTTTGAGTCCCACTGAGACAATTCTAAGTAGATTAAATATTACTTACATACATACTTGCTAAAACAAACCAACTAAAAATGTAATGAGCAGCTCTTTCAAAAATAAAGTATTGTCTCCACAAAAGTATTACGGATTTTAGCTCCAAGAGAATAGTTCACCACACCCCCTAAATTTCCTTTATCCTCCCTCAAAGTATCACAGCTTTAACAGTATGCTGCCCTTCCTCTCGATTCCAATAGGCAGTGATGCAGTGGACACCTATTGCAAACAATGTTCCTCCTCCAGTTAGTTCACTACCAACATCTGGTAGTTGACCAAGATCTTGATCATCACTAAAGTGTTCATATGCTTTCAGATGGAACTGTTCTGAAGCCACTTACACATAATAAAATGCTCATATGTATTAATTCATTCTTACCCACAGGCCTTACCATCTAATCACAAGAATTTGTGCACTACATGGGGATGAGGAGCCTTCCAAATGTGAGCTGCATACGTGACTAAAATTATGTCACAAAGTACCCTGTTATCATCAGTCATTTGAATTGAGTAATAGGATTATAAAGGTTGGAAGAGACCACTAAGATCACCTAGTCCAACCATCAGCCCATCAGCACCATGACGACTAAACTACACCCATAGCGCAGTTTAGGTTTTGCAGTCTTTCACAAGGAGCTTACCTTCCCTTCTAGCAACTCCTGTATCTGACTGAGCAAGGGAAACACAGAAACCTGGCAACCTCTCCTGCAACTGGAAGCTGAAAAATCACCCCAGTGATTTCCTGAGCACACAAGTTACAATTATTTATTCAGTTACGCTCATAGCTTGAGAAACAGCAGAACTGCTTTAGATCTAAACTGAAAAAATACATACAAAACATGTGTCTTTAGAGAATTAGCCTAGTTCAAGGTGACTGGAACTTTATAAAGAACTTAAACCCTCCAGTATCATGGCATTAGGATGACTGATGATATATTTACATCACATTAATCTTTGCAGGAAAAGTAACCTGTAGTAGCTTCCCCACACTAGCTACTTACTGCAGACCACTGCTCCCATCAGTTTCCTCAATGCAACAGTCTGTAGGGCTGCACTATATAAACAGAATCACTGAATCCACCCTCTGATGAATGAACTCTGCTCAGGTCAGCAACATGTGCAACCTACAGTGAAGGGAAGAATGCCAAGGATTACCGCATGGATGATGAAGATGAGAATCTTGCAGATTTTTCATGGTCAAATGATACCAAATATCCTGGCATTTATTCCAGCAGACAGTATAAATCCTTACACTGTTAAACAAAAACACTGGGACATGGCCTACACCAGGACACGGCCTACACAGGGACATGGCCTACACAGGGACACGGCCTACACCGGGATGTTTTGTGTCTCTTCTCTTTGACTGACATTATTCTGATTTATTTTTAACTAAAATATTAAACAAAAACCAGCAGAGAACACAGGAATGGAACACAATGAGAAAGTCCATAATATCTCCTTACGTATTCTATATTTAAAACAGATAACTATGATGAAAAATATATTGCAGATGCATGCAGTATGAGATAAAGGAAAATACAGCCTTAATAGTGCAAATCTCCATCTCCTAGCACAATCAAATATACATGCTTCCTTTTGAATGGATTCTCTTTTCCATAAGATCTCAGGGGAAAGGAATCCCAACAGAAGTCATTTAAATAAAAAAAAATGCACACATCATGTAGCACATCAGTGACTCCCCTGCCAAGCACATTTGACTTACAATGAATGATCAAATTACAGGAAAGCACTCAACAGTTTCAATAGGATACCATGTTAGAGATACAAAATGTATAACACTGAGTTCTGGATAGAAATATATACACAGCTGAATTGTGTTTAAAATCAGTGTTTTAAAACTTTCTAAACAGAACTCTTAGTATGCAAGCAATTTAAAGAACAAGCTATATGGCATACAGAGGATTACCTCAGAAATCCACAGAGGAAAAGGATTTAATGTAAAACATAACTTTTATACAGATTGAGGATTAAAAGTATTCGAACAGTAGGTCATCATCAAAATGGTGAAAAAAAAGGATTTTATGGTGCAGTCTGCTTTTATAGGATGGGAGGAAGGGTTTTTAAAACATGGTTTCATACATGAACATCCAAGACTTACTACTGTAGCTTGAATTAAAGCAGCAGCTGTTATTACATACATAGAAAAGGAAGTGTTTAAAATTTTCAGTACCAATTTGCCTTTAACATTTCCTGTACTCAGAAGCACACAACTAAAATCTTGCAAAATACTAAAGCTCTGTAGAAGTTACCTGGAAAACTCGAAGAGTTTCTGGGGTCTCTGAGGAGCAGAATCGCACATCAACAAGTGGTCTGAATGAAATACTTCTACACGCCATCAGGCACTATTCTACAGCAGAGCAATGAAAACAACTCAGAACCAAGCAAGGGGCTTTGTAGCGGCCCATCCTCAGCAGTTTTCATGAGGCTGATAAAGATAACTACAATATCACTTTGCTTTAGACTGGGTCTGAGCAAAATCTCAGTCCTCAACTCTGACATGACAGCAGCAGCACAAAGGAAGTCACAGTAGTTCATGATCTTCAGGTGGATTTAACTAAAGATTTAGTTGCCGCTGTCCAAACTCTGAGCCTCCAAAGACATCTAGAGATGCAGACTTAGAATATATGCTGTCCTTGGAGTGCGTAGGGTGATCTGTCCTCTCCTGAGCTCTCTAAAGATAGCTCCCTACCTTCCTGAGAATTGCTGAGATGGTCAGACTTCATTGCAGCATCTAGTGTATCCACTGCTATCAGTTCCTTCCAAATGAGTTTATGCTGCTGGAGTTTTGCTTTGAAGCATACAACAAATAAATTCATTGTCACTCATTGGATTATAGTAAAAATATTTACTGCTTGATTATATTAGACAGAAGATGTGTGCTGACCAGAAGCTAGAATTCATCGGTGGTTAAATACTTGTCTTTCTGTGATTTCACCATCTAGAAAAGACAGCCTGCTAAGACCATGAACCCTAATCTCCCTTAGCAATTCACATTAAGATGACCACAGGTATGCCAACATTTTCTCCCTCCGTTTCTTGCTTATGATCCCCTTCAGTCTTCCAAAAACCATCAAAATATTCATTCCAACCACATTTCCACTGACTCCATTGCACACCTTTACTGAAGAGTCTGAAAGTCACAAATAATGTATGTTGTTTCACAAGTTAAAGAGAATTATGGAATTGTAATTGTTGAAAGGGACCTCTGGAAATCACCCAGTCCAACTCCCTAGAGCAGGTTATACAGAAAAGGGTTACTCAGGAAAGCATCAAGGCAGATTTTTATTACCTCCAGTCAATCAGTTCACAATCCACCTCGCTGTTCACTCATCTATCCCACATCTCCTAAGCTTACCCATGAAGATATTACAATAGACGGCCTCAAAAGCCTTGCTGAAGTCAAGATACTTAGCATGTGCTGCTCTCTCCACATCTACCCAGCCAACCAAAACACCACAGAAGGCTACCAGACTGGTCAAGCATAGTTTCCTCTTGGTGAATCCATGTTGGCTACTCTTACCAGATTCTCCTTGACCAAGGGAGAGTTTTCCTTTTCACAGATTCTTTCTTATCTCCAGGGTCTGGCTTTCCTGAGGGACAGTTCTAGCAGTTAAGACTGAAAAAAAGAAATAGTTCAGTAAGTCCACCTTTTCAAACTTCCTACATTACCAAGGCACCCACCTCACTCAGCAGCAAACTCACATCCCTAGTCTTCCTTTTGCAACTGACATACTCAAGGAAGCCTTTCTTGCCCTTGACCTCCCTTGTAAGGTTTAATTGCAAGTGGGATTTAAGTAAGATGCAAAATACCTTAACCTTGGGGAAAAAATAAAAATAAATTCTTAGAAGTCTTGAAGAAGAGATACCTGTTTGCTGAAAGGCAGAAGCCATCAATAAGTCTGTATTAATTTTTTTCATTCTAAGAGCAAAAGCGACTCTCTACTACTAAGCAGAAAGGGAAAGAAAGCAGGCCACATGCCTAACATGATGCCATGCCTGCTAAGGAAAATCCAAAATAAGGGTGTGGCTTATGCTTGACAATTGAAGCAATCAGGTCTTTTGGTTATTACTGACCATTCTGTTGAAGAACAGGAAGAAGAGAAAGGACAGCAGAGAATCTGGCACAGGTTCAGATCCAAATCTTCCCCATCGCCACACAGGAACACACAGTGCTTTGGGGCTGCAGCTCCATATCCCAAAGGACAGAGACTGAGCAGCACAGCTGTGACAGAGCTTCCCTTCTTGCCTCACAGCTGCTTGGGGTTGGCGGAGGAGCAGC
The DNA here is from genome assembly GCF_039878825.1 of Excalfactoria chinensis. NCBI lineage: Eukaryota > Metazoa > Chordata > Aves > Galliformes > Phasianidae > Excalfactoria > Excalfactoria chinensis. The sequence goes on from NC_092825.1 coordinate 165,355,923, forward strand.
ATAGAAACAAGCTGTTACAGAGAAGGGAGGTTCTGTTAAAAGTTTGAGAACTGCTGGTGTGAAGTGCATTATGTGTTTGCTCAAAAACACAAGCATGTGTGTTACGGCTTTAGGAAAGCCAGCAAGCAAAGGCACACCAGACTGAGAATTTGATGCTCATGTAGCGTTACGTTGTCAAGTTTGTGACTAAAATTCATTGTGGGGTGGTACATGTACCACATTCCCCTGAGCTGACCGTACACATTATCACATATTACAAAATTCCTGGAAATTCTGCATCAAGCACAATGAATTAAAGCAGTCTGAGGAGAAACGGAATCTTTTCCTTAAAAGCTCTTTTATGAAGAACCACTTTAAAGTACCACCTGATCCCATAGGCTACAGTTTTTCAAGAATAGTGCAGGAATGCCAGAAAGGCTTCTGTTTAAGAGTGGTGCATTATCAGATTAGCATGTAAATACTTAAGAGATCTGGACTGAAACCACTACTTTAAAAGGTTATCTTGCAGCTTCAAAGTAGATAAGTTGTTGTTAGGACAGCCATGAGCTCCATGTATAAGAAATGAAACCAAATAAACAGTCATGGAGGGAGGGAATCTTCCCAGTAGAGAGCCAGGATAACAATAACCAGCATCCATACAACAATCCTTGCCTTGATGTGGTTCACTGAGGACTGAGGTTTAAGACTTTACAACTCAGATCACTATAACCTTCCAGAAACAACCTTGCTGCTAGAGAAATACATGTCCTTTCCTAAGCAGATAAGCAAGTAAAACAAAGAGCCCACCACCAACTAGCAGTGATCCATCACTGGTAATCTCATAGGAGATGCACTTGTGAAAAAGCCAGGAAGTAAAATAAAAGGGATTAGCCAGACTTCAAGCAAAAGTATGCAAGACTACACTAAAGACATTTCCAGATTTCACACCCCTTCACAACTTTGCCACCTCTATCCCAGATGAGAACACTGATTTAACAGCTGGAAGAGATAATGCACTATCAACCCCAAGCACAAACAGCTCTGGAGAGATTTATTCATGCATTAGCAACAAAAGCTATTCAAAATAAGTAAAGAGTGGGTGAATACTAGTACTAGACCAGATGATTGATACATGAAGTCTCCTGACTACAAATAATCTCTTTGGCAGAGACTATGAATTAATAAGGAACTTCCTTCTTTCTTCACTTTCTTCTTAGCCTTTACAAGATCAGTAACCATTCTTGGATAAAATTGCTACACATCTCAATCTTACACAATTTGCTTAACTAACACTCCCTGTTGGTTTGAGTTGTTGCTTTTTTTTGTTTGTTTGTTTGGGAGGAGAGGTGAATACGGTTGCAGGGTACCATATCTGCCTCTGCTTTCCCCTCAACTACTTCATCCTTAAGGACCAGCTGTTCAATAGGTCACACTTTCTTACATTCAAAAACTCACTAGAAGTTGTTTCATGCCTCTAGAAAAACCATAACATGCAATTTTCCCACTTTGATCAAGTTAATTCTTTTCTTCTTTCAATGCTCTTTAAATTCCATTTAAATCAGCAAGTCCTGCATGCTTAGAAAACAGAAAATCAACACCATATCATACACCTAAAGACATGAGCAAAAAAGCAAAATTTTTTGATGAAATACTAGTAATATCATGCAAATTAATCCATAATAGGTTGAAATTACTTCTACAAATCTCGTCTTTCCTGCAGTAACATTCATGTTTTGTTCAAAGTTGATTTAGAAGACTCAAAAACACACTTCTAACAAAGGAACGCTGGTCCTTCAGGGTCTGTATTTCAATCAAGTTTTAGTTTCAAGGCTTCCCACATATATTTTACAAGGAGTTTGAACATCTCAAAGGGAATATGACCACTTAAAATAAGCATCAATTACATTGCCTGGTTTTCCTCCTCCATGTTCAACACCCATTTTTCCAGCCCTCACAGTTAAATCTCCCAATGTTCCCCACTCAGTGCCACAGCATATTATTTTTCTCCATTCTTACCTTCTCCCTGTAATTTAATGTGCCTAAAGTAACCTCTTTGGGTATCTGGAACTGCTATACATTGTACTTATTCACATGTAATACAGCATAAAGTTATCTTTTACCAACAAATGAAAGCTTTTCACCCTGTAGGCTGTCATCCCTTAGGTACATACAGCTTATTTCAGTGTATTTTCTATTGCTTCATTAACAGCAATAGTTCTAACCAAAGACAAATAAGAAGAGAGATGCTCAGATGGCACATATATAGCCAAAGGTTAAGTTAACTTTATAGTCACTTACAAGTAAATAAGCTGTCAATTTACAACTGAGCCTCAACATTTAATTTCAGCTTTGAAAAGTTCCAAAAAGATGCCTTGTTTTTGGCTGTGTGTTCTTCTGGAGCCCAGTAACTGCGCTAAGCAAAAACCTTGCCAGGCTATGATTAACACTTAGCAGTTCAAGGGCTAGCTGCCCTTGTTGTTTCAACCTCAACAATTAACTGTAATGACACACCATTACGTTTAAGCTTCCAAAAACCATTTAACATTTGATTCCACCGAAAACACTGTTTTACCACATTTTGAAAATAAAAGCATTTTTTCCTCATTTAAAGATCCATGATGATGCCAGACATATGCTTGTTTTCCAAACAACAACTGTTTAGAAGAGAGAATACTCTTTCTGATGTCCCTGCCAAAAACAACATTCTGTGGTTTAAAGATATCTGATAGTAGGCAGTTGGCTCAGAAGAAAGAAAAAGCATCTGTGGGCTGTGGGGAGTTTTTTTAACCAGAAATGGCACGAAGCAGAAGTTTACCACAAAGCAGTTCTCTCTTAAGGGGAATACTAGGTTATAAAAGAATGACTGAGAGGGAAGTAAAAGAAGAATTCAGAAGAAATCAGAAGAAATGCTTAGGAGAGAATCTGCAGCATGAGGAAGGGGAACAGAAAATCCACATGAGGAAGTGGCACGCAACAAAAGCGTTAGCAGATTCATCTTAAAATATAGGACAGAGAGGAAAAGATTAAACTGGGAGGTTTTCAGCTACTGCTGCCATGAGCAGAAGGACAAACCAAACCACCAGAACTTGCCCTTCAAAGGCGGTTATTTCACTGCTGCTGAGGTCATTTCAGATTAAGAGACGGAGAAAGCAGTAGAAACATTAAAAACTTCTTAAAGACTTACTTCTGTGCATTTCAGAAAGCCACAGTATTAAGGCAGTAAAGTCTCCGACTCTTGCTATAAACGAAAAGCAATCGCTTCAGTGGAGATGAGCAAGATGGGTAGGGTCTGCAGAATGGAGAGCCTGCAGAGAAACAAAGTGGTTGAGCCAAAGGAGACAACTCCAGCATGGAGAAAATAAAGACAGGTGCTGAATGCTGAAAGAAACTCTTGTGCCTGCTTCTCCCTGTAAAAAGGACAGTGGGCAAAGCAGGATGCTTTCTGTATACCTGCAGGTCTGTTTGTCCAGCACAGCCTGGTAAGCACCCTTCTACTATACAGATAACCTAGAACTAACAGTAAGCCACTTTTACTACTGAATCAAGACAAACTGCTTAAAATCTATTTTAGGGTTAACTGCAGCCCCCTTCCAGCTTTAAGTTGGCACATGAAGGCTAGAAGGAATTTCAATATTCAAGCCATGTGCAAACAAACAGTAATACATGCGAGCATCTTGAAATCCAGCACAGGAGTTGAAATAATCAAATGCAGGCTTCATTTGAAGTGATGTGCTATCTCCTCCATGTTTACATCTGTTTAAGCATTCAGAGCAGCAGTCAGCCTTTAGAAGAAAAACAGTACTTTCCCCGGAAGTAATTCTGCAATAAACCTATGCTGATGGAAGTTCAGCATAGATGGAGGATTTCAGCATTGGCTAGGTAGCTCAGCAGCAAAATGCAACTGCTACAAGAAAACAAGATAGACTAATTTTCACTAGAACTCCCATTCTAAATCAGAGTCTCAAACTCTTCATTTCTTCATTCACATGTGATGATATGTAGAAAAGCTTCACAAAGTGTTTCCAAAGGCTGTTTAAAGGTTCTAAATAAAACAAGCTCCCAGGCTTCGTCTTGTAGCCCAAAAGTCTCTAGTGCTGCTTGCTGGCCTGATAGGAAAACATCACCTTCATGGCACGCGAACAGCTTTGCTCAGCACTATGGAATAATGACCTTTTCCACCACAGGATTCCTAAATAAAGATTAAAATAAAACCAACAAATCCAATATTTGCTGGAATATAGTTAACATTCGTGAACATTGTATGTTTGGTACCCACCACTAATACAAGTTCTCCAACTACTGCTTATTACTAAGAAAATGACTGTCACTATAGAGATGTACAAGAACTCTGGGTTACTGAAGAACTGAAGGCTCAGGCTAAGAGCAAACTGCATATCATGATGCTAATTAATTTTCCAAGTCACGTGAATGCAGATGAAAATCTGCACCTTTACCAGCCTTTATTTTTTTGTTTGTTTTTTTGTTTTTTTGTTTGCTTGTTTGTTTGTTCTTCCTTTTTAAATGAAGGGAGTTCTGGATAGAAGGGCTCTATGCTGTTCACTTGCTTTAGCAGGACTCTCCATACAGCTGCACAACAGTAACACAAAGGCAAGGTCCTTACCTTACAGGAGGTTACAAACACAAGACAAAAGACAGTTTAGCCTTTCTCAACCTTCAAATGAAGGCATTGCAACACAGTTTCAGGCTGCGAGAAAAAAGCTACTGGAGAAGGATGTGTGAGCAACAGCTGCAGACAAAAACTATAACCATATGTGTAAATAAAGGGACAGTCAAACTCCAGCAGGCCATTACAATAACCAGGATAAGAATAAACTTCACCCTCAGATTCCAGTTGCTACAAAGAGCCCCTCTGCAGCAAGCGACGAGCAGGCAAAGGGTTAATGTGTCCAAGGAAGACAGTCCCGATGGTTACAGTTTATCTCCTGTTCTCTACTATAAATATGGCAGAGTTCCAGTAATTCCCAACTTATGCTCATTGTCCTTCACACGCAGTCTTAATTAACATTAGGTCCTTTTTGCATTAGCAGCCAGACTTGCATAAAACATTTTTGATGAGATTATACAAGCTTCTCAGTCTTCACTGATGTGGTGCTTTGTTCAGCTTCAGTTTCTATGAATTCCTGACAATAAAAGGAAATATTTTTGTCCTTTCAGAATACAGACAGATTAAGTTTTGTTACATTAGCACGCTGTTCTGCTTTGATGATCTAATCTGCCCAAGGATACAGACCCACAAGCATCTACCAGCCATAGCAGACAGCAAATTATTTGACTATCTATACTCGGTCTTTAAATAAATGAGTCTCCTCGTACACAGCACATAAAGGACAGCTGGAACTACAGTGTTTAAGAAAACCGTATCATCTTCTGTCCAGTACATCCCGTACAGCTCGTGCCCTGCAAATCACTTGTTGGTGAGGTGCTATCAACCCAGAACACTGAGCTTCACCACTGAGCTCAGGCAACAAGCAAGCAGGGACTCCTGCCATAGAGAAAAACTCCACTGACATTGTTAACGTGAAGGAAACATTTCTAACATGTCGTAGGTTAGAACTACCAGGCTCTCATATCAACACACACACTGCATGCGCTGTCTGTGGAAGTCCAGCCTCCAAAACACCATTACACTGTCAATGTCACATTGCATTTCCACTGCTGGTATGTTTGTGCCATCGATGACCTCTGCCTACATAACCTACCAGAACAATAAGATTGCTTGATAGGTTTCATAAACCAGGAAGTAAGCACATTTAATCCATAATATCACTGCACGCTCTTATCTATTTACTTGGCAACATAAAGGACAAGCTACTGAAGAAAAACATTGAAAAATATGAGAAGTACCAAAGTTGAACATCCTAAGAAAATCCAACATCACTCAATTCCCAACAAGCAGACAAAAGTGTTCCCAGAACCAAGAATCTCTGACACGTTAACAGCAGGGCAGTATTGCGTTAGATAGGAAAAAAAAACATGTATCCAAAAGATGAGGGCTTCTACTTGGGCAAATCCAACACACCTAGAAGCACACCCACAAAAAGTGAATACTTCAAGTGAAGATGGAGAAGCCTCCACACTGTGCTAGCATAGCCCCACTCCAACCAGCAGCTTGTTTCTGTAGTCAACTGCTTTGCAGCAACTACAGTGCACATAAGAAATGGCTTCACATGCTCAAATACCTGAAATTCTGACACCACCTCAGAAAGGCCAGATATTCAAGAAAAAAATCAGTAGAAAAAAAAGACAAAAAAAGGCCGAATGACAGCAAAGAGATTTCGCCACCCTTTGCCTACCTGAGAATACCAAGTAACAAGCTCGTGTAAAATTTGAAATGCCTGATCAATTATAACCATTGGTAGCAGCTGCCATGAAGTTGGAGAAATGTAACTATCAACTGCATTTAGATCATGCATGAAATAGCATTTTCACTATTGACAATATGAAATTTCCTTCCCAGTTTCAAAGTTCTGTCAAGCAATGTAAGACTGAGAGGACACGAAAAACTACGATACATACATCATTCTAAACAAAGTGCATATTCAGAGACCGAAAAGCACCCCCAGAACAGTCATGCTGTTTACAACTGTCAAACTATGCTTTTACAGCTGCACAGGAGGAAGCGATTACTGCATGAGCCTCCAAGGAAACCTCTGACACTTGAACTTAATGGTGATAAATATATTCAATTAATGTGAATTTATCTGTGCATACTGCTGCGCAAATAAATGATGCTCGATAGAGTCTTACCACAAGAAATCATTTTATAGTTTCTGTGTAGGGCCAACTTCAACAACAGGGATGTGCAGTAAAATGCTGTGCCAAAGAAACAGGAAAGCAGTTCTGATTTATGGAACTAGGGAGAAAATAAGTCAGGCCATAACTCTGTGCACCAGAATATTTTTATTCCAGGACAAGAAATAAAATGTATTTAAGTCAACCCAAAATGCTGTTTCTGACAGATTCATTGGAAGTTAGGACTGTGTCAGACAGATTACTCCTATTTACATCAATTAGAATGACCAGAAGATATGAACCCGGGGCAGATTCAAATTACTATCAATATCTGTATGCACTTTATGTGACTTACCAGGCCTTTAAAGGTTGCATCACATTGTGAAGACTATTACAAAAATCTAACTATTTACAGAATGCAAAATTAACTCAATAGCTAAAGCCAAAATACTTGTATGCTGACCACACGTCCAAGATGTTTACTTTAGTTACGTTACTATGTTCACTAATCCTTAAGTCAATTCTGTTACTCCGCACTCAAGTTTTCATGCCAATTCTTTCCAGTACTTCAAATAAACAATAAAAAAAGCAACAAAACAGCCACCTCTTGCCAGACAACTTGAAATTATGAATGATTAAGAGAGAACCAACACATTTTAAATATAGCCTGTTTGATAGTATGCAAATGCTGGGGAAATGTTTTTTGCTTTTGGCTGACTTCTGTGTTAAAAACAGACACAAGCATTAATCAAGTTCTATCTGAGTAACTTCTCTGCTTTTAAAACAAAAGATAATTAACTCAGAGTAACATCAGTAGGGATAACTCAAAAATAAAATCAACGTGGCATAAAGATAATCCACACCTTCAAGAATTGCATGTTGTCCCCCAGCCTTGATCCCTACAAATAAATCTGGCTACCAAACCGATAAGAGAACAAGCAGGTCATGTCACACCTGTACTCAACAGGTAGGAAGCTGCTCCAAGATCTTGAAAATGAATGACCAGAATGCTGCTCAATAGAGAACTCTACTATGAATAAATAAATAAATAATAGTGTTTGACCATAGACCTGGAAAACTCCATTAGTTTAATGGTTGAACATTTCAGTGGAAAACCGATTTGCCAAGTGTTTAAGAATCCCTGTAAATCCCTGCCACAAATGAAATTGGATTTGCCTTCCAAAGCACAAACAAATCGAATACACGCTTACCATACTAATAAGCCTTCACCAAAATTCGCCAGTAGTTTCATCTGACAAAAAATAAAGAAGTTGAACAAAATAAACTCTGATTTCACTGCTTTAAGTGACCACAAAGCCTACCCTTTTGAACTTCAGCTGCTCCTACTCACATATTTCTTTATTTCTTCCCAAACATTTTGTTCCTCCTTTCAGGAGGGGAAGAAATCAGTAGCATAAAACATTTCAGTTACTTGAGACTTGAGAGGGGTGAAAAACTACACCATTTCTGCAGTTACAACCACTCCAGTACAACATTTCAGAGGCTTTTACAGCAGGTTGGCTTCTGAACGGCTGGATCTAAATGCCAGCAAATGTGAAGGAAAGGAAAGCAGTCACACATTAGCGGTGAACAAATAAACGTGGTCTTACTTCATACTAATTCATCATTACCTCCAAAACACAGGTTAGGTTCTCAGGAGAAAACACGTGGTGTAGCAGTCCTGCTTTATGTAATTCTTATACACCAATTTTCATAAGTTACAAAAATTCTGTACAAGTCTGACATAGGGGAAGAGAAATAACCTCTACCTCTTCCTATTACTGCTCTTAAGAGAATAAGCAGTTACTTTTGAGCAGTCACTACTAGTGCCATCCCTGAGAAAAGGAACTTTCTGAACACAATGTGCAGCTGCATTTAACTCTGGAAGATACCTATTTCCAATCCGATACTTCCTTATACTGGATAACTTTAGAATTAGAGAACTAAGGGGCAGGATGGATTGCACCCTAGAGTGCTGAGGGAGTTGGCGGATGTGGTTGCCAAACCTCTCTTCATCATTTTTTAGCAGTCCTGGCTAAGCAGGGATGTCCCAGCAGACTATAGGCTGACAAATGTGATACCCATCTTCAAAAAGGGCCGGAAAGATGATCCTGGTAGCTACAGACCTATCAGTCTCACCTCAGTGTCTGGGAACGTTATAGAAAGGATAATCATGGGAGTCATTGTGGGCCAGTTAAAGGTCAACTGCAGGATCAAGCCCAGTCAGCATGGGTTTACGTATGGTAGATCCTGCCTGACAAACCTGATTTCATTCTATTACAAGGTGATCCGCTTAGTGGATGAAGGTAAGGCTGTCGATGTGGTCTACCTGGAATCCAGTAAAGCCTTTGACGCTGTCCCCCACAACATCCTCGTGGAAAAGCTGGCTGGCTGTGGTTTGAATGGTCGTACGCTCCGCTGGGTGAAGCACTGTCTGGATGGTCAGGCAAAAAGAGTTGTGTTCAGTGGAGTTAGATCCAGCTGGCAACAAACAAGTGGTGTCCCCCAAGGCTCAGTACTGGAGCTGCTTCTAGTTAACATCTTTATTATTGATCTTGATGAGGGGATTAAGTGCACCCTCAGTAAGTCTGCAGATGATACCAAGTTGGGAGGGAGTGTTAATCTGCCTGAGGGGAGAAGGGCACTGCAGAGGGACCTGGGTAGACTGGATCAATGGGCCAAGTAAACTGTATGAGTTTCAGTAGGGACAAGTGTCAGGTCCTGCATTTTGGTCATAACAACCCCAGGAAACCCTACAGGCTTGTGGAGGAGCACCTGGAAAGCTGCCTGATGGAAAGGGACCTGGGCGTACTGATGGATGGTCTGCTGAATATGAGCCAGCAGGGTGCCCAGGTGGCCAAGAAGGCCAATGGTGTCCTGGCTTGAATCAGGAATGGTGTGGTGAGCAGGACTAGGGAAGTCATCCTGCCCCTGTACTTAGCACTGGTGAAGCCTCACCTCGAGTACTGTGTCCAGTTTTGGGCACCTCAGCACAGAAAGGACATGGAGGTGCTGGAGCAGGTCCAGAGAAGGGCAACAAGGCTTGTGAAGGTCTTGGAGAATATGCCCTATGAGGAGAGGCTGAAGGAACTGAGGCTGTTTAGTCTGGGGAAAAGAAGGATGAGGGGAGACATTATTGCTCTCTTCCAGTATCTGAAAGGTGCTTACAGTGAGAGCGGGGCAGGTTCTCTTCTCACTGGTAACAGGTGACAGGACGAGGGGAAACGGCCTCAAGTTGCACCAGGGTAAGTCTAGGCTGGATATCAGGAAAAACGTCTTTACAGAAAGGGTTGTTAAGCACTGGAATAGGCTGCCCAGGGAGGTGGTTGAGTCACCATCCATGGATGTGTTTAAAAACTGTTTGGATGTGGTGCTCAGGGACATGATTTATCAGTGGGTTGTTAGTTAGGGTACTATGGTTGGGTTGTGGTTGGACTCAATGATCTTTAAGGTCATTTCCAGCCTGAGCAATTCTATGATTCTATGACGTTAGCCAAGTGAAAACACCATCTACCCATCCACACTGTCAACAAGTTCTTTGTATCAACCACAAGAACTCGAAAACTTAACTGCTGCGACCCATAGATTAGGTGAGATACCGATAGAACTTTGAATGAAAGAGATCATGAAGTGCTGTGTTACAAAATCTATTTCAAACTCAGTTACAAGACTGTGTTGCAAGCACACAGCAACTAAATACAAATCCGTAAGAACAGACTTCACTGGTACAATTCTTTTTCATCCATTTCTTGCTGTAAGCAGTCAAGAGCTTTGGAAAATGGTGCTGTGGGAGGGTTCAAAAGAACTAAGATTTAACTGAATACATTTATTTCAGAATCACAGAACATTTAAAACTGGGAAAAAAAATTTAAGATCATGTAGTCCAGCTGTCAACCCATCACCACATCAACCAAACCACATCCCTAAGAGCCACATCTACGTAGTATGAGATAAGCAGTTCTCTCCAGCAGTCTTCACTACTCCATTCACCCTTCTTTCTACCAAGACTGAACTGTCTACACAGGAAGTTCAGACAACATGGGAATACTTGCACAAGCACAAGAGCTAATCCACTGTCCAGGTGACACCCACACAGCAACTTATGTGCTCATCTGCTATTAGCTCTTCTGTAATTCTCTGCAGTATCTGCTGGGGTTTGTCTTTTTTTACCAACACTGCCCTACTAATCACTGCATACACGGAGCTTTGAGCTAACATTACTATCATCTGTCACACCCGTGGCTTTTCTTTCTCTTTCCTCTGCGGAGGAATATTGCCTGCAGACACTTATTGTTTCATATAAATACATGGTACGTTTCCTCTCACTGAAGAACAAACCATATATATCTGAGCTAATCCAGTCAACAAAGAACAACCAGAAGCATAAGAAGTTCTTGTTAGCTCTCCTAAAATCATTATCATTGTTTACTTAAGGTACGTGGTACAGACAGGGCATGTTCTTAAAAACAGAGCAGGTCTATCCTGCTATTAACTATAGAGAACAGTATGAGCTGAAGCATATCAACTGAAACCTGAAGCCTGGTTAACTTACTCCTGCTATGAAAGTCTCTTCTTAAAACACAAGCAATTCTAATTCTGAAATTAAGTCATTTTTAATGACTTCCACAAACAGAAAGATTAGCAAAGACCACACAACTTCCGTAACTATTGTGTATAATCAAGACTATTGTTTCAGCATCCGATTAAGAAGTGTTTTCTAATCTGCTTTATATGAAGAAAATAGCTGTGGAAAAGGAGAAGATAAAGGACCGACTCGGTTATTTCACGTACAACAAAAGCTCTCCATTCACTGCCCAGTAACCACATTCCCACTTCCACAAGCCGTGCAAACACCAAAAGACCCCACCGAAGTCACCCCTCAGCCAGCAGGAAGAAGAGTCTGCTTTGCACAGCACAACCTCGGAACACTCCTGGAAACAGACCTTGCTTCCACGATGCTCAGCAGGAATGCAACCCAGTCGCGGTGACAGGCTGGACAGCTGCTGATAAAGCATCCTTCTGGCAGGACCTACTCGAAAGCCACATTCACAGAGCAGGAACGACTTGGGGCCTTTATTTCAGTGCAGGCAAGTGACGGCCCTTCCACGTTTGTCTGTTTTCTCTTTAAATGCCAAACTAAGTTAGCCCTAACTGCACAACACCTAACAAAGCGCATTTCCACAGCTCAAATACAGGGTTTAATCCTTTGGAAACTTAAGTTTGCAAGCGCTGCAACTTGTCACTTCATCCTTACCGGCTACAACTCGCCCATCGCTCTGCCTAACAGCCCTACATCGCACTGATCACCAGCAGCCGGCTGGCTCTGCTCCCGAGATGCGGGCTGTGGAACAGGGCAGCGCGCTGAACAACTACAGCCGTAACGTTACTCCATTACTTCATCCGCTCCTCCAAGCAGCACCGCGCTACCAGGGAAAGCACCGTCTCAGGCCAAGTCAGAACAGCACCGCTACCTCACGCGAACACAAAGCTTTTGGATTCCCCACGTAAAGCTTTAAAGACGAAATGACGAGCCCAGCCCGGCACGACAACGAAGCACAGCCCCCCCTGGGACATGAAGTGCCCCCAAGTCCCGTCTGTCTCAATCCGGCCCATCCTCCCGGCCGGCAGGACTCTCTCCCGCTGCTGACAGAAGCGGCACAAAGCCGCTCGTTCACACGCCGCGTTCCCATTCCCGCACGGAGCGCAAATCCGAACCGCTTATGCTCGCGAAGCGCGTTCCGTCGGGGAACCTCACACCCGCATCCCACAGCCGGCGTCGGCCCCACCGCACGGACCTCGGCTTACAGACCACCGCCGGGGGAGGGCGGCGGCGGCGCGGCCCCTCACCCACCTGACGCCTCGCTCCGTCCCATCCCGCGCCGCCGTCCCCGACAGCCGCCACCGCGCGGAGCCTTCCCGGGCTGAGCCGCCGCGGCCCCGCCGCCCCGCCCCTCGGCCGAAAGCCCCGCCCCCTCGCCTCCCCCTTTGGCCCGTGCCAAGAGGGGCGGGACAAGGGCGACCCGTAGCAGCCATTCTCTCGCCGCGCACCTCGTTGATTGGCGTGAAAAGCATCCAATGGAAACGCCGGGAGGGAGAGTCGCGCTGTCAATCAGCGGCCCCCACCTGGGGCTCGCAAGAGGGCTGTTGGTGGGCTGCCGGCCCTCCGCTTCTCACAGGGTTAGGAAGGCTGAGCGGGACTCCGCGCCCCGCAGCCCGGCCTCGGGGTGCCCGCGGGCCCGGAGGCGATCTCGGCCGTCCCTCAGTCTGTCTCCCGCCCCCTCCCTCCCTCCCGCTGGCGGCGGGCACCCCGCGGCCGTGCCCTCGCCCTCCGCCCGCCCTGCTGACCCACTTCCCAGCGAATCCCAAGTGCGGGCCCCAGCCGGGCCTGCGCCCACCCGCGCTGAGGCCTGGGGCCTGCGGTGGGGGCCGGGGCTGTGCGAGCCGCAGCTGCGGCGCGGCCCAGACAATGTCCCCACTCCGTCCTTTGTGGCGATCCCAGGAGCGGGGCTTTTGTCGGTCGCCTCGAAGCTTTCAGAAAAGAAAAAGAAAAAAAAATCCCGACGTTACCATGTGAATGAGCTTTCATTCAGGGGGCGCCGAACAATCGCCTCCGGACTTCAAACGGCTCGAATGAGCCCGGCTGGAAGCGGGCTGGTCGGAGCCGCCCCGAGTCAACCGTGCGGGGCATCACGAAGTTTGCTCAACTCCTGCGCAGCAGTCGGGCTCACGGGCAGCTCCGGAGAGCACGCGGCGCTGGGTGCTGCTGCATGGGGGGGAAAATGATCCCAAATCGCCGCAATCGGCCGTGGTGAGAAGCGGCAGCTTGAGAACCACTGATGTAATCACGGGAGGTTATATGGCAAAAGCATTAAGCCGTGCGGCTTTACTCGTGCTTTGTAGTGCAGATGGTGACGGCGTTAAGATCGCGGGCAAAGCAAACACAGAGGAGTCACCGAGTAACAAAATGCTAACGAAGGGAGCCACGGTCTTATTCTTCAGCGTTAAGGGCTCGCCTGCACACAGTCATAAGGAGATAAAAGTCACTGTGTTAGAAAGGAGGCTGTTTTCCCTTAGACATGCAGCGGGAAAGAGGAAACTCTTCAGAGACCGCAAAATAAAAGTGATGTTAAGTGACCTTGCATTGTTAAAGCACTGCTGCATTAATGCTCATTCAGTGGCAGATTTTTCCATATTGAAAATGAGCTCTTGAGGTTGAAAAAAAATTACTAATTTCAAACAGACCTGTTGCTACCAGTTGTTTTTTTTCCTGCTGTCAACACAAGCAAGTGTCCCGTGTGATAGAAGATATCAGGGAGTGTTTGCTCTGTTCCACCTGTGTTCCAGTCCCTTGGATTTCTTCTCAGCTTTCATTTTTCTTCTCTCTATTCGTGACGTTTCAGCACCCGTAGCTATTTTTAATAATATCTAAATCTTGTGAAAATGCAACTCAGGCATAGCTTTATTCATGCAATTTTGCCCTTGTCTTGGAATTTGCAAATAAGGCAGATCTATTCGCATTTAATTTGCACTCAAGTTTTCATTATGAGACCAAAAAATAAAAGGAAAAAAAGTGGTAAAATTATCTTCAAGAGATGATTCTATCAGCTTCTGTCTAACTGTTAATATTTTCAGGTAAAATGATGCTGCAGAAAAGCCCTGTGAAGCCAATAGATTCAAGTTTGGACTGATGCACCGAGCGATGTCCAGGATTGATCGTTCTGCTGTTAATTTCATTTGAAGGCAGAATGAGGCTTCGGGGAGTAATGAAAAGGCAGAGTTACTGGAGACCAAAATCAAGCTGGGTTAGCGGAAGTGGGCATGAAATTTTCCTAACAGTGCTTACACTGACTTAGATGGGATTTGTAAGGACTTCCTTTTCTTGTGTAGTGGATTTCACTCAAAAAAAATGTGCAGCATGTGAAGAAACAACCTTTAGCAAGTTTTATACTTCTTGTTGCTTCCTGCCAAAGACTGTGATTGAGAAATCTTTCTGTCTTTCAGGAAACACCGAGTTGCTGAGTAATGTTAAAATAAATGATGTTATGCAAATGATTTACGGTGCCACCAATAATCATTACAGCATCTCTTGATTATTAATGGAACGTTGATAGGCCCCTGAAGAGTTTCTTGCTGAATCAGCTCTTGCAATAAATTGCTTTGCCTCCAGCCACAGTCCCACCCTACAGAAAGGGCCTCCAAGTTGTGAATGAGGCAATTGATTTAGGACAGCCAGAAGATATATGCACTGTGCAACAGAAGGTGCTTCATGAGTTACTATGTCTCTCTTAATGGAGTTTCTTTTCCATTAACGCAAAACTATTTAGCCTTGATAAGTCTGTGTGAGTATTTCTTATGCTACTCACATACTCATTATTACATTCATTATTGATATTTTCATTCTATTAGTATTTTTCAGGAATATTTCCTGAAACTATTAGCTGTTTTGTTGGGTTTTTTCCCTCCTCCTTTTAATAAATGTAGATTTCTGGAACACTGAAAACCTGACAAAGTCTATGTAAGCAAGGTGCAAGTGGATCCTCAAAGGAAACATTCCAGCTCAGTTCAAAGAGGCACGGTGTATAATCAATTTTGTGGGGGAAAAAACGTAGGAAAACAAGAACAAAAGGGAGCCCAGTAACTTTGCAAGACGGCTACTTTCATCAACCAAACAGAAGTTGTAATTCTGCCAGTTAATAGCGTGGTCCGATAACTGTAAGTCCTGCGAACTGTTTGCGATGCAAAACGCTTATTTTTCTTTGCTGGCTCTGAGATTTTGGTATGGCAGTGGATTAGGATGCCCTGTGAAGCAGCAGTGGACACAGTCACTTAATGGTTTTATGGCACTGTCAGTTGAATAAGCTCCCTTTTAAAAAATAAGCCCACAAAAGACTCAGTTCCGAGTTCTTTGGAGATTGAAAAATGAAATACAAAAAGATGTAACTAGTAATAGGCTGTTGATTTAGCTGCTGTACTACGCAAGATGCAGTTAGGACTAATGAGATGAAACTAAGAAACAAAAAATGTGAATATCCAAACTGAAATGAGAGAAGGGAAAGCAAGTTCACAACTCTCTAAGTAGATGCTTCAAAGTGTGCTGTACAGAACACATTTTCAACAGCGAAGGATGAACTAAATTCCATTTTTCCTGTCTGGATTCACTATTGATGTTTGCTTTTTACAGCCCCAGCCATCTTTCCCTGAAGTTGCTGTATTATGATCACCAATCATAATGGAGGCATAGCATCAAAGGCAAAAAAAAATCTCTTACTGGGTAAAAACCAGCTCTTCCAGATAACAAATGAAAGTGTAAGGAATAGCTGCATGTTGCCTGGTGTCGGAGGATTTATGCAGCTGGGTTTTGGGAAGTCCCTAGCTGCTTTCTCACTCTATCGATCCCATAAAAAAGAAATGGATATTGAAGGATTTATGACAACTATGTTTGACTGCTCCCAGCCTGATGTCCAATAGATGTTAGTAGCCTCACTCCATCTGATTTGTTTTTCCTGTAGTATCATGGGTAACATTTACCAACAGAGTCTTCAATCATTGATTTTACACTTACTTTCAGTGAGATTTTCTCATCTAACTCCCCTATGTGCCTTTAGAAATCTCTCTTCTAGTTCACAGAAGCACACAAATGAGTCAGGGCATCAGTCAGCATTATACTCTGCCAACATCTTTCTCTTTGACAAAATCAGAGGGACAGTTAGACACAGCCAGAGCATAAGCATAAGCTATCTGACCACTGTGTGTCTTTGGCCTGTATCTGAACCTTTGTGAATTGCTTCTGATGTAGAGGTGTGACGCATGGAAACTGACCCCATCAAAATAGTCAATTTCAAAGTACTCTTTTGTTCCTTATTTTCCATGCAGCATGAATAGCAATTCTCTTGATGCATACAGTGATTTCATCACAAGGTTTACATTTTTCTTTATTTCTTTTTTTTTTTTTTTTTTTTTTTTTTCTCTTCTGTGCTTAAGGCTTTGGAATTGATAGTGCTAATGAAATTATCAGTCAAGGGACTCAGAAACTGCAGCATTACCTTGTTTAATGGGTCAGAACAAGAGCCATGGAAAGGTGCAGTTGGGAACTACGCTGTTAGGAGTTTATCCAACAGAACTTCAGATCCTGCGTCTCCCCTGTTCAAGAACTTGAAACATCATAGCCGTGAATACAAATGCAAAAAGATGAAAGATTAAATACAATACCAGTCTTTCAACCATGCAAGTATGCTTAACTTGACAGAAAAACAAACAAAAGCAAACTATTGTGGTAGTGCCTTCATTACTGACCTCATAGAAATCAAATTCAAAACAAGAACAGCCATTTATAATCCCACTGTTAGATTACCTTCTTTTCATGACAAGGGCCGAATGTGTGTAGAAGTCTGCACAACAGCTAGCACAAAACACTACTGAACGTTTCCTCAGACCAACAGGGCCCTTTGACATGTGCACTGTAGTATGTATTGTTATTTTCTGTTATGTTGCAGAGGAGTGAAACAAGGTTGCAGTTAGCCCTGCTACTTTCCTCCCAGTGCCTTCCAAAGGGGCTCTTCCAGTTGGCATGCATTCTTCAGCTCCCCTTGCCCAGCTAACTTAATATCTGGGGTTCCAAAGTGGAAGATGATATAGATAAGAACAGTTGAGTTATGGAGGTAACAATAGGGAAAAACAAGAAGAAAATCAAATGCATAGATCTGAAAAAGATGAGATGGGTTTTCATTGAGACAATAAAATTCAAGAACATGTATAAATTAACTACAAATATTAAAGTTCACAATGTAATTAAGCAGGGAGTTTGGTGATACAGGCACAGAAAGTGGAGCAAAATGAAATCTTGATCCACCCTCCTGTGACAAGACTGAAGTATTTAACCTAAAGAGCAGATTTCACAATTTCCTCCTGCCTTCTTGCCTGCTGTTTATAGTCAGAAAGTTTTTAGTAATGCCTAACATGAATTTTCCCTGATATAATTATAGCACATTCTTTTCTTGTTCTATTCACAGTAGGCTTTGACAACAAATGATAACCTTTGATTATGTGAAGGCTTCTCATGTCTCTCCAGTCATTCATTCAACAAATTAAATCCCTGGCTCCTTTCAGCTCTGACACACAGGACACATTTTCTAGTTCTCTGGTTGCTTTCCTTTCTTTCTCCACATTTGCTGAAGTTCTCTGCGCAGAACTAGACATGCATCACTCAATCCCAATGCCGCATGTTTGCTTTTGCTGAAATAGTATGACACTGTTGATACACGTTCAACTTATGAGTCACTGTAACCTCAACTTATTTTTCAGCAAAACTTTTACCTAGTCAGCTGTTTTTCATCTTGTGTTAACGCACTCAACTTTTCCAGATTAAATGCAGACCTTGCATTTTCTTTTTTGAAGTTCATCCTATCTTTTGGACCAGCTGTTCCATTTATCAGAATCCCTTAGATTGCCACCAGGTTTGAGACATTTGCAAATATGGTAAGCATTCTTTCTATTCCACCATCCAGGACGCTGACGAAAATATAAAACATTACCAAACTGAGAACGTATCCTTTGAGAAACCCAGCCAAGAGTTTTGTAAAACTCTTTTGTGACCCTTGATAATTACTCCATGATTATTGCTTTCCAAACAGTCCTCTCCAACATCTTAAAAAAGACCATTCAACAAGGTTTTCTCTACCTTGCTAATGTCACATAGCAAAAAAAAAAAAAAAAAAAAAAAAAAAAAAAAAAAAAAAAAAACAAACAAAAAAACAAAAAAAAACCCTGCATTTTCTAAGCAAGCAAAGTAGAACATTTCCTTAATAGGCAGACTTCTGCTAATGTTTATTAAGTATCTCTTGTATCTAACGTACAACACTTTTGTTTAAGAGACACAAAATGGCGTTTCAGAACTGTCAGTGAAAGGGCCACCATGGACACCAGCAGGCAAACGTGTCAGATCATAAGATTCTTAGATTATGAGCATGCAGTAAGAAATTTGTCTTTGAGTGTTTGCATGCATGACTGAAGGCCAGTATCACTTTTACTCAAAGTGGAATGCCTCCTTTCATCTCTAATACTGCAAAATATGACTTCCCTAGGCTCTCTTAGCATCACTCAGTAACATATCTGGCAATGTTGCATTCCTTGAAAATGTTAGCCTGAAGGTGAGCAATGAATTAGTTGACATCAGGAATATGATATTATCACTGCAAAGACTGGCCAGTTATATTTGTTGTGATAGACTGGAGCATTAGCGGTCTTCAGGAGGTTTTGATAGTTGCCCTACTCCCCTCAAAGTGCTGGATTGCTCTAAGTATATTTTTCTACCATAAGCCCTCTAAAGGTTTTGTTCCTTGGCAGCTCCAGACGTTACAGACTGAACTCATCCTTTGAGCAGACCTCTGGGAGAAGGAGGTGACTTGAATAGGGCAAGGCTGAATGAAGATCAAGACTGATTGTGAAGCTTTTTGCTGCTTCAGAAGTAACAAGAAACTGTATTTTGATTTAAAAGGAAATAAATAAATAAATAAAGCCACGTGGTATTAATATTGAAAAAATAATCATAGAGTGATTTAGATCTCTGACAAAGTATTAAAATAGTTGAAACGCTGTCAGTTTGGAAGAGGAGCTTTCCAAAAATAAATGGAGATGAGACGGGTATTTGAAAACCAACCAACTTTATTTACAAGGCAAAGCTTTTTGCAGAATTAATACGTCACTGGAGGTTTTTGGGGTTTTCTTTGTAAGACTAAACTGTTTAATTATCACGACAGTTTAAACAACTTGTTTGTGCTTCTTCTCTTTCAATAAACTTGCCTAATGGTGTGGAATGCTACTGAAATTAGCTAAAGCTGAGATGCAGCAGATAGCCTAAAATGTAGAGCTTGAAAACAGGGAAGAAAGGCTTATTTTCACAAGCAGAGATGTTTTTAATCTTGAAAACAGCAATATCTCTTTGTAATGAAATTCAAAAGAGTCACATTTCTTGGATGTGTTTTATTACGCTTATTCTGTAATTGTCCTTACGCCCATAGTTTCGGCATTTAAATTCTGTAGGTTTTATTTTGTCCTTCAGTTGAACTGGTAGCTTCAGGTACGTTTTATGCTAGAAAGTGAGGAAAATAATTCTCAAATCACAATGGCACATTTCATTATGCAGAGATGAAAAGAAGACACTGTGCTAAGTCTCCATCTTGCATGTTATATCTGAAGCCTCTCATTGTCAGTTTAACTTGTGTACCCACAGAGCAGGAGGTGTGAGTCTCCTCACATATCAGTCATACATCTGGTACTGCCTATAGAAAAAATCTCTTGTCCTAGTGTCATCTTAGGGCCTTTTGGCTCAGCAATGTGTAAATTTAGAAGTTCTGCCTGTACCTTCTGGTTCAGTAAACTCAATTACTTGCAGGACTAAACCTGTATTAAAAGAGTGTGAAAATGAGCATTTTCTTTGGTTCTTCAGTCTGCCTGGAATGTGCATGTATGCTTACAGTCTTCAGAGGAGAAATCTACAGTCTCCATTCTCATATACAATTAATGTACAGTTGCCCTAATACACAAGCAGATCTTATCTGTGTGCACACGAACTGTAGCAGGCAAAAGCATTGCACTGCACTGTGAGTGCTCAGTTTGACAAAGAGAACAGGAGTGCAAACTTCCAGTGGTAATTAAGCCTTGCTGGTAAATTGAGCATATTCCTTATAGAATAGCCCATCTCTTCTACTATCCTTCACTCCCTCCCCCCTCAGCCCCATTTTGAGTGGAAGATATTTTTAATGGAACGAAGGGGAAATTTTAAGTAAATCTTAACAGCGGCTTTTCATCTGTAGGAAAATCTATTGTTTGTATAACAGCACTAGAGGTGGATTTCTTCAATCACAGCAAGTTAGAACAAAAACCTGCCAGAATAAAGAAATCTCAGTGAACCCACAGTAAGGGTTACTGGAAAGCTCTGTGAGAGAGGGAGTGACAGAGCCCTTATGAAATGTAGATGCTTGAGAAGGCAAGGCGGAAGGGAGAAATAGAGGCTGTTTGCTCATTGGATTTTAGCTGGAATCAGAGGCAGCTGTCTTTCCTACCATACATCAAACCAAACTCCGGAACTCTGTAATAAAAACAGTTCAATACAGACTGTCTGCAGCTATGTCTTTTTGATTCTGTTTTTTCAACCAATGCCTCATTAGAAACCTCATCCCTCCCTCCTTCTACCCTCCAATCCCCCACTTCCTCTCCCCCCAAAAAAGGCAGTTTAGAAACAACTGTGATTACATAGCATATTTTCCTTATTATAAGTACAATAAAAAGACATCTGCTGTAACTTGGCTGCCCTTTCCATTTTAGGTTAATCTACTTCTGGGTTTTTCATCATCATTCCCAATTAAATCCTCCTCCAAAACAAATGTAGATGGTTTTACGATTTTTGTTTAAACCTTCTTATTGAATTCCAATCCTTTTGGCAAAGTATCTGAGGAAATCATTCTGTCCTGTATGATATACTTCTTCCTAAAGTTTCTATGAGTGTCTGATTTTCCATTTTTAGACTGATCTCTGGGGAAAGGAATGCAAATTCCCATGTGACTAATAGCCCCGGCTTTCTGCTGGTTGTTGAAATATAATAGCACTGTAGCATATCTTGAATTTAAACGCTTCCTTGTTCAGAGTTTTGTGTGGCACTCTCGGTTCACTTCCACTTTTCATTGCTAGGAATCTAGTAGAAGAAGCTGCTGTATTCTGCTTTGTACAATAGAGAGCTGCACTGTGTCTTGTCTCTTGGGGGGATATTTGATTTTTGTACTGCCTATTTTTATCTATTGTGCTTTAATCTAATACAAAAGTATCTGCGTGAAGAGTAGAATGATAGGAAACACTTGCCCTGGAGTTCTAATGCTGTCTTTCTAGTTTCAGTCTTGTTAATGAACAGCAAAACAAAACAACGAGCTGACAAGTCTGAGCTTCGTTTAGATATCACAGCAGGCACATAGAATAGCTTCTCGCAGACATACTGATCACTTTTACTACATTTATAGTACTCTAATAAAGGCTTTCTGGAGCAGCTCCAGGCAGTTGTAATTAATTCTCAGTGGGATGCTCATAGTGGTCACCCTGGATCAGAAAGGTCAGGACTTTGTCTGTGCCTTTACAACATCAGTAAAAATTAAATACCCACTTTCCCCAAAGGTCATCACAAGCTGAATGCACAAAACGATCAATCTCAATCGGTTTCCCGTTCCCCGCTGTTTCTCATTATTTCTGCCGTTATCCTAAAAATTAAAAGTAAATGTAAACAAATGAAAGCAGAAGCCATTTTCAGAGTGTTGATTTAATCATCCATCCTATGTAAACAACTGATGAAGATATAAACAGGCACAGTGATATAGCCCCTGTAAACATGTGAAGAGCAATTCACCTACGGCAACTCTGGCTTTAATTAATCTCCCTGGCTTCTTAGAGTGGCTAAAAGAGGAAAATCCAGGCTGGCAAACATCTGTTGCACAGTGCGCACAGCAGTGATTCAGGGTTTGTGCGTATGCAACCTGAAGGAAAACACTCCTCTCGGTATTCCTCTGCTGACGACAAATCCCATCATGGGACCGGCGAGAAGGGCGCTGCCAGCTCGCTCCTTCCGCTCTGATCTACAGCGGCGGCCGCTCAGCACCATGGACAGGGCACGCCACCCAGGATGGGGAGGGCGGAATAGCGGCCCAGGCACACCGGCGCCCCGACAGTCCCCGCGGGGGACTCTGCCACGGTTGGATTGGGGGCATTTTGTAAGTGAAAGCTTTCCGAACAGTACCGTCGAGGCCTGGGCCAAGTAGACCCCGCTGCCTCACCTCCCCCCGCTGCCAACCCGGGCACTCAAGCTGCGTCGGAGTGAGCCGTGAAGGGCAGCGGGTTTTATGACACTGCTTTATTTAATGCATTTGTTTTATGGCTAAGGCTCCGTTTTATTTTCCATATCTCGTTATGCCCTTTGAAAAGGTCAATGTGAAAATGGTTGTGTTTTGTTTTGGTTTTTTTCTCTTTTCTTTAAGGCTGCATATCTTGCAGCCTGGCATTTTTCAAAGGGGGAAGACAGAGGAGACCTCAGCATGAATGAAAGTAAATCAAAAGAGAAACAAATAGAGGAGTGTACACCCTGTCAAGATATGAAGCCTCAGCCAATGTCATGCACAAGATAAAACCAGTTCCGGACCATACAAAGCAACCAGTTTCTAAAAATGACTGTCTTTCCAAGAGGATCATCTGACTTTTTTCTCTTTGTTACACTGCTGTAAATCCAGGCATCTTTCTCACCATTACTGGCTTCTTCTTCCAGATCTACATCAGTGCCAAAGAAGTCAAGCTTGAGCCTGATGACTTTAAACCAAATTTTAAGTTTTACATTTTCTTTCCCACCTTATTTTTCACTGCATTTTTTTTCCTTTAATTGACAAATAATGGTTTATTTCACTGTTCTGAATACGGTATCACTGTTTTAAGAAACAATCTAATTGGATATAAACATCAAATCCTGTTTTGTGGCATGGGAACTGCCATCCTCAGACTCAAGACAGTGACAAAACTGGCTTAAACAAATGCAAGAAACAGTCTCCAAAGACTATCAGACATTAGGCATCAGTGAATTGCTAATTTCCCTTGGGACACCCTCCATCTTTGCTCATAGGCCTTTCACAAGTCCCTTCAAAGCCTTCATCTTGGCCTTACTCTCCTTATATCAGTCTCTGCCTCATTCTCCCCTACTCTATCCTCACTTATATATATATCATCTTTCTCATGTCATTATTCTGCTCAGTTGTTGTGCACAAACATTAAATCAGGAATGAAAAATGTGAAAGTATGTCTGTGCTTTCCTCACTGCCTCACTTCTTTCAAAAAATCAGGGAGTCAAACCATGGTGAAAGTCATTGCATCCTATGTTGTATTTTCAGAGTCTCTTATGTTTTACTTATCTTGACTGCAACTCATTGGGCATCCAAACTCTGAGTGGTAGAATCTCAGCAAGACAAAAGCAAAGAATTTGTCTTATCTTCAATATATACACAAGATAATTTTATTTCCATCAAGTAGTGGTCTTGTGAAAGCTTCAGGCAGATTATGGACTCTGGTTGTTGTTTATTACACGAACTGTCACAACTCTTATAATATAGCCTTCCATTCCTGCTCCATCTAATTTTTCCTCCTATGATCTAATTAAATTATGAACTCTGAAAGGGAAAGCTGTCCTCCATCTTAAGTACTGTTCATCATCTAGCTCACCAGGGCTCCGATCCCTCATTAGAGGGGTAATACCATGATGCAAATAGTAATGGACTTGCGTCTGCCTGCTCACTAGCCACAAGTCTCCAAGCAAGCCTAATGCAGCAGAACTTACATAGCCAATAACACAATAACTGGAGTGGCAGATCATTATAGTGCTTTATGCTCTGCCAGAAGCATTATTATTATAAACAACTGAGCTGGTTATTAATAATCTGAAAGCATTTTACACAGGCATAAATATAAATCATAGAACTCCATTCAGCTGGGCGATCAATGCTACAATGAATTCCTTCTAAAATTTCTTCCAATAATAGTTTTTTCACTTTCACTTCTAAACTTTGTGTCTTGTTGCTTTGTGTCCCTAAATAGCTGATGTATTTCTCTTCTGAGGTGACCAGTTTTATTCTATGGAAATGCAGATGTATACAGAGCCGCATTATATTTTTTATGTGGATGACAGAGAACTCTATAAAACCCTTTCTTCATATTGAATTATGTATAAATGTACAATTTTCCTACTCTAACACAAAATGCTTTAATGACATTTAGTGACTGAGCTCTTTGGGAAACATTTTTGAAAGCCAAAATAGTAGACGCTGGCCCCTAAGTCGTATTTATTCTGTGGTGTCATAAAATCCAAAAGCAGACAGGAAAGAGAGAAAACACCCTAATCTCCTCTTAATGCACCTTTCAGAATCTCCACACAATTTGGATGGTTCTGAATATAAAATAGCAATGCCATTTGCAGCTGGCTATTTATTATTTATTACACAAGGCTATATAACCACACATTTCTTTATAATACATGAAGGGAGATTTCAATTAGTAAAGCAGGGGAGATTTGGCCCTTTAGACAGCCGTGCATGAAAATATTTGAAGAACATAGCTGAACTGTGGTTTCTGGAGATCTGCAGCCCTTTTAATAGCTACAGTTTAGGATTTATTCCTCAGAAAGGGCAAGTCTCCTCAACGGAAGCAAAGTTTCCACATCCAAATGAAAATGGCATTGAAGCATGGCAGTCCCATGGCAGTTTCGGTAATTTCTTTTATTTAAAATAATAATCACTTGCTTATGACTTTATATAAACCCCAATGCATTCTTTTAGGTCAGTTCCCAAATGAAGAATAAATGCAACATTTTTTCTAAACAATGCTATAGTCTTCAAATTATGTATAACGTCTGATAGCATCAGTTTGGGGGCTATCTTTGGAAGCCTCTCTGCTATAGCAGCAAACCAAAAAGATAAGCAAACACAAACTAGGATCTGCATCGTTGCTTGGAAACAATCAGTTCAGGAATGGCATAATCCTATTAGTCTAAAGAAGGCCAAAATTTTAATAGACTTCATGCAATTCAGATTCAAACTCTTCCTCTCAAATAGAATTTTACTATATATATATATATTTATAACAGTTTTCCTCTTTTTTTTCTTCCTCCCTATAAAAGGGTATACATAAATGCCTCTTGGTATCGCATGTACTGAGACTTAGATGTACTAAGTCTTCGCTGATTTCCTTGGCATTCTCATAGATTCCCTACTACCAAAACATATGCATTGAATTATGCACTCATGTTAATAGTATAAAAATAGACATTACATTCAAAAGAAGATACTGAAGAGCTTAAAATCTGCTGGTGGAATACAGAAGCACTGGTTACTCACGCTGGGCTTGGCACAGGAGCACATCTAGGAACACAGGAGGAATGCTCATGTCAAATGATTTTAGGCAGCTCAGTTAGTTAGCACATCTGGTCGTACTTCCATTGGAAATGGAGAAAACACCAGCAGCTCCCGGAACTGAGCCAGAGCAGAAGTCAAACTTCATGTCCTACTCTTTATCCATCAGCTAGAAAAGGAGCCTAGCTAGCCAGTAGGAGCACTGAAGTTGAGTAAAGAAGCCTCAGGCCTGCTCTGACTTATTTTCAGCTGTCTCAGAAATCAGCTTAGTACTCTGGGACTGCTGCAGCATAGGGAAAGCCTGTGCACATCTTGTGGCAGCAGCCTCAACAGTGCTGGGCACAACTTGGGATGTAGATAGTTCTAGTGATAGTTCATGAAGATGACTTCCCAGATTCAAAGCTGTGCAAAGCATGAAGGAAGTAACAGAGGAAGCTGTTAGTCTTCCATGGCTAGAACTTCATTTTTTCAAGTGCTCAAATATATGTTTAAATCTATTACACACTGAGCTCCTGTTTGCTTCAGTGGAGCAAAAACTTGTGTGAAATGTAACATACACTGAAGTACTTTCCTAGTGAGAAAGTGCCCTGCATCATGGTCATGGTTGCTGGCCTAAATCCAGCCAGAAATGATAGTCATCTAGCTTTATTGCATCAGTGTTAAATTACCTTATTGACCCTGTGCAGCTCCTTCTAACAAATACCACAATCAGAGCCAGTACAACAGCCATAATTCATTTCATACATGGTCAGCAGAAAGGTAAAGGAACAGCCTTACAAACAGCCCTGCTTTTTCTCTCCAGGAGACTTCTCTTCAAGGCAGGGTTGTGATACACATGGGGTAGGAATAATGCAGAGACACCTACTGATGTTGCTTGGTCTGAGCTCTGTTCTCTCAGGCCAGCAAGCAAGCCTGCACTTTCAATGGGTACAATATTCCTATTACAAGGATGAATTCTGACAATGAACATGGGAGATGATTCTCAAAGGGGATTTTTATATCCACAAGAACTCTTCATGCCAACTGCTTAAAGAGGCTTTGAAAGTTATCCAAGACAGCACAACACAGACCCAGATTACTCCTACTGCTTTGGCTTTATAATTACCTTCCCTTTCAGCACTTATTTTTGTCTTCAGGAGAGAGCCCTGCTCTCCACCAGCCAAACTCCCTTCTCCCTGCCAGCATTCTTTAGAAAGGGCTGAATAGAGCTTCCCTTTCCACCCCCACAGGCATGGCTTGGCTGTACCACAGGTTACCAGAGGCAGAAGCACAAGGTGCTCTTGCCCAGCTGTGTCTGAAAACTTGTCCAACTTTTCCAGCATGAAGTATTAACATCCAACTCTTGGGTGCAGCACAGAGAAATGCCATCTCCTGAAACCTATGGTGGTCCCACAGCAATTGGCAATGTCTGCTTTGCCAACACTTCTCTCTTGAAGCACAACCTATTCTGTCACCCATGTACCTGCATTACATGGCTGACAAGAGAAAATACTTGTGTTCCAGCCAGCCCTCAAAGTGTGGTGTTTTAATGAGACAGGGTAACCTGAATTAAAGATCAGATGCACAGTTCCAGCGCAGATTGCCAGAGCTTCCCAGGAGCCTTTATCTTGTTCAGTGCTGAAGTTCCAATGAAATTTAAGATGCTGTATTTGGACCAGAATCTTTCTAAGCCATTCCTGCCATTTCTGTGCATTTTGCAGAAGGCTCGCCTGACCCAAGTTCTTTGAGACTGCCCTAGAGACCTTTCCTTCTTTATTATCTATTCTGTTGGTGTGCTAGACCCCCTGGGTGCTTGTATTTCCACTTTGAGAGCAATAATGGCCTTCGATGCCTTTGCTATCCTACTCCTACATCCTAGCATGGAGAAATTTTTGAGCTAGCTGCTCCACAAATGCAAATCAATGGATAAAAAGATAATAACATTTTCTCATTTGTGTTTCTTAGCTACTTTGTCTATCAGAGAGCCTTCTTTTTCCCTTGCCTTTTATACACCTTCAGCTTTTGAATGATTACTCCACTTCCCATTTCTTCTTCCTTAGATCTTTTATAAATCACTAGCACATTTTCATCTTAGAAATATTGTCTGTTTTCTTGAATACCTGACTGTCAGATTCTTTCTTGTTAACTGTTAGTTCGCAGTTATTACAAGCATATACGTGATACACAACTGCATATGCACCTAAATGGTCTCACCATAGAGATTTTGCTGTGGGGAGGCCAACACAGCAAGAGTGATGTCCAAGTAGCTCAGCCTTATACCCTTCCTACTCTAGCCAAAGTCTAAGTGCTAAGCTTTCCTGAGAGGCTCCGAGATATTATGTACTCCAGCTTGTAGCCCCGTAGTCCTGTAAATATAGCACTGCTGCTGCTCACAGCAGGTTGTAGGCTTTCTGCTGAGTTTTCAGAGCCCAGGACTGAGGTTCATCAGGCTTGTATTGTCTGAACTTGTCTTCACTTGCCTACAGCTTTGCTGTTTAGCCTGTTTGGCTATATTGCAGTTTTTCAAATGGCCAGATGGGTGTTCCTGACTCATTTTGCTTTTGCTTATTTTTGGATAGTATAACCATCGTGTTTACACTGACGGTAGCAACAAATAGATGTTCTATGCAGAACAAAATATTTATGGCTCCCTTAATGAAGTTCTGTAGTGGAATGCAAGCTGGGCATGATAACAGAGGCCCTGAAAACTGGGACAAAGAACACAATGTGTAGGCATGGGACTAGAAGTAAAAGGACAAAGGCTGAAATAGCAGAGCCCAGGGCTGTAAACAGCACAAAGTGATCAGTCAAAGAAATGAAGTCATGGAAGCTTAACAAAGCATGTTTTAGGGGTGAAAACAGAGCAAAGAACGGGTATTTAACACAAATGAGAGGTACTAGATATAAAAATTTGGTTGTAAGGTACCCTGGCAAACCAAGGTGTGACATAAATTCACATAGAGAAGTGACCCAGGGGGGTCACTGGGGAGGAAGAAACCATCAACTTAGCAAGGAACTCACAACTGAAGATGTCTTAACACCTACAAGGGTAGTGAGAGGGGCTCCAAAACACTTGAAAAAGGACTGTTTAGTGGGACTAGATATAACAATTTTAGCTGCTGAATTATTATTATTGACATGTTTTCGACAGTTGCATTCTGCTTTTTTTTTTTTTCTTTTCTGCAATATATAAATCAAGAGTGATAATAGTTCTTTGATTGGATCATTTGGATACGAAACAGCAGAATTTCAGTTCTGCATATGAAGTGCATTTCCTTTTTGCTCATAACAAGATTTTGAGCTTAACACATGCAATAAATCCACGATGCTTTGGAGACTTTGGGCAGTTTTTAATTTCTCTCTCTGCCAACAGCTCTGCACAGCAGACACCTGAAGGCACTGACATTATCATCATTCTCCCACAGCAATGTGAGTAAGAGAGGGAAAAAACGCTCAGCAGTCACAGAGCACACATTACAGCCACTCAGCTGGAGCAGCACCTTCACTGAGGCCCTACATACCCAATCTGGTATAAATTGCTAATTCCTGCAAGAAACATTACTCTTCCACATGACTTTGCAGTGTGTACGGATGATTCCCACTGACACACTAGTGTGTTTTAATGTTCTCTTCCTGCTTTCCCAAGATTTGAGTATGATGGGATGACTGGAAAACACCCAGCATCTTTGTTTCTGCATGATGCCAAATCTTCTGTATGCTCCATCAAAATGGTCTTCATCCAAGGATCGCAGAGCAGAAGAAATCCCCTGACGATACTGGACATGCAGGATCCATAGCAGCAGTTTCTTGCCCATGAAGGCAGGGTTGGTTCCTAACTGTGCTAGTTTTATACCTAGAAGAAAACTGTTCAAAACAGGTGCAGCAACACCAAGAAAAGAAGCCAATGACCTGGAGTTCAAAGGGCTTTGAGCATCTAGGTGGAAGTGCAGACTGACCGAAAGCATCCCACACTGCTCAGGCTACTCCTCCCTGTAACACTGAACAGATTTCATGGAGTTGTTTTTCCCCTGATTATTTCAGCACTTCCACCATTTGCTTAGAAATTTCCAAATCTTAGCTGAGATTAATTCAAGGAAAGGAAATTCCAGCAGCTCCATCTGAAATCATCTAAATAATCCACTGGATTTCCAAAGCTGCTATGTGCAAGTCTCGCTCAACAGCAAGAGCTTCAGTGGGAATTCGGTGCCCCGGAAAGACCAGCAATATGAAAATGTCAGGCTACAGGCAAACTGGAAAGGATAATGGCAAATGAAAGGAGAGAATGTCGTCAGGAGAAACAGTTCTGGTGAAGAGGATACCAAACCCGTCCGCTGTGGATATTTTCAGGTTCCT
The DNA here is from genome assembly GCF_039878825.1 of Excalfactoria chinensis. Classification (NCBI taxonomy): domain Eukaryota; kingdom Metazoa; phylum Chordata; class Aves; order Galliformes; family Phasianidae; genus Excalfactoria; species Excalfactoria chinensis. The sequence goes on from NC_092825.1 coordinate 165,385,907, forward strand.
CTTGGAAAAATGGAGTTGTGAGTAAATTAAAGAGTTTTCACTGGCAGATTAGCACCTAAATCCTTTGCAGAAGAAGAGAATTAAAGGAGAATTTTAATGAGTGGGAACAGGGAGCCATCCCCTGCGTGCAGTATATATGCCTTTCCAACATGCATGCGTTTTAATTGTGTTTCCCATCTTTCTCTCTGCCCTGTAATTTAAGGCTGTGTGTTCAAACAGTGAACTCAGAGCTGGAGAAAGGAAGTTGCAGACAACCTACAATTTACTGCCAAACATGTCTCTGAAGAGGTTTGCAATTGGCGATAATGGTATTGTTACTTCAATTTTCTCTTGTAGATCATCCTCATTACGCACAATGCTTTACGAAGCCCTCTGTGTTTAGCAGCATTAGCCCCTCAAGCAGGAGATTACAGTAAGAATATTTAAATTTTTATTACTGCAGCTATTTTTAAGTCCTTAGAGGCAGCGAGTACAAGGTAGGAGTGGGTAGTGCCAGGAAAAATCATTCTTGTTTGTATCAGGCAACAAATAAACCACACGCATCTAATAAAACTTGACATAACAAACCCTCAGTGCAATTAGCCTTTAGATTAGTAATTTTATAATTCAGCTGTTCAGCAATGACTCAAACCTGTTGTATGCAATCTTTCAAGTAACTATATAAATAGCTTTAGCAAGCGAAACAGAGACCTGCAATTTATTGCTTCAAAATATACTTTTCCATTATGGATCTCAGAGGTATTTCGAGATCAAACAGTCTGAAGATGATTTGGATTAAATAGATGGGCTTTACCCAAAGCAGTCCAAGGCACCTTTGAGGGTGTATAATCTGTGCCAGCACTGAATGAGCTTGGAAAGCATCCCCTCACACAACAAGAGGCCATTTCTCCGCTGAAGGTTTTATTTCACTGCTTTCTCAAGTAAAATATGCATCGCCTCTTACCTCTAAGGAGGGAGGAATGTATGCAAAGACCATCGCTGCACACAGCCTTGCAGGTGGGATTCAAATGAGAGATGTTTGCTGTTTCTTGAGCCTAGAGGCTGAGGTCTGCTTCTAATTAGGATACTGCCCAAATCTGTGTAGAAACCATATCTACCAAATCTAATGGTGTTGGTTTCTTAAAAAAGCATTTTGATTGGTGATATTGGTTTTGCTGAGTTTTCCCATCAGTGACTCCTTCCAGAAACATTATTTTGTGTCATCAGAGACCTCCTGAGGAAGCGGAGCATTCAGCTCTGCTGCCGTGTTGTTATTCATGTTGTTATTCACAGCCCACATGTAATTGCTCAGGATCCGTGACACTGTACTTGGCTCCTAGATCATTCCCGTACCTCTGCACTGTAGTGTGTCACCTGGAGTGTTACATTCAAATAGTTACACTTTCCTTTGCTCCAGCATCTTTCCTTTCCTTAGCTCAGATGTACCTTTTCACTGGAGAAAGAATATTCAACAAGTCAATGATTTTCTTGTGTGTGAAAATAAAGTTTCCTTTTTGTCTGTGTTTTACCCTAAAATATGATTTTATCCATTGGGCTTATAAATAGACTTAATGCAGTAATGCCAAATCTGCTTTATAGCCCCTGTCTGTCTTCTCATTACAGCATCATGAGACAGGGAGGCATGCAGTCTACAGCTCCCATCTGACTTCATTGAGAACTCTAATCCAATCTGGTAGAGACTGGGCTGCACTCTTCAGCATCACCACTGTTCATCTGATAAGTTTTTTCTAAATCTGATAATGTGTATATGAAGGGCTCCCAACAGGCGACCATGGTGGAATCCACTTCACTTGTTAAAATAGAAATAGGAATGGAAATGATTTACTTCTTTTAAAACCAATCAATAGCAATACTTAATTGAACAGCAGGTCAATAAAAGTTGGGATCTGCTAAAGGATATCAGCTTAGACTGGGCAGTCAGGCTGCCTGATATGACATTCATTGTATCGTATTTATTTTCCAAGAGTAAGGTTGATAAAGCGTTGTAAAGCAAATGTGACTGACAGTATTAAATACCGAGATGATATAATTAAAAGATAGCTCACTGTTAATTCATATTAGAAAGTTATTCATGTGCTTTGTGTATATCATTTTAAATAACAATACGAATTGGTTTGCTTTATTTTGCTTTATTATTTTCTTAAAGAAAGCCGTAGCATCTGTCAGTAATTTGTATGTGATTGGTCAGGAATAAATCTAGCAAAGTGCTACCTTTATCCTAACTCACTGCAATATAACAGTACTCAAATTCTTTCCCTTTTTATTACTAATATTTACACCTTGAAGTCATCTCATGCATACAGTATGCCTACTTCTAGCATATCCTAAAATGGAACTTCTGCTGTGCTTTCCTCGTGATATGGTGTGGCCCATGCTGCTCCATACGTCTCAGGCATCTTATGGGCACCAAGGTCTGTTTTGGCAGGCTTTATGTTCTGGCTATGGCCAATACTTCCTTGGATAGGAAGCTCCCAGCTCCGTAGCAGCAGGGAAATGCTGTGAAATACTGTGAAATCCACACGAACCAAAGCCCAAACCAAACAGCTGAAACAATTGCTCTCTGTGAAACACAGCCTGACCCTCAGAACATGCAAATTTCTGATGCTGGGCTGCAGTTTGGATGGGCTTTTGGAAGGCTTTGTTTCACAAGGCTCCTGTCTGGTGGGGCCATGATGGGATTAGATAGAGTGATAGTTCAGGTTTGTTAATAATGGGTGACATTTCAGCTAATAATTCCTAGAGGAGAAAGGAGGGTGGGAAAAAGAAACTTCTGCCTGCTAAGGACAGGTTTCCATCAGCATTCAGCATGAAGAGGTGCCAGACCTATGAGCATCTCTTGCAGGTATTTAGCAGTCCTCAGGGAAGCGTCTGCACCTCAGGGTGAAGGTTCCATCACGTCTGTGGGCTACATTATCTAATATTTGTGATAACTACAGATAAGCACCTCTTCCTCCCCTTGTCTGACTCCTCTGAGCCCAGATCAAGAGCCAACAGAGGCACTGCTGGTAGGACAATGCCCTGTTTGCCCAGCAAGAGATAAGGTCAGATATCTGTTAGAAGACTGCAAATAATTCTACCAGTGAAGCCTATATATGGTTTTTAATCCCAGCCTCATAGGACATAGTGCCCCTCCCTGCACAAAGGGATGAAGCACTGTCCCACCATCCCGGTGTCATGCTGTCCTGTCCAGATGCAGAAAGTTCTTCCCCTGAACAGGTCTGGTCTGTAGAAACTGAGCTGCAAATACAGAGACAAAAACTGAGGAGAGTATTTGGGAGTCAGGCTAGAAATGAAAACCAGATAAATATTTGGTCTTGAGCCCCTCACTACAAGAGAGACACTGAGTTCCTGGTGTGGGCAGTGAAGTTGTGAGGGGTCTGGAGCACAAGTCTGATGGGGAGCAGCTGGAGGAACTGGGATTGTTTGGTCTGGAGAAGAGGAGGTTCAGGGTAGACCTTATCACTCTGTACAGCTGCCTGAAGGGAGACAGTGGTGAGGTGGACGTCAGCCTCTTCTCCTGGGATAATACCAGGCCCAAAGAGTATTCAAACTAATGACCAATTAATAGTACAGAATTGTTTAGCAGCCAGATGAAACTGCCCTCAATGACAAAACAGGATAAGCAATTTTCAAAAGAGATATGACATATATAAAGCACATACTAATACTAACAACTCTGGAACCTGAACTGCCTTGATCACTCTGACACTCTGTACTGTTGTACTACATATCTACTGCTTTTGTATTATCACCCAAGGGAGTTGTGCTTTATTATTTGATCTGAGGTTCTGCAGATGGCCTTTGGTGGCCTGGCTACCTGTCATCTGAGGTATGACTATTAAATACGGAAGTAACAAAACAACCAGGACCTCCATTCTCAGCACACAAGATGAGAGGTAATTGCCTCACTGTGTCGGGTGAGGTTCATTTTGGATGTTAGGAAAGACTGGTTCTCAGGAGTGATGATGCAACATCACAGGCTGCACAGGGAGGTGGTGGAGTCACCATCCTTGAAGGTGTTCAAGAACCATGTGGATGTGGCACAGAGGGACGTGGTCAGTGGGTGTGGAGGGGATGGGTTGGTAGTTGGACTGGATGATCTTAGAGACCTTTTCCAACATTAATGACTCTGTGATTCTGTGATCTACAGACTATCTTTCCTCTGGCTTCTGTGCAAGTTAACACTGGTGTTGTATACTTCACCTATAACTGATCACAAATAAAGAAGTTGTGAAGTTCACGTGAATTGCTGCATACTTTCAGCTCAGATACCCATTTATATAATGTCTTATTTTGTTTCTCCTCCCCTCCAGTGAATGTCACAGTCAGCAGAGCAGAGCTTCGGAAGGCTTTGTTTTTCTCTGATAGCACAAAGCAGCCCAAACAGTACCAATGGGCTTCAGCTTGGAAGCAGTGCTAGGGAGGAAAATTAATGCAGTTGAATAAACATGGGTCAGCTTTGGCTGACACCTCAGGGTGAAATCTTTAGGTCAGCTAGGCTGAAAACGACAGTAGGAAATGGGTCAGGCATGCAAGACCCAGCACCCCATGTTTCCCAGGCTCCAAAGGCAGCCTTTGCAGTTCAAGCAAGCAGAGAATGCTTCTCTGCTGAGCCACTGGGGTAACTGGCCCTGGCAGGGGACAGATGAGTGCTGGTGTCTACAGAGGAGGGTGAGGCAGCCGCCCTCAATGGGGACAGGACAGTGGAGAAGAGGCAGAAATGGAGCAGAGCTGTTGCAGCAGTTATTGCAGCACTCATTTGTACCACACAGCCGTGCACAGTCAACAGAAAGAAATAGTCATATTTTGAAAAAGCTGTTTTTAAATGACACAATACATTTCCTGACTGACACTTCCTCAGTAAATGTGTATGAATTCCTCCTGACAGCATGCAGCTCGGAGAATTATGGGTTCTGTGTGCCCATGTAAGTTCTACTGCTTTGATTTCCATAGGTCGGCTAATGGCTGTGAAATTCCCTCCCAGCTGTTAGCTGGAACATTGCATCCAGAATTTAAAAGCAGTCTCATGTTTACTGCTGTGTTAGAAAAAGAAAGAAGCTACATGGGCTATACAGTGTATTATAACCCTGGATGCAGCTGAAGGGAAAGACTGTTCCATCTGCAAGGCTATGGCTCTAAGTGAATAAATACACAAAACATCATCTGCAGCATAACCCAGCTTCAAGCAACAGAAAGAGTCAGGTCCTAACTGCAGAGATATGATCAGCTGCCCGTACAACACCTATTGTTTCTATTCATAAGCTCCCTCCTCTATCTTTGCCTTTTTTTTTTCTACAACATTTTCAGGGCAATGAGAAATCCCTCAGTTCCCAAATCACATTCAAGCTACTGTAACCCCTGGCTGCACTTGAAAGCAGCGGATTCTGATTTGGTTTTGCTCTATTATTTCAAGTTTTCTCCCTTGACCTCTTGAAAAGATACCATTCAAACCCTCTGAAAAGAAACTCTGACTTGCTAGTTGTATAAATTCTCAAACAAAAGGCATGAATAATTAGCTCACCCGATTTTGTGCTCTAGCAGAAACCTTATTAACAGACAGCAACCTTAGAAAGATGCTTTTTTTCTTACCCAAAACAAAACCACAGTGCTCTGAGGCTGTAATGGTAAGAGAAAACTTGCACAGTGCTGTTCTACTGCAGTTTTATAGATGACATAATGCTGTTAATTAGCAGCTACCAAAGAGTGCTCAGTTTGTCTCTATGTCAGGAAGCACAATTAAATGCAAACTTTTCTATCAAGGATCTAAACTATCTTTTAGGGGCTGATTCTGCATTACATTGCTATGGAGACAAACACCCCTGCACGTACCTAGGGTAAAATAGCTGTGCAGCAAAACAGCATCCTCTGGGGTCATTGGGAGTTCGCTCAGCACAGAAGAATGACTTGGTATTCTGTCTGTTAGTGATGGAAATATCTCACACTTAAGATGTTAAATCCACTGCACAACGTGAAGCTAAAGCTCAGACAAAGATGATAGTGGTCGCTTCATTGTTAGACAACTGCTTTTATAGCTCAAGTGAACATGAGATCCAGACCATGGCTGCTCCAGGCAGAGCATAGACATTGCTCAGTAACCTTGAAAGACCGTGTCCTGCTGCTCAAAATGGCAGTACCCTGTTTATTGGGATATATGAGCATCACAGGTAGAAAACAGCATCTCTTGATGTTTTTCTGGGGATATCATAAGGCAATTTGCATCTCTATGACTCTCTCCAACCAGATAACATCAGTATAAACTGACACCATCACAGGAGACATGGGCTGGCTATTGTTAAATCACAGCCACAGTCTTGGGCTGTGAAAGGCTCGAACAGCTTCATTTAGAAGAATGTCCTCTCCCAAGGGATATGAGAACAAGAGAAAGGAAAACCATCCCAAAGATCTTAGCTTATCTGGAAGGACACAGGCTCAACACGGTGTCCTCAGAGTGCTGGAAGAACATCCTTGGTTCTGATCTTGCATCACTGCAGATTTCTTCTGTGTATTTTGTATGAAAGCTGTGGGTACACAAACGGAGGAGTTGAAAAAACAACTTGGCCCAGGTGTATGCTATGACAGAGTGAGTTTGTGTGTGTGGGATCATGAAGGAGCATCTAAGAGTTCTGCAAAGATTTGCCTGTTCTGCCTTTATGGTCAAGGCAGTCTCTGGCTCCTGTGGACAATGAAGTCCTCTTAAAGTAGACATTTGTAGAATCATAGAATCATAGAATTGCTCAGGTTGGAAATGACCTTAAAGATCATTGAGTCCAACCACAACCCAACCATAGTACCCTAACTAACAACCCTACGCTAAATCATGTCCCTGAGCACCACATCCAAACAGTTTTTAACACATCCAGGGATGGTGACTCAACCACCTCCCTGGGCAGCCTATTCCAGTACTTAACAACCCTTTCTGTAAAGAAGTTTTTCCTGATATCCAACCTAAACTTACTCTGGTGCAACTTGAGGCCATTTCCCCTTGTCTTGTCACCTGTCACCAGTGAGAAGAGACCAACTCCACTCTCACTGTAAGCACCTTTCAGTTACTGGAATAGAGCAATAATGTCTCCCCTCCAGCCTTCTTTTCCCCAGACTAAACAGTCCCAGCTCCCTCAGCCTCTCCTCATAGGGCATACTCTCCAAGCCCTTCACGAGCCTTGTTGCCCTTCTCTGGACCTGCTCCATCACCTCCATGTCCTTTCTGTACTGAGGTGCCCAAAACTGGACACAGTACTCGAGGTGAGGCCTCACCAGTGCCGAGTACAGGGGCAGGATGACTTCCCTAGTCCTGCTCACCACACCATTCCTGATTCAAGCCAGGACACCATTGGCCTTCTTGGCCACCTGGGCACCCTGCTGGCTCATATTCAGCCGACCGTCCATCAGCACACCAAGGTGTCCCTTTCCATCAGGCAGCTTTCCAGGTGCTCCTCCACAAGCCTGTAGGGTTTCCTGGGGTTGTTATGACCAAAATGCGGGACCTGACACTTTTCCCTACTGAAACTCATACAGTTTACTTGGCCCATTGATTCAGTCTACCCATGTAGCTGTCACACATGGGGAGTGGTTGCTCCTGGAGCTGCTCTGTTCCTGATCTCACAGAAGGGAGATACATCAATGCTGATGAGTTATTTAGTACTGAACTACTTACCTTTCCCAAGGCGTCAAAGTGGTGACAGCTGACGAGCTTGAGGAATACTCAGAGCTGATGTCTTTTGCAGGAAAGATTAGATTTGTGTCACTCTTACCTCAGGTAAAAGAGAGCTGAAGCCACGCAGTCACTGCTGGTTATTTCCACCTGTCCTGCTGCCCCGATTTGCCTCCTTTACAGTTTTCATTTATTTTTTCTTTTTAAGATATAGCAGATAAAATGTGAAGTTCTATTGGTGATGTCATGATGTCTCAGTCCTGCTGTCACTTCTATCATGTCATGTAGGAGCTCCAAGATTGTGTGAAGTGCATGGGAGAAACCTCCGAGTTAGTCTTCGTTACCCTGAGCAAACTAGCTAGCAGCTATGGTACAATGGACACTTTTTGCTTTGGTGTGACAGTCCCTGAGAGCTGGGAGGAGGGATACTTCCCTCTCCTGGAAATACTTGGTGCAGAGCTGCAGGGCTGTACTACTGCTGCCACATCTCTTATTGCCCAGGCCAGTACTTACCCCCCTGACACAAGCTCTTGTGGAATGGGAACAAGGGGATACCAAGCCCAACAGATATGTTCTTTCCTCCCACTCCTACCCTCCAAGGCTTTCTTGATCCCATTCAGCCAGGAAATGTCCTGCTTGGTACCTGCCCACCAACTTTCTCTGGCAGCTCTTAATTCCCCATCGTCCTTCTCCCACCCTCCCAGGGCCTGGCAGCCCTGAATACCCACAGAGGTGCAGAGGGGTCTCCTCTGTACCCTCCAGCAGCAGAGTGCCATTCTGCCCACTGTCCCATCTCTCCTCCGCAGCACTGACTGAGATGGGCAAAATTGGGGAGCCCATGGGAAGACGTGGCCTGGGAAGTCACATGCATCATCTCTGGGAGCAGAGGGAGGAGACGTCCCTGCACCATGTTGAATGCCTCAGAGTGACTTCAGGCTTTTGCAAAAACTTCAGAGCTTTGCCAAGTTCAGGCCCTTTCCAGTTTCCAACAGTCTTGGCAAAAACAGTGTCTGAAGCTCAGGAGACTGACGTGGACAGGAAGAAAAGGCAGTTGATGTAATTCTGCTCCTTGACCTCCTGCAGCAAGACTTGGAGAGAAAAAAAGAAGAAGGTGTAAAGGAGAAGAGAAGGAGGAGGGGAATTGTTCAGCGCTGTAATGAAGACTTTTAAACATGTCTTACACCTTGTCGCTGAATTCAAACCTGCTCCAGAAATGAACAGCACAGGGGAGTACAGGGCTGTTGTTCGAGACAGCCGTGGGTGATAATGCCAGATTCCCTCACTAGCACGTATTTTTCAGATGACCTTTCTTCCTCTTCTTTTGATGAGGTTCAAGAAATGTGATTCATAAGGCACAAATATATCCTTCAGGTATTGGGAGAAATGTTCCTTCTCGGAGAAATGCAACTTCTTGGCTAAAGTTTTATGGTAAATTTTTCTTGTTCTACTGTGGAGCTATAAGAAACGTATTTACAAAGAATCATATTTTAAACACCCTGGAATTTTCCTTCAGGTACAACAGCTTTTCCCAGACCCACAGAACAAATCCTGCTCCAGCTCCTGTGCTTCAGACAGCCAAAGCTTTCATTCCACAGGAGCCAAGTGGGGACAGACAGACACACAGACATGCAGCCACACCACACGCCTTTGATTCGGTGGCTGTTTGGCAGATGCTGTCCCCAGCTCCCTAGGGTGCCCTTTTCTCTGTCCCAGTCTGCCCACACCAAGGCAGCATCCTTAATAAGTCAGGGGGGGACTGAAGACAGAATCTCACACTCCATGTTTCTCTCCTGTAGCATCAGTCCCTTATAGTTCCTTTGAGCTTGGGGCAGCACTACCCTCAGAGGCTGTCCCAGGGCTTCCTATAGCCTGAGAATAAATGAAGCAGCACGATGGGGAATACAATGATCTATATATATATATATATAATCAGGCTTCTCAGAATAAATCTTTATGGACGTCAGCAGGTAGACTGGAAAATACATGGCTGTGTTTCCAGTGGAGACTTCACCCACAGGAAGGACATCGGGGCGCTCATCTCCTGACATGAGCACATGTCTCCCAGCTGTGTCCCCTTCTGGATTTCTCTGTCAGACCTCTCTAGCTTCCATCAGCCACTTTTCCACCCAAACGCTGGCACCCACTGGTCATGGCAGGGCTATGGGTCCCCCAGAAAATCCACAGGGAATCATCTCCCTCTTATGGTGCGATCCCGTACTACACAAGCAAGCTCTGCAACCTGTGCTGCTCCAGCAGGGTTCAGAAGTGACAGAGGTGGGAGCCCACCTGAGCTGCAGAGCAGACAAGGGGATAGATGGAAAACACATGAACTGAACTATCACAAGCACGAAGGGACCCAGAATAAGAATGGGCTGGAAATTAGAAAGTGGCACAACCACAAGCAGAGAAGATTGAGGGCAGGAAGAGGATGACAAAGTTGTTCAGTTTATGAGTGGAATCAGCTGTCCGTGGCTGTTGAAGACTGATATCAATGAGGCAGAGCTCCCAGTCAGTCCTTTTCAGCTCATGTCCAACAGCATTCCTTTCCCTAAAGCTGTGCTCAGTGAGACTGTGGTCCCTCCTCAGGGCATCTCCTCATCCTGCAGAGGGATGCTGTGGGTGTGAGCGGAACAGGGCTGTGTGCCCATAGGTCAAATGAGCTTTCCCTTTTTGAGAATTATAGAACAGCCCAGGTGGGAAGGGATCTTGAAAGATCATCAGGTCCAAGTCTTTGGGAAAAAGGATCCTCCGTGAGATTGTGGAGCATCCTGTGCAACTACGTCCTGAAAACCTCCAGTGCTGAAGATCCTGCCACGACCCTGGGGAGGTTGTTCCAGTGATTGATTGTTCTCAGTGTAGAAAATTTCTTTTGCTCTTCACAGTTTACGATCTTCATGAAGTTCACAAGTGCCTGAGCAGTCACCCTGAAGGTAGAGTGGAGTTAACAGCAGCAGCATACAAAATGGAGGGGAGCAGAGCTGCGCCCATCGGAGCACATCCCCTCTGCAGCTCATGCAGATGCGCTCCCAGCTGCCCTCTCCAACAAGGCCACCAACAGCTCTGCTAATAGGACAGCTAATTAGGAGTGTTAACAGAATGCCCTTTGTCCTGTGAAGGGGCGGTGGGAGTTAATGCTTCTGTCCCCATGCACAGACCTCACCAGAGAAATGTCTCTGGATTAAATCACCTCGAGCAGCATTTCCTAGCAGAATATCCCAGTATAGGTAGGGCCTTTTGTTTACAAGTTCTCCCTGAATATCTCCCTTCTAAAAAAAAAAATAAAAACGAAAAGAATAAAACTGCATTTCTTATGTAATGGCATGACTTTATGGGCAAAATCTTCAGGAAAAACAGTGTAGCTCCTGACTTCCTAATAACACAGAGGATGGACTGGAAACAAATCACTTTGGAACCGCTCAGCTGTCTTCCCTCTAGTGCTTCCAGGAGAAACTGCATATGATTAGTGGTGTTTGTCATGGCTGGTGTGCAAGCCCCGCGCCAGCCATACAGCATTTTATGTCAAATCCCTGATCTCCCAGGCACATTAATCACCACAAAAACAAGGCAGAAACTGGCAGGTAGCTATTTGTAAGCCCCGGACCCTCATTTGCAAGGAGATCTCAAGGCTCCCGGCTCCACTCCAGGAAACAGCCATGCTCATCGCAGCGTGTTTTCCCCAGGACAAAGGGTCCTTTCCACCCACTGTTTGCTGCCTGCCCTGTGGGTGGTGTTTAAACTGGACCTATTGGTTTCTCACCTATGTGGCTGAACAAGGTACTGATCACATTCAGGTTATAGGAAAAATGGGTGGGAAAAAAGCCTGAGAAATTATTTGCTATTCTGGAATAACGATCCCTGAGTAATGCTGTAAAGAGATGGGATGGTTGGAAATAAATCACAGAGATGTCATGGAGTTGGATTGATTGTTGTCGTACAGCTCATTGGTGGCACTTTGCAAGCAGAGGTGGTCGTGTCTTACTGAAAGTGTCATTTAACAAGGAAAATACATAAAGAAAAGCTGAAGAGAAAGGTAAGAGTGCTTACTTCTAGGGAAGGCAGTGATGGAAAAGGAGGGAGAGGAGGAATATTTGTAAAGAGATCTATGAAGGTTACCACACACTTCACTCAAGCTCAGCATTCTGCCCATGCTCCTATTCCACTTGAGCTCCTACTGACAAGGAATATTTGGACCTTGGCAATTTCTTTGTGGGGAGAACCCCCCCAAAATGGGCTGTGGTGGCTGGAGAGCAGTTCACAGTTGTGTGCTGGCAGCTGCCTCACCCCAGCCAGGGCTGCCCCAGTGAGGTGGTTTGGTTCTGGTCACCTCCTGGATGACATTTAATTTGAGATAAATTACAAACGTTACAACTGAATGAACAGTTTGAAATTCAGAGTCATAAATTGGAAGGCCAGAGGGGGCTATTATCATCATCTCATCTGACCTCCTGTACGGCACAGACATAAACTCGCAGCCAGTGATCCCTGCATCCGTCCCTGCAATTTGTGGCTGAGTGGGAAAGATGCTCCGTCTTGATAAAAGCCCCAGTGTGACAGAGAACTCATGGATGAGATCTCCTAAAAGCTAATTGCCCTCTCAAAATTCATACCTTGTTCTCACTTGGCGTTTGCTCCTTCCCCCGCTGTCCTTTAGTTACATTACTCACAGAGCAACCTTGCAAAAAGCAGACCGTGTTGCATTGTAGCTGTTGGCGGCTGAGTGGCACAGTTTGCTGTTTGTTGAACAGTCATGGATAGTCCTGAGCAAACGTCTCAGACAGGATCGTAGAATCATCAGTGAGTTTGGGAAATACTGAAATATTCATTGTATTCTTCATGTACGGTTTGGCATCAATGATCTGCTGAGCCCTCATCTGAAAGGAGATGCTGCCCTAAAAAGGCAGCAGGGGGAAAAGAGAAATAGAGGGAAGTATGTGATAGGATTGATCTGGGGATAGCTGAGGAGAAAACTGGAGGCAGCCTGTGAAGACACACCAGGAAATGTGGCCTGAGAAAGGAAAAAAATCACGTTTTGGAAAATGTGAGTGCTCTGGGAGCAATGGAGCTGGGAAAGACAAAAGACGGGGGGGTTGAAATGGAGGCACCAGGAAGAGGCAAGCAGCCATGGGCTGCACGGCTGAGGAAGAGAGCAAGGAGGAATCTTTCAGCTGCAGTGCTCTGAGCAGCGTGGAGAAGGAAGCTGGGTGCTGTGGGCAGCCCAGAGGCTGTGGGCTCACCTCCTTGGGGACCTCCTAAAGCTGCCCAGATGTGTCCCTGGGCAGCCTGCTCTGGTGTCCCTGCTGGAGCAGGGCTGGGCCAGGTGGCCTCCAGAGCTCGCTTCCTCCTCAGCCATCCTGTGACTGATTCAGCGCATATCCAGGCAGGCACCATGGAGCAGCAGCACTAACACAGGTCACTGCAGCATTAAAACAGGCCATTACAGGACCGGTGAGTTTTGTTGCATCCACACCAGCATAAAACCCGACCTCTCATTCCCATGGCAACCCCAGCCCGGCTGCACAGTGCAGCGAGATGAAGGCATTCATCTAACAGCAAAGCAGTAATCTCTGAGCCTTGGCATGCGTGAGGCAGTGAGTTCAGGTTGCTGGGGGAACCATAACTTTTTAATCATCCTGCATTAATGGTTTTATTGCTCTGAATATTTATAATGATTGGTGTACTCAGATGCGTTAGGAGAGAGATTTGCCACCTCCCTGGGCGCCTCCATGCAGTGATGGGAGGCAACAGAAGGTGCAGAATAGCTGCAGTGTGAAAGGGCAAAACAGCAAACAGAAATGCTCTGTGAACAGAAAGATGTAAAGTGTCCGAAGAAGAACATTCACAGCAGTTGCTTGACACAACATTGAGTATTCTGGTGGATTTTGATTGAAGAGGCAGCTGCGAAAAGCATTAGGAGAGTGCTTTATGTAAATGGGAGCTACAAACACTTCAACAACTAAAAGGAATGACAAGCAAAGGGGAAAAGATTACTCAATGAGCTGTTTTCCGTAGGGCTGTGGAATAAACGCAACACAGACCAGAAGCCTTCTGCCTCCCAGGGCCTTTGTACAAGCTTGTCATTCCCCTCCTGCCTGTACAGCTCTGCTCCAAAACCTATTTGGAAAGCTTTGGGAAAACACACTGATTCTGTTCTGTGTTTGAATCAGCTGAGAAGAATGTACTTACCAAAACATTTGGAACATCATAAAAAATGACCCAGAGAAGCACTTGGAGGTTGTCCCGGGCTCAGAGCTCACTCTTGTTCTTTTGGGTTTAATTGCTGACTTTCATCATCCTTCCCTCCCACCAACACACTTCAAATTGCACCCATTTTACCCCTTCTTTTGGATACATCTGGGCTTCTTCCTGAGCCTCTGGGCTCCAGCAGCTGGTGGGCTGGAAGCGGTGAAGTCCCTGAGGCCAAGTGTCTCCTCCCTGGGTCCTGCAGAGGCTGAAGCGCTGTGCTGTTGGCGACCAGCGTCCTACATGGGGCAAAGGATGAGGATGGCCTCACTGAGTCCTACATGTGAGGCTGTTGCACAGGAAGGTCCCTTCAGGAAGCAGCAGGAAAAACAGAGTGGTCAGCCCTCTGCCACGTGCTCTGGAAAATCTTCCAGAGCTCCAGCCGTGCTGACCACGGCCAAATGGAGCGTCCAGCTGAGCCTTGGCTGAAGCTTTAACATCACCATTTCCTCAATACAATTCCTGCCAATGGCTGTTGGGTCTTTGAGAGGGCTGTAGACACCCAGGATCCTTGTGAGGCTCTGAGGAGAGGCTGGTCACTCACTCCAGTAATCACTTGCGTGTAAAGTAAGAAGCAGACAATGCTGGAAAGCCCCAAGCAGCCAGAGCTAAGGAGGCTGTCACAGGGAGTTCTGCTGGGCTGTGGCCTGGAAGAGGACAATGGCTGAGGGTCAAGAGACATCTGGGCTAGAGGGGCTTTTCTGGGTCATAGAATTGTAGAATCACCAAGTTTGGAAAACACCTCCAAGATCATCCAGTCCAACCATCCACCTACCACTAAACCACGTTCCTTTGTAGAACATCTAAATGCTTCTTGAACACCTCCAGGGATAGTGACACCACCACCTCCCTGGGCAGCCCTTTCCAGCCAATGTGTCTCCTCACATTCTGGAGGATCTACTCCTTGCAGCACAGCTGTGGGTCTTGGCACCACCTCACCACTCCGTGCCCACTTGTCCAGGCTTTTGGCCAAGAAGCAGAGTTTTGGTGGCTGCAATGAGGTACTGCTCATGTTGGAAACTCAAAGAAGGTGCAGCTCAACCCATGGGTACAACAGGGCTCCTGCCTTACAGAATCATAGAATCACTGAGGTTGGAAAGACAAGAAGATCATCTAGTCCAACCATCAACCCCATCCTGTGACTGTTCTAGACCATGTTCTTCAGTGCAACATCTCTGCCTTTCTTGAACACCTCCAAGGATGGTGACTCTATCCCCTCCCTGGACAGCCTGCTCCAATGCCCAATCACACTAACAATGTATGAAGTCCAGAAACACTCATCTCCGAGCACCTCCCATTTGTGGAGGCCATACAAACAGTGGGTTTCAGACAGCGTGTCCCAGCACTGGTAGCAGTGATACAGGGCTAAGCTTTCACTTTGCTGGCGATAGCGAGGGAAGAACAGCAACGGCCAAGTGACCACAGGCTGTGCAGGGTGTCCCTGGTGCCAGGAGGAACCATGACCCACAAGTGACCTGTGCCCACCTGCTCTTCTCCCCAGACTGCCCTGAACACCAGTGGCAGCCACATTTTATTTGTAAGCCCTTTGCACAGCCGCTGTCAGTGCCACGATACTGTGCTTTCAGCGCCCATTTCCTCTGCATGCAGCCAGTAATTTCTAAAGCACACAAAGTATTTTTAGAGCTCACTTTGAAGAGCTTCAGGTCTGCAATTGTGTGACTCAGCTGCCAGTGCTATTTATTTTGGGTTTACATTCAAACTGAGCAATTACAGCCCTGAGCAACTGTTTAGGTACCGTATTTCCTTGTCATGCTGCTGGACCATTTGCATGCAGCATTGTCTGCTTTGTATGCCCAGTTATTTGTCTAAAGGTTTCCAAAGCACGTCCAGAATAAAGCCGTGGGCCATCACCTCTCTTTCTTCTAGCTGTGTGCAACCAGGCTTCCTGTGCTCTTCGCAGCACATCCTTATTCCGTGATGATACAGCATGCTCTCCCAGGAGCGCTCTGCATGATGACAGCTTGCAAAGTGCTGCTGCAGGATTTGGGTCACGGCTGGAGCATAACGTGGTATTTTCTCTTTAATGAAAGTCTCTCACACAGCTTTTTCCTTCCAGAGGAAGAAATTTCTGCCTCTCGCTGAGTCATTTGTACCAGTTTAATGATGCTCAAGACATTTATCATGGGGAAGGGTTCTGCCTGAGCTGCTTGTTTACTTCAAGTCCATTTATTTCTAACATCCTTTCCTCCAGTTCTTGAATCCTTCACCTGCATGAACAGTGCCTTTAGATCATCTTTATTGAATACAGTTAAGTGTAGCTCATGGGGTTATTGAATTACAGGCATGAACTTACCAAAATGAGATAAATCACTACCATGTTAGCCTCTCTCTATTAAACACATTTCACCCTGAGGCACTTTTCCATAGAACAGATACCATATATCAAGTGTTTGAATACCCAAAGCAGCTAATGCAGCTTCTTCCAGGGAGATAGGATGCAATGGGGGCACAGCAGCTGCCTCTGAAGGAAGCCTAAAATATTCATTATAAGTAACAACCTCTGTGCGAGGCTTGAATGTAAGAACTTGGGATGGGTTTGGGGACACGTTTTCACTTTCAGGTGCAGTGTTGAATGAATGGGGCTTACAGTGGAGCTGGGGCTTGGGCTCTTGTGTTGAATGAGTGAACTGGGTCCATCAGCTTTCCAGGGAAAGGCCTGGGGGTTGCCCTGTCCTCAGGCTTGAAGTCCTTGCTGAGGTTCAGCAGCATCTCCCCAGGATGGCCACCGTTTCACAACCACAGTTCTGGAGGACCCTGGCTGCACACACTGGGCATCTCCTCCAATGTCCCATGCTCGTGCCCACAAGGGGGTGAAGAGCTGGCAGGATGACAAAAGAAGACTCTGAACAGCGCACTCTGTCATGAGGAAAACCCACCCCCACTGCCCCACCCCACCCTTGTAGTGTATCTCAAAGTCCTACGCATCGCACGGCCCACAGATGAGCACCCTGCACCATGCAGTCTAGACCAGCCCAGTCGATGGCCAGGAACAGCCTCTGCCAGCACCACACTTACAACAGGGATGGGTTTGGCTCCAGAGCATCTGCAGACCAGCAGTTTGACTTCTCCCCTGCTTATTTCTTGTTCTTGCATCCCTATTAACTTTTCCTATCATGGTTTCACCTTTGGTATTTTCACAGTTGACATCATTTCAACATCTTTCCTTTCCTGCCTTGTGGTTTTGATAACTCTCATTTTTTTATTTTTAATTTTTTGGTGGATTTTCTTTTCCCCCCCATCACATCATCCTGTTTGAATTCAAACCCCGAGGGGTTCTGGGGACAGGTTATTTGGGGGATCCTGATTCCACACCTGTAAGCTGTCAATGCTGTAAATTCAGCACGTTTGCCCAGCTGAGCTTCAGCCTGAGATCTGTGAGGTAAAGGCACAAAGTCCCTCCCCGGGGCTTTGCAGGACCTCTCTTGTAGGTGCTGATCCTCTGCAGACAGCTACAGAACCCCAAACCACGCACCCTTTTGTGCACTTCTGTTCACCCACAGAATGAAGAAAACTATCAGCTGCCTTTCACATTGTTCCTGCAATCATACACAAGGAATGGTGCTTTCAGACTGTTCTTCAGCCTGCTGAAATATGGGCAAAATCTCTGCAGAAACCCCGTTTTGCTAACTGCTCCTATTCCTTACCATTATTAGCAGAGCTGAAGTCTGACTTATTTTCAGCTGAAAAGATTCACTCGGGTACAAAGAAAGATGGAAAGAAAAAGCAACTTCCCTTATCAGAGTCTACCGCCCTGCCAAAGCAGGTTCCCTATAGTAGATTGCACAGGTAGGTGTCCAGCTGGGTCTTGAAAATCTCCATAGAATGAGACTCCACAACCCCTCTGGGCAGCCTGTTCCAGTGCTCTGTCATCCTTGACATAAAGAAGTTCTTCCACATGTTAATTTGGAATTTCCTATGTTCATGTTTTCGGCCATGACTCCTTGTCCTATTGCTACGCACCACCAAGAAGAGCCTGGCCTCATCCATTTGCCTCCAGCCTCCCTGTAGACATTTATAAACATCAGTCAGACCTCCTCTCAGTCTTTATTTCCCCAGGCTGAAGAAACCCAACTTACTCGGCCTTTCCTCATACAGGAGATGCTCCAGGAACTTTTACCATCTTTGTGGCCCTCCTCTGGACTCCTTCTAGGAGATCCCTGCCTTTTTTGAACTGGGAAGCCCAGAACTGGACTCAGTATTCTAAATGTGGCCTCACCAGGGCAGAGTAGAGCGGGAAGATCACCTCCCTCGACCTGCTGGCCACACTCTTTGTAATGCACCCCAGGATACCAGTGGCCACAAAGGCACACTGCTGGCTCACAGACAACCTGTTGTCTACCAGGACACTCAGGTCCTTCTCTGCAGAGCTCCTCTCCAGCAGGTCATCCCTTAACCTGTACTGATGCATTTGGTTATTCCTCCCCAGGTGCAAGACTCTACACTGAGCTCTTGTTAAACTTCAGGTTCCTCCCTGCCCACCTCTCCATACTGCCCAGGTCCTTGAGACCCTGCTTGGGCAACCTCGCTGTCTGACATCAGGTGCTCACTTGTAAGACACTTGCTGTCCCTGCTCTGTTCAGATTTTCTGTCAGGGATTTCCTCTGTTCCCAGAAGACTGGACCTGTGGTAGCAGGTTGTGTGGCACTTGGAATTGCTCCCACACAGCTCCTGCACCCGTGGGCTGAGCTGCACAGAGCAGTGCGGCCTGCGCAGCCCAACAGCCCCTCTACACCTGCAGCCTTTCTGCAACCCAGTGTGAGGTGCCACTGTCCACTAGGCATGGTGGCCACTGACAGCTTCTCCTCTGTGCCCATAGAGCTGAGGTTTGATGAGATCACAGAATCATCTGAGGTAGGACACTAAAAGATCATCTTCTCCAACACCCTGCAGTGAACAGGGATACCTGCAGCTAAGTCAGGTGCTCAGAGCCCTGTCCAGCCTGACCTTGAGTGCTTCCAGGGATGGGGCATCCATCACCTCAGGACAACCTGTGTCAGTGCCTCACCACCCTCACTAAAAAACTTCTTCCTAATATCCAGTCTAAATCTCCACTCTTAGTTTGAACAATTTCCCCTTGTTCTGTCATCACAGACTCTGCTAAAGAGTACGCAGTACTCCAGGTGAGGCCTCACCAGCACAGAGCAGAGGGACAGGATCACCTCCCTTGCCCTACTGGCCACGCTGCTTTGGATGCAGCCCAGGACACGGTTGGTTTTCTGGGCTGAGAGGGCTCTCTGCTGGCTCGTGTCCATCTTGCCATTCACCAGTACTGACAGGTCCTTTCGGCAGGGCTGTGCTCCATCCTTCCATCCCCCAGACTGTACTGATATCAGGGATTGCCATGACACTGGTGCAAGACCGGGCACTTGGACTTGCTGAACCCCATGAGACATGACCCAGCAGCTGCTCATCATCCCCAGGCTGTGGACACATCACCAGCCTGGTGACACGGGACATTCAGGCTGCTCTTCAAATGTCCCCAGCTCACCCAGCTGAGCAATGGTGGGGATGTTTAACAACGGCTAGTTTTGTCCAGCATGCAAATGTAATGCATGGATATCTCACATACCTGCACCAGTAAAGGAGGTAGGACACAACAGGAGCTTCTAAAGGGATTTCTAAGCTTCCTGGCCAAGGAAAGACTTTGACCACGGCAGGCTGAGAAGTACTGCTTGGTACCTTGTGATCTGGGAGCTTTTGGAGTAGTGGTGGAGCTTATCCACGTGCACATCCTGGGTGAGAGCTGGTGTGCTGCTCCAGGGCAATGGTCTCACTGACACCAGCGCCAAGTTCCACAGCATGGGATTCCTAACTGCTCGGGGGCAGCTTGCTGAAGCCAGCAAGAATACAGATTGCTTGAAGTCCTTGTGAAGAACTTACCATGGGAGCCCTGGTGGAAGAAGCAGCTGCATTTGTTTTGCTTCCGGAGGATAAGCACCTGCTGTCTGCCTCCATGCTGCTTGAGCAGTTTGTACACCCTGTCATTCAGATGCCTGCCATCATAGTATCATAGTATCATAGTATTGTGCGAGTTGGAAGGCTGCGACAAGAAATTATGCTGAACCAAGCTCATCCACCTTGGTCTCGGGGGATATTGGCTATTAAACTGTCTCAGAAGCAGCTTCCTGAAGATCTGTTACTATTCAGCCTCAAGGAAGATGCTGAGATGGTTAAGCTACCTAACAGGAGAACAACTCCATTCAGAGGTGTAACTAAAACAGCATGCAGGGAGCACATTAGTCAGTCCTTTCACAAAAGAATACGTTCAACTTACAATAGCAACAACATTTTGTCCAAATGTGAAGTCTGCAACTTAACAGTGGGCTCCAAGAAACAACCTGCGACCTTCCCTTTTGAAAGGCAGTAACCAATAGGAGCTCCTCCTCCCCAATTATCCCAATTATTCCAGTTGGTGGCAGTCAAACTGCCTAACAGTGCCCATAAAATCACCAGCAGCCACCACACATGAAAGGTCAAGCCTTTCAGCAGAGCCAAGATGGGCCTGGGGAGAAGCAGAAGTTGCTCATTGTTTGGGGAACTACTTCAGAAAGAAATCAATGGACACCAGGGAACAGCACAAGTAATTTCTTCCCATAAAACCTTCATGTGCAACAGACCCCAAGCCCTCGCTCTCATTACCACTTACATGTGGGTCTGAGCGGGCAAGAGACAAACAGCAAGGTGAACAAAACTGGAAGAGTTTCCAAGGTCTCTTCTGATAGATCTTCATATTGTCCAACACAGCATGGCACTTGTGCACCACTCATGCTTTGCTGTTGTCTTCTCATTTCAGATGGTGATGGGAGTTTAGTTTCAACTGCTTCATATCAAACATGTTGCTCTGTGTTTTGGTGAAGGCTCTGTGCAAAGGTACAAGGTCGCTGATGAGACACTCGGGCTGCTCATGGCCCTCAGCACAAGGATATGAAGGCGCTTGCTCTTTATTGTTCTTACAGGGTATTAAGTGCTATAAACAGAAAGGGAAGTGGTGTTTGCACCCACTGCTCCTGTCCCTTCCACATGAATCCTCAAGCCCATAGCAGGCTCAGCTCAACCACATGCTCCAGAAAGAAGGAAAAAGCAAACTGAAGGAGAAGCGAACCGGAGCTCTGCCTGCCACCCAGCAGCACACTGCCCTGGCAGCTCTGAGCTCAGCAAGTATTTTCAATCCCTATCCAACAACACAGAAAAGCAAAGGGCAGAAAGGGTCTAATTTCCTTCCCCTGCTGCTCCTCCCACCTCCATTAACACTGAAACCTTCTTCAAAAAGGGTCTTTGCAAAAAAAATGTTTTCTATTTTTTCTTAGGGAGATACATCCTTAGCAGGTACAATAAATTCTGACCACCATAAGCTCTGTTTTACAACAGGCTGGCTTGCTGTGAGTGCCAAGGTGAATCAAGTGCAAAAGTGTACTTATCCTAATGAGCGAGTTAAGCCTGTAGCTTCAGCATAAGCCTACCCTAGGAAAATAATTTATTCTTTAATCAGAGCAACAAAGAGCGACTCCCCGGCTCCAGGTGTTCGAAATATGCTCAGATTGGCGCAGAGAATTGTTGATGAAAAATGAAAAGCTCTGAACTTCTTGAATCTCACAACAAATGCTCAGCTGTGCAAGAAGTGCAACTCGCACACCAGCTGCCGCTGCCTCGCTGCTCTCACCAGTCTGCAACTGCTCCATTACAATGTTCTCAGAGATGCTTTCTTCTTCCTTACCTTCCCTCCTAAACCCTCACATTAAAAGCTCCCCAAAGCCAAACGGGGACAGAATGAGTCGAATGAATGAAGTGACTGCAAACGGAGGAGCAGACAACTTATAACTACATGTAGGGCATAATTTAGTTTTACTTGTATCGGTTGATAAGCTGTGCCTGCATCTCAAATAACCTTTTCAATGGGAAAATTAAATTAAAGTGCAAACTAATGGCAAGGGTTCTTTTTGTCAGCTGGCAGCACATCCCTATAGAAAAATAAATTAAAGTCAGCCTGTTATTTTTAAACAAAGCATGGGAGACATCGAAACATACCGGTATCAAATAAGATTTGCATTAATATCAACAATACTAATTCTCATGCATTAATAAGTACAAACAGGCAAAAAATCTAGGCTGATAGAAATTTAACAGAAGTAAAAAATGCATAAAAATTACTCGTCTCCCCTTCAGCAGCTGTAACAGCCACTAAACACGTGAGTTCAAAGCCTACATAAATATTAAGGAAAGGAGGAAAAAGCTTTCATGTGAAAAGAAACCAGAAGGAATCTAACAGCACTCCCAAGTCCATATTTAAGTTTATTCCAGACTTGAGAAAGTCACATTTTGACTCTACTAAGTCCATTAGGAATCTCACACTTATCGCTGACCATATCTTCCTCTTTCTCAAGCAGCATAAACTTTGGGCTCTGCCTTTTTTTCTTTAGTCTTAAATCTTCAAGGCATTTAAACCTCTTCTCTATTCCACTGCTTTCATCTACACCTCAGACTTACCCTTGGTTTGCATTTCGGGTTGACTACAGATTTGTTTCTCCTTTGGTCCCACCCAGCCCCCACCCCAATGCATGAGAAGTTCAACCTTCTCTCCATGAAATACTCGCAGACAAAATCCTGCACACATTGCAAAAGATATTAATGTTATAAAATCATGGTATGGTATCAGATCACAAGAAAGAAACCTTACAAAAGCTACTTAAGCAAGAAGGTCTCTGGATGAAAACAAGCTGTCTGATCTATAAAACACAGCCAGCAATAGACCCACATTCAGTGCACCTCCAGCTGACCAACCAGATGCACCCAACAGGAGGTAATGATGTTTTATGAAGCCATCTATCTTTTTTCCTGCTATTTAAAACGCAGTAGGAACGCTGGTTAAGTGCTGTTTCTGAAGATAAAACCCCATATGTACGTACAGCGGGAGACTGGGGCGCTGCGCACTGAAAGAATGCAGGCAAAGATCATGTGCAGATTTATGAAAAATAAATTTATTACATAACACCTTGTTTTAACAACGTTTGTGTGTGTTTGTTTTTTTTTCTTCTTAATTCAGAATACTTGCGTCATTCATGTAAAATAGTTTGATACAGTACATTGTATGTAAGGTCTTCCTCATAAACTCTAAGGCTCTCCTAACACCTTGATCCTCTGCGTTAAGAATGGCACCCCTAAACAACGTGCGGACGTTTAAAGAAAGAAGGAAAGAAGTGAACGAAATTGAAAATCCACTACACCAAGCTGGCTCTCAAAAATCATGACGAAATATCTGAATGGATGCCACGCCTCTTTAGGGAATATCACCCATGCTTTTTTAATCCCAAAGCATGCTCACAAATCATCAACACCAACAGGTAAAAAATAAAACACTGTCTATGACAATCATTTTCACTTGTTTGCTGAACCAAACATGTTTATATCAATGACAACATACTTATTTTACTATCAAATAGCAGCTTTAATACCAGTCAAGTCATAGATTTAAAAACAAAACCGAAAACTTACGCTGGAAATTAATCTTTGGGACGTTTGTAATCGCTGGAAAAAAATGCAAACGTTTTCATGTCCTTAAAAAAAAAACACCTCATCGTAGCAATTGTGTTGGTCGTCAAACGTTGACCTACGTGGAAAATGAACCAACCCACAAAAGTCACTAAAAATAAACGTATATCAAAATCATTTCAGTTGGAGTCACGGTTATTTTGTTGTTTGGTTTTTTTTTTGCCATGTTAACACATACTGTATGCTTCAAGTACCAGTTCAAAGATGTCGTGTACTATTGGTCAGGTAAGGTTGTTACATCGAGAGAATTCACCACATACGACAACAAAAATGCTTGCCCCTAGCACATTTCACAGCTTCAACTGCTACAGACTGTCACTGAACAAAAATGCATCGGTCAGTCTGAACCATGTCAAGTAAACTATGGAAGTAGCATATCCACAACACAAACCGTGCTAGCACTTTCTTTTCAAGTCTAACCCAAAAACAGGTACAATTTGGGAGCCACTACTCCATTCTGTGAAAGGTGGTGGAACTTGGCGATCAGACGTGTTGAAGGTGTGGTTGTACAGTACATTCTTGTGGCCCAGGCCAGGTTCCAGGCAGGCAGCTGCGCAGTCCTGCAGCATTAGCAACAGTGCACTGACATTATTCAGATGCAGCTCAGTACCGATGTGTCTGATGTGAGTACTGTGGAGGCTGCTGGGAGGTAGTTGAATATCCCATGCTGCTCTGTGGCTGCGATGTGCTTGGTCCAGGGTTGGGGTAGGCAGCATGGGGATTGGAACGCTAGAAAGGGGTAAAAGCAGAGGAATGGAAATCCTTATTAGCAAAGACAGCTTGGTCTACAGGGCTACTTCTTCAAGAGGTACCAAGTACATGCGGTCCTAAAGCAGCTGCAGTCCCTATACAGCTCTCGCTTCGATTACAGCAGGGGCAGATGTGAACGACACGAATAGCATGTTAGAAAGGCACTTCTACCACGGGTCAGTTATCCCCCCTGAATTACCTTTTGGGAATCTATATCCATCAGAGCCAAACCCCAGCTCAGCCCTCCAGGTAGATACGGCACAGCTGCACGTTACAGAAAACTACTATCAGCCACATCAGGGGCTTCTCCACTTGCTCCCTTACCCTACCAAGAAAGCATCTTGGGACTGGAGCTCAGATCTATGCTTCTCACTGCTGATGAGCCAGCTGGAATCATTCAGACCTTCTCATGCAAAGGATGTGCTCACCAACCTTCTGCCTGGCCTGGGAGCCAGGGAGCATTTAGGCTAAGGGGCCATCTAGCAGCCTTACAACTCCTTGGAGGAGGGTTAAAGGTGATAGCCAAGCTCTTCTCAGTAGAATCAGATATTTCAAGGGAAAATGGACACAATGGCTGGAGCCTGGGAGGTTCCGGTTGGGCATTAGGGAAAAAAAATACACAAGGGGGCCAGCATAACACTAGGAGAACTTGTCCAGGAAGGTGGTGGAGTCTCTGTGGCTGTCTATGGAATTTTCCAAGACTCAGTCACATAAAGCCATGGCTGACCTGATTTACCATTAGCAACAGTCGTGCTTCAAGTGGCAGACTGGACTGGACAGTCTCCAGAGGCCCCTTTCATAGGATTTCTATGATTATTTACCAAGTGGCGCATTCATCACTGCAAGGAGACCTGAGAGAGTCAGCAGCTGTCCAATTCCTGCCTAGAGGTCAGATGTTTACACAGCTGGAACTATAAAGGGGAAAGGCTGCATGCAGGACTTTGAATGTAAGCATATGATCACTGGGCAGCATTTAATTTGTCACAAAATCTCACTGAATTACTGTGCTGTTTCACATAAATGTTAAGGTTTACACACACAATAACTGCATGTTTTGGAAATTGCTGTGTATCTTCTGAACTCTTGATATCACAAGACCTGTGTTAGCAAAAGCAGCTCCTACTAAAGGTTGGGAAACCTCTCCATAGCAAGTACTCCAGGGCCAAAGTGCAGCTACTGAGATCTGAATACACTAATCTAAGGTTAAACAATGTCCTGAAAAAGTAAAATATTAAAATAGCTTTAACAATGCCATCAGCTGGAAAACAAAGTAACAGGATTGGGTTTTGGCTTTTTGTTTGTTTCTTTTCTGCCATTTGGCATACAGAGCGGAAACTATAATTGGGATGTTGAGATGACAGCAAGGAAAAATAAAAAGCCAAACTCTACTTGTTAACATATGCTCACTGGATGGAGCTAATTCTCCAGCGTTGCATAGTGTAAAGAAATGGCAAGGGCAGCACTTAGTGACAGCGGGAACAGATCAGCACTGCTGAGCTTCACCATTAACACAGTGACAGAACTCCCGTGACACTTGCCTTCGCTTTTAGAGGTGGACTCAGCGAAAGTGTCAAAGCTCTGGGCCACCCTTCTGCAGGGAGCACACGCAGGACACATTCCACAGAGCAAAAAAAAATGCCCTCAGCAATCTTTTTGCTCAAACATTACTCTTGTACATAGGAAACTGGAAAATACCACAAGCATAGCCATTTAAAAGTTCACCACTCACTGAAGTTGTAAACAACTTCTGCATCTCTACTTCTATAACTGATTTGATTTTATAAGGTGGGGCTAATTGAAGAAGTCATGTTTTTCATGAAACTTAGTGCAACTGACAGCATTTGTTTTAAGACAAGATGTAAACAGGCAGTACTCTTTACATATCATTAACACCAAGAAGGTTATAGCTAGCAAAAGTGCAGAGTACTGGAACTGCTTCAGTTCATTTAATCGCATCAGCCCCAGAAGTGTCACATTGCAAATATATGGAGAAGGCAAGGATGTCTGTATGCTACGTGTCTCCTATTTTTATGCATAGCAGAAAGAATTTAAAAGGTCAACTTGCTCTGCAGAGAGTAATTTGGCTTCTAAGTGGAAAGGGAAACTGTCGTAGTGTGTCCTGCCCAGAAGATGGCAATCCTTCTTCGCAAGGGGAACTTCAGCAATTTAAATGAAGAACAAAGGAAGAGGTGTTTGATTAAAACAGAGGGCTGCATTGTAGTATTTGTTTGCTGTCTCTTTGAGTTGCAGGATCAAAACTAAGAAATTTGAGGAATGTTTTCGGGGACACCTGAAACCACCAATGGGCAGCATTGAACTGCTTTTGTCCCAGTGCCAGCAAGTGCACATATCTCTTCCCTTACCATATTTTCCTGACAACCTGATCAGAGCAAAACCCATTTTCTTCATGCCAGACTGAAAGAGAAGAGTGAGGGGACGAAGAACAGAGGTTTTTTTTGTTTTCTTTTTGTTGCAGTTGTTGTTTCTTCATTGGTTATTTTTTAAAGAACCAACTGTTTTGCCTCCTGAAGAGCAAAACCATTAATTAGGAACAGTCAAGTTACTAAAAAGAGCTCCAGAGGGAGTGAAGTAGCTGTTATCACTACCTCAAGACAGAAATACTCTGAAATTAAGTTTGTTGACAAGGGCTGCCCCCATCTACAGTCCTGGGATGGTTATCAGATAACACAAAAGTTCTGATGAACATGAACAGAAAACAAAACTAGTTCAACTCTTTCCGAGGCAATTTGAGCCAGACATCTCAACTAGCAATCTCAGATCTCAGCTCTTGCACACAAAAGCGGAAACATGAGTTTGTACCAAATGCCAAGCTACAGCAGCAAAACTAGGTGAAGGATGTTTAAATAGGGCAAGTAAATGGGGCTCCCTGACACAGTACATGCAACCTCCATATCAAACTCCCCAGATACGTGACTCAAGATGACATGAAGATTAAGAGGGTTACAATTGCACATGCTGCCTTAAAAATAAATGCGCAGAAATAGTAGAAAGAGCCAGCTAAGAGCATTATGATCAACTTTGCAGCTTGACAAACTGAAAGAGATCAGTCTCCAGTAAGAGAGTGCTGTGATGCATAATCCAACTAAATGACTGTTTTTATATTCAAAAGCACTCAACGCTGCTGCACTGTAGTTAAGACTGACCACGTAGCTTCAAACAGCTCTAGAAGTCTGTATAATTCAAGGAGAACAACTTGAAAACTGATAAATTACTGATGTCATGAGATGAAATGAACAAAGGGTCTCAATAAAGCTTCTGAAAATGGCCCTATTTTACATTTCCACACATTATAAAGTTTTGCACGCTACCCAAACTATACCCATTTTTATAAGCAAGGGTCATACCCCCAGGCAGCCTTATGGATCCATTCATGAACAAATTCTGAAATATACCCACTGGTGTTCATGCAGAAACTGCCTATCAAACTGTGAAAAACAAGTCAACAGCAAGAGTTTTATTACTGAACAAATGCAATCTTCTTTGACTCTTCCTGAGTTCTGTTGTGGAATATAAGGATAGCTAAGTGAGTTCTAGATCATTATTTTTTATCTCTAGAAAGATGTCTTCCTTGCTTCTCTTTTGTAATTTCTAGCTAGCTTTTAGCTAAACGTTCTGTCTTTAATTCTTCAAAAGTAATCTCGTTTAACTCTATAAATTCAGATAACATTCCCTGTGAAGACTCTCAAATATTTTTCCAGCCCTAACTTTTCCAGTTTCCCAATGTTTGACCCTTTTTCACTTACTGATTGCCACCACTGTACCTGTCTCCTTCTATCTGTAACACTGGGCTTACTCAACTTGGATCCTCACTAGGTTATCAGTCATGTCAACTCTGCCATCCAAAATTCTGCTTTTCAATCCATTTGCCCAACTAAAACTCTTATTCAAACTTAGCTTGTTTGCTGCAATATCCTTTGTCTCCTAGCATTGCAGGCTTGTCAAAATAAGAAATGTTATTTTTAGGTCATACAGAGAGAAACACAACAGGCTCCCGATCCACAATCAGCACTGCCTAATACAAAGGCAATAATTAGTAGCTATAATAATTTCTGATCCTAATTTCCTTAAAATGGGCTACAAACATAAAAAGCAACAGCATATTAATTGGCAGGCAAACCATCAACTAAATGCAGTTGATCTGATGGATGCAAAAAAAAAAACCAAACGTTTACAGGATTACTTTATTAGCTTGAAGAAATACTGTTGTGAACATGAAAATCAAACACACAAGATAAAGAAAAAATAATACCTGATAGTCTGAGGTCATAATTAGTCCACCTGAGGTAGTGGTAGGAGGAACAACTCTCACTTTTTTCAGTGGGGGTCCCTGCGTGTGACTGTTGTCTTGGTTCCCTGGATGACCAGTCCCATTAGTATGGTTATTGCCCTGCTGCTGCTGCTGGTTCTTCTCAATTGTTTAAACACAAAGAAAAATTTCAACTCAAAAGCAGTACGTGAAAAAACATGAAAACAGGAAATAGTGTGAAAGCCAGTGAAGCACGATGATACCGTTCTTCCAGTACTTACTTTGTCTCCTTTATCATCTGGTTCTTCTTCTGTTAAAAATTCTCGTTTTGGGTAAGGGATTTGACAACCTGCAAAAACACTGCCCCCCAGAAAAGTCTATTTATCACTGTATTAGAACAGAAAAGTTAGACCTGTAAGATCCATACTCCACCCACACTAGTTTCAAGTTGCCAGACTGAGCACCTTGTATCTATAACAAATGGAGTTGTTCTCCTTTTCTTACTTTCACTACATACCAGACTTGGCAAACCTGTTCACACTGATTCTAAGTTTTATATCGCCTCTGACAAACTCATCCAAATTCCTAACAGTTTGCAGTGTTTCCAGTAACTGCTGATGAAACTGATGGCTGGAAAGGTACCTGCAGAGGCCCACAGAGCTGCCTTCATCCAGCCACACCATAACTCACTGCCTCAAATCCAAATAACTATCCTGGAAAGTCCACTGCCTATTAATAAAACCACCTGTAACAAAGCTTAAAAAGAAGTGGAAGTCTCATTTGTCAATTTGTATCTCACAGATCACACTAATTTGCTACTGCTAGCACAAGTTAAGATTTATCTGCCCTTAAGCAACAGAAAACATTTGTAATGTTTTCTGCGCACCTCTTAGCATTATTAATGGTGTATTTACTTTAAAATGCCAACTTAATGCAAGAAAGAAGTCAAACACTGACCTAAAACCAGTTTTGCACAATCAAATCATTCACATGCCAACATTAAATAACAGAGGCAGGTCAGGTTAGAAATAATTTAGTAGGTTGTAGTGATATAATATCATTTTAATTAACTGCTTTTAAATATACATACCACACTTCACAAATTCTTCCCTAAATAACTGTAGAGAATGATACACAATATGCACTAATTGCTGTTCTAAAAACAGGCACATTCATGTTCTGCCTCCTTGGTTTTTGAGGGAGGGAGAAGTTCATTAAAAATGAAATTATTCATCTCTAAATCTTCTTCCTTTTGTAATCTCACTGCTTAAACAAAAAGGAGCATCTACAGAAAACAGGTTTAACTTGTTAGGGATGACAACACAGAGACACAGAGCTGAGTCTCTTCACCACTGAATTTACAACAAAGGCTAGGACAGAAAAATGTAAACTCATTAGTGAGTGTCATTTGGCATTCTGGAGCAGAGGGGTGGACCTGCAGGCACTTAGCAGTTGTCTACAAAGATCTGTAGCATGCATAATCAACCTGTCAGTGAATAACAAGATTAGTGCTGCAACTAACAGGATCAAAGTTCCATAAAGCAAGAGATTAGTAAGAACGCTATTTAATTTTAAAAACCTCAAACAGCATTTTAGTGGTTAGAGCTTTCTTTGGATGTTGGACAGCAAGCACTCAGCTCAGTAATCACAAACATTTATAGCAGAGAAAGCATGCGCTTCTAAAGCACCTCTGGATGTACTGATAGGTTAATAAACTGACCACTTACTCGGATGTGGGAAGCGGATCTTCTAAGAAATAGGGATCCTGCATAGCCTGTTCTGAGGTAATTCTCTTTATTGGATCCATAGTAAGCAATTTCTGAAGCTACATAAAATGAAAGATAAAAAGCTCTGCATTATCAGAACTGTTTACAGAATCTTCACTACATTATTTCTGAAAGATCAACTGATACAAGTGGCCTCTGATGTCAAAACCTTAACCATAAATGGCAGGAACCACATTCTTCTCTCGTTAAAAAAACAGCTCCACACAAAGAGATTCATAACTTACCATCAGTTTTAGCGGCCTGTCGCTTCCCGCTAGATGCAACATGTGTACAATTGGTTTCACAACTACACTTAACAGGAAGTAACATCACATCCATTTAAATAACACTTAGCAATTGGTAAGTGATGCCATATTCATTATTCCTCGTTATTTCATACTGCCACATTAGTCTGTTTCCATTGTCATGAATAGTATCCAAAAGACCTCTATGAAGACACTATCAGAAAACGCGGTAAAGCAGCCATCAGCACATTCATAAACTCCACCTGGCTAGATAACTTCTTATCACCCACTCTTGTATGTATTCATCTCTTCTGATGAACAGACTCTCCAACACAATTGTTTGCTACACGTTGTTGGTACACTGAAATAGATCCGGTGCCATTTCTCTATCAGTTTAAGACCTGGGCCTTTATCATCATAAAAGTGATGAATCAGATCAGACGCCAGCTACTTGACAAGAAAATGTTTTTTAGAACATCTGCGCTGGTTAAAGACAGTGAAGACGATTGTTGCTCATAAAGTATGAATATGCAAAAGACAAAGCAAAGTATTTTTTACACAATAGTTGAACTCTGTTCAACTGAAAAAACAGCAAAACCTTACCCTTTGAGATGGCACGTCTTGCTCTCACTGGGATGTACTAAAAGATGGCTAAGAAGAACACATGATGCCTATGCCTAACTTTTTAAAATGGCACACAAGATGTTTCCGTGACAGGGAGCACAACAAAAATCCCAAGATAAAGATGAAAATTTAATAAAACAAACCTGCTAACCAAAGCAAAGTGGGAAAATCATACGGAAAGAGTTTCAGACGTAGGTACTTAAAGATGCATGGCCTTTGAGAAATGCTCAGGATACACAGCCAGAATCTCATCCTTAGCACCAGTAACAGACATGAACGCTAAAGACTGAAAGGTGGTTTTAAAAACAACTCTTGCATCTCATTTTGCAACCACCTGAACATTTTCAGAAGCTGTCTGGACTTCACACATCTGCCACTGTGACATCTCCACAGCAATTTCCAGGGAAAAACACATTAGAAATGCCATGCCCTTTCCATACGTGTAAGATCTTTCTCTGGTTTAGGAACTGCAGACCAAAGAGGTTTTGTCTAACTCCAGTACTGAAACAGCAGTATTGCATTTTAGAAGCGTTTCTTTCTCAAAAGGGTGATACAGATGCATCTGTTTCTCCCCATCCATCCAGCAGTCATTTTGCAGAATACAGTTGTGCAAGACACACAGCTTTTATGAGCAGAATGAGCTGAACTTCAGATATTAAAAGGAAAAGAAAAATAAAAATCCTTCATGTTTTATTATGGAATACAACATCTAAGTCAAAACTACGCTGTGACCAAAGAATTACAGAATGGTTTTGGTTGGAAGGGGCTTCAAAGATGATCCAGTCCCAAACCCCCTGCCACGGGCAGGTATGCTACCCACTAGATGTACTGTCACAATAATCTTCAGAAGAAATTCTGTGTTTTTGACTTAGAGCAGTTTGTTTTAAAAAATAAGCACCCATCTAACAAGATGTGCAGAAATTACAGATGTAAATAGCATTCATTTCACACTTGCTCTTCATACTTTTCATGAGATTAAATTAACCTTTTTATAAAGATCTAGTTTCACAATCTATGTATGAGTTGATCATCTCCTTTCACTAGCTATAAGCAGGCATATGCAACCACAATGCAGACCTCCGCATTGCAGACAGCTAAAGTTAGAAACTACATTTCCTCTCCTCAGCCTTCAGTTTTAATGGCATGGTTAAGAACATAATAAATCAAAGAATCATGAGATGCTTTGGGCTGAAAGGGACCTTTAAGATCACCTAGTTCCAACCTCTCTGTCATAGGCAGGGACACCTCCCCTCTCTTGACCAGGTTGCTCACAGCTCCATCCAGCCTGGCCTTGAATGCTTCCAGAGAGGGGACACCTACAACCTCACTGGGCAACCTGTTCCAGTGTTTCACCATCCTCACAGTAAAGAATTTCTTAATGATATCTAGTCTAAATCTACCCTCTTCCACTTTAAAGCCATTTCCCCTCATCCTGTTGCTACATGCCCTTATAAAAAGTCCCTCACCAGCTTTCCTGTAGGCCTCCTTCAGGTTCTGGGAAGCTACTATAACATCTCCCCATAACCTTCTCTTTTCTAGGCTGAAGACTCCCAGCTCTCTCAGCCTGTCCCCATAGCAGAGGTGCTCCAGCCCTCTGATTATCTTAGTGGCCCTCCTCTGGACCTGCACTAACCGCTCCATGTCCTTGTGATGGGGGCTCCAGAACTAGATGCAGCACTCCAGGTGGGGTCTCACAAGAGCAGAGTAGCAGGGCAGAATCTCCTCCCTCAACCTGCTCATCATGTTTCTCTTGATGCAACCCAGGATACAGTTGGCTTTCTGGGCTGCAAGTGCACATTGCTGGCTCATGCTGAATCTTTCATCAACCAATACCCCAAAATCCTTCTCCTCAGGGCCACTCTCAAGCCATTCTCTGCCCAACCTGTACCTGTACTTGGGATTGCCCTGACCCAGATGCACAACTTTGCACTTAGCCTTGCTGAACTTTATAAGGTTGCCATGGGCCCATCTCTCAAACCTGTCCCAGTTCCACTGGATAGAATCCCTTCCCTCTAGCATGTAAACTGTACCACTCATCTTGGTGTCATCTGCAAAGTTGCTGAAAGTGCACTCGATCCCACTATCCATGTCACCTACGAAGATGTTAAATAATACAGGTCCCAGCATTTACCCTGAGGAATGGCACTCATCATTGGCCTCCACTTGGACACGGAGCCACTAACCACAACTCTCTGAGTGCGACCACCCAACCAACTCCTTATCCAGCAAGTGATCCATCCATCAAATTAATTTTTCTCCAATTTGGTGGCCAGGATATAATGTGCAACAGCATCAAACGCTTTGCACAAGTCCAGGTAGAAGACATCGGTTGCTATTCCTTTATCCACTGACACTGTAACTCCATCATAAAAGGCTATCAAGTTTGTCAGGCATGGCTTACCCTTGGTGAAATCATGTTTGTTACCACCAAATCTTGTCTTCATTTTCCATATGCCCTTGAAGGGCCTTTGGTAGGATCTGCTCCATGATGTTGCCAGGCACAGAGGGAAGACTGACTGGTCTTTTTTTCCCTTCTTGCAAATGGGGGCGATGTTTCCCCTTTTGCAATCAGAGATTCACTAGACTGCCATGACCTTTCAAATTTGATGGATAGCAGCTTGGCAACTTCATAGAATCATAGAATCACAAGGTTGGAAAAGACCTACAAGATCATATATAGTCCAACCGTCCTCCTATTACCATTGCTGCCACAAGCCACTAAACCATATCTTGTAGCTCCTCATCCAGACACCTCTTGAACACTGCCAGGGGTGGCGACTCCACCACCTCCGTGGGCAGCCATTCCAGTGCCTGACCACTCTCTGAGAGAAAAAGTTTTTCCTTATATCCATCTTCCAGTTTTGTCAGAACCCATGGATGGATCTCGTTGCATCCCATGGACTCGTGCACTTTTAGGTTCTTTAGATGGACTCAAACTTGATCTTCACTTAAAGCAGGCAGATCTTCCTTCTCCAAGTTCTTACTTTCTGTAGCCTGGGTGGTGTGGCCAGAACCATTGTCAGTAAAGACTGATGCAAAGAAATCATTGAGCACTGAGCAGCTTTCCCCTTTTCCCATGTGACCAGATCTCCATTTTCCTTCCAGAGAGGGCCCACATCTTCCCTGGCCTTCCTTTTATCACTGATATACCTGTAGAATTTCTTCTTGTTCCACTTGATGTCCCTGGCTAGATTTCATTCTATCAGGCTTTTAGTTTCCTAACCTGATTCCTGGCTGCTCAGACAAGTTCTTTGCAGTCCTCCCAGGTAATCCATTCCTGCCTCGACTCCCTGTAGACTTTCTTTTTGTGCTTAAGTAACTCCAGGAGCCCTTTGCTAATCCATAGAGGTCTCCTGGCATTGGCCTCCCAGCACTGCCATCAATCCAGCTTTGTTTTTCACATCCACGGCAAGGAGTCACAACAGGTATTTTCAACTCCCCTAGTCTGCACATGGTTTTTGAAGAACTATTATCTCAAACAATTCAGAAGCAATCACAGGAGTGAAAAGAAGGGTAAAAAGAAAGCAAAATTCTGGCACTTTAACACAAAATTGGCTTATAAAGCCTTCCATCAGGTGCAGACAAGATGTGAACAAACTCTGTCATCATCAGTAACAGGAAACAAAAGCCACAAGACAAGTTTAATGACTGTGTAGTCATTATCAAGTGTAAGACATCAAAACTACTCTGTCCCCTTATTCAGGCAGCAGCACAGACATGACTTTTTCACTTAGCATTACAAATATTGTCTATAAAGAACTGTTGAACCAGAAGATCACCTGCCTGAGCAACATAAGAAAAATACAGTATACTTTACATGACTTTGTGACAATACGTCATGGGATAAAAGGAAAAAGAAGCATTACTAAATGAACCAGAAGCACAGTTGGGTCTCCACGTTCCAGGGCACAAACATTTAAGTAGGAAAACAGAAACCAAAGAAAGAGTGAAAAAAAAATAAGCTGAAAACCAGAAAGGACTCAAAGTTGTCCCTTGTAACATCACTTCCACATGTGACAAGGAATCCTCTGCATCAGTATCAGGAAAGGAAAAATTCTACTTAGTTCAAGCTGATAAA
This sequence comes from Excalfactoria chinensis, assembly GCF_039878825.1. Taxonomy (NCBI): domain Eukaryota; kingdom Metazoa; phylum Chordata; class Aves; order Galliformes; family Phasianidae; genus Excalfactoria; species Excalfactoria chinensis. The sequence continues at coordinate 165,421,095 of NC_092825.1, forward strand.
TGAAAGCATTTCATTCTCTGCAACCACATTTATGGCTGCATTCGCCAGTTCTGGAATTAACTGGGGTGTTTTACAATTGCAAGTGTATCATTTTAACAGGAGTCTCAACAAAAAGAAGTTTTATGTTCCAGAGATAACTACTGTAAGAATACTGAAGAATACTAAAAAGCTTCTGTAAAAAAGCTGTTAAAGATTAATGCACACATACATGATGTAATTTTTTAAACATTCAAGTCTCAAGTAAAATGTTGGAGTTCTTTTGGTAGCTATTTTCTTAATTCATCTTGTTTTGCTTTCAAACAAGCAAGAGTGGTAAGTTTAAAATGAGTATGTAGAAAATAATGTGATTAAGGATATTTCTAAATTTAAAAATAGGCTATTAGAAATATGTGAAGCAGTGAAATAGCTAAAATTACAGTAATATTGCAAATATGACTACATGTTTAATACTATTTAAAGGCCAAAAGCTTCTAATACAGTTGATAAATGAATTAATTTGATGAATAGCTCAGACAATTATACTAACGTGAGAAGATAACATGTTTCTGCAACTTTCAAATCGCATATCACTTATTACTATCTTTTTTTAAAAGACTATTAAAATTATTTATTTTTAAAGTAATGAATTATTTATTTAAAATATTTATAAAACAAAGAGATACAAGCCCAGCTCTCAATTTAAACAATTCTAACTTATGTAAGGATTTTTATTTTATTTTATGAATGCAGGAACTTACCAAGTGAAATGCCTTACTGTCTGGTTTAACTTTATGCTTTTCCATATATTTGATAAGGCTGCAGTTGGTGTACCTAGAGAAGAAGAAAAATAGAATTTCTATTCTAAAGCAGTGATGCCACAAAGCTTTCTTAGCACTCAAGAAACGTATTACTAAGAATAGCTCTTTGCTAATCCATTAATCATAGGAAAAACAATAAAGCAACTATCAAGACCAGAAGACTACTTAAAAACCATTCAAACACTACAGAAATTCATCTGTTCTTCCTTTCGGTTTATGTAATACATATCATATCAATATAAGAAGCATACTTTTAAACCATACACAGTCAGCAAACTACCACTTGGACTTTTAGCCACTTTACTGTATCAGTTTGAACAGTTTCATTCCACACAGAGAGTTCTGCATATTTCTAATGTTAGGACACACTGAGATAAATGCCAAGTCCATGTCTACACTGTCCTACAACGTACAGGTTGTTACAAGAACATCCACAAACTCGCTTTTTTGAGCAGAAGCTCAGAAATAATGTCTCTAAATGGTTTGTTGCGATAGCATTGCAGGTGCAAGAAACATCTATAATAGTAGTGCCCCAAATCCCTCAATCTGATCAGTAGGGAAGCAAAAAGACAACAGGGGTAGGGTCTTAAGGGCAAGTATTAAAATCTGGAGACATGACAGCCAAATGTTTAAGATATTCTTTCCGTCATAAGCTACCCCAGATAACAAGACTGACAATTATAGTCAGCTTGTCAGAAACACGATCAGGTTGCTATACTACTTACACGCAGCTATCACAGAAGAATCATTTGCAGTACCCACCGATTTAGAAATAGCTCTAAAAAACTATGCCTAGTAATCTCCAGAGCTGCCTGAGATCTTACTGGCATCAGCAGTTTCACACCTGCCACTCTCTCATTTGCAGTCCGTGTCTGGCCACTTTTTCTATGATTCACATCAATTCAATAGATCAAGTTCAACATTAAAAAGCAACTTTCTACTTCTTCAGAATCTAAGTCACAAGCATTTCATAGCCACTGCTTAGGATGAATATAACCTGAACTAAAGTAACTTTAGAGTTGGAGAGAGAAGTAAAAAAGGCATTCTTAAGAAAGCTCATCGCGACTCAGACTTACGTGTTTCTTCGGAAATCCTTCATTAAAGTTGAATGTTCAGGCATCTTTTTTATGTCTTCCCAGTCTTTATCTGCAAAAATCAGTATTTATTACTTCATTTTGCTTTCTCCTAACTACAACAAAGGGTTTTTAAAGTATCACTGTAGACCTTCCTTTTCTCATTCAGCTACTCTAAGTTTGTAGCTACTCATTTCTTTATGTTCCCTTATCATCTCTTCACAACCAATCTTCCCAACACCTAAGAGACTCTATTTGTGTGTAACTCAAGAACTCTAAAAAATGCTACCAGCTACAGTGAAGATCTCCATATGACCAAAGGACAACACAGAAGAACAACATGCCAGCCCAGTGCATTTGCACCCTTCAGGTCTGTTACCTAATTTATTTAGGAGTAACAGTGATCTCTGGGCAGGATTACACCGGAGTCTAGTAAACATTCATTTTCATTCTGATAGCACTGTGTTTTGTTACAAGAAAATTCATGGAGGTACTGCATAAATCTGTGCCAGTCTCAGTCTAAAAGAAATCCTATTTGTCAAGAAAAGGTCAAGGCAAAGTAACATCGGCACATTCCAATTAAAGAATATTTAACCTGAACAACTTGTATGCACAAAGCCTGAAATGCCTTTAGAAATAGAACAACGCTCAGTAACATCACCTGTTAGTCTCAAATGAATTATGCTCTGTAAATACAAAAAAAATTCTATGAACAAAGAAGTTTGATTCAGGTCAAATCTTTACCAAGACTTATCATATTTGCAAACACTTGGAACTCAGAAATAACAAATTAATAAATAAATCCACAGACGTTTTATTCTTTCCCTCTTGTTCTGTTCCTCTCCCTACCCCTTATAAAGACAGCTGAAATTTTCAAATATAGCAAATATCAATGAAAAAGCAAAAAAATGCTGCCATTAAATGATAGTAATTCTTGTGAGGAAAACAGACGTAAAAAATTGAGCATAAACCGTAAAGTAGCACTATTCAAACCCCACAGCAAACAATGAGATTATTACCAATTTACTTAAGCTTCACAAAGACAAAATAAACTCCAAATAACGAAGGAAAACCACAAGAAAATGATAAAATTTCAGGCTAGATGCTGAAAAGTTAAGTATTGCTTAAAGGAGAAAGATTAAGGGGGACTTCCGTGACATTAAAAACACTTCATGTGCAAAGGCAACACTTACAGCAATCTCATGCAGCAGTATGGAACTAAATAAGGGAAAAAGTCAAAGGGCTTTTAAAGATAAGAGCAATTTTAAGAACAAAATTCTATAACCACACAGAAATAAAGACCACAGACTTTGTGCGATGAGAAGGAGAAACTCCACCAGAGCAGCAAAGAAAGGGGTTATTAATACTAAATGGGAACACAGACAACAGAGAACACAAGCAGTGAAGAGAAAGATGACTGAAAGGTAAAAATAATCCCCCAGTTATTCAGACACCTGCAATCACGTAAATACCAGAAGACAAATGTTGAATGTATTCAAGATAGCCTGTAGAAAGATACGACCAACACTGAGGGGAAAATATGACAGGAGATATCCACATGGTAATTTATTTTGGTTCATGCAACCAGTTCTTTGTTCTGGTTTGGAAGAAAGATAATTACTCCAGAAGATAACCTTTTTGTAAGGGAAAAACAAAAAAAAGAGAAACATCTCTAATGCCAAGAATAAGAATACACCTCTAATTCCAAACATCATCTTTCTTTAATACAACATCTGTATAATATTCAGAAAATGTAGGTATTGCTCTAGGTTTTATACAATCATGGGTCACTTTTCAAACATAAAATCACTCCTGGAGAAATCCAGAAATATTCTATATTGTTTCTAATCGTCCATCATTAAACGAGATCTTTCAAAAACATAGAATACTGATACATTTATAGTCATAGATAAACATATCATTAATAACAGGAAAAATATCTGGTATGACTATTAGATTCTAGGTGACTCATGACAGAGTTTGTGTTTAAACAGCTTTGTTGCTTTGGTCAGCTGCCACCTTCATATGCAAAAAATACAATACAGATATCTTTCTTTGAACAGTAGTGATAAAAAACACAACTTGTACCTGCAGGAAATCCCATTACATTGAATATTCTGTCCAGCTGGTCATGGTGATAAGGATTACTAGTTTTGATATCCTCTTGTCGACAATGGAATATCGGCTCTGATGTTAGCAGCTCTGCAAATATACACCCTATGGCCCAAATATCTTCAGAAAAGGAGAACAGAAATAGAAATCAAATGAATCTTTCCAAAACCATCTTGGTGAGGCAAAAGGTTAGTTCTTCACCTATCAAGAGATTAGGATCCTGCACGGAAAACTGTAAGTTTCTATTGTACAACATTTCCTAGACTTTCCCCTTTAGCTACAGGTCCTTAATTCAGTAATGTGAGTATCATACAAGTTTAGTGGAGTTTTTTTGTTTGTTTCTGTTCATTTTGTGTGCTTTGTTCTGGTGGGTTTTTTGTGTGTGTTTCTGTGTGTGTTCATTGCTGTTGATCGTTTATTTTTGTTTGCTCTTTTTTAAGCAGTTACCACACTGGTAAAAGTGAGTTTGATTCAAAAAGAGGGAAGAAAAACAAACCAACAGAAGCTATTTGATTAGCTGTCCACACAGAACACAACTGAAGAAGAACCAACCAACACGTCACCTGCTCAAGGTCACACTGCTCCCATCAAAACATTTGCTCTCTCTGACCAGCCCCCTCAGTTTAATAAACATTAAAAGGTCCCTAAAAAACAGGGGTTGGATATTTTAAGTCCCGAAAAATATGAGCAGCAATACAGAAACAAGCCAAATGCTATAAAACTTTGCAGGGAAAGAATAAAACTGCTCCATGTGCAAGCATCTCACCCTCTTTTTAAAAAAATAACATTATTTTAAAAAGAAATAAAAAATATTATGCTTTTCTTTCTGAATAATCTTCTCCCCACCCTCAGTATTTTGTTATTATTTTTGAAAAAAGAAATACTTTCATTTTTAACCGTTTTGCCCCAATCCACAAAATCAGATTCTAAATGTTCTGAACTGTTTCCCCCATTTTTTTTTCTAGTATATACAAATGCCATTTCTAAGATACACATAGTAAGGCCACATCAAACCTCGAATGAACAAGGAAAGGTCAGGAACAAGGACAAAAGCCAGTGGTGCCAAGAACACAACCCCATTGCTCAGTGCTTGCATACAGACAGTTTTTATCAGTGCTGAAAAAAATTATGTACTAAAGGCCATGGCTATCCGTGCAGTTTCACATGCTACAAGCAGAAGGAAATGCCAGTAAAGCAAAAGAACATGCAAACACTAGCAAAAAGGCAGTTTAAAAGAATATATAAAATGCATTTAATAAAAGAAATACGGTATTAACAGAGTTTCTGAAAATACATTTGAGTCAAGGATTAAAATCTCTGACAAAAACAATGACATGATATTAAGAAAAGAATGGTGAAGTCTGAGGAGAAAACTTCAGGTTATGGAAATAATAACATACATGCCAACGCACAGCCTCCACGTTTGTGCAAAATAAGCGGAGCCCTGCAGGGAAAATTGTTTCCCCGGAAACGTCTGTCAAGCTTTAACGTAGATTTTAAAAACGTGTAGCTTAGAGAGGGAAAACTTCCCAGATCTCTTCTTTAGAGTCTCTCACTCCCCCCACTGAGGTGAACATTGACCCCAGGTGCCCTGGCCTCCAGCCACAACCTCCAGCCACAGCCTACCATGGCTCCAGCCTTTGGGGACACTCATAGCGCCCAGTGGCAAGAGGAAAGGCCAGCGCAGTGATGGCCACTCAGACTGTGAGTAGGAGTGATGAACTATGGTTCAGCATTAGGCTGATGAATGAGTGCCATCCTCACAACACCTGCATTCTGTGAGGCTGCAGGTCTGGGTGCACCCACTGCTTCAAGCAACTCTGAGGCACTTGTGTGCTCTGAAGAAGACAGAAAGAGAATCATAGAATGGCATGCGTTGGAAGGGACCATAAAGATCACTGCACTCCAACTCCTTGCCATGGGCAGGGCCGACACCTGGTGGGTTGCCCAGAGCCCATCCAACATGGCCTTGAACGCCTCCAGGGATGGGATAAACCACAGGCCTGATGGAACGGAACCAAATACAGCCAGCTTCCAGTACTGAAGACAAACACATACCAACTAGCAAACTTAAAATCATTAACTTCTCAAAAGCAAATTCAATGCTTTCTTCACAGGTGCAGAAGTGTGGAGTAGCAAATAATGTGCCACACTGCATTAAACTTCACTCTTACAGATTAGTTTCAGTGCAGCCAGTATGTTCTCCATCCTATGCTTTTCCAAGCAGATTTCATGCTTTTATAAAACTAGATGAAAACCTCTGCAATGAAATTAACACTCTATGTTTCATCATCATATGGATTTTACCAATAGTTTGAAGATGCATCCCTATCATATATTAATTCTAACAACATCTAGGAAATCCTTGAGTTGCAGCCATTACGCTGCATTGCAGGGCACTCTGAACCAAACCCAGAAATGTTTCATCCCTGCAGCTAGCCAGAAACCACAAACAACTTGTCCAAGTTCAATGTTTCCTCAAGAACTCAGTAACGCAGCTGCTGTCCTTTGTAGTATTTAACAGTATTCAATATCTGGGTGCAATCTGCATGAACAATAGCAGAGCAGGTTATCCTCCATGTTACTTACCGATAGCTTTGGTATAATGCCTTGCTCCAAGAAGCAACTCTGGAGCTCGATACCAGAACGTTACAACTACTGGATCCAAGTCTGCTAAAGGCTTCAGAGGTGAATTAAATAATCGGGCAAAGCCCATATCAGCTGCAAAATTCAAAGAGAGGTGTTTTAGTCTTTTAGGAAAACTACCGTATCTTTTTTATAATGAACTGATTGAGTTTACTTTGTTAGAGCTACCATCACTGTGCTAAATAAACACAAAGACAGACTGTAGCAGATAGTAATTCTGTGAGCAGATTTCATGTTCTTAAAGCTTTTGTAGAAGTTACTGGATGCCATCACCTATAAAGTACATCATTATAAATCATTACTAACACGAGCCATTAAGAACAAAGAATTAACCATTGTTCTGAAAAAGCGTATCACTCACTTCTCTCAGGACACTGGTAAATCCTGACTCATTTTACCTGATGTTCTCCGGTAAAATAATCCATTATACTGCATGGTCTTTCAAGAAGTATTTTACATGTGAGCAAAACGCACGTTCTGCACAGGTTAGAATGATTTATAATACATACGTGTATGCCACAAAAGCTACCTACTCATGAAGTTAGCTGTAGCAAGTTTTCCTTCACAGAAAAAGCAACTAAGCCTACAGCATCTGCCTCCCCAGCGATATTCTGCCAAGTTATTTCCAGCACCAACATAACAGTACTAGACACCATTAAGGTTGTAATTTTAAGCTGTGCTTGGGGGATTGAATCATTAAAAACTGCTTTTTAGAATTGCTAATATATATATCTTCCTAGAAAGCTGTCTGAGCTAGCTAGCAATATAAATGATACAGGAAAAAAAACGGGAAGAGACTAAAATTTGCAGTTTCTCCCATCGGATCTGCTTGTCTACCCAGTGCTCCCCAAACCCCAAGAACAGGGACTCTGCTGCAGGGATATACATATGCTAAGAAAGATTGAATGAGATGAGCAGCTGTTCTGAGGGCAAAGAACTACCTGCTACAGCTCACTGGTTGGGGGCACCTGCGGTATAATATGGGTCTCTAACTCGACTAGACAACTTGAAATACTTTTTCATATGCACTCCTATTTATGATTGTTTTAATGCATTTAAAAAGAGAAACATTTTACCATTTCCTAAATTATAGACTACTGCGGATACGATCAAGTCACTAGCATCTAGAAAAAATTAAGAAAATAGTTTGCAGAAAGTGATTTTTTTTTTTGACTCAAAATGACGCAAAAAGCTTATAAAAATTATTTTAAGTTAAATGCCAGTTATGTATTTTTTAGAGAAATTAGTTGCACTGGAAAGGTGGAAGCCCTTGTTATGGGTTTAACTTCTGCATTCTTTTCCTGCTGTGGTAATATCTTAAGAATGTAAGGAAAAAAAAAATAATCTACATTTTGAGAACACACTCAGAAATGCAGGATCTCCCTCCCTCCTCCCCCCGGGAATGGATGGCTCAGAGGACTGGTGGTAGAATACAGAATCTTTCACCCATCCATGATCAGTCTGACTAAATTTGGTTCTGCTCAAACGAATTCCCAAATTAATTTAAAACTATCCATTAAGAGATAAACGGGTGGTCTATGTGCAGTTACTAGCAAATAGTTGTGTACAGCAAACACCACCACCACAGTGCCCAGAGAAGGACCTACGTTCTCCATTTTGGAAGCAACTGCTCCATGAAGAATATGGCAGTAGGAAGAAATAGTAACTTCCACTGTCTGTGCCGTCCCTGTTTTGTACACAGAAGACCTCAAGTTCTACCGTCAACCCCAAAGCTCAGAGGGGCCTTAAAATCTTTCAGGGTAGGATGTGCAGAAGTGTTCAGCCCTCGCCTACCTACTTCCCTGGGTTTCAAGAAGGGAGGGCAGAGCTAGAGCAGCACCGAACGCTCCCAGGAAATCCTATAGCCCTGTCCTTTACACTAGTGATTAACGTTATAGATCGGGTAAACAAAACAGCAAGTGTACAGAGCAACAATGCAGAAGAATCACCTCATAAAAGAAAGCCAGAGGGAAGTGAAAAAGATGAACTATCTTAAAAATAATAATAATAATTCAAAAAAATAAAAGCCTTTCAGATGGGGCTGTATTACCATAACAGATATAAGGAGGCTGTGCATTAGCAGCCTGCTCCCACAGCACTGCCACACTAATGCACAGCCTGGTATCGCTTAGTACTGTTAGGCTACGGTTAGTTTTTATGTATTTATTTACTTTAATTTAAAACAGTTGAAGTTCTGTGAATTATCCCCTCACACCAAGCAGTAAAGCCCACAAAAAATTCTACAGTGGTGGGGAAGCGTTGGGCCACTCCTACCCAGTTACAGCCCATCTGGAGCATTTAGCAGGAGTTCTCAGTCAATGTTTTGTCTGAATTCCTGTGCTTTCTGGACTTTAGGATCCCTCGTGCTTATCTCCAAGAGTCCTGTCTGCCCTTTCAAAAACATGTTGTAGGCTTGATGCCACCTCTGATTTTGTTATAAAGTTTTAAGGTTTTTAGGACTAGGAGTGGATAGTTCCTATTTAGATTCTGGAAGCATCGGCAAGATAATGTCATGACATTACAGGGGCAAGTGGAAGAAGTTTTAAAACCCCGTTTCTTTCTCCTCCTCTCCCCCCTTGCTCTCTTCCTTACCCCCACATCAACACCCACCACCCCACACAAACACCCATTTAAACAAAACACATCAACATTTTCCAGTTTGGATTGGTGAGGCTACCACATTTCATCGGCAGAACTGGGCAGGGATCTAACATCAAGGAGCCAGTCATTCAAACACAGCATTTAGACAGTGTCTCCAGCAAATACCGGTATGACAGTAACTACTTTAGGGGGTACAATCGCACCTCCAGAACATTCTAACTTAAATGCTACACTGGGACTTATCAAAGATATCAACATACCAATTTTTACTCTTCCTCGCTCAGGACCTTCACCCATAACTAAAATATTAGCAGGTTTCTGTGGAAAAAAAAATAAATATACAATACATATACCACGATAAACCTAAACACAGTCTCTGAAAAGTTAGTTAAGCTTTGTTTTGCCAGTTTTAAACCAATTTTGTTTTGATCAAAACGACAAGTTTCTCTGCCATGGTAAAGCTGTGAAAGGACCCCGCCACGGGCCCTCCCTGACTGCACCTCCTTCATGTTTCCTCCCAGCACGGCTGTGCTCAAGCACTGTGCTCCCTATGCTGCTGCCCTGCTGGCAGCTGCCCCAGCAGGCACTCTCCAGCCTCCCACATTGCTATAGAACCCCTGGTATTCACCCCCAGTGCGCTGGGCAAAAGGCAGACATGTAGCTGCTCAGCACCCCTTGGCCCACAGCACTAGCACAGGAGTCATCAGGCACCTCTGCAGACACATTTTCCATGAAGAAAGTACATTGCCACACAGTTTTATACAGGAGACAAAAAAAAAATAATCACCAGAATTATTCCTATTTACAAGCACATAACAATTCAGACAGCTGTGAAACCAGAAAGCATTCCCATAGTGCTATCTTTCTTTCTGTTATTTTGACAGCAAAATACTGGTTCTTCCCCTTCTTTCTGTTACTTGAGCTGATTTACAGAACTGAGCTGGAGCTCAACTGCTTAGTGAGACACTCACTCGCTCCTTAATCCATTCCCGCATCCTCTATTTTCCATTCTAAAAGTAAAGTTCTTATAACGCAGTCTCTGTATCTTCAGCCAGAAGATTCCTTAAATGCTAACGTGCTGCATATAAATCAAGCCTTCGCTGCTTATTTTGACAAAGAAAGTAACAAAATTTGCAATGAAATTTTGGAATTTATACCAGTTTGTGCGTTTGTTCTTTCTAAATTTATCTTAAATTGAGTGATCTGGATATCTACTCATACTGTAATGCTTGGACAAAACAGGTGGTCCTAGTCATTGTCCACTAGAAGAACTGCAATAAGGCCGAGTTACAGCTCTAGCTTTGCTTTCCCACTTCAATCAGACCTGAAGAAAGAAAGTAGTCCATCAAGAAAGTTTAGGCTATCTAAAAATTAAGAAAATAAATCTTAGTATTTCTTGCAGAGAGCAAAACGTGATCTACCAAGCATTCACTGTTACTGAACCTATTAGGTTTTAGCATAAAGCACATTTAGAGACCACAGTTAAATACCAATCTAGTAATAATTCATACTGTACAAAACCAGGTGAAAAGTATTAACTGAAAAAAAAAAAAATCCTTGAGAAACTTTGGAGCTTTTCACTGGCCACAGTAATAATGTGGGTTTCTGAAGCTGTACAACCCACATACAGAATACATAAATAGAGCACAGGTTAAAGATGGAAGCCGGTGTTACAGCTTGGCTGACCAAAGTGATAAGGTACGTGCCATTGACTTTCCAACAGCAATTACAGCTCAGCAGAGCAGACCTGAGCTGTACTGTCTCAGTGATGTGCAGAAGGGTTTGTATCCCACAACACCAACCCAACCCCATCTTCTTTCTTTTCATTTATTCTTTCTTTACCTACAGGCATACATTCCATGTGAGCAGTGCTTCAGCATAAAACCAACGCAGTATGAGTGCACGTGGCCCACAAAGCATCAAATTTGGCTGTTTCTAGAAAAGTCCCAGAAATAAGCATGGCACACAAGTCTTCAAATCCAGAGGTAACACTGAAGTTCAAAGCAATTCAAACTGCTAATCAAGAAAGACAATTCCAACGCATAGGTTTATTCTCTAGCGACACAGTGATTCAAGGAGAAAATACACATTGCCTTCATGAAAGTTGCTTTGGTGTATCTAGGATGTTAATAAGCTATTTGTCTAATTAATATTCTTTTAGTATAGGTTTTTTTAGATAGGTTACAGAAGCACCAAAGTTTTTCAGGTGAATCGTATGCTACTCTGAAATACCATACTTCACATGTTGGTATCGCTCTTCAGAAAAATGCTTACAGCATCTTCTTTATGCTTTTACCTTAAAAAATAATTTACTACATGGGCTGTGATGGGAGCAAGGAGCCATTCTCACACCCAGGCTCCAATACACTGGATGATTAATCAGCACAGCACTGGGTAACAACTCCTGCCCCAAAAGCTTCTACCCTTAGTTCAGGGGAGGTACAGAGGAGAGAACACAAAGATGAGACAGAACTGGTTAGCGATACAGGTAACAATAGCAACAGGTAACTTGATTCACACTCAGAGTTTGGTTTTTTTCCTCTCAGGATTTACAGAAAAAGAAAGTTTAAAACCACAGACAATTTAGAATTCCATGTAGGAGTCTTCAGAAGCCACAAATTACCAAAAAATCTCAGCCATCAATCTTGAATAACCATTCCCAGCAGTGCAGCTCTTTCTAGAGTCAAAGGCCCTTGTCTGAAAAAGCACTGTTTGAAAAAGATTCTTATTGCAGAGAATATTTATCACTGTAAAGAGAGACAACATCACACGTGAAAGCAAGGATTAAAACCTGGAATTTTCCCAACAAACCTGTTCATCGATATCGTAATTTCATGGAGGAGGTTCTACCAGAAAGCAGTACAGGGACAGTGTGGGCATTATTAAAACATGCATTTGGGGGACTCTCAAAAACAAAACAATTGAGTCCACTAAGAAAATTCAAACCATGGGTCAGGAATTCTTCTACAGATCTGTCTTAAGTCACAGAATAGCTTAAGTTGGAGGGGACCTTATAGGTCCTCTACTTCCAACCCATCATTTGGAGAAAAAAGCACTGCCAAAAGAGACAGACTGGGAGAAACCGAGTACATATTAGACAACTCTATTTATTTGCAAAGAAAAATAAGCAAGCATTAGAAACAGAAGGGAGAAATCCAGACAAACATCAGTTTAATTTAGTTTTCATTTGATTTTCGTTATTTAGAGAAAATGAAAGTTTGAAGTGCTTATTCAAATCCCCTGGGCTATGCAAGCCAAGAAAAATCTTACAGCAATTTTTACACCGAGTTCTGAAAACAATTTTAAAACAGTAATCTCTTATTATACTTACTAATAAACAACTTTTGCAAATCACTTATTTTTGTTCCAGTAGAGACATATTCACTTTTGCCTTCAAATAAAACAATTTCCTTACGCCAGCCAAACATAAATGAGAAAGCTGCTGAGATCCTAAACCAAAACATGAAGAGCCATGCAGTGATGCACAGCCGAGTGCGTAGCAAAGACTAATAAAACAATATTAAGAAACCTTTATAAGATGAAAACTAATCCCTTCCCACACAACCCCCTTAGTCTCATTCTCATGGACAAATGGGTTTGTGACCATGGCACAGCACTAAATCTTATCCAAAAATCTCACTTTGAAGGACTTGTGTGATTTCTAAACAAGACCTGCCTAGTGCAATTAATCACTGTATCTTTAAAGAGAGAATAAAGATCCTCACTGAAATATTTTACATACTCCTGTTTTAATCAGTATTTGCAAACTGCACACAATTCCTAAGAAGCAAGATAATATCAAATAGAGAAGCTAAAAGAAATGGAGGATATACTGATGGGATTAAAGATCTTCAGGCAGTCTCCCGCTTCCAGCTGCCTTATCTAACATGTGAAACACACCACTGCCTCCTTACCCCGACCATCAAGTGTCAGGGACAGAAGGCTGCACAGTCTACCTTCCTTAACTTTTCATCTCTGCAGTATCTTTCCTTTACTTTTAAAGCAAGCAGTGATGCTGCATTCATTGCTTCTTCTCTTCAATTTCAGCAGGACAACCATCCCTTCGTTTCAACAACTTCATACATCTTTGAAGACCTACATCTCTTATCAGTCCTTATACCTACATTAAAAAGAACTCTTCAGTAGGTTTTTTTCCCCCCTGATTTCTCTCTCTCTAGTTCTGCCTCAGGGCCACCTGAGTTCTTTAGAACTGGAGTGCCCCAAATTGCACGCTGCTTCTGCTGAGGCTTCACTAACACAAGATACAAGTGATTATTTTACAAGCCTGGCATATAGTCTTCCCTTACATACAATCCCAGCAGGCTGCATGGTTTTGCCAGCCATGTAAGGTGATTGGATCACATTGAGGCTCTGAAAAATGCATTTTTTTCACATCTTTTCTGCAGAGAGCTACTTTTTAGAAGCATTCCTCCATTTGAACAAATGTTACACTTCAATACTGCTTCTAATCATACACTGAAGATGCTTAGGTTCACTCAGAGGGGAATTTTGGGTTTTAAAACTTATTCCATTTTCTATTTTGAAGATAAAAATGCAAACAACCTGAAAATTATACCAATCCATCTCAGTAACATGTAAGCGCAGATCAAAACAGACATTCGTGTTGCTTGCAGTGAGTTACAAATAAGGGCAGGAAATGATTATTTGTTCAGTGTTCTCATGCTAGGTGATTGCAAACCATGGGGCATTTTTTGTGCTCCAGTAAAAGCATTCTGTCAGGATCTACTCTCAGTAAGTTTCACTCAAAGCAGAGAGGGGAGGAAAAAAGAAATACTTTTTGGTAAGCACAGCCATTGCTTTGTTACTACTTTTAACACCAAACCAGACTGTAGAACAACTACTCTACATATTTTTCACTACTAGACTGCATACAAATTGCTTTGTTTTAAAGGCTAAACCCATCTATCAATGAATAACCAGAATTCCTTTGATTTATCTATGGTATTATAATGTAGATGTGACCTTTTTTTGCTTGCCACTTATTAAATGTTTGCAGTACTCTGACACAGAAAGAAAGAACAGCCTGACCTTCTTTGTTACTTCCATTTTAATGCACCTTCTGATAAGGTTTAAGTATTATCCTAATTCTCATTTGGACAATGCCATTTGGCTACTAGAACAGTAGAGAGGAAACTTACAGTACCGACTTTTCCTGACCACTAATTGTGCATCTGATGGTCACACTGCCAGTTTTCAGATCTGACCATGCCATGTATTTCTATGTGCGATGAGCCGAGACAGCTGAAACAGTAAACACTCATTTTCATTTGCTTTATTTAAGAACAATATTAAGCACAGTGGTTTTGCCCCTAAATTATTCTGCCTTCGCAATCAGTTTCAGCAATGATTCTATTAAGATTTAGAGTTAATCACTTTTTAGTATTTCACTCCTAAATATTAAGCCATATAGGAAGAGATTCAAATGTACAACTCCACAATTACAAGGTCTTTCCAGCATCAAAATGTTACCTTCTGGGAAAAACAGTTTTTGTGACTGAGGCAGAAATCTAAAATCTTGATGTCATTTCTCACCTCACAGTGAGGTCCTGTGAGAAGAAAAGCTGTGCACAAAATAAATAAATAAATAAAACGGAGCCTTCAGTTGGCCTGGTAAAATTTACACCCAATTTCATGGTCTGTGACCTGCAAAGCTTCACACTTCTTAAGCAACATTGGTTTGTTGAGCAACCTTGTTGGTCTTCAAATAATTGTAACATGCACCAAAAATATTCACTGCAATACGAGGTGCACTTGCATTGCATTCTTAGCAATTCTACCTGATTTTCAAGCATTTTATGGTCACAGAAAATAATGCAGTTACATTGCCATTTTGAACAAAACTCAATACTGCAATGCTAAACTGCACTGTAGCACAGTGAAAATGTCAGTATTATTGTACTCAACTGATAGCATCAGCAATTTTCTGAAGTTAATTTTTTCCTTGTATTAAAAGAAGGGCACTTATGACTGAAACAATTTTAGTGATGCATTAACTGAGTTGGCCTTTAACATAAATAATCAAAAGGCCACCATAAACAATGTAACATTTAATGGAAAACAATACTCTAGAGAATTGAACATGTACTAAACCTAATCACTGAAGTCTTTTCAATTAAAAGTATATGACCTCTGTTAACAACATATTAATTATCTTATAAAAAAGATTTCTCAGAGGGTTTTGTTTTGGTTTTTGGTTTCCTTTTTGTTTTGGAGATAAGGAAATATTCAAACATTTAACATTTAAACCAGGAACTGTTCAATTTTCAAGGTACAAAAGGTCTGTACAGGACAACATGGATGCCGTATCTATGCCAGGGAATTCTGCTAGGTGCTATCAGCATATCTCATCTGTTTCACCCTGATGAAAGCTGCTGGTCTCACTATTGTAATTTTTTATGCTTTCAATGCACTTCAAGAATTTATTTCAGTTACTGTTACTCAGTCATTGAAAACACAGGACAATGTAATTTATTAAGAACTGCGCGTAGCCTAACATGTAGGATTTTCTACCACTTTGATTAGAACTGAATTATAATGGAAGAAAGATGTCATTATGTTTTTCAAGCCAACCATCCCACCCCCTAAAATGTGCAACAGGATAAGCTGGAAGGTGCAACTTTATGTACAAAGTCTCCAAGGACGAAAAGATGGATATCACAGGCAAATTCTTTTGCAGTAAAAGTTACCAACACATAAAACATGGTTATCATATCACCCAAACATGCAATAGCAAACTTGAACTAAAACAGACTGGCACAATTATACTTCCTGCGTATTTCACTACAAGCATTTACCATCTCCGTGGGTCTGGACAGCTGCTTCCTGTGAACACAGTGGAAGCAGGATCTTTGCCTAGCATCGTAATCAGATATCTGGTCAGTTTGCAAAGCCATCACATGAAAAACCAGGCTAGTAACAAAAGAACACATTTAGAACTATAGACAAGAAAAATCTGGTATAGCCTGCCCATCAGTTCATATATTTGCATCCCAAGAATTCAACCTAACTCAGGCAGGACTTCTGCTATTAAAAGGACAAAACTGCTCAAGCTACTTTGAAGAAGTCTTCACACACATATATACACACACACAAATGATATAAGTATGATCATGTATACATGAATGTTAACCCTCAATATATTACCTACATAGCACTTAAAACGATTCTTCAATTATTAATATACTTCAATCCTCAGGAAGTAAAAAAAAAAAAAAAAAAAAAAGTAGCAAAAGTACTTTTTATTTTTAAAGTGCATATTTGACAAAACAACATAATAAAAAATAGTAGTTCTGCATGTGGTCTTCTGAGAGGTGCCATGACAGAATAATACAGTAACTACTTCTGTTTGGAAGGCATCTTCACTGCAGCTATTGAAATCTTCAGATACTGATCAAGGATCAGAATAAATGGAGAAATCTTCAGTTATTGAAACTTGCAGAAAGTAGAACATTTTCTAACACTTCAGTTAAAAATAGCTGTGAAATTTAGAAACATCCAACATGACAGCTGAGAAATCAATATTCAGGAAATGGACTACAAGTGAGAAAAGAACAGTACAGTCATCTGACCATCTTTCTTCCCATTCAAACAGATGCATCCTCCTGTTGCTTCATCACTTCAATTCCACGTTTTACACTGGATGGCAGAATGAAGTAAGTATGGTTTATAATGCACGTTCCTTTCACAACAACTTATTTTTTCCCTTCCAAAGCATTTGTGAAAGCAGTAAAAACAGACTGTAAGACTTCTGCAATAACTACTACTGAGTTTAGGACTGACCGAAAATACCAAATTCTGCCTGTATGGAGAGATGGGATCCTTCATCTGTCAAACAGTTTTGAGCAGCTGACAAAAGAAGTTTGGAACACTGTATTTTTAAACACTTAATTGTGAAAGCTGCTTAGCAGAGAGCCATTAATAGAAACCTGAAGCCTTCTGGACAGTTAAACAGTGAAGGTAATTTTCATGAGGAGCTCGTACACCTTCTCAAGGAAAGGTACGAAGCTGTCCAATGGTCCAATTCTCCCCTCGTGGTCAAAATAACAAAAGACAATATACAATTACATGGAACATAAGATATATTGCTTCCATAATCAATACAAGAATCAAAAAAATCCCCCCAAACACTCTTCTGTATTATTAAAAAAAAAGCTTCTCTATATATTCTTACCCAAATATTAATCACAAAAGTCCTTAATGTCTTCCATTTAAACACAGCAATACTTGGAAGACACCTTCCAAACGCTTTTTGCACTAGTTGTTTACTTCTGCTACAAAGAATTGTCAATGTATTCCATTTTCTGCTTTGCTGCTTATTTACCCTTCTCTCTCAGTTCAATCAGGCTCCTAAAGGCTACTCCATTCTGTCAGAGATCCAACAAAACAGATACATTATGCATCACTTTAAATAGGCTGGGGCCCTTTTGAGCACTCACAATTTACAGGACCTGGTAATAACTCTGGCAGACATAATGTCTGAGGCACCAATCAAGATACTGCAGTCCTTAATCTGTGAGGGAAAAGGTAAAGGGAGCTTGTGAGGTTTCAGTAACTTCAGGAAAGAACAAAGACATGGAATCTTAAAAGCCTTCACTGAAAAGAAATTAAAAGAAAAAAAAAAAACTTTCATAGATTTAATATATTAACCCGTTCACGTTTTCTCTACTGCATCATTACATATTTCAGTCTGAAGCATTTTAACAAGAGAAGGTGTCTTCCTGAAAGCAATGTTACATTCTCAGCATCCAAGCCCCAGATTCCCCTGCATTTCTCTCTGCACACATTCCAGTGCCATCCCGTCTTCCTGGCCCACCTCCACAATCCTGTAGCACCCCTCCCATCCCCATCTGCTTTGAGGACCAAGTAAAAAGTGAGCCAGGAGAGGAGGATGGTGTAAATGACCGGTGAACCACTGTCATGGGAATGAAGAGAAGCCCAACTGAAATGGCCCCGGTACAGCTCCCAGTGCATTTCTCCCAAAACACGTCCTCCTTTATTTGATCACTTCTTTTTGTGAAGTTTCTAAGAAGGTGATGGCTTTGACGCTTTATCTTTTCATCAGATATATTTGAAATTTGATCAAGACAAAGGATGCGTGAGGGAACTAGCAAAAACCAGCACGCCCATTTGAGCTCTGTTCCCATTTACATTGTTCCAGATAGTTCTCTCTAGGAACAACAGTAATAATGCTGTCGTTTCTTCTAAAAAGCTCTGAAGTACCACCATGTTTTCACTTTAGAATTCAGTAAACAATAAGCAGACAAGGACGTCTGTGGTACCGTTCCTGAATACCTTCCACTGAACAAGGACAAACTTCTCTAAAACTAATACAGCAATGTTATTTAATTCTTTGGGACACTGAAAAGACCTTCCATGATTTCAAAGCAAGGTGAGGATGTAAACAGCTTTTAACACCAGCTCTGAAACATTCCATCCTGCACTGAAGGGCCTCTACAGGAGGAGAGAAAACAAAAAGCAGCACCCTCAGATCTGCAATTCCTCTACAGGTAGCAAAATCCTTCACTACCTGGCAACTGCTCTGAGGTCAAAGCTTAAAAATAATGTGATTTGCAACAACATTGAAAGACCAGGAGGAAGTATGTTGTGTGCACCGCTTCATGTCTGACAGTTCTAGATAAGTGAAAAGCCTCACTAGAGAAATATCAACAAATGACAGCAGGCTTGCAAATACTATCCACACCATTAGATGAGTGCAACGTAAGTCTGCCTAGTTTTGCTCACATTACTGCCTTGCTTAATCAACAAACCTCTTCGAATAATTTTGTTCCACCTTGATCCGTAGCTTTGGGCAAAGACTGTGTTTACTGCAGTTTCAAAGCAAGGTAATTTCACACAGAGCCAAAGAGCTGTCAGCTGAAAATTACAATGTTGGACTTCGCTATTATCTCTAATTATTTTTAGGATTATTTATAGAAGAAAAATATCAAACTACAAACCAAGAAAGGTATCAATGACCTCAATTTAGGTTCCAGTTAAAAACAAACAAACAACCAGAAGTCAACAGTAATATATGAAGACAAACTATCAAAGTTGGACTCTATCAATACAAGATAATGAAGGGCCTAATACATTCAGTCATCTCCATGATACTCAGGTAAGGTTGGACTTTACCAGCAAGTCAATATAATCTGGAATAAAAGCAGTAGTCTAAAAGAGGTGAACATAGAAAGTGCTACAGAAGTTGTGAGATTTCTGACCTTCCTTCCACTTGTGGAACTTTACAAACAAGCTTTTTAACTGCAATCAGAAAAATCACTACCAAAAGTCCACCTGTTCATCACTTGCCATAATAAGAATCTAACACCACTGTGAGATAAAAGACCAAAAACGTTTAGTAGTGGTTTCCCACTTTTTCATGAGCACTGCTTGCATGGATAAAAACTTATTTTCATGTATATCTGTTGATCTCACACATTATAATCCATTTTGCAGTTTCACTCTACCCTTTCATGGTTCTAATCTGAAAATTATTCAGTGACTTCGCACATGGTTATAAGATCTGAGGTTAAAGATGAGGAACCTTCAAGTCCTATGAATTAATCTATGAATTATAAAATTCCTAGTCTTTCTGTAAAAAAAAAAAAAAAAAATAAAAATCACTTTAAATGATGTACTGAAAACCCACATACCAGTGGAAAGGCACTTGAATGCCGTGTATTCATTTATGTTTTCAAATTTGATTTCAGCATTAACTAGCTTTAACACAATAGAAATAATATTTTAGCTAAGGGTAAAAGAGAGCGGTAATCCAGGAGAGCTCTAAAAATATGAAACTCAGGAACACCTCCATCAATACAGAAGTAGTTTTATTCTCTCAGAACTCAAACATCTCCTCCTAGAGGCACTGTTGTTATGGAAGTCTTTCACAGCCAAAGTTGGCTAATGGTAAAAAGCCACATGAAAACAAGTTGGTTTGGTTTTTGTTTTTCCCCAGCAATCAGCTGGAAAAGTAACCCACTAATGAGTCACCCTGATGTCCAGCTTAGTTAGCGCCCTAAAGGAAAAGACAATTAATTCCTGGCTAAAAAAACCCTAAAGATTAAAATAAGAAGTGGACCTTCTTCCACTTACTAATTCCTACTTTTTCATGCCATTTGATAATCCAGTCATAAGGTATTTTCATTTCATGGCTACATCGCTTCCAAAAAACATTTCTTGGCATACAGCATCTTTTTTCCTCTGGGAAAAAAAATAATCAAAAAATATGAATCTCTTCCCCTGCCACAGCTGGGAGAAATAGCAGAAATTTTCTCTCTTGATGTAAAGGTTCTATATTTCAACACAAGATGTCTGTCTTTACATTCTGAATGAGCTATTTAATCTTTCATTTTCTCACATCTATCCCAATACTCTTTCCCCCACCCCACTCTGTTTAATTGACCTGTTGTGAGCTGGATTTCAGATTTTGAGAAAGCAGTAAGCGAATTTCTCAAAACATCTGTGAACTTACAGCACAATGGGATGTTGGAAGGCACCTCTGGGAATCTTCAGCAAACTGGTTAATGGTGTACTTTGTCCCGTTATCCAGATCATTAATGAAGATGTTAAACAGTATTGATCCAGTATCACCCCTGGGGATTCTCTGCTACTGACTGCCATCAAGTTTGACTTTGTGATGCAGACCATGACTCTGCAAGCCCATCAGCTCAATCGTTTCTGATTCACTTCCCTGTCCAATTACTTAGTCTATACTTCACTGAGTTTGTCCATGAGGACGTTACAAGATGAAGCGTTGAAAACATTACTAATGTCAAGATAAACAACATCCAATGCTTTCCCCTCATTCATCAGGCTAGGCATTTTGCCCCAAAAGGTTTTCAGTTTGATTAAGTGTGATTTTACCTTCGTAAATCCATGCTGACTACTCCCAATTCCCATCACGTCTTTCATTTTGTTTTAAAATGGATTCCAGGAAGATTTGATCCATCACCAACCCAGGGATCAAGGCGAGGGCAGCTGGCATGTAGATTCCCAGATCCTCCATTGTGTCCTTCTTTAGATTGGAGTGACATTTCCTTCCTCCCTCCACCCCCTGCAGGAAGCTCCCCTGATTGCTATGACATTTCAAAAAGTGGCCTTACAATGACTTGATTTTACAAAGCCAGTGATTTAAGGCATGTCTATAGGCTTCCCTATGCTGAATTCAAAGATCTGAGAAGACCGCTTTCCACTTTTCTGACCACAAGGCTGGTAGCATGGTAGCAACACACTGTATTTCTAGCTTCAAATCTGCATTTTCACATATCTGTACACTGACAGACTTCATTGAAGCATTTTTTTGTTTGTTTTACCTTGGAGACCGCTGTCAACAACACGGCCCAAGAAGCAAACAAAGTAAAATGGATTCTAGTTAGCAGAGCCAGTCTTAAAAATGGTAAGGATCTGACCATTTCCACTCTATTTAGTTACTATTTTGAACTTTGAGTCTAATATTAAAAAAGGGGGAAAAAACACTCAAAATGGCAGGCAAGGAAGTAGTTGTGGCCACTGTAAAGATCTGTGTTAAGAAACACTAGATAACAGTATTTGAATGATAGAATATTCAATATTATAGGAAATTACAATTCATAGGAAAGCCTATGTTGTTATAACCTAAGCAAGAAAAAATATTCTGCCAGAAACATTCTTTCACAGGCACAAAATGCTTGTGGATACTCTGGAATCAAAAATCCTGGAAAATTCAACAGATAACAACTGAAGTTGTGATTATTACTTTTTTTTCCTTTCAAAATAAATCACCAGTAAGTCAATAAAATGCCATTTAGGAAGCAGTGCCTACTACCTGGTTGCAGGTGTGAAGAGAGTGAAAAACCACGCTGCTTTTAAAAGACATTAACTACTTTCTAAAAACAGGTATAGCTTCTATTGGCTCTTTGTGCAAATGGTCTTAGTTTTGTAAGCACTAGAGCAGGACTGAAGGGCATTCCTGCATTTCTGAAGTAGTGCCTGAATACCAATCGAAGGTAACATCCTTTGATTCAAGAGCTCTAATGTGGAAAATGGTAAATTGGCACAATAAAAGTTCCATACATTTTACTTTGCCTAAGGCACTTAAGTGATTCATAACTAGAGCCTGGAACTGACTAAGATGTTGGCCTACAAAAAACCACCTTGGCAGAGGCTTCTCCTCACTTATTGTTGAAAGTATATCTTCTGTATTCCTGCTGATCCCAAATCTGGCAGTAGGCATTACTGGGAGGAGCCCAGTTTCAGAAAGCAAACTTGCAACCAGGACTGCATTTTACCCACCTGAAAGCTCATTACCAAGAAGTGCTCATCCTAAAACAGCAGTTGAGCTGAGCTGCATGCTAGGAATACATTAAAAATCTTGCAATATCAAGTGCTATCACTAGTATGCATACGGTCATGTAGATCATAATGCAATTCCAGACTAACCAGGACATGAATGTTATTGACAAAGACTGACAGAGATTATCAGTGCTTTGGCAAGAGACAGGAGGTCAGTAATGGGAAGCAGAAATCCAACACTGTACTTCCTAGATCCACACCTGGCTTGCCTAGTGGCAATCCATCCATATAGTCACACCATGCACAAAGTAACAGGGCAGGGAACATAGTCCAAAGGTTTGTCAACAAAAAGTGCCTCCTAACAGCATCTCAGCTGCAGAACTTTAAGGAAGAGCCATAAGATTTTGTTGCTGTTGTTGTTGCTTCCAGCATTGCAGTACCAAGTGAATGCATTAAATATTTTTGGTGAAAATCAAGTTAAATCACAGCTTAATCCTAATGTCACCACACAGAACCAATGGAGAAGTCCACTCTCTTAGCCAAAAGCGGACCCAACCCTATGGGCAGGCCTACCGTGCAATAACGTTAAATCATAATGCATTTTCCAACATTAGCATGAAAGTTGCTGTAACATGCAAAGGGACCTCTATTTTGAGCCCAGTACTTGAAGTTTTCCCAAGCAAGCTGCAGAGACCATCCTCTCTTTCCTTATGTCGCTGAGGATGCAGATTGATGAAAACAGATTTATGGCCAGTTTTCTACTTATGCTTATTTTTAGTGTAGAATAAGCTCCCGAAGTACAGGAAGAAGTCTGATAGTTGGATAAGATGAAGTAGAACAAAGACAAGGAAAAGTAGTCAGCAAAATGCTGTATGTTTCAAGCACGCTTGATAACTAAATTCAAAATATTAAAACTATAATTGATCCACTTTGTGGTAATTATGTGAAGTGCTCTTATTTCCTTCCTGCTACAGAGTATGAATAAACAATCTGTTTTCAATTGCTTGCAGTCATGAAATTAAAAAAAGCTGAAGAATATGCAAGTCAAATATGAAATTTTGAAAGGAATGACACTTACTTGTTGAGAAATCTTATGGTACATTTCAAAGACGTGAAAAAACTAACTACTTTGGCACAGTACTACTCAAGGATAATCAGCATCTTGCTTGCTGATAGAAATGGTGGACTGGCTTTCATATAAGTAGTAAAAAAGAAGAAACAGTGAAGACTTAAGCATCCATTTGCTTTGTAAAAAACAAATAGGGACTAAAAAGAACAGATTGAAAGTCTTCCTGCAGTTACTGTTTCATACAGAATATACTCACTTTATACAAATCTTTCATGAATTAAGTCTCTCCAGTTCCTCTGTTATGGAGACATTTCACAATCTAAGCTCATGTGGTTTCAATAATCACTGAGTTTCACTGTTCGTTTTGTGGATGCTAGTAAGAACATTGCTCTATGCTAGGTTTTGTTTCTGGTCACAAAAATCAGATCTCAAAAAACCTTAGAGACTTGATCTATCTAATGCTAACTTCAATAATGCATCTTAAAAACACTAAAAAATTGCACTTCAGAGGACAATTTCTCAAGAAATTAACCTTCACCTTCAAAAAAAAAAAAAATAAAATAGAAATTCTTATCCTGTAAGATAGAAGTAGCAAAGAACAGATGTTTCTGCTGAAGTATTATACTCTCTAACTCCCTACCGCACCCAAACATCACCACTCAGAGCTAACATGTGAAACGAGCATACACACGTTACTTGGTCAGTTCTGTCAGTATGCGTATGTGTTCTGACATAGACACATCATTTAAAAGACAACCTATCCAGTCACCCTGTCAAGAGGTGAGATTGGTGACTAACATTCCTGAAGGCTAATATTACAGCTATCCTGGAACAGAAACATCTCAGAATAAGCATTAACTTAGATGATTTTGCTTTGCATTGGAATGCGCATGCTATTAAAAGTCTCAACTTACAAGCATTAACTGTGCACCAATATGCCTCTGTCTTGCTAAGACAGAATATTAAGAAGAACCCCTTCCCTTACTCAAGTTATTTCCAGGAAACTGAAAATACAAATAAAGTACCTGACATACAATTCTGCTTTTTCTGCTGTATGGAATAAATGCTATCTATATTGCACACATTTCCTACTATTCACATCAAACTGAACATTTTGTAAACAACAACCCAGAACCCAACAGTCTCCCTAGGTAGGACACTACATGCAGCCCCTGCACAGCTTTGGTCCTCACCAACGTGGCTTGACAAGATTCCATTGAAACGACTTTTCAGTCTCCGCCTCAAGCTTTTGCCTTCTCCTTAGACTACCAGAAGATACTCAGTTGTGATGGTGGTTTTTTGCTGGAAAAGAAGCTGCTTGCTGGACTGAGACCACCATCTCATTTCACATAGGTCAGAAAATGAGATGGTACTTGTTTTGCCTGTTGCCAACAAGCCATACTTGAGCTACGGACCTAGATGTGAAAGGCTCTGTAATAAATTGCCAATCTCCTGAGCCATCCAGTTAACAACATGCATTATTTTTTCCACTCAATTACATTAATACTTTAATACTTGAGTTCATAAATTTTCTGAAGCCTTATAAAGTAAAACACCAGAAAATTCAGATTCTTGATGACAGGTCATTTATTTTCCATATGCCTCAAATATTGAAGAGTACTGCTGCAGGCAGGTAATAAGGGCAAGACATGACACTTAGGTTTCAAACCAGATGTCTGTGCAGTAAAATACTATATATTCCTATATTACTTTTTGTTCCACTATTTCATAGAGTGGTGACTAAACCATCACAAGTTTTTTTTCCCCCCCCTCATCGCTGAACCTTTTGTTCCATTTCTAAAACCAGGATCAAATTAAGAACAATATGCATGCAACGCTGTTGTAAGAAAACAAAGCTTCCTTGTTCCTCAGTTCTGGAAACGTTATTATTTTTTCAAATACAGGTGTTTTACCATCAGTTTAAAGAGACCAGCACACTATAGAAGCATTTACTAAGCATGAAAACAGGAGACAAATATTTAGTCATTGACCATATTTCAAGGAACACTACTGAAGCTATTTCATAGACAAAAAGAGATTCTAGTGATTCCTGAGAAGCAATATGGAAGGAACGAAGTATAGAATAGCACTGGTAATATCTACCCATGGGAATGACAGGTGAAACTCATTAAGATCTCACGTGTTAATGAAATTTCAGTAACTAGAAGTCTCACATACAGTTTTGTATTATATTGAGGAAGGCTATTAAAGATAAGAGGCATGGAATACTGGGTCAGGAAAACAACCAGGCTTTAAAATTATAGAACACTGTCATATGCCAAGAACAAAACTGCAGGCATATTTTAGAAGCAAATATTTAAGAATTGGCAAGATTTACTCATTTGAAACATTTAATAGAATCTGTTGGTTAAGAAATACTAGTTCAGGTTCAAATGCTTTCCTCACATTGCAGTTAGAATAAACATGAAGTCTTCAGAAGTTAGTATGGCTATATTTCTGATATAAATACTCTAAGAAGGTAACTCTCAAATGCCATTAACTTAAGTAAAACTGACAGTGTTAGGAAGGCAGCTTTTTTGTTTAATCTTCATTTTAGCAGCTCTTATAGTCAACCATCTTCTCTCACACCTACCCGCATGCACTATTAGTTGTTTCTCAGGCCTGCAGTCACACCACCAGAGGCATATTTTAACATGCCTGTTATTTAAATGGACACTCAAAAATCATTTATTTAAGAAATCAAAAAAGTAAACCAGCCGTCTGATACGCTTCACTTCCATAAGCTTATTACAACACAGCAGGCTTTGAAAATTTGCACAGAGGGCTGGCTGACTGCTGTATAAAAATATTCATTTCATTTGATCTTTAATTAAGGGCAACTTGCCCTTAGCACAGACGTTTGTTCCCCCAGGATTTCCAAAAAAATAAGAATACAAAATCCTTGCCCTCAGTCATCCCAGTGCTAAACCCACTGCGGATCAACTTACCAAATCCCTGTGCAACACCCAGTTAGCATGCAGGTAGTGAATACCATCTAGGATCTGATATAACAGTGACTTCACCATTCCCCGAGGTAACTGAACTGGTTTCTTGTTTGCTTTAGAAGCCCTGTGAAACTTGATTATATGCTGTAAAGAGGAGAGAAATAAAAATTAAAAAAAAAGTTGTTTCTTTTTTAATTGCAGCATTACAGACAAATATCGTCAGCAATTCCTTCCATATATGACAGTTCTTTGCTAGCTTTCATCATTCATTTTCCAAACTGACAACACGAATCCTTATAGACTAGGAAATGACTTCTGTATGAAATAAGATTAACGCCATCTCTCAAAAATGAAATCATCAATGCAAATTGCCTTGCATTGATCCTTTGTAGGTCTGGAGTTACTGGAGAATATCTTTATTTGAGGCTGCTATCTCTGTATATCATGGCACAGAAGGAAATTACTTAACTCCTGTATCATTTTACTTTAAGTTTTCTCTTATGGTCGCGACACTAACATTCGAGATTTAATGCCAGAAACTAGGGGTTCTTTGAAACTATATAAGGAGCTTCTAACTTTTCAATTAAACAAAGAAATAATCTGAGCTCAGTCCACACTTAAAAAACAACACACAAAAGAGTCATTGCTGACTGAGCAAAGCTGCAGGTTTCTCTATCTTAACATCCGTCACCAGGCTACACAGAAAAACCTTCCACAATTGTCTGCATACACAGGCAACGATGTCTAGCAACATGAAAGAGTCCAAAAACCTAAGTCGTCCTAACATTCAAATCCCAGGTGCTGCTAACAGTAATGGCTTTGTACCACAGCATAAGGTGAAATAGTCTTGGTAACCATTATCTTGTTTCTGTCCTTTTGAGAGAGGGATAATTTCTAGAATAAACTCTTTCTTTGATGGTTTACGCTCATGTGATAATCAGGACAGACCTAGCCCCATCCTCACCCAACCAAAACTTGGCTTCAAACTGCTGCCATGTGTTCTTCCTACTGTGAGGAGGAAGGTCCTCTCTCCTCTCTATGTTCCTCAAGTTCCGTGTTCCAGATGTCCCCTGGGTACCTGACAACTCAATCCCCCAGGGTAGTTCCTCCTTTTATACACCGTGTCCTTTCCCCAGTCTCACTGTAGCAAACCGCTGCACTAGCTGTGCTCAGCACACACATGAAATTTCACAATATGATTGAGTAAAAAGCACTTTCTACTGTAACGTATGAATGATGCCCCCATTTTGTGCGCTGCTGTTACTTTGACATCTTTTATTCATAGATGACATGCAGGGTAGGCAAAACTCCACGCTACCCTATTTGCTCAATGTTTATTATTTTTCCAAGGCAATTCACCTGTATAATCAATTACATTTTCCCACCCACATCATTTTAGCTGTGGCAAAGGATTATATCTGCACTTAAATAGATTTTTAGCTCCTGAGGACTGAATGCAGATTTCTATCTTCTTAAAGAGCTCACAGGCTAACTGCACTGTGTGGTTGCCCAACATTTTCTGTTGCTTTTCCTTTAGTGCTGAAAAAGTTCCCAACAAACACTGACAGTAAGAGGCTATACTGTTTTTAAACCAATGCCTCTTCCCTGACCTTGTCCCCTTCCTGCAAATAAAACTGACTGTCATCTACAAGTAATTCACCTTACCCAGAGGTCATGCTCAGCGTAGTCAAAGAGAAGCCACACTTTCCTGTCAGCGTGAGAAAGAAACACCTTTTGCAGAGAAATGACATTTGGATGCTTGAGCTCCCGTAGCAACTGCAAAAGAAACAAAGGCCATAACAGTTATATCCACACATCCAGAGCTGTGGAAGGGCTAAAAAAAAGGAATAGTAATAATAGCAATAGCATTTGCTATTATTTGCTATACATACAACAAAAAAGATAAAAACGCTAAGAAAATAGCACTTTCCCCCCTTTTTTTCCTTTCTTTCTTTTTTTTTTTAATGACAGAATCAGTCGCTAGTTCGAAACCAAAGCCAAACACGCAGTTCATAACCCCCCTCAGAGAAAACACTTCCTATTCATTTCCTTTAAATCTCAGTAAATCTCACTATTATCCAGGATCACAATGCTTGCTGAACAGCCAGCTGTGGCAGCTGCCATTTCCCACAGGCTCTAATCTTTGATACAGCCATTTGGGGTATCCAATTTTCTCCTGATTCCAAATTATCTTGGAAACCCTGCATTTTGGTTGCAGTCATTCCAGGCAGAAGCTCATGACTCACGGAGCTCCTGTCAATGCAGTCAGCTAAATGAAGCTATGGTTCACAGGATGGAGCCAGCTGATGTAGAAGGTCAGCTCCACCAAAAGAACGCCGCCCATCTCCCTCCCACAACGTACGCCGGCTACGATATTCACAGAAACCATCCATCAAACAGTTCACCACTCCAGAAAAAAAACTGGCCCAGACACACAAAGGTGGCAATTTTCTGCTGAGTTATGGAGCTGCAGTGACTCGTGGCACTAACAGCAGACCCAGCAGCAGCAAAGGGACGGAACACAGCTTGGAGCAAGGACTTTCAGCAGCAGCGGGCCATCAAATCAGCTCAGCTGCCTTTAGAAACTACAAGCCTAATCATGTCCAAAAGGAAAACATAACAGACAGCACCACTCACGTTACACTTCACTGTACTCACACAATTAGCGAAACAAAAAAACTTCTTACATGTCCCTGAGCAAACTATTCTCAAGCACAGATACACAAGGTTGTAAGAACTCTGCCAGCTCACAGATGGTGAATGGAACAGTGAAGTCTGCTGGAAATTATGACATTTTAAATAAAGAGTGGCTAGCTTCTTTTTTCTTAAAGCCAAGGGCAATTCAAACAAGTCCTTGAGTATAAAAGAAAAAAATGGTACTTTATGTCTGAGACTGAATCTACTAGGAGAATTTTGATTGATTAGATAACAGAGGGAACAAGAGAATTAGTTCCTTTCCACTGATATTTCAGTCTCATATCACAGAATCACAGAATTGTAGGGGTTGGAAGGGACCTCTAGAGATCATCGAGTCCAACCCCCCTGCCAAAGCAGGCTCCTTACACCACGTCACACAGGTAGGCGTCCAGGCGGGTCTTGAATATCTCCAGAGAAGGAGACTCCACCACCTCCCTGGGCAGCCTGTTCCAGTGCTCCGTCACCCTCACCGTAAAGAAGTTCTTGAGCACATTCGTGCGGAACTTCCTATGCTGGAGTTTCAGCCCATTGCCCCTAGCCCTGTCCCCACGCACTACTGAAAAGAGACCAGCCTCGCCACTATAGCTCCCACACCTCAGGTATTTATAAACCTGGATCAAGTCCCCTCTCAGCCTTCTTTTCTCAAGGCTAAATGTTAACATGTATATGTTAACATTTTAGCTGCTACTAAGAAAGTAGGAGGGCTGTCCCAAAAGTAATGCCTCCTATTTTATGATACTGGCTTTTGACATCAGAGGTGGATGTTGTTAGTGTGGCAGCAGATGTTGAACCTTACTGCCAATGCTTCGTACATAGGACAGCTGCACGGTTACAGTACACTAACCTTCTTAAGATATTTAAAAGCATTACATAGAGGAATATTAAGGCAGTGTGGAAACAAGTGTGGAATTCTGTAAATGTCTATAATTCCTACATAGCGTAAGGATTAAGGCAGGGGGGAGAACACCACAAAATTGCTTTTTTCCCCTATTTATTTTGCCTGTTACAGGTGGGGGTCACTGGTGGTGGGTTGAGCCCAGCCAGCTGCTAAGCCCCCGAGAAGGAAGAGCAAGAGCACAGGTCAGAATACTTCTGAGTCAAGATAAAGACAGTTTAGTAAGTGAAGAAATGGGGAGAAGAATGTAATCCAACAGCAATGACTTGTCACCTCCCATAAGCAGACTGATGCAGACTGCCTCCCAGCAATCCATTCTGCCTCCCCCAGATCCATTTTCCCTCAATTTTTAATGCCAAAAATGGTGTCATAAGGCATAGACTATCCCTGTGGTCAATCCAGCTCAGCTATCCTTGCTGCAAACCCCTCCCAGCTTCTTGACCACCCTCAGCTTTCTCACTGTGGGGGCAAAGTAAGAAAAAGTCAATACACTGGTGTGTTATCAACGCTATTTTAGTCACAGATCTAAAACACACCACCACATGTGCTGCTATGAGGATAATAAACTCCATCTCATCCAGACCCACTGCAGCATTGAAGACCAAAGGCAGGAGTCAGCATCTTGGAAGGGAATGAGGTCATAAGGTTCAAGAATGCATTATTCCAGTCCTTACAGTCAGAAGAATTTTTTATTCATTCAGTATAAATTCAAGGTGGTAGCTCCAATTTATGCCAAACATTTTGATATACTGACTGTAACCAGAATATTTCATGACAGTGCATAATTGTATGTCCCAGACCAAAATCTAACCATATCTCCTATGGTCTGATGACTCCTGTACCAGCAATCCAACTCTTCACACCCATACAACTCCTGGATACAAGAGGAATACAACAGTCGGGGCTCCAGAAAGTAACAATACCCTTCACTTCACCTTCTGTTCCATTTTCAGTCCATCCAACTCCTTGTTCTCCATGCAACAAAAATCATCAGCTCTAAAAACCCATCCTCTTCACATCAAATGTGATCCATCTTAAAGAACACAAAGAGAATCTATCATCAAAGCTGGTCCAGGACACAACAAAGAGATGAGAAACCTCCAGTAACCCAGCAGAGCAGTGCCCTGTCTGCATACCCAAGCAATATAGACATAATCCTCCTTTGTTCATGCCAGAAATAGCCAATACTGATTATTAAATTCATAACATTCCTCCTGATCTGTATGTGCCAAGCTGCTGCTTTTTCACTTCCAAATTCAGCCAGAGGCAAGGTGTAAGTAACAAAGGGTATATTTTCAAAATGTACACATATATAGACCTGTGCATGTAAACATACTTAGTACAGACATGACCAATCACTGATAACAAAGGCAACTCCTTTGCAAGGCACACACACTTAGACACAGAACTTGACCACAACTTCACCACCTCGCTGAGCAACACAGCCACACAGAAGCAAGGAGCCAGTGCCCATCAACCTGCTCACATATCACAGAATCACAGAATTATAGGGGTTGGAAGGGACCTCTAGAGATCATCGAGTCCAACCCCCCTGCCAAAGCAGGCTCCCTACACCACGTCGCACAGGTAGGCGTCCAGGCGGGTCTTGAATATCTCCAGAGAAGGAGACTCCACCACCTCCCTGGGCAGCCTGTTCCAGTGCTCCGTCACCCTCACCGTAAAGAAGTTCTTGCGCACATTCGTGCGGAACTTCCTATGCTGAAGTTTCAGCCCATTGCCCCTAGTCCTGTCCCCACGCACTACTGAAAAGAGACCAGCCTCGCCACTATAGCTCCCACACCTCAGGTATTTATAAACCTGGATCAAGTCCCCTCTCAGCCTTCTTTTCTCAAGGCTAAACAGACCCAGTTCCCTAAGTCCCTCCTCATAGGGGAGATGCTCCAGGCCCTTCACCATCTTTGTGGCCCTCCGCTGGACTCTTTCCAAGAGATCCCTGTCTTTTTTGTACTGGGGAGCCCAGAACTGGACACAGTATTCCAGATGAGGCCTCACCAGGGCAGAGTAGAGGGGGAGGATCACCTCCCTTGACCTGCTGGCTACGCTCTTTTTAATGCACCCCAGAATGCCATTGGCCTTTTTGGCTACAAGGGCACACTGCTGGCTCATGGCCAACCTGTCATCCACCAGGACACCCAGGTCCCTCTCAGCAGAGCTCCTCTCCAGCAGGTCTTCCCCCAACCTGTACTGGTGTATGCAATTATTTCTACCTAGATGCAAGACTCTACACTTGCTTATGTTAAACCTCATCCGGTTTCTTACTGCCCAGCTCTCCAGCCTGTCCAGGTCTCTCTGAATGGCCGCACAGCCTTCAGGCGTGTCAGCCAATCCTCCCAGCTTCGTGTCATCAGCAAACTTGCTGAGGGTGATCACTATCCCCTCATCAAGGTCGTTGATGAAGATGTTGAACAAGACTGGACCCAGCACAGACCCCTGGGGGACACCCCCTTCCATTTCCACGTGCTTATTTCTCCCAAACCCACCTTGATCTCAACCCTTCCCTTTGACAATCCCACAGCCTCACCATCCCTTCCAAATACTAAAAAACAACTCTGCATTCTCCTGTAATATCTGTAGCCATCTACTTGCTTATCAGTTACAATGCCCTCACTGATTCTAGTCAAGGATAAGCCTAAGAGATTCCTTCTGTGGCCCATCATCATCAGTGCTTTAAGAATTCTGGCTTTTGTTACTGCCATTGATACACACTGTTTATGATTCATGCATCTGTGTTCTCAGTTTTATCATTCCCGCTGGCTTTTTATCCTTGCTCTTTATGCTGAATAGCTGTTAACCACATATTCTTACAGCCTGCCTTAAAAGCTGATGCATTTGGTCAAAGCAAGACAGCCACGAGCATCTCAGTGAATAGGATGGCTAATGCACATCAGCGAAACCATCAGAATGAGGAAATGATTGCTGCAGTGATGACAGATGATCCCTGAATCACTGTCTTGGAAAGGCTGAAATGCTCCAGGACAGAGATAACAGAGCAGTAAATGCAGACACTGTCCGCAGGATAGAAGAGATCATGCATCATGTGGGCTGCAAGCAGCATTTTCAGCAACCTCACCCCCATGAACCAGGGCCACTCCAGCACAAATGGCATGTGCCTTTCCCACCAAATGACTTGCCTCGTGTTCAGCAGCTGACAGAGATCAGTGAAGAAAAAAACAGGCTGCAAGAAATGGAGTACGCAACCAGCATATTGCTTCTGGTCCTAGGGACTCTGAGACCCTGCTTTAGTTCTACAGAACACTGAGAAAGTAGACAAAAATTGTCCACCTGCCTCTCAGCAAATGACTGTCCTTTTCACCTGCAATTAAAACAATGATTCGAGATTGTTTCCAGTCAGAAAGATTTCCCTTAGATGGGAAAGGGAAAACCTGGCTCACATTCAAAGAAATACAAATCTGCAGCTGATGAAGATGATGATACATCTTGTTTGACTTCAGTGCCATAACCTTATGTCTGTCCCATCTGGGCTTGCCCTTGTTTTCATAAACACTGTTCAAGAAATAGCAAGAGAACCAACATTCCTAATAGCACAAAGAGGAAAAAAAAGACACACTGCTGATTTAACCTTTGTGGTTTCCAAAATAACTGAATCTTTCACAATCACACATACAATATTTGTCCAAGCACATTCAAACTATAAGTAGTCACTGAGATGTTCAGGGTCTGTTAGAAGTAAGGAAGTAGATGAAGAATCCCAATGATGTGGGCACCTGTCATGAAGCTCAGCAGATTCTGCTGTTCATAGGAAATGTTTACTCCTAAGGAGTCCACTTTTAACATTTAATTGGTATTTTATTCCACTTTCGCAGAACTAAAGCTATTACTGCCCTCCCCTTTATAGAAGATCTCTCAATCATATTGCTTGTATACATTTCATACTATTAAATTACAGCACCTAAGAGTCATTAGAAGGGAGTCAAATCAAAGCTGTTTTCCAGCCTCTTATACAGAAAGGCTGCAAAGAAAACCTTTACTTGTCTTCTAAAACAAGAACTGTGCTCACCAAAACGATTTCTATATTTGCTTTTGTGGGAGACTGCTTTCACTGCTAATGTGGAAGGAACACAACAGCCACGCATGAACTGAGGAACCTGCCACCTCCACTGAAATCAATTCAGCCAAGATCATGACAGGCAGGTGGGCTCCCTCCTCACCCACCCATGCATTGGAACAGTCTAGAACACACTGCTAGCCTACCATTCAGAATAGAATCTTAAATATGACAAATAATAAGTTTATTCATTAGATATACAGATTCCATCTTATGACACAACACTTCTGATTAACTCACTCTCTTTCCCTATATATATATACATATACACACACATATATATATATTTGTATTACAACTACATAATATAAACAATCTCGGTATTATCTTTGATTTGATCCTTGTGCATATGAAGCTCCTTTTTTTCAGGATAGTAAGAAAAAACAGGTAAACTAACAAACACTACATTCCATGATGAACTATTAAATCATCTGCAGGAAAATCCAATCACATCAGCATGCTGAAACCCAGATGGAAAACAAAACAGAGCCAACAGGTGCTCAAGAAATACTGCTTTAGCTTACTCCAGCTTTCTATCACCATAATAGCTTTTGGGCTTCATTCCACCCTTTGGCCTTGGTGCCCACTTCCACTATGATTTTGGTGCCTTCAGAGCATTCCCCCTTTCCCTTCTCTAACACTCTCCCATGTCAGTGTCACATGGTACTGCTGTTCTCTTCTAACAGAGTGTGCTGCAGGTACAGCAGTTCAGGCCAGGAAGCCTCCCTGCTTTCTGCTCATGTTTTATCACTACGGAAGACCCTGATGCTCAACAGCAGCCCTCAAGTCATGCAAAGAGGCCAAATCCCTCCTGACTGTCAGCCAAGTTAGCAATTCTCCTGTAACTGATACAAATTACATAAGTATCATTCCAGTGCCAGAAGACACTTCTCCAATAAGGAGCCAAGCTTTCCTGCCAAGCTCAAGTAGAACTAACTCCTTTAACTCTTCATGGAAATCACTTCAAAAACACAAACAAAATGTTTTCCCCAATCATCTGAAATGGTAACTGACGTTTTCCAAATGCATTCACTCCGAGAAAGCCACAATATTTAGAACATTATCTGCTTTAACTGTTGGAATACTCAGAATTTAAGACCCTGTTTTCAGCTCCTTCATTTCCACATGGATATCTAATGTGACAGAAAGGGTCAGCTTCCAAAAACCGGTTAAAATACCTTCTCTTGAAGAATATTCTTTCAGCTCATTTTCTTTTTCATCTCACTCAGCTCAAGAACTATTTTGTTTGAAATAACAGATTCAACTTCAAGTCTGGTACCCAGCTGAAGCAAAAACAAAACTGAGGCAGATCTACAGGTTCCATACCCTTAAAAAGTACGGACCAAAAATAAGCAGCTGCCTTCCTCACCCATGCAGGTTATGGGCATTTCCTTTCATTAATCAACTTCAGTTAAAACAATTTAATAAATACAACACCATCCCAACAAAAGAGCATTGATAATCAACTAGAAACGTCTACTTACTGCATTTACTTATCTAGTCTCACTTATGGTTTGTGATAAGCTTGCACAGAAACTAGAACATGTTACTCATGTTCTTCTAGCAACACAGAAAAGAAAAACCTGAATAAGCTAGGAAAAGATGAGACTAATACTCGTGGGTATAACCCAACCTCTGAGGCAATAACAAGGCCTATTCAGTTTGAAATCTTCATTTAAATAGAAGCCAGCATGCTCTAATTGTTCTGAGCCAATAAGAATTAGTATCTCTTTAAGAAATAATTGAAGTAGTAATGCAAAAGTCAGATCAAATAAGTCATTTAAACCACTGACTCCAATCATGTCTTTCAACTCTGCTTTTAATCTGCCCTGAGGCAGGCAGTATACTTTAACTGAAAAACAGCCATTCATCAACAGCAAGTAAAACAGGTGCACGCATTTCCATGACATCTGTATTTATTTCATACCTCCATGATAAAAATATAGGACCTGTAGTAGAATAACATGACTCTGCAAACAAAAACATGCACTCAATCAATGTTTTTAATAGGTCCGTTAGCTAGTAGAAAGAACTGCTACTTACCGCTATTTCTCTGCATGCGGACATAGAAATTCCAGTACCTTCTATTTGCTTTAAAGCGTAATCTTTATCATCTTTCCTGTGAAAGAAAAAAAGAAATTTGTATTAAAAATGGCACTACGAGTTCAGTGAGAGCTCTTTACCATCACGTCCATCCAAGAGATTTCTCATAGAGCTCAAAGACAACCCACTGTTAACATCAACCTTTCTAAACAGGAAAGAGGAAAAAGTAGGAGATTAATGGACAAAGTACGAACATGGTTAATGGGGAGAAAGAATGGAATGGAACTGTGAGTGGGAGAGAACAGATTTCAGTAAGAGAGCGATTACATTGAATCAGAGAGATGAAAGAGGGGAGACATACAAGAACTGATACAGGAAAAAAAGGAGCAAGGAAGACAAAGATAGAAGGCATTAAAATGCTCCTAAATGATAGAAAATAAAAACTTACTATCCT
Organism: Excalfactoria chinensis; assembly: GCF_039878825.1. NCBI lineage: Eukaryota > Metazoa > Chordata > Aves > Galliformes > Phasianidae > Excalfactoria > Excalfactoria chinensis. The sequence goes on from NC_092825.1 coordinate 165,457,804, forward strand.
GGAAAATAAACTGAGCCAATACTGAGCACAAACTCATTTACACATGACTAAGAACATCCAAATATGGAGCGATTCTCTATTTTTCACCTTACAGAAATATTGGTAGAGTGAAGTCTGAAAAGAAGAAACTTTCATTACTATGCAAATAATTAAACCACATGCCTAATGATGACACTGTTCTAAGAATGAAAAGCATAAGTGGACTTTAAATGAGACATTTATAGTGGATGGAGTTCACAGAGCACTCCAGGCAGCTGGCACAGGGCTGATGAAAAGTGAAATCATTTTGAGCTAGAAAAACTTTCCTCTGTCTTTTCTACCCCCCCTTAGCTGGCAATACCTTGCAGCCACTACTGGATATAAATATGAAGCAAAACGGATTGGACAAGAGGTTATTCTCATAGTTCTATTCACTTACATATCCAATTTTCAAGGTATCTGGAGAGATCCCTACTGCACAAGAAGCGCTACCATGCAACAACTGCTGCTCTTCCAAGCACTACCAGGGACAGGACATGGCACAGGTCTGCTCAGACTGAAAGTGTCTGCCACTGACCTGGCTGCTCTGATTTCACGGCATTAGGAGAACTCAGTATAGAAAGAAATGCTGCCATACAAATGGCGTTACAAGAACTTCTGGTAGCGCTGATTGTTGCCTTACACTTGGGATTGTGGAACTCTATTTTTAACTGATCAAATTTTTGCCAAATTAGAAGTCAATATTCAAATTTTCCATCCCAGATGGCACTTTCTCTGGGAATTCTTAGAAAAAACAAAACAAAACAACTTTGGCTGTTTCCTAGAACAAAACTGGAAAAAAGAACACTTTTATTTGTTCATGCTGAGTGTTCTACAATTATCACTTTAATGGGAGGGCAGTTAACACTGCATCCTTTTTCTCTTCGCAAGAACATACTCACATCGAACAAAATAAGTTGGGAAAAATAAGATTTTTCACATTGAAGGGCAGTTTCAGACGTGAGCTCCGAGGTGCTGTGCCCAGCCGTGCAGCACTCTGCGGCTGTGTGCCATTCACCACTTGCTCCTCTGCTCTGCCCAGCTGCTAAGATGTCATACTCTGCTACTGAGAGCAAGGAGGCCCCCTGCCCGGCTCCCCTCTACCCAAATGTTTCAGGGGAAACACAGGCATAGCTAAAAATAAATCAATAAAATGTAGGGGTAAGGTGCAGTGTAGTGTTTGTAGTTTAAGCACTGCACTCTCCTCCAGAGCTTGAGAGAAAATAACAAAAGAGTTAAGGCTTTTGATGCACACGTAGTTGAGTTACAAAGCAATATACTAGTTCTTAATACCCTAACATCTGTCCTGCACTGAGACTGAAAAACTGTGATGGTTACCAACTACACCACTAGTATCAGCTATTCCATTAACAAAAGTAGGAAAAACCAAGTTTGATTGAGCCAAGCTAGACTGGCTTCCTATAATTCTTTGGTACTCGTGAGAATTAGGAAAATATTTTTTAAAGGGAGGGATAAGAAGTTCTAAAAAGCATTATGAAATTGAAGGAAAAGTCAAAGTGACTGAGCTTATTTTACACAACTTCTAGAACCACTTTTACCTACAACTCTTCTAATAGAAGGATCACATTGGGAAAATCTGACCACTTTCTCAGTTGCTTGAGAGTAAAACTTCAAGTAAATTCAAGGAGATCCTCCACAGCACAGCGTGCTTACAAAGGATGGTGAATCTGCACAATTATATCCCAACCATTACAATCATATATTCCTGTGTTTAAGTAGGCTGGCATCTTCAGCACAGGAATACTACCTATTAGTAACAGTTGTCAAGTGACAGGAATAAGGGAACTTCCTTCATACACCACTGCTGGGAAGCTTTTACTCATAGGGTGGTGAAGCCTTGGCATAGGCTGCCCAGAGAGCTGTGGACGCCCCATCCCATCAAGGCCAGTAGGAACAGATGCCTACCAAACACAAGCACTTTGCAAAGCTCTAGCATTGCAATGCCTGGTATTTTTTACCACTTGTTAGAAAGGATATTTTAAGCATATATAAGCATATATTCGACACCTGGAAGAATAGGAAGCTTCTTAATTAAAAAGTACCTTAAATAAACATCAATTTTACTGTTATTTCATCTCATATCAGGCATGTTGTACAAATGTACTGATACTGCACTGCAGGATATCTTAAATGCTGATCATGAGATCAGTTAAAATGTGAGTAATAGAGATACTAAAGCCTTAAAAATCAATGGTTGTTAATCCAAATTTACATTACTGTTGAGAAAAGGTCAGAAATCTGAAATTAACTACTCACAACCTAAGAACAGTCCTTTAAAAATTAGGAAACGTAACATTTGTCAGCAGTTAAACATCCGGGAGAAACAGCTTCTACTGTCTTAAAACTACCAAAGGGAACTGTAAATGCAGCATCTATTCAGTAGAAAATTAATGAACCCAGTAATTGTTTACGGTTCTTATTCCCTGAAGAATATGAAAATCTTGATAATTAGAGATAAGGATACTAATAAAACATAAGATTAAAAAAAAATCAATTCTACCTTTGAGAATTCCATTAGTATCAATAGTGATAAAAATAAAAAACCCTAAGTACAGCTGTCACAGTACTGTTAAAGTGACTCGGTCTCAGCAGTATTAATCCAAAATCCACTGAACACATTATCACAGAATCTTTTGAGTGCAAAGGGATCCTTAAAGGCCATCCAGTCCAACCTCCTGCACTGAGCAGGGACACCTACAGATCCATCATGTGCTCAGAGTCCTGTCCAGCCCGACCTTAAGTGTCTCCAGGGATGGGGCACCCATCACCTCTCTGAGCAACCTGTGCCAGGGCATCACCATCCTGACTGTAAAAAACTCCTTACTTATATCCTCTCTAAATCTCCTTACCTCTAGTTTGAAATCATTTCCCCTTATCCTAATACAAGGCACCCTGCTAAAGAGTCTGCCCCCTTCCTTCTTACAGCCCCCCTTCATATACGGAAAGGCCACACTCAAGTCTCCCCAGAGACTTCTCCAGGCTGAACAGCCTTATCTCTCTCAGCCTGTCTTGGTAGGGAAGATATTTTTGCAGCCCTCCTCTGGACACGCTCCAATAGGTCTGTGTCACTCCTGTACTGAAGATTCCACACATGGATGTAGTACTTCAAGTGAAGTCTCACAGTGCAGAGCAGAGGGCCAGGATCACTCCCTTGCCCTGCTGGCCATGCTGCTTTGGATGCAGCCCAGGATACAGCTGGCTTTCTGGGCTGTGAGGGCACACTGCTGGCTCACATGCTGCTTGCCATCCAGCAGTACCCCCAAGGTCCATTCTGGCAGGTCTGCACTCCGTTCTTACATGCCACAGGCTTCTACTGACAGCACCCCCTTGGTTTTCCCAGTTGAAAGTGAATTTGTGCTACAGACATCTTAGCTTTGAACAGCTTATCAGATGAATGTCAAGTAACACTGAACCCACAACTGTGCAACCAGCAGAATCATACATGCTAGCAAGCCATGCAAGAAATATTAAGTGCTCCCCTACCTATCTATTAGAACTTCAAAGAAGGGCACAGATGAATGAAAGGTTTTATTATACTGATAAACATCAAAATGGCATTCAAAAGCAAAGATTTAATTTACCACCAATGAAGAAAGAGATAACATGAAATTAAAAACGATTCTATTAGTCTACAAAGTAACTGTAGCATTCAAGTTAGGAGAAGAAAAGAAGAAAATTGTTCTACTGAAGCTGGACATAGCGGATGTGTGGTCTTACTGCACAACTGAGGTGGAAGGAGCAGCTGAAGGAGCTGAGATCGCTCTGTTCTCCTCTGGGGAAGAGGGGACCCAGGGGAGACCTTATCACTCTGTACAACTGCCTGAACACAGGGTGTGGTGAGGTGGAGATCAGCCTCATCTCCCATGTAACAGGGAGAGATAAGAATAAAACAAGTAGAGCTGGCCACAAATTGTGCCAGAGAAGGTTCAGGTTGAATATTAGGAAAAAATTATTCTGAGAGTAGTGGTGAGGCACTGGAACGGGCTGACTGGGGAGATGGTAGAATCACCACCACTGGAGGTGTTCAGGAACAGGGGAGATGTCAGACTGAGGGACGTGGTGGAGAGCGGTCACAGGGCTGATGATGGGACTCCATGATCTTAGCAGCATTTCCACCCTTAATGAAATAGCCCGGGCTGCAATTCAACAGCTTTGACTTAGATCCCATAAACTTAGCAGTGTACTTTGAGCTTACACAAAGACCACTTAAAATCCTTTCCACCCCTACAGGAGGCTGACTTACACACCCTGCCCTCCTCCCACCTCCCAGAGACCACTGCACACTGACAAGGTTTTTGTTACAGCGCAACTGGTACAAAGTTTGAAACTGCATAATAGGCACCTGGCCTGCCAGAAAGCACTTTGAATCCAAGCACTTGTCAAAACTAATTAGCACACACAGCAAGTCTGATCAATGGCTCTGTACCTTCAGAAGAAGATTTGAGAAGAACTCACCTAAAGAGCGAAAGGGGCTGCTGCGTGCTCAGCTGAGTGCTGAAGTGGTCTGAAGGAAGAGATCAATCAGAACTAACACAGACACAGCTGCTTCATTCAAGTTAGCACACCTTCTAACCAGTATCATCCTTCCCAGCCAGTTTGAGACACTACACTCACCTGTGCAGAAAGCCACAGTTGAGTTCTGCAACATTGAAAACTAAAGTAGGCTTTTCTCCAACATATAGAAACAACCTGAAGTAAAACTACATCATGTACTTCTAGCTGTCTGAAGGTTGCTTTAAAGCTATTTTACTTTCACCGATGATCTACGCATTACATGCATTGCTACAAAGAGCAATTCTAAAAATCTCTAAATTATCTATGGCACACTTTTTGTTTTGTTTCAAAGGCAGAAAAAAAAGGAAAACTGTTTGACCTAAAACAAGTTGGATGAAGCAAGAGTGAATTAAACACATTTGGTCAAATGACTGGTTCTACATTTGGCTGAATTTTAAAACACTATGAAAAAAGTGAACAGTTATTTAGCATGCATTAAACACAGAAAACAAAGTTATCTTCTCTATTATCAACTTTCTGCATACAACAAAAGCACGGCTGTATATGGAAGTTCAGATTTATTCAAGTCCAGAGTATTTAAAAGTATTTACAAGCAGCTTAAGGTTCACCCCAGCACAGATTGTTGCTTGTTTCCTGCACAGAAGATATTAGTCAAAAATCAGATAAAAACCAGATTCTGTCATGAAAGCCTCTTATGTATTAATAAATGAGAAAGGATAACGTCTGCCAGTCAGAAAAGCTACTTTGTAAAGGATGTCAGCTTGGAAGCATACTTCACAGCTATCCTCCTCTCCCCTATGAAGTTTCCTCAATAACCGAAGACTTTCTGGGTACAGGTGAATAAAAAGCAGTTCGCACTTGCTCAGCTGTAGAGGACAATAAATTAAATTCCCAAAACATTATGACTTCGGACTCGTTTGTGCTCACCACTGTTAGCAGTGCTTCATACTGCTCCCAATGCGGCTGCTGGCATCAGCACCTGCTCTGTAGCTTCACCCCAGGTCCCGCCACCAATGGCCTTGGGACTGGGTTCTGGTCTACAACAAGATCACCATGCAACACCCGCAGAGCCATGCTGCTACAATGTGAGCACATCTAGGGCCTCTCTTCTTTCCTCCAGGTGTCACTGATGTGCAAGGGCTCTCTGTGACACTGTTAGACAACTACAATTGGGAAGATCACCTGTACCTTTGTCTGGTGACAAAGACAGACTCAACAGAATACAACTAGTTCAAGGTCAAAAATAATGCATTCACCACATTCTTTATTGCCTGAGGCCCCTTTGCTTCTAAAGAGAGCAAGAGCAGCAGTAAATCCAGGATCCCAAATTTTCTTTTTACTCTAAGACAAAAGCTGCAGATAACTGATGAAGCAGGAACACGTCACTAGGAAATCAACACTGCATGCCCTCATCTTACTTCAGAGCTGTCAAAGACAAGGTGGTAGACCTTTACCATTACTGAGAACTGCTCAACAATTAATACATCATTTTATGAGGGCACGTCACAAGTTGCATGGATGTTACTCACTCCAAGTTTCCACGTCATGCATGGCCACAGTAACTTCTGAGGAGTCAGAAAGTGTTCAGACAGTCCTATCATACACTTGAATAAATTTCAGAATTCACAGAAATTGAGAGAAATGTTTAAGTTGAATCGTCTTTTCACCTAGAGAATTAACACATAAGCATGAAGAAAGTAATATATTGATTGTCTGCCAATAATTTCTAACATTATAATTTAAATGCTAAAGAAACTAGAAGGAAAAAATAATCTAAAGATGCTTTTCAATAACTTTGCGTGCTTTTCCTTTTCTTGTAAGGCATGTCTATTAATCACAAAAAACAGGTAAAACACCATATTTTAAGTTAAGCGGTATTTATTTTTGACTATTAAACCCCTACTTCAGAAACGTTTAATCCTGAAACGTTCCGGTGTGACTCAACCTTGCTAACTCTTCAGTATTCAGTTTTTAAGACAAAGAAACCTTCACAAAAGAGTAGAAGATTACAAGGAACACAACTTGTGACTGAAGTCTGTGTTGTGGACTTGGAACTAAATCTGCAACATGTAAAAATAAAAGGCCAGAGCACTCAACAAAGTGCTAACACAAAGAAAACACATCAGGGAAAGTTGTGCTAGCAGAATTTGTTAACTGGAGGTCTAACTCAAGGCCTTCTGTATCACCAAGATGCTTGCAGAACATGGCACAGCTGATGTGCCAGAAGAGCATCATTATTCTTATCAGAGAGCAAAGCTTATGCAGAGAGCATTTTCTACTTCAGAACAAATCCTCCAGCAATCAGACCTATTTGTGAGTAAAGCAAATGTCATATTCCACAGCTGAAGGAAAAAACAGCAACAGCAAGCCAATAAACCACACTTCTGAGAGAGCTAATACCATGTGGTGAATGGCAATTTATCACTGTATTCCTTTTGTTCTTTATTTTTTTAATTAACACCTTTTGCCACCACACACAGCTTGGCAAGAAGTTCAAAGTAAAGGAGTAAATTTAATGATACACTGTTCATGCTGTTCTTCTGACCCAAGAATTTGCTGCTGTCAAAAGAAAACCATGTCCTTGCCATCTCCTCCTTCCTGCTTCCAGCCAGAAATCCTTCCTTTCTGACAGCTGTGATCTGCACCATGCTCCTCTACAAGCTGATCCACCCCCTCCAACAAGATATCCCCAAGAAACAGAAAAACCATGTTGGATAAAAAAGCACTTTAGGCTACAGCACAGTATGATGAGTATCCAAATCAGCACAAAGCGTGTGGCAAGATCAAAAGATGAGGGGATGGATGGTAGAGGAGATGCAGAGGTAGAAAAGATGCTTCTCTGCCACTTCCCCCCTTCTGGAAGCAGTGACAAACAGTGAGTGTGCTTGGCTGCAAGTCAAAAAGAAATGAAAACTAAACAACAGAAAGACAAAACAACCCATCCACCTATCCCTGTGATTAATTCCAGCACAGAATACCCACAGAAGCAAGAATCCCTGGGATTTCCTTTCTTTTCCCCCCACAAAACTATCATCTCACTGCCAGCCTAAAATGAAAGTTTTCATGGAGTGCAATTTCAGGGACTGCTTCTATAAGATGAGCTGGCAATTGCAGCAATGAAGACATTCTACACTGGCAGCCAAACAACGTTACTCCTGAGAAAAGCTCTGTGCCACTTTATTGAAACACACTGCACTTCTTACATTATTTTATCTAAAGCAGTACACAAGGTACCTATACAAATTCTTTTTAAAAGAAAATATTGCTGGATTTCACTGACACTTTCCTCTCTTGGGCTGCTCTTCAGTTACCTCAGTATTGAGTAAAGAACCATCACCTCACAGAAATGATTAATTTATTATAGTTCCCTCAGCCTCGCAAGGTCCTTCCCTGAGCCTTCACAACCAGTCCTTACCTTTACTACCCCAAATAATTACCTCCAGGCAAAGCTGTTTCATAACTATTTATAAGTAATTTCTAAATGATATAAAATTTTCATCATCTCTTTCATAGAATCATAGAATCACCAAGGTTGGAAAAGACCTAAAAGATCCTCCAGTCCAACCGTTACCTCAGAACCTTTCATGGGTCCACCACCTCCGCTGTCAGCCCACTTTTTTTTTTCCACTTTTCCACTAACGCCTTTGAAGAAGTCACTGTTGCCCCTTTCCAGTCATCTATGGCTCAATCTGAAGCATTGGGTTATGATCTGTAGTTAGTAATCCATTGCATTTTTTAACTCCTTCAGATGCGCAAACATTTCACTTTGATGAGTGGCCACCCTCCAGTTTGCTCAGGCAGCACCTACTCCAAGCACTGCAATCCAAGATCTCTTAAGGCATGCTTTAACTTTCAACGCTTTAAGTTCTTCTGCAACACACAAAAGCAAAGCTTGTTTCCTGCTGTCATTTCACCTTCTCTAAATGGTTCTTCTATAGGTCAGCGGTGCTCTGGTTCTACAGGTAATATTGAGCTACAGATGCTTCAGAACAGGGGAGAAAATGGAAGACTAATTTCATGCATACCTCAGGATTGAGAGGGGACTTGTGTGTGTTTTGAAGGGTTAAGATGGAGGGGGTACCAGAGGGCTATGACATTGCATTTTCATACTGAGCCTAGCCTTACTTTCACTCTTTTCCATATTGATAACGCACAGAAAATATAATATTTAATTCTTCAGAAAAGGTTCTTATTCACAACAGCTTCCTTTACTGCACTGTTAAGCCATGCCAGATACTTCTGAGTGATGGTTTCACAGCATCATGGTGTGTGATACATACCCACCCAGCTTTAAAAACTCTTCCCAAGCAACATCGCACCTTTACATCTCACTTCCAGCTTTAAGAAATCCTCCTCCCATCACTATCAGTTAGGTGGTACTTTAGTGGACTGCTTAACCTTGTTTAGATCCAGCATCCCTCCAAACACAAAGTACAAACCATGTCTGTCACAGCCCCCAGCAGTAACACTCAGTCTGCTCTGACATCCCACTGCACACCAAGCCATGAGTTATTTCTCCCGATGTGGGTCCCGTGACCATCTGATTCATAAGGAGCTACTCACAGTCCCAGAAGTTTCTGGTATCTCCCCCGGAAGAGCACCTACCTAAACTAAATTAGGCTACAAGCTTTTCATTACTGTTTGCTCTGCAGCCACTCTAATCTTACACAGGCAAATGAGATTCAGGCAGATGGAAATGCAGCTGTAATGCTGTTTGGTATTTTTGTGCGTGTCCCTTAGATATGCCTGGAATTCTACCTGTATAGATTCCAGTGCTGCAACAGGTACTTTTTTGGGGGGGGGTTGAACTGAGTACTTTGATATCTGACACTCATCTGGAAGTCAGATAAGCTCCCAGTTGAGCTGAATTAACCCAAGAGTGAATGGCACTGTTGGGAAACTCATTTGTGAGGGGTTGTTTTGTTCAACGCTGTTTAAATAGGATTGCAGTTCACTCTAAAAGCAAAGAGTTTGAACTCCAAGCAGCTCAAGTACAAAAAGTTAGATAAGATTCAAATTACATTCTGGGACAAACTTGCTGCCTTAAAGTCCACGCAAGCAGAACTTGCCCCAGTTGCTTTTATTATGCTCTATACCTCGTACAGTAGCTCCGTGAGAACAACTGTGTTCATGAAACCTGATTTTCTGAGGCTTCACTAGGGGATTATCCAGTGTCTCAATGCAAACTCTAATTGAAAGTACACCTGCAGCAAGGGCTGTCTTTCATTGGACAAGGTTCCCCTCCCAGAAAACATCCCAGCCAGAAACACAAAGCAGAATCCGAGGATTTAATGCAATTCAGATCCCTTCGTATTTGAGTTCAGTTGCACATATTATTCAAACACACAGCAATGAACTGAGTCTTCTTTTTTACAGCAACTCTCAAGTGTCCTTTATTCAAATGTCAACATCTTGTACACAAGGTGTTACAAGCAGAATGGAGCATTCCCAGAAAAACAGGCAGATTGTCTCAGTGACCTTTAGTTGTGTTCTTCCATATTGACAGAACATGTGCATTTTTTCCAAGCCTCGTTTTAATGTTGGATGTTTAGGCTATCATAGTAGTAGATTAAAAAAAATAGCACCATGTTCTTTCAAACATTTTGGTCCTTAAAGAATACACCTCCATCAGATAGATCAGATCCCAGTTTACCATTTCTATGGGAATCACTGAGCACAGCCTGAACCACTGACGGAGCACCTGGGGAAAGGACCAGGTCAGGCCTGGGAGCACAGGTGAAGGCAATTTAGCTGTGTGACACGAAGGGGTAGAGCCCGGCTGCACCCCTCCCTCTTAGACCTCACTTAAGGGCTGACTGCCACTGGGGGAACGATCTCTTTCTGGAGATCCCCCCTTGGTGAAGCTTTCCCCTGCAAGCCTGGAATCTTCTAATATCGATAAGCAATCTTCTTCCCCTCCCCTGTAGCACCTTTCTGTCACACCAGTTCTTCCATCCTTGCACCTTGGTAAAACATCTTTTCCCATCATACTGATCTGTCCAATCGCTACACCGTTCTTCTCCCACAAATACTGAATTAGCCACCCAATGCCCCTTACTACATTACTTACCACTCAAGGTAGTTAAAAGCAGTTGAATGGAAACTGTTACCTGAACAGAAGCTTCTTGCTGTTCAAGTATTACAGAACAGTCCTCTGACATCCTGATCTTCATAAGCTTGGGACAGTCTTTTGCTAGGACATCCCCTGCACTAGGGGACATCAGCAGAATTCTCCATAGGTTAAAGTGTCTAACCAGTACCTTTTCTGTATCAGCTAAGAAGGAATTCACATTTCTATGCAAATCTCAATTTATTCAAATATATATTTATTAAATGGAAAGTCTACAGTACACAAAAGTTAGTAACCAGCTCATAAGTGGCCTTGTACCTAGCAGAAACAGGTCACTATGGATAATGTATTCTGTAATCCCAAATGTGCTATTAGAGGGGCTTGACAAGGTCTCAGAAACCGTTCGTTGAGCCTCTGAGGAGACAAAGGAAAAACAGCAGGCCAGCCAGCATACAAAGCCCTCTGGACAGCCATCAGCCTGCACATAGCAGCAACACAGCATCACTGCCAGGCTCTTGCAGAATAAGGGAGTGGGAAGGGGGACACAAGAGTCAAGTGATGGAGAGAAGCCTCAACCTTCCTCCCATCCATCCACACCAAATGGGTTTCTTTACTGTAAACCTTTCTCCCCACAGTTCTTCCATTTCTCACCAATTTGCAATTTAAATTCAAAGAGAAGCTGGAGCTGCACCTACCAGCATTAACCATGCACAGGTAGGAAAAGCAGCCTCCCCAGCAGCCCAGGTACCTTGCTGACCCCAGTCTGCATTCCACATCATTGCAATTGCACAGCTATAAGGTCCACTGGATAATGGCAGACTACAACCACCAGCCTTCAATGACAAAACAGACACTTCAGTGCTGTAATCTGGGAGTCCTGGGGAAGCGCCGATCCTGGTACAGGCCATCATTACAGGCTGCTGGGCTGGAGCCTCACATACACAAGCCCCAGTTTCTGTGCCCTACAGGTGTTTCTATTGTAGTTTTCAAATTTCTTAACAACTTCTACATCAACAGTCTGTAAATTACAGCCTTTCCAACTCCTCTACTAAAGGACATTAAAAAACAGACAAAACACAATTGTAAACTTCAATGTCTAAACACAAGAGCCCACTAATACCCAAGAGCTAGAGCAAGCATACAACCTCAGTGCCATTTGACCAAGGGCAGCACTCTCTAACAACACATACTTTCTCTACAATCAGCACCCTCAAAACTTGTTAATGAGAAACCAGGCATAGCAGTACACGGCCCTATTATTTACATGTTCTGCTTTTCCAGTCTGTAACCTAGAATAAAGCAGATATCAATCTCCGCTTTCACACCCTCCTCTCTGTGCTTGCTAATGGCCTCAGATAGCAATGAACACTCAAGGCTACACCAGCTCCACCTTGCTGCTGGCTACCACCACTAATTGAGGCATGTGGCAAGATTACAAGAAGATTATACCAAAGAAAGCCCAAGGCTCACCAAAGGGCTCATGGTGAAGATGGAAAAATTGACCTTAAAAGATACAAAGCCTGGAGACGCCTAAGAGGATGAGAAGGGAAGGAAGCAGATGGGAAGATAGCTATATGAGCTAGCTATATGAGTTTTACAAGAAAAATTAAAGAGCACAAGACTCAATGCAACACAGCACACATACCTCATTATGCAGATAGAATTTAATTAGGTTTCTAACAACTGTGGTAATGGATCCAAAAGAGACTCAGGGCATATATTTTAACAAGATAATACAGACATATTACATAGGCACTAAATAAAGTCTGTGGCATTTAGAAATTGCACCCTATTGTTCATGGGAGCGGCAAGCCAAGTGCTCGCATTCTGACTCCACAGCTCTCATCCCCTGCACATCATCTGCACCCACTGCTTCTGTTCAAAGGAGTTCAACTTGACACGTGAATACAGGTAAGAAGAAAATGCATTGTGTTTCTCGGAGAGAAGACGAGCTGTTTGTCAGTTCAGTTTGAAAGCTAACAGGATGAGCTCCATGATACAGCTCCAGCAAAGGCTCAATGCAGAATTAATCCGGAAGCCTAAGTCTGTTACTCGCCTTCTTGCCAAAATTTCCTTGCTGGACTTATTACCTCTATTTGTGGCACTTCTAAACTCCACATTCCTCTCACTAAAGTCAGTTTAATATCAACACTGCCCAAAATGTCATACTGAAGATGAAGCAAACCAATAGCTCACTGGATACCGGTACTTCCTCCACCAGTTTTTTGTTGTATTTAACTCATGCAGACCCTCAAGGAAAAGAAAACCACGTATGGATTTGATTGTTTGCAAGGTGCAAGCTCAAAAGACAAATGTATTTCCATGCTTTCAGCTACAACGTGCTAGTACATCCAAAAGAAAGAATTCGCCCCTCCACCTACAGAAATACTTCCAACACAAAGCTAATGGCTGAAATGAGATTTAATTAAAAACAATAATAATCAGCTGTATTTCTGCTGGGTGCTTAAATCACTCCTTGTACTTCCTGAGAATAAGCTGGGAAGCAAGACCTTACTGACCATGTGTTCCCAACCACGAGCACAGCCTCCAAAGTCCCCTTTTCCTGAACGCTAAGAAGAGCTTCCAATAACACACTGGAGATGTTACTACAGGCTGGGATTTTCAATTATGTCAGTTTCTGCTGTTGTAATTAAAGAGTTAGACATGGCCTAACAGTGATGTTCAATAGTTTCTTACTGTCATCCAAACCACAACCAATAAACAGGAAGAACAAGTATTTGGAAACACTCCAAACTGCCACTGAAGCAGACATCCTTACTCAATGGCACAGGCTTTGCTCAGAGAACTCAGACACATGCTAAGAACTGAAGGCAAAGGGCAGCAAATAAAACAGTGCAAGATCCATTCCATTAAAGTCAGACACCGCTGAGGAGTTAGCACAGTACCACCATGCTCTGCCAGCACAGAAACCACAGCCTGAGAGAGGTCACAAAGCACCTACTGCATGCTCTGAGACAAGGGACAAGCCCCCCAGTTTCCCAATGCCTCAAAACGCTGAAGCCAATAGTTGGAAGACAAATCCTAAGGAACTTAGTCTGATCCCATCAATTAAACAAACCAACCTCCTCAAGTCTGCATCTTCTAGCCCAAGAAGCTAAAAAAATGCTGGCCTATTTTCCAGTTCAGCTCTAAGTCAATCAGGTAGTTTTAAAACCTGGGTTGAGCAGCATTCCTGAATGAGCACCCAAAGGGCACACAGAGCAGCTTTAATGCAGGAAATAACTGAAATTCCCTAGACAATAAAAAGTAAACTGCCCTACTGCCACCAGAGATGAGAGCAAGTTTACTTATGCACAGACTGGTGCTGAGCACGGCACATCATTCCCTTCCTGCCTGCCAGTAGAACAAAGTGCCACCTCATGCACTCTGCTGCAGCAGCAGTCACCAATTCAGTCAGCCTGCTCGGAGCAGGTGCAGAGCCACCAGCACCACTCCAAAAGCCAAGAAGATTTTTTTTTCAACCATAGGGGCTACAAAGTTGATGACAAAATGAATAGAAATAAGAACTTGGGAACTGAATGCAGCTTTGCTGCAGGCCATGTGCCACACAGAGCTCAGCTGTAGAACCAGACATGAGTACTCAGCTGATGCGACATTCAAGTTTTGGCAGGGACTACATTAGAAACATCCATAGTGCACCTGGTGACTCCCTGTGCAACATTCTCAACACAACCAGTCCAGTCCCAAAGCCTCACCTTGTGGTAAAGGACAAGGCATGGCTGGATTGGTTTTTCTGCTGGTGCAGGGCATAAAAACCATGTTATGTCCTCATCGGTATGTCAAGAACATGCAGCCTCCTTCACTCCTTTTAAGGCTCCTTGCTGCACCAAAATGGCCGTGTCACTGTCCCTCAAAGCACTCTAGTAGTTTAACAGCATACTATTACATTCCTACTGTTTGGACCCATACCTGCTGATCTAGTTTTGCAAAGGCAATCGGCAAGAAGGGGTGAAGAGCGCTGCTATACAGCAGGCACCAGCTCCTTCTGCTTTTAAGATGGATTTTCATCCCTGAGTTTTTAAACATGTTTGCACAGGATGAATTATTAAAATATAGTTCTACTCTGTGTTTGTCCTATTCATTAGACATCTGTGTGTAGAATGTCACTTAAGAAAGAGCAGCCTCAATATGGTTAATAAAACATTCGCAGTCCCGTAGCACGAGCACTTAATAAATGTAATCTATAATAAACACGGGACTTCAGTTATTTAAAATAAGATTTAGAATCATATAATGAAATTTGAAGTAAATGCACACCTACAAGGGAAAAATGCATGCAAACTCAACAGAAAGAAGGAACTTCATGCACAAAGAAAGTTTGAGCAGTGCAAGGACTACGAACAGAAAGGATTCTTCTCCAGCACCACACAACATTTGGGGAAATATTTCAGCAGTGATGTCTGGTATATAACGGTACTCAAGCACTGAGCTCTACCTTTCATACACTCACACTGTAGGAAGTACAGTGCCCACCCAGACGCTATCATAGTGTCAGGAAACTGAGCTGCTATCAAGATCTGCTTCTGTAATTCGTTTCTTTGTGCTAAAGGAATCAAAATGGAATCTTCCCCTTCAATCCTAATTCCATCCACATAATTTAAGGCCACCTATGTGCCACTACGCCATATGCTATAGAAGCATCCACAGATAGTTATTTCTTCGGTGTTTCAGATAATGTCCAAATGCAATTATCCTGCAAGTTTGAAAGAGAGTTCTCAGCAATCTGGTAGAGAAATGAGAAGTGCTGGAGGAAGAGGCTGGCAAAGAGGCACTGAAGAGCATCTGCAGATGAGGAGATGTGCTGCAACAGCTTACCTAACTCAGCGCAGTTTATGCCCTTGCACCCCCCTCAAAGAAAAAAGAAATCGGACAAGGTAAGAATTACCCCCCTGCAAATAGTCTGAAGGGTTCAAATCTCGGGTGTAAGAAGTAGTCAGCTGAATCCCAGCAGCAGACAAAACCCATGGTGAAATATCAGCACTCCAGTGAATAGCGGTGCGTGCAGAGCCGGGCAGCAGCCCCACCGCCAAGCGCTCTGCAGGCAGCACTGAGGGCTTACATAAAGGGAACCTGATCGCATTTCTGCCGTAGCTGACCACAACCCGCTCTAAGCTGATTTACCACAGGTAGAAATAACACCCGGCCTTTCAAACGCACATCCTTTCAATGACAAAACGCGGAGTGCGATGAGAAGGACAGAAAAGCCAAGCAGGAGAGAGCAGCAGGACCTGTTAGAGCACAGCGCTGCCGCTCCCGCCGCCCTCGCCCCCCGCAGCCCGTTGTTCTGGTGCCGACGCCGCGTCACCGACAGCCAGGCGATACACACATGCATCTTTCTATACAGGATTTCCGCGGGGAAATTCACTTACTGCGGTCTGTACTAAAATACAAACCTTTTAAAGCATCCTAAAGGAGACTTGGGCTACAGGAGCAGCCAGCAACAACACCCAAAATGGTGACTACAAGGAATAAACCAGACAAAAAGCGCTCAAAAAGAAAAAGGAATCGAGGTTGGCTGTAGGAAGCCGGTGGCCGGGCAGCCATCTGGAGGCTGCTGGCTTCTTCCAAAAGAAAACCCTCCGGGTGCAGCCTCTTATCCCAGCCACGGCATTCTTCCTCCAGCGGCCGCCAGCCCGGCACCAGGGCTCCGGCGGCGGTGGGGGGGGGGGGGGAGGTGAGGGTGAGCGGTGGTGCCGAAACTGGCTCCGGCGGGCAGGAGCCGCAGGGGCCGAGAGGGACGGGGCCGGGACGAGGGAAGTCAGAAGGGAGCCCTGCTCCTCACTCACCCGTCCTTGCGCTTGGCTTTGTAGACGTGCCCGTAGGTGCCCCTGCCCACCTTGCAGCCCTCGTACTCGAACAGGTCCTCCACCCGCTCCCGCTCGCCGGTCAGTTTCACCTTGAAGTCATAGTCCATCTTCGCCGCCCCGCGACGCCTCTCGGCAGCCGCGCACCCCGCCCCGCCACCCCCCGGCAGCGGCAGCAGCAGCAGCAGGAGGAGGAGGAGGCCCCCGGGCCGCCCCGCGGAGCATGCAGGGCCGGGCGGCGGCGGCGGAGCTGCTCGCTCCTTCCCTCCGCGCCCCGTCCCCGGCCGCTCCCCTCCCGCCCGCCGGCTCGCGGCACAACAGCCGGGCTGCGCACGGAATACGGCGGCCGCGCCTGGCCGCACTGCTGCAAAGAAGCGTCGCAAACCGCGGGCGCCTCCCCGCTCCCGGGCACGGCGGACAGCGCGCCGCGTGCAAGGCGGCGGGCTCCGAGCGCGGCCCCGCCCTCTCTGGACCCGGCGTGCCTTGCGGCGCGTGCCGTGCTGGGAGCTGTAGTGTGTGTGAGGCTCCAGGGTTCTAAAAGGAGAAACAGCGTTTTCTGGAACGTTCTGAGAGCGTTTCTGGTTATCAACAAACATACACACATCGTTTGGATCCGGGTCCGGAGAGCTGTGATAGCACAACAGCTGTTTGCCGGACACACGGCCATCAGCACTGCCTGATTGTTTTATGCCACTGAGGAAGCCACAGGGCTGGTCCTCCAGAGTCCAGACTTCCAAGGTTCCGCCTTAAGGTTGTGTCTTGCTTACATGTAAAACATGATTACATATAAAGAACCCAACACATGAGAGCATAAATACGTTCTAAGGAAATTAAACGACTGAACAATTGGCTGAACCGGGTTTATAGAGCTTAATCGAAGAAACTTACAATCGGTTTGCTGAGGTTTGCTGCCCTCTACAGGCTACTACTATTATCGCCCTAGCAGTATGGTGTGGTTGGGAGAGTTGCTTCCGCAGAGCTATAATGTTAGAGGGAAGTTACTATTGGTAATTTGGTACCAACAGCACAAATAATAGCACAAAATACACGTAAAAGAACATAAAATAACCAAATGTTTACGTTGTACTTCTGTGAAATATGTGAATAGGAAATGAACAGAATTGTGCGCTGTAGAAGAAGGACTGTTTCAGTCTAAAAGCACTGCCAGAAGAGGACAACAGGAATCCATGTGAAGAAACTGCTTCCAAGGGAGCTGGGCGTTACTCTTTATGTAAGGCAGATACTCAGACTCCTGTTACAAGAGTGAAATTTACTTTGTGAAGTATTTGGACTTTGTGTGCAAAGGAGAAGCCGCGGCGCTTCTTCCTCGAGCTCTTCGCCTCCGCCCGGCTGCGGCCGCCCCACACACCGCTAATGGCGCCGTGCCGGCGGTGGCTCCGCGCTGTGTGGGATCGGAGTCACCAGGACGCGCGCGCCCCGACCGTTGGCCTCTGTCCGGCGCGCGACCCAACGGCCGCCCGCACGGCGGCTGCGCACATGCGGGAGGGGGCGGCGCTCGGCGGAGAGCCGCGCTCGGAACTCGCGCTCTCGGCTCCCGGCAGCCGCCCGGACCGCAATCGGGGCTGGGACGCCCGCTCTCACGGCCAGGGGTCGGTGTCTTTCCGCTCCCGCCGCCGGGAGGGAAGGGGAGAGCGGAGCGGGGCCGGGAGCCGGGCCGTCCCGCGGGCGGCAGGCGGAGCGGAGCTCCCGGGTCTCCCCGGCCCCTCTTCGGGCAGCCCGCCCCGCGGCGGGCGGCGGCATGGACGCCTCCCCGGCTCCGCGCCGCGGGTGATGCCGCTGCCCCGGCGGGCGGGGCGGCCGGGGGCGCGGGCGGCGCTGGAGGCACCGATCCGGCCGGTGGCGGTTAGTGCGGGGGGCCCGGCCGGGGGAGCGTGAGGAGGCGGGGGGACGCGGCCTACCTCGTCCCGTCGCGGTCGGCCGGCCGCCGGCCGGGTGGTTGGCCGGGAGAGCTGTCGGTCACTGCCCCCCGGCCTCCCCCGATCCGGCGGCGGGCCGCAGGCGCGGGACGGGGCCGGCCCGGAGGTGCCGCTGCTCCGCGCCTCGCGCAGCGCCCGGGCCGGAGAGAGCGCCGCGGGAGCGGGCCGCGCCGCTGCCCGTGCAACCGGGGGAGGCCGCGGGGTTCTCATCGCCGTGCGACGCTTCCTTTGTCTGCCTTTGCTTCCCCCTCCCTTCCTCACGCACGGACTGGCGGTTTCTCTCCCTCTTTCTTTTTTTTTCCCTTCAAGTTCGGTGAGATCATCTCGCCCGGAGGCTGAGATGTGACGGAAATCTTAAGTGGTCTCGTGGTCCACGAGGTTTCCTCATCTAAACTCAGTTGTCGTCTTGCAGTCAGGTGGTAGGCTTTCGGAAAGCGCATACCTCATGGCATGGGGGGTAGGGAGCCGTGGAGAGGGGCCAGAGCCTAAAAGCATGCCGTATGTACGGCTTGGGTAGAAACGATCATAAATATTGGAGAATGGGCCGGAATAGATGTGAATAAAGAAGGAAAGGAATTAGTCTTGGGCTGGAAAATGCAAGCTAGTTGCTGGTATGTGGCACCTGTTTCTTTGCAGTGGAAGGGTAATCTGGAGCTGTAAATGGATTTTACATTTTTATTTCTTAGTAGTTAAGAGCCTTAAATTTTCAGCTCCTTGAAATATTTTAAGGGCCAAAGTATTTCATTTTGGTGGTGTCTGATAACAAACATGGCTAGTAGCTGTCATCCTTGCAGTTATGTTAAGCAGATGGGACAGCCAAAGGCTTCACGCTTCTTGTGGTTTCTATGTGAGTCACTTAAGGAGTGTGAGTAACCACCCTGCCGTCCCATTGTCAACAAAACAGAGTTTACTTCAGTTTTTGTGGGTGGTAGAGTTTCAGATGTTGCATGAATGCAGGAGGAAGAGCAGAGAATCCCTCTTTCGCCCAGCAGTTTAAGTTTAGGTTGAGGTAGTCTACATGCAATGGACTTCTCATCTCAGGAATCTACGTGTG
The DNA here is from genome assembly GCF_039878825.1 of Excalfactoria chinensis. NCBI lineage: Eukaryota > Metazoa > Chordata > Aves > Galliformes > Phasianidae > Excalfactoria > Excalfactoria chinensis. The sequence goes on from NC_092825.1 coordinate 165,477,244, forward strand.
AGTTTCTCTGCAGCAGCCTGGTGGTATAGGCAGGAAGCCAGTTGAGGTATGGTAGCTGTAGGGTGAGCGCTAACATTTACTGTTAGGTTTTCCTCTCAATAGCAGCATTACGTGAAACTAAATAAACTTTATTTGTTGTCTTCCGTGTGCTACTTATCTCGAGTATTAGGTCAGCTGGAGGCAGAGGCACTTTCTTTAGTACTTACTGTAGTCTGGATTAAGCATTTTCTTGACAGCAGTCAAGCACTGGTGCTGTCAGGATAGCAATAGTGCCATAACCACATGCTGAGCGGAGGAGGGATTTTGTTTGGGGGAAGGCAGAGTAGTGAGATAAAGAGCTGGCTGAGAAATTTGTGTTTAGAAGTGTGCTGGGAGAAGTGACCTGATTTGAGCATAGCCATTATGGTAAACAAAAGTCAGTATTTAATGGCTGAGCACAGAAGGTGACAGTAAATTAACAGACCCTGCAAACATTATGGGAACAGAAAATGTTTTGAGAGGGGGTACCCTGATTTCATGTAGTTTAAGTTAAATGGGTTAAACAGCTAGGAGGGAAGCATTACGTACATCCAAATGCAGCACTGGATGCAGGAGACAGATGTATGACAAGATTGACTGGCATGGTTGGAAGTGCAGTTACCTATGGTGAAGGGGGAAAAGTGGCAGATGGGGTGGAAAATGAGGAGACCAAGGATGCATCAGCATGGATCCCACAGAGAACATAAGCAAGGTATATTAAATGTATGCCAGCGTCTGCTGTTGGCAAATACATTTCCTGATTCTTCATATCTGTTGGCAGCAGTGATTAAGATTTACTCTTTATTGGATGTATGTTGATTTGGTTTGCTTGTTGGCTTGTGAACTTGTCTGTGAAGACTAATTACTTAGTGGGAGTGTGCAGAGAATGCTGTTCTGTGTTTTCCCATTTAACACTTGAAGAGATTGACATGCTGGTGAACTGACCCCTCAAAAAGAAGTATTTACCCAATAACTTCTTCTCCACAATTAAACAGAGTACTAGTGCTGCATGGCGAATCCTGGTAATCTCATTAGAGAAGTGATCTGTTCTGTCAGTTGTCTACCACAGCAAGTATTACAGATGGCTTTTGTTAATTGTGAAGCCCCATTGAAAGGATGACACCCTGCTTTCTCTTCTTTAAAACTGAGTATTGAAGAACAGGTATGGCCAAGAACAGGGAAATTCATTCCTTTGTTAGCTAACGCTTGGACTAGAGATTGCAAGGAAAATGTCAAAGTTGTGTTAGAATGTCAAAAGGATAACTTCTACCAAAAATATATCTGTAGGCTCTGTGCTATGGGAGTGGTAGTATGGACAGAGATAATGCTGTAATGTGCTTATCAGTAAACATTTCAAGAGTCCTCCAAAGCAGTAACTGGTTTTTTTTTGGAAGTCTACCCTGGGTAATTACAGAACAATGTTTTCAGTGTTATTTAGCTTCTGAAGTACTACACACTGCTGTTTTACTTGGGAAAGGTGAAACACGTGTGTGTTATTCTCTTAATTTTTGATAACTATCCTTACATAGCAAAAAATAAACCTGTCATTGCTATTGTATTTTATAGTCTGTGTACCAACTGCAACATCTTTTCCATGAGAAAAAGGGACTTAGAGCTATTTTTGTACAAGTGAGAAGCAAAACACTTGCATAATGGAAAACGCTGGTGAACTGACTTGGCAAATAACATAGAGTTTGGTTCTTAATCACATTCAGCTATTTATTAATAAACTAATTTAAATGAAAATGCTAGGAACATCTTACCATAAATTAGATAAAATTGTACTGTAATTATTGTACAGTCTAACCTTCCAATTTTGTATAAAGCAGCCTGGCATCATGGATCGCTCTCGGCACCGTGCAGGGAATGGCAATGAACAGACATCTTCACGAGAGAATGGTTATGGTGAAGATGAGAGACAACGACAGCTGGAGCGCCTCAGCAGGGAGGAAGCCTATTACCAGTTCATCAATGAACTCAATGAAGAAGACTACAGGTTGATGAGAGACCACAACCTGCTTGGCACTCCTGGTAAGATGTGGATACCTTCAGCAGAAAAGTTGTACAGTGAGGTAACGCTGCCAATGTCAGGCTCCACATTTAGTAGAAATGTGAATTTCTATTTAAAATTAATGATAGTCAATAAAAGTTAACTTTAATAGATGCTGAAGCTTGGAAAAAAATAATAACTTATCAGTATACTGGTAATATTCAAACCCAGATAATTCATACTAAAGTATATCTGGCAACTGATGTCATCTACCTGGACTTCTGCAATGTCTTTGACATGGTCCCATACCACATCCTTATCTCTAAATTGGAGAGTTATGGGTTTGAAGGGTGGACTGTATGGTGGATAAGGAATTGCTTGGATGGTTGTAGCCAGAAAGTTGTGGTCAGTGGCTTTGTGTCCAGGTGGAGGCTGGTAATGAGGGCTGTCCTCCAGGGGTCTGTCTTGGGATGAGTTCTCTTTAATATCTGTATCAATGACATAGGTGAAAGGATTGAGTGCACCTTCCACAGGTTTGTGATGACACCAAGGTGAGTGGTGCAGTTGATAACAGCAGAAGGAAGGGATGTTGTCCAGAGGTACCTTGATAAACTTGAAAGGTGAACCTAGTGAGATTCAACAAAGCCAAGTGCAAGGTTATGCACTTGGGTTGAGGTAATCCTAGGTATGTACACAGGCTGGGAGAAGGACTCCTTGAGAGTGGCTCTGTGGTGAAGGGCTTAGGGATCCTGGTTAACAAAAAACTTAATGTAAGCCAGCAGTGTGCGCTTGCAGCCTGGAAGGCCAATGGTGTCCTGGGTTCCATCAAAAGAGGAATGGCCAGCAGGGGGAGGTGATGGTCCCCCTCTGTTCAGCCCTTGTGAGGTCCCATCTGGAGTGGAATGGATGTGGAGTTTGTGGATGCCCTGTACCTGGAGGTATTTAAGGCCACGTTGGATGGGCCCCAGGCAACCTGCAGGGGTTGGAACTTGATCCTTGGTGTCTGTCTCAATCCAGCTATTGGAGGAGATGGTTTGACATATGTATACCCGGAGGAAGATGAAGGCAACAAATGAGGCCAATCATTTTTTACAAATTCTGTGCTACTAAGGAATGTGGGTAAGATGGAGAAGTTAGCAATAGTAAAGAGAGAAATCCTAACAGTTCACAAAGCAGGGATAGTCACCACCAGGAATCCAGCAACGTCTTGTTGGTCTATAGGGAAGAAGCAAGTTGGTCGGTATTGTCTTGACCTGCATGGCTGCAGTTTGGTAGAGTGGGTACCTGTTCTTCCTTGGAATTCTTTGGATTCCTCTCCATAGCATCCTTTTGGTTGCCAGGGGCAGCAGCTGATTGTCAGGGACACTTCTGTTTGGTTCGTCAAGGGCAACAGTAGTTGCCATGGGTACTTCTGTTTTGTTGGTGAGGGGCAACAGTAGTTGAAACAGCATGTCCATTGTACATGCCCTTTCCACTGGGTAATCAACAGCAAATCAACAGTAGATCACGTGATTGTCGCATGGTGGGCTGCTAGGTATGTGCACTGAATGCGTGGTGACCCCCTCCTCCGAGACCATCCTCGTAAGTCAGCTTGAATGCCCAAAAGAAGCAACAGCTGAAAAGGTTTCTCCTGGTTGCCCAGCAGCATATGTTTCTCTTACCGCTGTGCTTATGGAAACTTAACCCCAAAAGCTTGTCCAGCAGGTTATGTCTTGGATGGGTACCGCTGAACAAGCTTTGAGTCAGAAATTGTTCCAGCTTCTCACAGGGTCCCCTCCAACCCAAGCCATTCTATGATTTTTATGGTATCTGTTTGTGGCATTATTTTGGGCTTCTAATTAGTTGTTGAAAGTAAGCATGCACTTGACACTCATTCAGTATCCACACCCTCCCTAGTAACTACATCTTGTTGTCTGCTTACTTGTCTTCCAACTTCATACTAGTGCTCTTTGCTTTTAAGTTTAGTTTTACCTCATTTCTTAAGATTTTTCCTTCAAGACAGAAAATATTATTTGTGCATGGCTCTGTTCTGCTGATAACTGTCTCATCTAGCAGTGTGATCAAAATGTAAACTTATTTCAGGGGAAATAACAGCAGAAGAGTTGCAGCAACGTTTAGAAGGAGCTAAGGAGCGTCTGGCATCACAGACTGATCTGGAAAACAGAGAAGGTGAAGGTAGAACTGCTGGAGGTAAACATTCTTCCTTCATATGCATATATAGTACATAAAGATAATTAAGAGAAATGCTGACTAATTTCAGTACCAGCCATTTCAAGTCATTTTTCCACTCTGCCTCTGAAACATTCTCGAGTAAGAGATTTCCTAATGATAAAAGAGAAACTTAAATTCTCATGGAAGATTTTAATAGGAGCCACTGACTAGTTTCTTCTCCTGTTTTTCCTTTGCTAGTGAGTCTAGAAGTGCAAAAAGAAAAGTTCTTAAGAAATTTCATTATACATTAGGGAAGTTAGAGAAGAAGTCAACTGGTAAACAGTTAACCGTTCTTCTGTTTTATTATCTTATTTCTGTTGTAACGGTGAGGTTGACACTATTTATGCTCGTCACTTCCTCGCCAGTAGTGGCTCATTTGACCATTTCCTTTTCTAAAAGGATAACATCTGTCTTCTTTTTTCTCACTTTATCAAAATCAGTTGACAAAGTTACCCTCAAATCAATAGCTTAGTGAGAGATGGATATTGGACAACTGGCACTGCCTTTTGGCCATCTCTGAGCGCTACCTTGGAAGAAGCTATGTAGATATATTAATTTCTTTGTACCTGCTGGTAAGATCAAAATTCCATCTTGAACTTAGCAGTTTTGGTGATGTTTCTATATACAGCGTGTTTTCAGCAAAATTACATTATCACTGGGAGGTAGCTATCCTGCTACTGTAACACTTATGAAGTCAGAGGATTTGGAATGCATCAGTGTGCTAAGAATGCAGTTGTATGAATGCTTGCAGTTCTTTATTTCTCTCAGATTCTGATGTTCTTGCAGAAAACTCAAATGGCGATTCTTTGCTTGAATGGCTGAACACATTTCGTCGCACAGGAAATGCCACTCGCAGCGGACAGAGTGGGAACCAAACCTGGAGAGCTGTGAGTCGAACAAATCCAAACAGTGGGGAATTTCGGTTTAGTCTTGAAATCAACATAAACCACGAGCATAATAATTTTGAAACCACTGGTGAAGAGTATGTGGGTGTAGATCGTAGCAGAATGTATTCAGAAAGAAGACATCAAAGAGCTGTCAGTCCAATAACCGCACGAACAAGGAGCCAGACGAGAAGAGAAGCAAACAGCCAGGCTGCAAGCACTGCACGGACCAGGTCTTTAAGAAGTTCTGTGGTGCAAAGCTCTGAAGCAGCCTCTTATCCAGTCTCAGGGAGGCTCAGGAGTAGAACGAGGGAGTCGACTGGCCTTCACCAAACAAATACTACACGTCACAGTTCTACAACTGCTGGTGAACAAAGAGAAATGCCTGAAAGAGGTACTTCTACAAGAGTCACAAGGCGCAGTAGATCTAGAACTAACGTTCAGGTGAATACAAACCAAAGACTGGAAATTCTACGGTTGAGGTCTACTTTGAGTAGCCGAAGCCGCTCTCCACTGCAAAGGCAAGGTGGGACTGCTTATTCTGAGGAACGTGGGCAGAGGCAGGATAGAAGTACACCGCAAGCTAGTAGAAGTAGAAGGCAAACCGTGCAGCATCCTCAGCAGCCTGCTGAAGAACAAGCAAGAAATAACACTCAGACACCTCAGCTTTCCTCTGCAACCCCATCCTCAGGATTAACTGCAGAAGAGGAGGAATCTAGTAGGCCAGTAGCTGCTGTTAGAAGGCATCCAACGATTACACTAGATCTTCAGGTGAGAAGAATTCGTCCTGGAGAAAACAGAGATCGGGACAGTATTGCCAGTAGAACTCGTTCTAGAGTAGGAATGGCAGAAAACACAGTTACTTTTGAAAGTGACAGTGGAGGATTTCGGCGGACGATATCGCGATCAGAACGGGCAGGTATTCGAACCTACGTTAGCACTATACGGATACCTCTTCGTCGGATTTCAGAAACTGGACTTGGTGAGCCTTCCTCAGTGGCTCTTCGGTCAATCCTTAGACAAATTATGACAGGTTTTGGAGAACTGAGTTCTTTAATGGAAACTGAATCTAACTCAGAAATGCAGAGGGGTGCTCATCACTTAGCAGATGTACGGGCAGAGCAGAATAACTCAAGTTCAGTAAACAATAGCAGTGATCCAAGTGAGGTTTCTTCTCAGAACGGGCATGTAGTAGAAGACGACAGTGAAAGAAATGGACGGAGTGATGATACACGACGCTATGGTCGCGGTAATGAAAACCAGGATAGCAGACAGTCTCAAGATGCTAACAACCTAGTGGAAAATGGAACTCTGCCCATCCTTCGGCTTGCCCACTTCTTTTTGCTGAACGAAGACGATGAAGACGAGCGTTTAAGAGGTTTAACCAAAGAGCAGATTGACAATCTTTCTACTCGGAATTATGGGGATCTTCACACTGAGGAGGAAATAAGTAAAACATGTAGTGTTTGCATTAATGAATATGTAACAGGGAATAAGCTAAGGCAGTTACCTTGCATGCATGAATTTCATATTCACTGTATAGATCGCTGGCTTTCTGAAAATTCCACTTGCCCAATTTGTCGGCAGCCTGTATTGGGGTCTAATGCCACAGACAGTGGCTAAAATCATTTGTACTACTCAGTATTCAAGGATCTACTTCTGCTCTGTTTATGATGAGCCAGATCAAATGAATTGACTTGCATAGGGGTCCATTTGTGTGGGGAGCTTTGTTAGATTTCTTTAAAAATAATAGGGAACTTGTCTAAATCTAGCAATGTAAATAACTATTTTTCTCCAAGTGCAGATCTAGGAGTACACGTAGAACCAAATGATATCGGTAAAGTTTATATTTTTTTAGGTAATTTTGTTATGCTAAGCACTTTTGTAAATAGAGAAATGCAGTAGTTAATCGGTCCTGCTTATTGTATGGTTTTTTTTTAACGGTGTAACGGACTCACTTTATTTAGATTACAAATTGTTTCACACAGACCTACCACTGTGTTGAAAGATTAGTGTCTAAATAGCCATTCATTAGCTTTTTGTTCTAAGAACAATTTCTTTTACAGAGTCTCTTGCTGGATATGTTTGCTAAAGATATTTAAGTTACTTGAAGTGCTCATCTTAATATGCAATATATTTTTTTGAACATCAAATATCCTTTCCAAAAACTTGCCAATTTGGTTCTATTTAAAATTTTTATGGCAATTTTTGCATGTGGTTTTACACAATGCTTAATGCTGACAAGTTCATGTTCAAAAGCGGATGGGTTAGTGATACAAAATGTACATAATTAAAAGCTGTCTTTGACAATCGCTGTCTTTTCAGTCCAGACAGCAGTCACATGGATGACAATTCTAAGAGTGTGTCTTAACGAACATATTTGCTCAAAGAGTAAATGAGCATTGAGAAAGCCTTTTTACTTTTCCAAATTACTCAATATTCATGTTTGTTTGTTTTTTTAACTGCCTTAGTTTAAAGAAGGAAACAATTCCTCGACCATTATATTGTCTACAATATGCATGTTTTGTGCATCCGACTCAGAAAAACAAAGGCTTGAAGTGTTTTTGTACAGAATTTTAAGGTACGTGTGTTATTAGTCCTCTTAAAACATAACTGAGGACCAAATGGCAAAAGACACTAAAAAAGACAAAATAAGCTTCCTTTGAAGTCCCCAAATTACTGTATCATTAGATATTAAACTTTATACCAGTAACTTATAAAGAAATAAAGTTGCAAAGTAAATAACCAAGGCTTTGTGTGGATTACTTTTGAACGGTATCCTGTACATCGCAAAGAAGACTTATCATAGAACCATAGAATTACTTAGGTTGGAAAAGACCTCAAAGATCATCAAGTCCAACTGATTTACTGTTGATTCTCAGGTTTTTTTCCCTCTCATTTCCCCCAGGCGTGTACTTGTGTTTCCACAGTATGTGTTAGCTGCTGTGGTAGGTTAAGAGAAAAATCGAGAAAAAGCACTCTTATGGCTTTTGGAAGTATGCTGAGTGTTAGGCAGGCTCATCTTTCTCTGAGGAATCTACATCTCAGTCTGTAGAGAAAGGCAGAATGATGGAAACACATACGTGTATATCTTGAGTAGTTGAAAGAATGCGTACTGAAGAAGTTTGGACTTGTTCTGACTATGCACTGCCTTCACAGAATGACCCAGGTTGGAAGGGACCTCAAGGATCATGAAGCTCCAACCCCCCTGCTGGGCAGGGACACCAAACTTCCACGTTTACTAGATCAGTCTGCCCAGGGCCCCATCCAACCTGGCCTTGAACAACTCCAGGGATGGGGTATCCACAGCCTCCCTGGGCAGCCTGTACCAGCACCTCACCACTCTCATAGTAAAGAACTTCCCCCTGACATCCAACCTGCCTTTACAGGATGTGTTTCAATTAGAACACTCGGTTAGGAAAACCTGGAAGGAAAATGATACAATCCTACCTTAAGAAATTGGGTGTCTTTTTCAGATTTGCATTTAAAAAGCTTGTGTCAAAAGTTCCATAAATTTGGGATGTTTCTTTTTTATTCCTAGAAGTAGTTGTAAGGATTTTTTAAAGAGGCTGAAACAAGTTTCAGGATATGACAAAGATCTCTTCTGATGTCATTTGGACTGCTAATTATTATTAACATTGTTAACATCTCTCTGATGACTCCTTAGCAATATTAAAAGGTTAGGAGATGTAAACATCGTTACCAGAACTATCTTTTTAAGTTTTGCTGTTACTCTTATTAGCTCCTGAGATGGACAGTAAATACGTGGGTGCCTTCTGCTACTTCCTGGTCTCTGGTTTTCCTTTGTATTTGAAAGCTACCTCACTCAAGTGCTACAGCTGTAGACACCTGCCTTTGCCTCCTTGTTACTTTGCTGATAGGTTTTTTCAGTCAGTTTTTGCTTACATTTTTAGTGGATCACACATGCATGTGTTTTGTAGAGTGTTCACCAAGTTGGAATCCTGCTCACTAAAACACTAAAGGTAAAAGGAGATTACTTGTGCTTTCTTCTGCTTTCTTGTGCTTTCAGCAAAATTTCTGATACAGTTCAAGACTGAGCTGCAGTTACTGGGCTTCCGGGGAATATCCAAACATACAGTTTTGCACAGAAATCGTGGGCTGCTGGATAGGAAAGATGAAATCTTCCATGTTATATTCTTGTCCTGTTGCACATGAGTTATTGAGTAGTATGCTTGACCTAACTGGAAGGGCATGTCATTCGTTCCTCAATTTCCCTGCCAAACTGTACTGATAGGGCCAATTAAAGTCTCAGTTGTTCAGTTGGGTGTTGGCTACTATTGCTGCTGTTGATATGATATGCCTTCAGTTCTCCATATCTACCTCCAGGTACTTTTGTACCTTGTTCTCAATTTGGGGGTTTCTTGATCCAAGTCATCTGTGTGTTTAAGAGCTTGGTTAATTTATTCCCCATGCATTTCCTAGCAGTTTTCAGACTCACCTGTGATCTTGATCTCCACAGAGATTTGATTACAGAGTTGAAAAGTTTCTTTTGTGAGAAGCATTTGTTGTTTTATACTCAGCTTTTTACTCTTGAAGATGCATAGTTCTTGTACTGTAAAATGCCACATCACCAAAGCAGCACTTCCCCATTCATTTTGCTAATTCTGACGCTTTTTATTTTTAACAGAAGAGTCCTAATAAATCTTCTACATAGAAGCTATTCTTTATTTGTTACTGTTCTTGTTGTCTTTAATGGGAGGACAGGGACTCACGCAACGTTTAAGATGTGGATGCAGTAAGCATTATGAGGAGATAGAACAATAATTTATTTTATCCCCTCTGTGATCTGAATAATTCCTGATATGCCAGTTTTGGTTTTAATTGCTGCTCAACACTGTGCTGATATCTGAAGGAAACATGCAAGAAGACTTCACAGTATCTTTCCTGAGTGCTGAATAGTAACTCTAGAACTGGCTGCTGCTGTGAGTTTTGTTTAGTCCTTGTCCCCAGATAGGAATATGAAAGCTGAGTGTTCACATTCTGTAATGCCACAAATTTTTGTCCTTTTCCTGTCACAGTCCTCCATCCCACTGAGGTGCGAATGATTCACTGATCCACAACTTTCTTTTCTCCTCTTCGAATTCAGCATATTTGACAGCTTCCTGTGGATGTTTTCACTTAATTTACTTGATTTTCACCATCCAATTAAGAGTCGTTTGCAGTTCTCAGCTTTTTGTAGCAGCATTCATTAAGCACATCTTTCACCCTTTTCAAAGTAACACTTGGCTAATGCGGAACTGTATTTTTCACCCTTGCTGTGCTGTGCTTCAGGAATGCTCTTTGTAATTGTTGAATATAGATAGGCACAGGATTATATTTGTTTCTGCTTCCTATGGCCTGCACCGGGGCAGCAGGAGCAGGATACTTTCCAGCCTTATTTCTGTACAACAGCAACCCTTCTCAGGTTTGACTGTACAGTCTTAACGCCATACTTGGCACAAGAAACCTCAACATTTGAATCCTCCTGTATTTACTATCTTGATTGTCTAATAAGGAAGGCATGGCTTTCACGTACCTGTACTTCTACAAATTCACAGTGATTCCTGTTGGACGATCCTGTGCTTCCCTGGCTTGTGATTTAAAGAGTGTGTGATGATTCGGTAGTGTGTCCATTTCCTGCCTGTCAACTTCTGAAAGCTTAGCTTTTGTTATGAAAATACAAAATACATGACACATGAAACATGTATTGCATGTTTACTTGCACAGCAATATCATAGAATGGCTTGGGTTGGAAGGGACCTTAGAAGTTATCCAATTCCAACCCCCTGCCATGGGCTGGGTGCCACTCAGGCTGCCCAGGACCTCATCCAACCCGGTCATGAGCACCTCCAGGCATGGGGCATCCACAGCTTCTCTATGCAGCCTGAACCAGTGCCTCGCTGCACTCTGAGTGAAAGATTTCCTCCTGACAACTAAACTAAATCTCTTTTAGTTTAAAGCCATTCCTACTTCATCTGTTTCTGTCTGTGTGAAAGGTCAGTCTCTCCTGTCAATAAGCTCTTTAAGTACTGGAAGACCACACTGAGGTCTCCCCAGAACTTCTCCAGGCTGAAGAACCCCAGTTCCCTCAACTTTTCTTAGCAGGTGAAGTGCTCCAGCCCTAAGATCATCTCTGTGGCCCAACTCTGACTCAGTCCAACAGCTCCAGAATCTTCTTGTACTTTGGGCCCCGGACCTGGGTGCAGTTCTCTAGACAGGGCCTCACAAAGGCAGAGCAGAGCAATCCTCTCCCTGCTGGCCACCCCTCTTTCGATGTGGCCCAGGATACAGTTTGCTTTCTGGGCCTCCCTGGTGGCTCATGTATAGCTTTTTATCCACCAGGACTCGCAAGTCCTTTCTCATTGGGCTGCTAGAGTAGAAAATTGCTGGCCCAGGGAGTACTTAGTGGTGCTGAGGTGTGCCAGGTGGCCTGGCCCTCACAAGTATCCCCTTTTTAAATGCACCGATAGCACTAATTTATCAGGTTGTATGCTAATAACAGAGCAAGCCTGTACGTTTTGTGTCTGTCATAGCAATTTAAGGGAGGTTGTGTCCAGTTCTATGATATGGGTGGCCAGACATTTTTGCATCCTGCTGAGAAATCTTACTGCAAAGGTTAGCATGCAGGGAAGATCTCATATAAGGCTACATAAAATAAGCAACAACTTGACAATTACTGGATATAAAAGACTCGAAGCCTCCTAGTTAACTGCAGTCAAGGGATCAGGGTGCTCAAATGCAGCTACAATTGGAAATTAAGTGGAAGCAAGCTAGGAAACAAGAGGAGGAGTGTTGTCTATGCCAAGGTGGTGTGGCTTTCTAGCGCCTCCCATGCTGATGTTATCCCTGTACAAATGGGGCCTCTCTCAAAGCACTGACTGGGTCAAGTTCACTTATGGAGCTGCTGTCAAATCTTTCCTTATATTTTGCCATAGAGCTATAGGTGTTTTTTTACTGCATGCATTTTATTCCTATCTCTAAGAGAAGAATTTAAGAAGAATTGCTTTGGGAGTTAATTCATGATTCCTATTGCTCATGGTAATCATGCTATTATGGCCATGTAGGCCTCTGTAATAGTTTCTCCTTTAATAATATATAAACTAGAATTGGATTCCTGTGTTAGAAAATAACTGCAAACTATGCAGAAGTGTTTTAGTTTCTTCCTGATGCTTGGACTCTTTCCATCTCATTTATTTATTTATTTATTTATTTTAATTCATTCATCTTAGAGGCAGACTATGTCTGCCAAGCAGTATCCAGGATATTTCTAGATTATCATTTCACAAATGATAAAGAGTGTTCTTGCCAGTTTCTTCAGTATTCTGGCACATCCCATTGAAGCATAAGGATTATTTCTTTCCATACAGATCACTAAGAAAAAACACTGACATTAAGTTGATTGAATCTGTAGGATTTGCCCATTCCTGAAAAGGCTTTGAGACCTGACTCTCATGATCATACACCACTGCAGCATAGGTTTTTGGGCTGAAAGCCAAATACAGGATATTAAGGGAGAAAGGGAGCAAATGGCAGGAAGCTCTGTGTTATGTTATCCAGTCATACAATGTGGTTATAACTATGCAGCTGTGGTTATCTAGCTTTGATCAGAACAGCATACATAGAACAAAAGAAATGAGCCCTCTAACAGTGCAACACCCAAATCTATGTCTTTAAAATGAAATGTGTCCTTTGTTCTCCTTGGATGCTGTGCAGCTAATCTGGCTTTGTCCTGTGTGCAGAAACCCTCTACTAAAGATGAGAACTGCAAGCACCCTGCAGCTTGCCATCAGCCTGCTTCAGTGTGTGGTGGGAATGGTCTGAGCCCGCCATTTGGAGGCACGTGTTGCCTCAAAGCAAAATTTCTCCCATTTTCTTCCTACTCCTGGGCTTTCACTAGAATTTGACCAGTTAAAATAAGACCCAGAACAGGTTCGCCAACAGCCTGACTCAGTGCAAGCTGCCAGTTCACATTCGCGCTTATTCTTGCAGGTGCTTATACCACCACTAAATTTATCTTCTGTGTAATGTAAATTGCCTGAGGTACAAAACTGGAACATATCACAGAATCACAGAACTATGAAGGTTGGAAAAGACCTAGAAGATCATCCAGTCCAACCATTACCAATACTTCCCAGCTAAATCATATCCCTCAACGCAACATCCAAACGTTTCTTGAACACTCCCATGGTCGGTGACTCCACCACCTCCCTGGGTATTGCATTCCAATGCCTGACTACCCTTTCCGAGAATTAATACCTCCTAATGTCCAGATACCTAACAAAACTATTTGAACACATCTTTGAATTTCTTCTATGGGTTGAACTGCTCAAATATGAGATCATTTTGTCCCGTTATTTTAAGGAGTCTTTTAGAAAGGCCTAACCTCACGCATCTGTAATACACAGTTGGGATTCTCATCCTGAGGTAGGGACAGGTATGTTACTTAATATTACTTCTAAGAAAAGCTCTCACATATTATGCTGGACTTTTCTACCTCATCTTTAGTTTTGAGTCCTCATCTAAGAAGTTCTATTAAAATGTATTTACTTACGCAGCAGTTGGTTCACAACATTCCTTTATGTCTACTGTGTTCTGACCTTTGACATTAAGTTACATCTCCTTTCTTGCATCTTTGTATGGAAGCAGGTCCTGAGATTGATGTCTTTGAGAGTAGTGCAATTAGAGAGACATGAAAACCCAGCAATTAAACTGATTGAAGCACGCTAAGTAAAATCCTGGCTGCAGAAGCTTCTCTGCCGAGCTGAGGCCGTACCGTCCAGCAGAAGAGGGCGCCCGACCATAACCGCTGTTTTCTGGAGGAGGGGAATTAAAACAGAGGGCTGCGACCAGAAGCTTTCTCTCCTGCGCTGGTCCGGACTGCGAGCTGGGAGCGGAGGCCGCTGGAGCTGTCCGTGGTGCTGATGGGCAGCGCCCAGCGCAGAGAGCCACGGACGGACGCAGTGCCTCCGGTTTAGACCACGTTTCCACAGTTTTAAGACTGTCTTTTGCTTATTACACCTAGGAGATCGCTTTTTATTTATTTATTTATTTATTTATTTATTTTTCATTGACTGCAAATATTTATATAAGTTATACAGTTATGCTATATACCAAACGATTTCCCATTAAACGACAGCCCTGTCTGCAATAGCTGGTTCAAAACACTGTATTTTGGAATATTCACACACGTCCTGCAGAGCCTGTCTTCATCTTAACAAGCGTGTCGTTTCTCGTACGTGTTTCAGCCATTCTGATCATGTCTGATCAAGGCCAACTTTTGTTTCTCTGCATTTTTTCTTACCATACCACAAAGCGGCTGCCACCACATCAGTATGGCGCTCTTACCTACATGTCTTGGGTTCTCCTGGCACCACTCTCACTGATCACAAAGTAGGAGAATGTTGGACTCCAGTTAGCTTACAACCAGCAGTGGGACAAAGGAGGATGAACATAAAAAAAATACACCTACTATCCATGTTCTGAAATTTATCCTAAGCCTGTATTCCTTAAGCCTTTCATTTCTCTGGTGTTAGTTTTGCTTAACAGAAATGCTTGGTTATTTTTCTTAGTTTATTATTTCTTATTATATTATTATTTTATTCTATTCTATTCCTACATGTAGGAAAATAGGATGTGATGTGGAACTGTAGACAAACAAAGAATAAAATGTATAAGTCTGTTAGAAAACATAAACATATCTGCAGGGTCACCCTCAACCCAAACAGAAGGAAGAAAAGGAGCAAGAAGAAACTGCACCACTTCACACTTCTCTCAACAAAGCACTTGCTGAGAAGACGCCAATGACATCTGCTGTTCTAGGGAGACTAGCACTGTCAGCCTCAGATCTCAGAGGGATGCCTGAAGGGTGAGCACAACACCAAAAGAGGAATAGATCGGAAGAGTGTGTCTACATAGAAAATGAACTGTTTTTTTGTTTGTTTGTTTGTTTTGTAATAGCATTCTCTTTCTTTTTTCCCCCTTTATTTTCTATAATAAACACTTACCTAACATTTCTTGATTAGACAATTAAGTTTTCTGTTACACTACTAAGAAATTATATGTAAGTTGTGTTTCCTTTTTATTTCTTCTTCTTCTTCTCCTTCTTCTCCTTCTCCTTCTTCTTCTCCTTCTTCTTCTTCTTCTTCTTCTTCTTTCTTCATAACAAATCTTCGTAGTTTGTTTGTCTGTTAGTAACTGGAGCAAAGGATACATCTTTTGGAAGTTGGGCTTAGCAGCCTCTCCAAGGTCCCAGGCAGTATCTGGCACTGTTAGAAACAGAATCAAGATATCCTGTCTTCCAGTCTGGCACATTAACCACAAAACCATTCTTCCTGCCTTTGCTTTATTTATTACACTGAAATAATATGCATACTGAGATCTTTGAAAGTACATTGCTATAAATACTAGAAAAGTAAGCACATTGTAATTTGAAGATCATCAGCTCCTTTCTAGTTTTCATCACATCATTCAAACCATGGAGCCATTATGATAGACCTTAGGGAATCATACTGTCATGACTCATGGTCCCACAATATACAATATAGTATGCATCAGCAGCATGACAAAGCCAGGCACTGCAGAACAAAATGACAACAGTGAGGTTTGCACAGTTTAAGAATATATCTTTTCTTGCAACTCAGGGTTAACCTGCTACTTGTTACTAATGATTATGAGCTTGTGAAAGAAAACCACCTCAAGTTCACCTCAAGACTGCAAACGACCTTTCCTGTGGGCCCAATCCTTTGGCCCTCTAAGCAGGACTCAGTTTCAGACTCAGTTACTGAGAGAATCTGGGACACCTTGCTTCCCCACAAGATACCTTCACAGTATACATTCTCCCTTTTACTCCCCACTAACTGCAGTGCACGATTACACTAAGCACCTGCAGAGAGAGAAACTTTAGACAGATCCTCCAATACTCACAGGCCATGCAAAGGCAAATTTGTTTTGTTTTTCTTCTTCTGTGCCGTTAAATTCCTCATAACTAAGGCTTGGGGATCCACCTTCCACTGGGATACAACTCAGGCTTGTTGAAAAAAGTGCAAGACAAGTAATTAAAGCTCTTTGAGGAGTCAAGGAGTCAAGTAGACACTGGGATGGGCTGCCCAGGGAGGTGGTGGAGTCACTGACCTTGGAGGTGTTCAAGGAACGTCTGGACGTTGTGTTGAGGGACATGGGTTAGTGAGAACTACTGGTGATGGGTGGATGGTTGGACTGGGTGATCTTGTGGGTTTTTTCCAACCTTGGTGATTCTGTGCTTCTACGATTCTATGACTCTAAGTTTACATGTTAGCTGGAGCAGTGAGAACACTGAGAAGGACACAGGTGAAAGTAAGCACTGTTCATGAAAGGGAAGAATACACCGTAGCTGCTACTTAGCTACCAGAAAATACCTCACAGAGCTGGTTGATAGCTTACAGTTGGCAGTATTTGTAGTGTCCTGCAAACATAATTTACCTGACAGTTAATTTCTGAAGAAAAAGTAAACACAAAACCAGGAGCTGCCATTCTTGGTCATTTTTTTTTTGAGCACTTTCTTTGACTTTAACCCAGCAGCTCAAACCCAAAATGACCTTCCTTTTTGTCTACTAGCTAACACCATCTGAACTGGTTAGGCAATAGGCAATTCCTCCTGGTGCAAAAACACCAACCATAACAGAAAATAACCTGGTGGGAGGCAATAATGTAAGCTATTGAGCTAAGAGAAAGACATATTCTTGAATAAAATCTCCATGCCACACATTGAAAGTGGTAAAGTCATGCAGGAAGACCAGCATTCAGCACTGCTTCTACCATATGATTCCATTCTCAAAAGCTGTCCGCCTCCAGAGCAATAAAATCCACGAGAGCAGAAGTTTTTCTCAGAGCAGAAGCTTTATACCAGAGTTAGCTTAAAGCAAGCATCTCCAGAGGAGAGGAGTCCATCCAGTGCACTTACCATAAAGCACTGCAGTTCCATGCTTCTCTGCAGCTATGAAGCCCAACATCATTTGTAAACTACGTTTATATTTGCAGCTTCCTGAGAACTCTTAGCTGGAAACTATCAGTTTTTCTTGTTATATGTGAGGATGCTGAAGTGCAGCAAGGTTTGGAGGCTTGGCATTAGTTATTATATTTGAATTTATGAAGTTATGATATTATGATATTTGAAACAGTACCAAAATTTCCCATCTTGTACTCTAGCCATCTTCATATGGTAGAGTGGTTTGGATAACGATTTAAGGTCATAGTCTTTCACACTACTGGACATCGTTTCTTTTGCAGCTGATCTTTCCAAAACCTCATCTCCTCATCTCTGATAAGCTTCTCCCTCTCTTCAAACAGCCTACCAGAAGATACTCACAGGGAATGCAACCCCAGCAGAAAAGGCAGTCCATTTAGATGTGGCTTTAAAGTAAAAGGGAAAATTCAGGTTAGGTATTAGGAAAAAATTCTTCACTCAGAGGGTGGTGAGGCACCAGCACAGGCTGCCCAAAGACCCCCATCCCCGGAGGTGCTGGATGAGGGCTGGGCAGCCTGGTCTGGTAAGTTGTGCCCTGTCCATGGCAGGGGGTTGGAACTTGATAATCTTTAAAGCCCCTTCCAACCTGAGCCATTTTATGGTTCTGTCATTCTATTTTTGTTCTATAATTTCTTTCCCTTTGTCCAACCTCAGGCAAACTCTTTATTGTAAATGCCGCACAGAACGAAAAAGGTGATGCACTGATAAGGTTAAGTGGTATATTGATTAATCTTTCCTTTATTTCTTTTTTACCTTTCATTTACCAGACATTTTAAGTTGAAAAGGAATGACATTTTGTGAAGAGGCTGCCAGCGATGAAGGATGTCCTTGTAACTGGAACAAATGAGTTTGCTTGGGGATCTAGATCAAAGCTGGGCCTTGTCAGGATGCAGAAATGTGATGTCCCACAATCACAGACAGAAGGGGTTGCAAGGGACCTCTGGAGATTGAGTTCAACCCCCGGCTAATGTAGGTTCCCTACTGCAGGTTGCACAGGAAAGTGTCCAGAGCGGTCTCGAGTATCTACAGAGAAGGAGAATCCACAGCCCGTTCTGTCACATTCGTTCCAGACAGACAACTTTAGTAAAACAACAGGCCTACTTGCTCATTCTGGGTGAGTTCAGCCGCGATGCGCTCCGAGCCGGAGGAGTAGCACTCCGCCCGCAGGCAGATGGCTGGCTGCGATGTAAGGCAGTAGGGAACCGGGCTGTCTCCCCACGACCTACAAAGAGGGCACGCCGCTCAACCCCGCGCCCCGCGGCCGCCCCGCGCCAGGGGAGGGCCGTTATTTCAGTAGGCAGCGCCGAGGAGGCGGTCGGACCCGCGGCCGCCGGCGGTGGAGCCCGGTAGGCGCCCGAGGCTGCGGGGCCCGCGATGCCCGCCGAGCAGGGCCGGGGCCTCCTCCGCTGCCCGGGGCCGGGCGGGAAGGGGCGGGCACCCCGCTCACGCAGCGCTCTCCTCCGGCCGCGGCCCTGAGGGAAGGAGGCTGCGGGTCGCCCGCGCTGCCCCCCGGCGGGAGCCGCCGCCCGCCAGGGCTTAGCGCCTCGCCCGCCCCCGCAGCAGGCCGCGGCGGGTGCCGGCGCTGCGCGGCGTCTGCGTGAGGGCTGGCCCATGCCCGCCCGCCGCCGCCGCAGCCCTGAGCCGGCCGCCCCGGCCTCAGCATGCCGAC
The DNA here is from genome assembly GCF_039878825.1 of Excalfactoria chinensis. Taxonomy (NCBI): domain Eukaryota; kingdom Metazoa; phylum Chordata; class Aves; order Galliformes; family Phasianidae; genus Excalfactoria; species Excalfactoria chinensis. The sequence continues at coordinate 165,496,017 of NC_092825.1, forward strand.
CAGGGCCGGCCTCGACACGGCGCTGAGGATGTCCCTGCGGCGGAAATCCTCCAAGATCCACTCCTCGGCCGGTGAGGAGCGGGCGAGGCGAGCGGGCGGCGGGGCGGGCGGGCGCGGCGGGGGCGGAGGCGGCGCGGCGGAGGAAGGAGCGCTTGGGGCTGGGAGAACGCACCTCCGCGGCCGCGCCGCCCGGCCCTGCCCCGCCGGGCCCGCTCCCGCCTCCCTCCGCCTCGGCAGCGCCCGCCGGGGCCTCTCGGGGGACGCGGAGTCTCCCCGCAGTGCCACCGCGTACCCCCGCCGCCCTCGGGACCCCGCAGCCTGTTCTGGAGCGCCGGGCCGGGCTGGGCGAACGGTAGCCTCGGTGACATTACCTGTGCCCTGTAGGCAGGTTTCGTAAAAGCCGAGTTCTTGTGCCCGGTGCAAAGGCTGCGGGGAGCTGGGGTGCAGCGCACTGCACCTTCTGCACCGTTTATTGAATAGGGAATGTGCTTTTGTGGAACATTTCCCCGTCAGCTCTACTGTGCGTAGAGCACCTTGGAGAGAGTGTAGAAGGTTGTTTTTGGGTGATGCTGAGCTGGAAGAAATCCTCCAGCATTGCGTGGTTGTTAGCCAGCAGAACCGGACTAGAGATGATATGAAGAAGTCACTCTGCTCTGCACAGCGTGGTCACCATACTCGTGTCCTCCTGCTTAGCCTTACTGGTTGCTAATAAGGACAGAACCGCCGGGAGCTCTGCAGAGCTGCTGAAGTAAGCAGGATGCTGAGCAGCGAGCCGTTTAATGCTGTCTCATGGGGAATGGGAAGGTTTCAGCCTAGGGTTTAGCATGTTACCAAGCTGTAGGTATCCTCCATGTAAGCCATGCAGATGAACCAGCCCCAGTTAAGCAAACTGTTCTGTCGGGTGGCTGGGGTTGTGTCTGCCTTGCAGCCTGACTGCAGTCAGTGGCAGGGAGCTGTAGTTCAAAAGAGCTATTTGCAATGTCACATTTAGAGTCTAGGCTGGCATGCTTGGCCAGTACCAGCCCTTCAGAATGTATCCAGGTGCAGAACATTGGCACTCTGGGAGTGCTTGGCTGGAGCATATAAATGGCATATAAATTGAGTTGAAGCTTCAGCTTCTCTACATCTTACTCATGGATCTGATGGGTGGCTGCGTTGCATGTCAGTCATGCTGGGGCATCCGAGTCATACAGCGACTTCTAGCTGGGATTTGTCCATACCTAGATTTGGACTTTCTCATGTACCCTTGCTTTTCACATAACAGAAATTCAAATTAGGTAATTATTTGAAGAAGGGTAGGAGTTGCTGGATAACACTGATTCTGTTGACAATGTATTTCGTATTTAGAATATTTTTCTGGAGGATAACAGAACCATATCACATTATAGCTACACAAATTTACACAGTACAGGTTTGTTTAAGTTAAATCATAGACTTATTAACAGGGGTGACTGTGGTTGACACACTTTAGGACCCATGGGCTGTCACCTTCATCTTCCTGGAAAAACACATGTTTGGCAGCTGAACCACAGAGCTGAAAATGAAATCAGGTATGAAAGTGCGATGACAGTGCAAGACCTGATGGCCTTTCCTGAGCTGAGTGGTAGGAAGGAGAACCAATCACCCTTTTGTCACCTTCAGTAAGGACCATGTAAACTCATTATCCTCTATGGCTCCCTTCATATTTGAGAGTATTCTGCCTGCTTTCTTCTTCTAAAAATATGCTTCTTGCTTTGAATACTTGCAGTGTATTTGCTAGTCCTGTTTACTTTTGAGTATCTTGAAGTATTAGCTTTTAGACTGAAGCACAGAGATTTCTTTTCATGCTGTGTAAAGGATTTCAGCAGCTTATGGATGTACTTTACAAAACAACACTCTGTGACGATCTGATGATGTCTTTTTACGTCAGATCCAGTTGTGATTTCTGCCCTTGCCTTTTGTAGCATCGCTTTCACATCTACTAATACAGGATAAAATTTCATAGAATTACTCAGGTTGGAAAAGACCTCAAAGATCATCAAGTCCAACCGCAGCCTAACCATTTAATACTGGATTTAGTAGAACTTCAGACCTGCTCAGCACTGATACAAAGGACCACAGAAGAGCAGCTGAGGTGAAAAGGAGAAATTAGAGATGGCGGGTCACCTCCTGCCACTCAAAGAATCAGTCCTCTTCTACTTTGTGCATTTGCTCATTAATCGATTTCTTTTTTTGCTTTGTACGATGAAATCTTTTTATTGCTGTAATGTTGTACCAGCTGGGCTAAATTGATTAGATTAAAACTATTCTCAAAGAAGTCTCCAGTTCTTTACTGTTGGAACCACAGACATCAAAGGCTAACCTGTACTTCTCCTTCCTGTCTCCTTAAGCCACTGAAAATAAGCAACTGTCAATAACATATTGGATGATTATACAACAGCATGTTTATTTTTAGGGCAGAAAATGTTGAATTCCAACTTTATATTGAATTAAAGGTACAAATGATCATGATGTCATTGACTGTGGTCCTCTTCAGCTGCTCAATGGTGCGCATCAGCAAAAAGAGATCAAGAGATCATTTTAGTGTAGAGTTAGTCACCGAGCCTTCTCCTAGGGGATGAGGAACTGAAATATAACCATTTTGTTATGCAAAACCACACTCCTTATATGTCTTTTCCATCTACATTTAAGCTAAAGTATTTGCTGATATTCTTTGCTGTGTATTTAGACTTAAGACCAGTGACTGTCTCCCAGAGTCTTACTCCCTTTGACCATGAAGGGTCTTGTTCCCTTCTAACCCACCTCTTTCTTTGGTCAGAGAAATGCTTCAGAGAAGGTGTCTTCTGACGCTGCACAGGGAAGGTTCAGGCAGTTCTATGCTGAATAGGAGGGCCTGGGTTTGATTTGTTGCTACTTGAGCAATGCTCTGCCCCTTTACCTGAAGCACCATTGGGGGAGGGAATTGAGCATCCTGTGCTGTGAGATCTTGGAGCATTCAGCCCAGTGTTTATGAAAAGGATGTGTGAATCAAATACCTCCGGCTTCTGTGGGCCTGAGAGTACTTAAAGCAAATGTCACTGTATGATAAATTAGTAGGTTATTTCTAAACAGTTTATTTCTAAAGAGGAGAAAAAAGATGTGGAAGAATATGTACAAAGCAGCTACCCTGACTCTGAAGTGGATATGGTCTGTGTCTGCCTTACTGGTTATGTGGATGCAGATCGAGACTTGAGCTAGAAGCCTTGAACTGAAAGCCAGTTATCATTTACTTAATTTCTGCATCATGGGGGAGGCTTAGCGTAATTCCTGTTTGATGATTTTGAGTGTTCAGTAGTCCAGTTGCTGGATATGGAACTCAGTGGATTAACCTCAGTTCTGGCACCTTGTTTTGGTGAGGGGCAGAAAGACAGAGGAATTAAAAGTATGCAGTTGGATGTTGTCTAAACCAAGACTGAAGTGAGGTCCTATTGTGATCTATTGATGAAGAGTCAAATCTTTACCCCAGAGCTTCACTAATACAAACCTGTGCTTGGAAGCCATTCTTATGCCATTTGTCTGCCTGGTAGTAGGAGAGCTTGTATAAGAGCTTAGCTGACAGACAGAAAGAGAGAGTGCTTTCCTTCTCCCTCCCTGCTTCCAATCAAACTTGTCCTAATCCATTCCTACCTGAAGAGAATTGTTGATTCACTATGCAGTCCGTACCTGAAATCCTTGATAAAGTCATTTTCCACAATCTCCAATGAGAAAGTTCTTACCTTCTGATTTTGATAGAAGTCATTTTATTTACAAGTATGACATTTGCCTATGCGTTCTTTCAGAAGGCTTTAGATGCTAGAAATCTTCAGTAGGAGAGCAAAAGGGACTGATCTGTCTTCAGAAAGAGAAACTTCTAAGAAGGTCTGAAAGATTAGAGATGAATGAGTTGATTGCTCCAAGAAAAAGCAAAGATTTGGGAGCTGGGGTCCAAATTAACAGGCTTCTGTAAAGTATAATTATTGGTGAGTTTATTGAAATGCAGATCTGCACATTAATGCAGTGGAATTATTGTAGATATGTTCCAATTTGAGAAATTAGAGCTGGACACTATTTCAGGTCTTTACATATAGCTTTTAGCCCCAGCATTAGGATGTATTAAAGCTACATTCTCTAGAGTGGGTAAGGACAGTTTTTCTTCTAAAACACTGCAGAAACTCGTGTTTGTTAGTAAATGTGCCACTGGAGTTGCTGTTTTGGTTATGACAGAGCTCTTCAGGGCAGAATGTACCATTTCAATGTGGCCAGTACTTCTGTATTTATAGTTTCCCAGAATGTTGGTATTTTTCTTACTAGCTGCCATGTACTTCAAGGGCAGGAAATAGACGCTATACACTGATCTTTCTTGGAGAAGAATGTAACATGACATTTAATATCTGACTTCCACTGAATACCAACAACCATAAAACATGGTGTATTCCAGAACTTCATTTTTACCATGCTGGGACTGAGATGATTTGTGACTTCTGCTGTTGCTTGAGTTTCAGATTCATTTCATGCTCAAAAATGACCAGTAATTGTTTGGAAAATAGCAAGAAGTGCACAAAGGCAGTGCCATGAAAACTGTC